>NC_059135.1:50247158-50875428 GCF_020740605.2 Lemur catta
GTAACTGATCAGTGATTTTTGAATAACTTTAATGCAAAATGGTCTTGCTAGAAACCAAAAAGCTTGGTATGCGCCACACAGATTATGGAGGTAGGTGTACTTTATGATGAAAACATTTATCAGCAGGGAAAATTTAGCCAGCAACTCAACTCCAAAGAACTCAAGGTGCTATGCTAATGCTACAAACCTATTTTCTCAAGTTAAAATCTCTGCAAGTGTTTCCCTTGGTCCTTTAAGTTTGGGAACACAGATCAGTTTGAAAGAAGCCAGGGTATATAGTACCCTTTCCCTTTGCATTCAGAGGGCATTGCTGATGCGGACTGTGCCTGTGTTGATCACTTTTGTCTTCCAACATGCCTGCCCAGACATCTCTTTCTCCTTTGAAAACAACCATCTCAGCTACCTTTTAATCAACTCGTTTTGAGTCAGAATCCTACCTTACCTGCCTTCTCCTCCCCAGCCCCCTACACCTCTATGGACAGACATAGAATTTTTAATTTTTAAAATCTTTCAGAGATTTTTTTCTAAATAAATAAGCCAGATGTATTCAACAGCCCAGAGCAGACTTTAAAATCAACATGTTTTAAAAGGAAGAGGTCTGGAAAAGTACATCCCTGGATATCAGAAAACTTTGAAGCAGTAAAGCTTCCATTTCAAAGGAAAGGATTTGAAATAACTGAGCATACATTATCTGGCAGACATGGGCAGCTTTGGCACAGGCCATAGAATATGTGAGTATACGATCCCTAACTGCTTGCAGGCACTCTTAAAATTAAAAATATGTGTAGCCTGGAGAAGTCTGAGTAGGAGAAAAAGTTGCATGATATATCATGATGCCTCAGACTTGCCATCTGAGAGATGCATCCAATCTTCCTAGGAAGGTTGAGCATCAGAAGCTATGTAAAGAAAGGATTTAATATTGTCAGCTCGTTTGTTCCAAGGATTAGTAGCAACATCACACACAGCAGATATTATAGGATGGAAGCAAAAGTCAAGGGTTTGTCAGGATTTAGTAAGACTTAAGAACAATGGAGTCTCTAGGTTCCAGCAGGAACACGAGTTGCATAAATGGACCATTTAGTGTATTTGAAAGACACCATAGAAAACTGTCTGTAAAATTCAAGATCCCCTGTTGTAAAACCATAGGAAGGAAACCACATTTATTGAGGATCATCCATAGGGCACTATGATAGGTGCTTTCACACCCTGCAAGCTAAGCCTAACCATAGTGGCATTCTCCTTTCTAATCAATGAGGAGACTAGGACTAATAAAAAGGTTAAGATTTGTCACAGGCCATACAGCTGGCAAATGATCAACACCTACTAAGCTCAGACATGGTGTTGATTTTAGACATAAATGTTATGGGCATGTCTACCTCTTGACTTAAGTGAGGGGAAATCCTTCGACATCACAATAGCTTCCCTACTGGTTCCAATGAATCCCATAATCACAGCTAAATTCCTTAAAGTCTTCAGGATTTTGTTTTAAAGATTGTGATCTAAATTCAATTGCCCAAGGTGTACAGCACCCAGGCATTTAATCAAAAGGGAAGTGCCTCTTAATGAGCCTACCAGGAAGCCAAGAGCAAGTCCTACAGGGCTGAGGGCATGTCAGGGATGGGGGTATCTCCACTGGGTTCTTGGGCAGATGAGGGTCCACATCACTACCATACTTTTTTCCTACACATTTTTGGCTACATACTCTTTGGTTGACTCTTCATACGACAGTTTTGTAATATTTACCATAGAGAACATAGAAAGATAATTCAACGTTTCCTCTAACAGAATTGATAAAAATTTAATAGTTTTCTGTCGATAGATTTTAAAAATCCCTTTGAGCTTCAAACCTATTACATAAATACCCTCTCTGTGAATTTTTCCCTGAAGTTACATCCCAAGAATAGAAAATGCTCCAAGGAGAAAGGGAGGTCCTGAAAGTGAACCTTGTATTTCATAATTTGTCCAGGGCCAACTAGAGGCAGGTCATAGCTGGAGAAACTTAAAATTCAAGGCCTTTTCCAAGGCTCAGGTGTTGTCTGCAGGAGAAAGCAGCCACTCCAGCAAGGAGACAAAGAATGCTAACTCAGCCTGGGGGCATCATTGCCCTTGCCTGTTGTGGTTCTGGGGCTGCTGGCTGGGCTTGTGGGCTCAGCAAAACATCTCCATCTGCCTAGCACCTAATGAAAACCTCTTCTGGGCCTCCTGACCCACCCTTGCCTGCAGTGACAGAGGTCTGAACCAGGCACTGCTCATTACCACTCTAACCTGGGCTTCAGAGCTCCCTGACTTTCTTGCCTCCTCTCCCCCGGTCAGTCGGGTGAGGAAGGGGTCAGTGAGGACCTGCAACTTGGGGTTGTGGGTGGAGTAAGGGGCTGTCCATGCAGATCAGAGGGCTGGCAGTATCCAAAAGCTTTGGCCTTAGGCAAAAACTGCTGAGGAATTTACAGATACGGCATTGCCAATAAAAGGCTGGTTTTGAAACCAATAATGACTACATTTTGATCAACTATGTTAAAGAAATGACTGAATTACTTATTTATCCTCTCTCTAGAAAATTTTACAAAATTATTGTAATATAAAGAAGTAATCAAAGAGTATAAATACAAAAATAATGGGAAACAAGCATTACAGAGCTGTAATCAGGCAACTAATTACTAAAAACATGATGTTACTTTCTTGAATTTTTTTTTTTAATTTGTAATATTTGTCAGTGTCTTAGTCTATTTGTGTTGCTATAAAGGAATACCTGAGGCTGGATAATTTGTAAAGGAAAAAAGGTTTATTTGGTTCCTTGTCTGCAGGCTGTACAAGAAGCATGGTGCCACCATTTGCTTCTGGTGAGGGACACAGGCTGCTTCCACTCATGGCAGAAGGTGAAGGGGAGCCAGCATGTGCAGAGATCACATGACAAGAGAGGAAGCAAGAGAGAGACAGTGGGGAGGTGCCAGACCTTTTTGAACAACCAGCTCTTGCATTAACTAATAGAGCAAGAACTCATTCATTACTAGGAGGATGGCAGCCAGCCATTCATGAAGGATCTGCCCACATGACCCAAACATCTCCCATGAGGCCCCACCTCCATTATTAAGGATCAAATTTCAACATGAGGTTTGGAGGGGTCAAACAAACCAAACCATAGCAGTCAGCTTTATAAAATGTATGATTTGATGCAATTTCTTTATTTATTTGAAATAAATTTTCCCACTTATACTTGATTTTGAACCCATCTGTTTGAATATTTTTCTTAAAGAGTGTCTTCGCAAGTTTAAGCTTCAGGTCCCACCAACCTGGATCTGTTCCTGGAGCCAACCCTGAAACTTCTGCTGTGACATAAAAGGCCATGCTCAGCATCCCCATGTTCTTAGGGCTGGAGTCTTTAACCACAGGGATATTAGGAAAAGATGCCTGATTGAGTTTCACAGGAAGAACAATGGGCTGGAGTGGGACTTCAATTCTATTTCCAGATTAATCTTGTTCTAATTATGTGCCCCTGGGCAGGAGATTGTAATACTCAGTAAGCTGGGATTCTAAATAAGAGCCCTTGCTCATCTCACAGGGATGTCTTGCATTAGTATTATAATATAAATATTAAAATATTTGTAGAAGGCAACCAACACAAAAGAAAACACCATTGCTATCATTCCTTGTGTTTTTTTCCTTAGCTACATGCAAACTGTTGGAGGTTACTGGTAACATCTTGGTAAAGCCTTACCAACTTCATAAACTGTTCCCACATCACCTTTCAGACAAATTGAAAACTGATGCATATCCCTTTCTAAATTTCCCTTAAGTTTTTTTGTTGGCAGTGGTGGTGAGTTTTCTTTCTTTTTTTTCTTTTTCCTTATTTTTAAATATGAAAGAAGTAGGAATACTGATTTCTCATCTGCTCCCATCTTTTTACCTCACTCAGCCTTTCCTTCTCTACATCCTCATTGGCCTCCCCCTCAACAACCCAATGAAACTACCCTCTACTTCCTGTCAGGTACCACCCTCTACTTCCTGTCAGGTACTGCCCTCTACTTCCTGTCACATATTGCCTTCTACTTCCTGTTAGTTACTGACCTGGTCGTTAGCCTTGTCTAGTTGTTCCGTGGGCTTGTGAAAATATCCTGGAACTGGGATGTTATTCCCCTCCTCTAGACTGATTAGGAGATAATGGAAGAGTAACAGAGGGTGGGCCTTGCTTAGATTTGGGGAAGGCCCCCAGCTATGGAGCTGAAGTCCATTGTGTTCCTCTTTGGTCACCCTGTAAGGTCACTTGGGCTCCTTTGGTACATGAACCTGTATCTGCTTCCTTGCCACGCACTCACTCCACCTCAAGCTATTTTTGTCTTCTTAAATACGCAGAAAACAAGTAAATGAAAACAGGAAAAATAATACATAAAGTCAATGACTAATCAGTCACACTTAAATATCCAAGTAAGGAGAATAACACTCTCAAAGGTGTCATCAACCAATGCGAAGGGCAATGAGTTGGCCCATTTTGGAAATTTTCTGTGTCTCTATAAATTTGTTACTCAAGGTAAATCACCAGTCTGTCTAGCCACATTTGTTAACAATGCATGTAACTCTTAACGGCATCTCAAAAGCATACTTACTCTCAATTTCGCTTCTCATTCGTTTTTACGACGCTAGAGAAATTCAGATTATATAGGCTTTCTTTGTGCTGAGATGGTAATTTTATATCACTGTAGATTAATAGCATTTTTAGTGATATTTGGTATCACTCATTTGTCTCCTATGGTCGTAAAGATATATATTTTTTCTAATTTGGCTTTGCCAACAAATAAAAAATAAGAGTCTTTTTCTGTTGAATGAGCAAAAAAGTCATTCTGATCATGAAGAATTATTCTCTTTTAACATACCCACAATCCACCATCTAATTGTTTTTGTTATTGCAGCAATACAGTTTCTACAAGAATGTGTGTATGTGCACACTTGCTTGCCTATATACAGTTTGGCCTGCAGAAGAATTTCTCCTTGTTGCAACTTGATCTTTGCTTTGAGTTCTGATTGTCTGTTAAAGCCAGTTAAGCCAGGCACCCGTTTAGGAAGACTTAAACTTCCCATCCCTTGCCCCTATTCTCCCTTGGTCCTAGAGTTTTGCAGGTATCTTTACTTTGTCAGCATATTGATATGTCTGGAATTCTATTCTGGGAACTGGTTCTGCAGTGCTCACTTGGAACAAGTACCCATTCCAGGGATGGTTATTATGAAACAGAAAGGCAGTCAGACTCGGTTTAGCTATGAGCTTTTAAGAGCTTCCTCCATCTGCTAAAATGTGCACTGCAAAGTTGCACATAAAATGCTGATTAGTACCTCAGTGCAGATTCATATAATGATCCACTCTCTCTTGGTTTACATCACACTCTCCTAAGTACCTATTCACCTGTTCTATTGGAAAATTTTAATCATCTCTCTGACATTATCTTGGCAATTTCAGCGGCCACTTCACAATCTTTCAAAGTCTTTCTGCTCCATTTCATTCCTATTTCTTTTCTGCTTGTGTTAATTATTTTTGCAGCCAGCATACGTGTTTGTCAATAATGCATTACATTTTCCATGTGTCAGTTCTTCAGCCCATCAAAGAACCCTGCTTTTACATTCTGAATCCATTTTCCCCTTTCCCGACTCAGCTCATTTTGCTCTGGGCCTGCCTCTACTCTTGGTTCCAAATCTATCAGAAGTTGCATGAAACTTGGCAACTGCAAAGCAGTCCCCAATTTAATTGGGTCTAGTTCTCCACAGAGCACTAAGTTTGGGCCTGCAATGGACTGCAAGTTGTCCAAAAGCCCTGTGACTTCTTTGATACTCATGGTGCCTTAAATGTCCTCACTTCTGGGATGCCCACTTCTGGAATGTGCACAATGCAGGTCTCCCATCTTGAATTCAGAGCCAGGACATAAGTCCTCCATTAAGAGGATCATGAGAACCTCTCCTGACCCCACTAACTCCATTCCCAAAGGTAATGTCTTTGCTTAATGAAAAAAGCCTTCTCTTGAAAGCAAACTGGAAAGAAACTTAGCGCAGTGCTAAGCACATACCAAAGCTCTACAAACACTTACACAATTACATGTGATGTAAAGGGCTTAGGACCCACGGGCTCCACAGGCTGTTTTAGGAGGTGTGGACGGGAGCTATGTTGCTCACTTTAAAAAAAAACAAACAACACGGTTCTTCCCTCTGTCCCAGCATAAGCCTTTCTTGGGAACTTTCTAATGGTTACCATTTCCTTTTTCATGATTAGTGTCAAGGGTACCTACAAGCTGTCATGATCCCAAGACTCTTCTTTTGTGGTTGCTTCTGAGAATTCACTGACTAGTTCCCTCTCACAGGCCAAGGAAATGCCCTTTGAAGAGAACTCTGGCTGCTTCTCAGAATGAATGCTCCTTTGGTGCAGGGCACATAAAGGGAAGTTTTTTTTTTTCTTGCTTTGCTTTTGTTTCAGATACCCTTGGGGTTTACACACATCCTGTTCTAACTCTCCAGCTCCTTGGGGAAACACTCAGGCCATGACAGGAAGAGAAGGGACGCAGGCCCCGAGCCCATGGACAGGGAGATGACTCAAGGCTCCTCTGCGTCTGGGCTGCCCACTTTGTTTTCTCTTGTGCCCAAGCTTGTCATTCATGTGCACCGGAATCATCTGAGTGCCACATGCTGACCCTTGGTAAGATTCCATTTCTTACTTCCCTTAACTCTGACCTTGATTTGCCAGCCCCTTCTGATATTGTTAACTGCTTTCTATCGCCTGGGAGCCCTGCATCTTCATGCTGGAAGAGGATGCTGGAAATGACTGGGCAGAGCAAACAGAAGTGTGGGCAAGGAGAGCGTTGGAGGAGCAGGATACAAACTCGAGCTGGGAAATAGAAGGCTCCTGCACGCTGAAGGATTGTAAAGAATCAGACTTTTCTTTCATTGTTAGTCCTTTTCGAATAATCACTAGAGATGATCATTTTCTACTACTTGTCCCACAAAGAACATTGCTTTTTAACTGTTCTTCTGTATACTCTCTGGCAGTTCTGCTAAGAAGCAAAGAGATTGGCAAAGACCTGCTAAAGGAGGAGAAGAAAGTCACGTTTCATTCATCATTCGGATATTCACCCTATCCTTTGATCTCCTGATAGAGGCTTTGCCTCTGCTGTAGATGTCCTAGCTCTTTGTTTCTAGATCTTGGAAATACCTTTCTTAAAGTTGAAGACCCACTCTAGATATTATTTTCGAGGATGAAAGGCCTCTGGTGGAGTCTTTAATGTGCAAGAACAAGAAGGTAGAATATCATTGTGGCACCTCTGGACTCAAGTTACCTTGTGTTTGAAGTGGACATTGGCTTGACATTGGGCAGCTTACTTTCCCACTTGATGGTTAGCTCTAATATCTAAGTCTGGCTAGGAAATTGCCTTCCCTGGCAAAAGTAAATGTATGAGAGGAAATGTTGGCAAATCCTCTGTACTTATTTCTAGGAAAGATCCATAATTAAGAAATGTTTCCTTGGAATGGTCATAGTGAAGGGTTTTGTTAAAAAAATAGTTAGGGGGAGGCTTCTACATCACATCCTCTGCTGAATTATTAATAAAAACGTTTAGGCTTCCTTAAATTTTTTTTTTAAATTAAGGCTTCCATAAAACTCATATAACTTTAACCAGGGATAATCTCACTCAGTTTCCACACATGTAAAATGGGAATTATAATATTACCTTCTTGTGGGCTTCCCAAGGCTACTTTGTATAACATTTAGAATAGTACCTGTTCCAGTATCATGTTGTACACCTTGAATATATACAATTTCCGTTTGTCAATTTGACCTCAGTAACGCTGGGGAAAAAACTTACTTCCATGGTTTAAAAATAAGTACCTAGTACACTGTAAGTATTCTATTCTGTACTTCTATAAATGTTAGCAACTATTATTATTATCAACTAGCACGATTTCCAATTGTTGTTATACTATATGCTGCATTGGGAAAAGGACTAATATAGATTGTGAACAGGATGCAGTCCACATGAACAAAGTTATACAAACTTTTGTTTCAGTTGCTGCATTTTTAAATCAAGAGATTTCTCACCCAAAAAGGAAGAGCTATTTCTAATTTTGCTGTAAAATAGGGAGACCTGCCTGCAACACCAATCCTCCCTTCCTGCAAAGCAACAGCAGGTTAGAGCTGAGGGGCCCTGTCAGAGGCCACGTCTCACCAGTTAGCAGAATCCCTGTGATGTCTGCCATGTGTCCTCCAGGCATGCCACTTGGCTCATTTAGCCATTTGCATTTCCTCTCCTGCCTTACGCTCTACAAAGCACTTTCAGATAAGCTCTTCTATCTTGTTTTATACACACTATAAGGCAGGAGATTAGGTAATACTATCCATACTTTATAGCTGAAGAAACTAATAAAAAGTTAAAGAATTTTAAAATGTTGCACAGTGAGCCTCCTGGGATAGGGACTAAAATCCAGAACCCCACCCTGCTTCTTCTCCAATATTGTGCAGCTTCCCAAACCATGTGACCAAACTCCTTCCTCAAATTTTGCTAGAAACTATTTGTCCTCTGTCAATTGCATCGAAGGTTCTTTGCTGGGATTTTAAGCAGCAGGGCAACACGATGTGCCAGCTTTAAATGGTAAGTTAAAAAGTGACCTAAGGTGTCTGAGGCAGTGTCCTCTCCACTCTGCTAATAATCAGGGCAGTTTTTAATTATTTGCATGGAAGTTGGCTCCCAAGATAATTCAGTGTCCGCATGGCTCCATTTCACCTCTACTTATTTCCATTACCTTGCATATTAGCTATGTCAAGCTGATGGGCCTGCTGTTCCCCGGGGTGGCTATTATAAATACTGATGCTACAATGAAACGCTTCCAGTCTTCTGGAACCTCATTTGAACTAAGCAAGTTCTCCATAATGATCATTAATGATGTATTGCTTGCATATAAATGTTGGATATTAATCTTTTGTTTACTTTCTCTATGCTATCAGACTTTTTAGATGTTCTCTGTAATGTGCAGCTAACTGATGACCAGGAGTAGCTTCTCCATTTGGGATTGAGTGACTTTCTCAGCTGACAATTCACTGTGGCAGGTGAAGGCTTGATCTTAGAGCCCTGTCTCATAGACCCACTTTCCTCGGCAGATATGGCTGCCTAGTGCTCTTGGAGCTAATATATCATTAATGCCCAAGTATAAAACCTCACCTGAGCTTCTTTTCAATCTGTAAAGACTGTCTGCTGCCTCATGAATGTCATAAATTTGGGACGGGAACCCATTCATGCCAGGGAGTCCCTGCAAGGTGACTGTGATGAGTCAAGTTGAAGGAGGGACATTATTGGGGCTGGACATATTCTGTTCCTTTCTCATAGGACCTAGATTAGGCCCATGCTTTAGTGGATCTGAGAGCTCATCTCGTCTGGATCCTTCCATAAATCCTCTTCTGCTGAGACGCAGATCCCAAGAACTGGATTCTATCTAAGAGAGTCCTCTGTGACTTGAGAAAGGATCCTTTTCTTGTATTGAATTGGACTGGAAGAAATGCCTGCAGTTTAGTTTAGTCCGACCTTACACCAGGGACTGGACCAGAAATAGATTAGCATCTGTGCAGGAAATGATGATGCTCTTCATGGCACAAGGTCACTGAGCTTCAGCTCAGGAATAAGACAGACCTGGATTTGAATCCCTGCACTGCCACCAACTACCTATGCAATAAAATATTTATTTTATTAATATTATTAGTCTACCAGCCCACAGTGATCTCAGCTATATAGAATCCGCTCCTGGCCTTACTTATCCTGAAAAAGAAAGGCTGTTTGCTGGGCTGTCACCATGTATCTACCGCTGCACTACCTGTCTGTGATCACAGTTAGAATGTGACAGAGGCAAAGAAGATCTTGCTGGGTTTAGCTATGAGCAGGATGAGGAAATGGCCCTGTGCCAAAACTGTAAATTTACTAGAAGTCTCTTATAGTAAGGAATGCACATTAAAACCTATTAGAAGCAGACATGCTTCTGACATGTAAATTCGTATCTGAGGAAGATGTCGAGCTTCCTGAGAGAAAGCAGGCACAGACACTGAAGCCACCAAGGCAGGCATTATGTGGTTGGGTCATGAGGAGGTTTGTTAGGACCATGGCTATTCTTGAAATCATAACTGCAATCATGGATGGGTCAATGTAATTCCCACTGTCCTCCTTCAAATTCTCCTCATCTCCCCCTTAAAGTCTATGAAAAGCTATGACTATGCTCCCTGCTACTGTTTTCTTCTTGCTCTCATTCATCCCTCCACACGGCTGCCAGAGTGGACTTCATAGAACACAGCTCTAACCATGCTGCTCCTCTG
This sequence comes from Lemur catta, assembly GCF_020740605.2. Taxonomy (NCBI): domain Eukaryota; kingdom Metazoa; phylum Chordata; class Mammalia; order Primates; family Lemuridae; genus Lemur; species Lemur catta. Next base: position 50,257,477 of record NC_059135.1, read on the forward strand.
CTCGGTGGTCTTTGCTGGTCCCTGTGGCTTACCCAAGTTAAGTCTAGCGGCCAGAACCAACAGGCTAGCCCGTTAGACCTATGCACCACTGCCAATCCCTGGAGCCCTGGATCCCAGGACGTGGGTCCCACGCTCGGGGACAGTGCTAGGAGGAAGCTGGAAATGCCAGCAAGGCTTTTCACCACTCCAGATAAGCATTCCCCCGAGGACCTGGTGGAAGGAAGCCACATAGGAGTTTCCCTCCTTGCCTGGAGATTAAATATCTTCACAACCAAGGAAATGTTTATGGCTTCATGTATCTGAAAAGCTGTTCAATCTGGAGTTTCCCGAAAGAGTCACTAGAGAGGACTTGGGCCTTGGCTTGTTCAGTTGATTCTCTTCTCTTTTTGGAACCAAATCTTCTTCTCTGTGGCCCCAGTACCTCTGACTCACCAGTCTTCCACTTTTTCTTTAAATGCATGCCTGTGTTATCTGATGGGATTCTGTTTGAGTCCTGGGGAGCCTCAGTTACATATGGCTTTTTGGTGTTCTCTGAATAGTCACTCATTTAAATCACATATAATAGAGGCTGAGACTGCTCATCTTCACATTTTTTTCAGAAAAACTAAGTTTTTCTTTAACAATTAAAGAAACAACTCCTTTTACAAACCTAGGAGGGCTTGACTTGAAGGCAAGACGAGTCATTTTGGCAGGGGTAGAAGGTAAAGGTCCTCCTGTTCTTCTCCACCTTTTTTCGAACTCTTAGCTACCACATCAGCAAGCCAGAGAACTCTGCCTCTCTCCTGGGGATTTCGGAGATTGCCTAAGAGGGCCACAGTGGTGGTGACAGTGGCAGCAGCCTTCCTGAAGCCCTTAGACTTTGCTCCAGACATGGCTATCATTATATGACATGTTCCCATTTCAACACTTGAAACAAAGAAACACTTTATTCAGCCCTTCTCCAATACTGATCTCACAAAATATAGACTGGGAAAACATTTTTATTTTATTTTTTTAAAGCAATGATCTCTGTGGGTTCAGATTTACCTAATTGACACAAATCAGAAAACCTTTGGCCTCTGATTTTGAGTTGAGCCAAAGCACCTTGACTGATAGCACATGGAAGATCCCAGGGAGCTTGAATACTTGTCAGAAAGTTTTATTTACTACGATTTATGAAATACTTTGTTTCAAATGTTGAATGAAAAGGGATAACTTAATTCCGTATGATGACAAGCATTTAATGAAGACACAGAGAATAACTATTAATTTCTCTCCTTATCAAAGAAGAGGGTCTGTGAAATGGCAAAAATTCTTCAACTATTTGCTGGGAATGAGAGAACTCAATGGTTCTACTGGCAAGATTTCCATTTCTACAATCATTAGCTTCTATGTCCTACCAGTTAGGAATCTAACAAAATGTTTGGTTCCTAAAATTATTGACCTATGTTACAAATCTATTTTTCAAATACAAAACTATTTTGCTCCTGTCACTCTTGTTGGTCCTAAAGATATGACCCGAAGAATGCCTGTCCTAAAACTTGTCCTCAGCAGCATATTTCTTATTAAGTTAGCAGTGTGAAATACAAGAATAAGAGTTAGTGATTTCCTACAGCCCCATTTCTGTTGCTTTGTTCTTGCAACAGAAATGTTGCAGCATATTACTCCAAAATGTAGACTAGGACCCTTGGGTATTTTATAACAAGTGAACAATGGCTGAGTCATATAATTTAGGAAACACAGCTAGCTAAGCACTCATTTATTTGAGCAAAAATTTCAGAGGGCTTTTATCATGCTTGCACAAGATCCAGATATCTGAAGAGTCTGTAAATCCATAAATACCCTTGACATGATGGGCCATTACAGCTTTTAAAGACTCATTGCTGTCTGTTGGATCAAACGTGTGCTTCATGTGGAAGCCTGGGAAGAAGATTTATATGTTGACCATTCCAAGTCTATCTCTATTTAAAACTCACTATCTTGGGAACGAACTTCAAACTATTTTTGCCTGCTGGTATGAAGTATTAAGTTCTCCCGCCAAGAGATCTTAGGAACATTTCAATTCCCTAAGCTCTCATCTGTACACACCTGCAACCAAATCGCTTCCCTTTTTCTTCTCTCCAGAGGATAGAAGAAGTCTCATGGGCTCAGACCTGCTGCTTAACTCAGATTTGACCTGAGTCCCATAAATCACTTAATCTTTTGCGGAGATGACTATTGAAATGAAGAGCCAAATTTCTTACCAAAAGTCATTTATCAAGTTTTTGCTCATGACCAGAAGGAGACACAGGGCCATGCTATCTCATTAAAAGAAACAGAAGAAAGCTTCCAGAAGCCAGAAGTGGTAAGCAATGCCATGTGGGAGAGGAAGGTTAAAGAGAACGAGAGACTGGAAAGGAACCCAGGGTTCTAACCTCTTCCATTTCCCACACCCAACATGCCCTTTGTCTTGTTGATTCTACTCCCACAGTGTTTCTCAAACTCAACCCCTCCTTTCCATTTGTCCTGCTGTCGCCTAGGTTCAGGCCATCATTACCTCTTCCCAGGACTATATGTCTCTCGGTTTGCTTCGTGTTGCTGAGAGCAATATCTTTGTTATATATGGAACTGATCATATGTCAAACTGCCGCTCCACCATTGGAAGGTGTTTCTTCTACTTGTGTCCTCCCCACCATCAGACCTCCTGCAGTTTCCTGAAAACATCTTGGCTCATTCTTGTTCCTCTCTGATTAGGACATCCTCTTACATCCGTGCCCTCACTGTTGAAATCCTGAGCACCCATGTAGCCCCTGCAGCCCACCCAGTGGGAATTCATAGCTCCTGTCTTGTATTTCGTACCCTCAAAGCACTGTCTTTATAAAACTCAGACTATGGACCTCCTGCATTGTGATATATTTATTTATCTGGGTACATCTGCCTTTTTTCCAGATTGTAAACTCTCCAAGGGCAGGGATCATAGCACCCAGTATCTAACGTGGAGCCCTATTATGAAGCTGATATTAGTAAATATGCATTGCATAAAGGCAGTGTATGTGTACACAGGTAAGTGAATTTGGCAATGGATTTTTGAGAAAGCAGAGTTACTCAAAGAGACAGAACTCAGAATTCAAGATAGTAAGGTGAGAATAGGTGGTGAGAAAATAGAGGTTTCCTGCAAAATGATATTATGAAAATATGATATGTATCTATGGAGTTTGTATTTATGGAGGTTGTTCTCATGCATTACTAGCTTCTCTGTTCCTATTTTTCTATAGCTTAGAAAATTTCATGTCTTATCATTCCTTAACCAGCACAGAGGAGTTAGCTGTAGCAAGGTCTCCACTGATCACTCAGCCTTACAAACCTCAGATTTGTTTAGTTAATGAGATTGGCATGGAAATGTTCCTATAGTCTGGTTTCATTTCTGCTTCATCCTACATTATTGCTGATGCATTCTGACACATCAGCTATTTTTTTTCAACCCTGTTTATCTCCAGAACATTTTGGAATTATCTGTAGGTAAATTCAAGTCTCATATTTTTACTACATTTCTTATTTTCCCTGAAAATTGAAATGTATTTTACTCTGTCACCTTAAAAAAATTGAATGCCAGCATCTGACCTCTTTATCCCCTGTCTTTATATCCACATGTACCATGATAGCTGTGACCCACCTCCCACCACATCTGCAGCTACTGGGCACATTCCTGTGCAGTTCTCATCACTTATTGCCACCACAGCAGCTTCTAGAAGGGTTTTTGATTTCCTCTCCTGCACCCACAATTTGCTTCTGTTTATCCTACAGGATTCCTACTCCTTGAATGAGGCTCCTTAATGATAGAAAACCCTGTGACATTAGGTGGAGAGTGGGTCCAATCTGATTTTATTCCTCATCACCTGTGTGTCTTCCACCTGCACTGTGCCTTCCTCTACTTCTTTTCTTCTGTATGCTTTCGGATGCTTTTCTATGATGTCCCAAAGGGGGCCTCATTTCCCTCTGCTTTTCTCTACATCTCTAGCCCATTCATCCTTGACTACAGAGTTATCATTGTAACAATAGCTTAAAATGGTTGAGTTCTTTTTTAAAAAAATAATTCCACTTTTATTTATTATTTGTTGAGAAATAAATGTTATTTATTTCTTTCTATGCTGCCAAGGCTGGAATGCAGTGGCTATTCATAGGTGCCATCGTAGCTCACTGCAGCCTCCAACTCCTGGGCTCAAGCGATCCTCCCACCTCAGCCTCCTGAGTAGCCGGGACTACAGGTGCACACCACCATGCCTGGCTGGTTGAGTTCTTACTCTGAGCAAGGCAATGTAATTTTATGTAGATTATCTCATTTACTCCTCATTCTAGTTTTACAAGGAAACTACTACTATTTTTGTGCCCATTTTATAGTGTGGAAAACTGAGGCTTAAAGAGATGAAATAACGTGCCCAAGTTTACACAGCTAGAAAACAACAGCAGCAGGAGTTAGACTCCTTCCCTCTCTTTATCCACCATGCTATAATGCCTTGCTCTGTGAAAGCGGGTGCTGCTCGTGGATTGCTCGTACAGCAGGGCAGTGCGGAGATGCTGACATCTTGCATACAGTCCGCTAAGTACCAGCCAGCCTCCCTGGCAAAGTGCCTAGTGACAGCTGCCATGGAAACGACCTTTCTCCACACCTGCTCAGGCTACTTCCATCTAGGGGAGGCTCCCTGGAACCTTGGCTAATTCTGGCCCAATCCCTTACTTCAGAAAACTCCACCCTCGGGGCAGGTGACACCAGCAAGCAGCCACCTGTAGCCCAAACTGCCCTTGGAGAAACAGCATTGAACAAAACTTACAGACTTCATAACAAGAGCTCCTTCTTCCACACACTTTTCCCTCATGGCTTCCTGAAAACGTAGAACCACCAATGTCATTCCCTTGCCCTTGCCTGCAACTTCTGTTTATAATGCTTAGGATGAACTAATGAAAAATCTGAATACAGTAAAAACTGAATCCAGATACAAAGGGTTTGCTTGAAAGTTCTTCCCTGTCATCTTTTCCTGCCCTTTGCTTAGATGATTTTCTTCAATAAAATTTTTGAAACCAATTAAATTGTCTAGAATACTTCAGAGTAAATAAAATGAAGTATTATTGCCATCAGCTTGATCAGTTCTGTGTATGATATAAAGAGCTAAATACTGATTGGTTTTAGCTCAAGCTCAACTTTGACCCTCAAACGTTAGGATGTTTCTTCTTTGTAAACCTGATTTCCACCACCAACGCCCCTACCTGGAACCCCATCACAAAAGATTTTGAAGAACAAAGGTTTCTAGATTCTGATTTTTTTTTTCACGTATTATGATCCTGAATTTTTAAAACAACTTCCCTGTTGATGTCTTCAGAAATTCCTGAAATTTATACAGAGCTTTAGAAGATAAAGTTTTTCCTAGATACCTTATAATTTTTCTGCCAACTTAATACTATCATTGGCATATTCTTCATTAATAGAGCTCAGCATGCAAAACCGCATTCCCTGGAGATTCAGCATCACTGCTTTCGTGTTTTTAAGTTATTCTTCTCCCACAATGTGTCATTTGAAATACGACTACCTGGGCATCCAACACCACCATGCACTTGCCCTGCATGGTGATGGGTGGAAGTGGGGTGGAGATGGTGAAGCTTTGATGGTGGAGGTAGAAAGGGTGAGCAGGGAAGAACACACCTGGGCATTTATTTGGCGGCAGCATGACAGAATGGTTGTCTTAGGAGGAGGGGACAGAGGAGATGAAAGAAGGTGGCAGGTCTGAGGGAAGCCATGGTGGTGGGAAGGCCAGGTGGGGTGCCCAGAGTCCAGGGTCCAACCTCCCCTTACCCACCGCTGGGCCTACTGATTTTTTTTGGCCCTCTTTCTTCCCCTGGTACCCAATTCCCACCTCTCACTTTCATCCCTGCCACGGCTGCACTTTTCCCTTCTCCCAGCCTCAGCTTCAGCTTTGCCTGTGGTGCCCTTTTGTCCTTGCTCCTGGCTCCAGGGCTTCAGGTGTTCCTATTGCCAAAAGCTACTGACTTTGGGGGCTGTGATTGAATTTCTATTTTCAACAAGAGGGAACAGGAGGTTTGGGGTCTCCAGTGGGCTGGAGTTTGCAACGTGAACTCCTGGACTGTCTTCTGGGTGTTGCTCCGCATTTATTATACATCTGGAGCAACGAGGGTAGTACCCCGTGTCACTTAGTTGTCCCTTAGTGTTGAGAGTATATGCTTTGGTGCAACAGAGGGCTTAACTTGTAATAGCAGCCTGGAAGATTTATCTGCACACACTGGTTTGTGGAGAAGAGGGAGGGAGTGGAAGGGGAGCTGCAAGCTGTGTGCGAGCAGCCACCTTGTCTATTCCGTGTGTCTCTCCAGGCCCTGCCTCAGCCACAGCACGCCCGGATCCCTCGGCCAGAACTTGCTGAACCGAGCAGTGAATGAATGAATGAGGGAGCGAATTAATGAATAATGCTGTCTGGAAACCACGAAGGGCAGGAACAAAGAAGTGATGGGCTGCTTTGTCCAAAAATCGCGTGGGCAGTGAAGGGCACTCTGGCTCTTGCCCCTGAGCCCACGCTCCCAGCGGCGGACGCGGGATGCTGCCCCGCACAGAAGGTGCGGGAGCATAGAGACGGGCTGCGCTGCTTGATGGCTTAAGATAAATATTCATACTTAATATTGGTTCTAGGGTATGAATTTTTAGACTATAATTCTTTAAAATTTATTATAGTTTTAAACTTAATTGGGTGAAAATATTTATTGGTGGGGGAGGGGATGCAATTACCCAATTATCAAAGCTAGAATGAATCCTAGGAGGGACACTAAAACTATCTTTAAGTACTGAGAGGATTTTATTACAGCAACTCTTAAAACAATAATGAACGTTATGTGTTCCTCAGCCTTTTTTACAATAGGAAAGGAGCACACCATTTTCAAACAGAAAATAGGCTTGTGTTTGAGGAGGAAGAGACAAGAAAAGGCTCCGCTCCGTGCCAACAAATAAATCCTCCTCACAAAACCCCACCACCAAAAAAAAAAATTTGCTTTTTCTTTGAACATTAAGAAATGGAGGGGTGGGTGGGGAGGGGAATGCAAGTGAAGCTACAGATAATAAAACGGAGATGTGGGAACTAGCATTAAAAATATGTTGGCATTTTCCCAAACGGGGAGTGCTGACAAGTATAATCCTATTACTCAAATCACATCAGCGATGAGATAAATGAAAGAAAAACATGATCTCGTGTGACCAGAGTGGCTATTTGTCCACAGACGCTCGTTGCATTGTATCAATCTGCACCCCGCAAAATGGGACGTAGCAGAAAACAATGTTAAGGAAGCTTTTAAAACACATCATTGAGATTACAGCACCTTTTAAAATAAACAGCACTGAATACCAACACAGGTAAAATGTCATTGCGAGACGGGGTTCCGATATTCAACGGCGTGCTTTATGGCTTTCCAGTGTGTGATAAAATCTGTTCACCAGATGTACTATATGTCTCCTGTGTAGCATACTCGAGCATCCTGTAGGCCCGAGGCCCATTTATTTCATGTAATTGCCTTTCCTGTGCACACCTTGGGGCACCCTAATTCTCCGTTTTATTTCAGGCACTGTACAGGGTACCATCTGGTAGTTTTAAACTCATCCCGTTTTATTGCTCTACTGCAGCGGCTGTATTCAGCCGTTCTGCAGGCTTTCGGTGGAGACAGACTTCTTACTACCAGCTATTTATTTATGTCTGGAATAAAGTAGCCTTGAACTATCAACATGCAGGATTCACACGTAGATCATCGCCAGTCCATACGAGCCAGACAGAGGTTCCCAGGCAACCTGCAGACTGGAAGCTGTTCCGAATTGCTTTACGCACAGCTGTTAACTTATAGAATTGGGATTCTAAATTCTTTGCCTACTTCTGCATGTAATGATATCTTTTTAGTATCTCATTTGTATTATTTCAGTTCAGATGAGCACACAAATAAATGTATTCCATCACATCTGGAAAAGTACCATAGAGAAATCACTTAATATACAAAGCTGCACACCTTATTATGAGGTTCGTCACTCATTTCAAACCCAACCTTATCTCTGTCCCTCATCAACACAGCTTTTGTTTTGCTGTTGTTTTCATTAAATTGTTAAGTCATTTTTTTTTCAAAGGAATTTGCAAGATCTTGAAAAGGCGAGCTTGGAAATAATAGACTTGGCAGAAGGAAGATAAATCCCAGAACCACGCAGCTTTTCTGCAGCGATCCCCAGTGAGAGCACCTTCCCTCAACTTGTGCACAAATTAGCTAGGAAGTAACTCTGCTATCTCCAAGAATTCATATTCTGCTTCAAACCTGTCCCCGAACCGATGCACCCACACAGCTGGGCAACCATTTTAACAAAGGGTCCCTGATATGCAAACAGCACACACACAGCTGCATGTTTCCAAATGAGTCATTGTTCACCTGCTGGTTCCTGCCTCACTGAATCCCTCTTGCTGCGTGTGTTATGCGTTTCCCCTTCTCCTATCCCCTTCCTCACTGACCAGCAACTAAGGTCTGTTGGCCTCTGGAATGGCAATGAAAAGACTGCGAGGAGAGAGGGCCAGGCAGGGTAGTGGGACTAGGTGAGTGATGAGTTGGCTTACTAGCCACTGCTGCCTCTTGACATGTGTTATCTCCGCATTGCCCAGGGAGAAGATCACTAGTCTTTGGCCTGAGATACAGAAAGCCTTCCAGTATACAACCTGCTACCTGGCACCAATAACCTGCATAAATAAACAAATCAATCGGGAGATGCTGGTGTTACTACAGGCACCTCAGCCCTTTGTTATGGCAATAGTGATGGGTGACAACGATTTAGCCACAATTAGGAATGGAAAAAAATATTTAAGGTGGAAAAAGGCTGGATTTAGCCATAATTAGGAATGGAAAAAAATACTTAAGGTGGAAAAAGGCTGGATATAGTCCCGTTTGCAGCAGATTCTTTACATATTTTGCATTCGTGGCAATGACAAATGTAGTTAAATGCACCTGGTTGTAGCTGTCTGCTGTGATCTAAAGCCTCTTTGAATGAAAAGAAAAACTCCCTCTGTTATTTATTGTTGGAAGCAGAGTTTACTTTGCTGTCTTTAACCTCAGCAGAAATCAGAAATGCCAGTTTAACAGCAAGCTGATGAGTTCTAGGAAACAGAGCAAAGAGTCATTGGTTGGAGTCTTGTAAATCAGTAGGAGAAGACCAGTGACCAAATAGATGCATATTTATTTTCTTGGAGTTTTTCCCCTTTCTTTGACTCTCAGGCAATCTCCTTCTATAAAAATGTTAATGCTGGTCTGAATATGAAGGGTAATTTTTTTCCCCCACAGCTCTGTCAAACAGATCTTCCCAATAATTAGATGTGCATCCTTGGGCTCCAAGAGCAGTCTTGTTGAACAAAGCAACCACAAATCCAACTAACCTTTGAAGAATGAAGGGTGTCAAAGTATAAGCAGATGTTTTAATTTGCACAATGCTGGGATATTTTGGATACCAAATGTTCCTAAAATAGTTATTGTATCTAGACATCAGGAGAAAGATACACACAGGAATGACCTATATCTCTCCCAGTTACAGAGACATTGTCTCCTTTAGCAGAAGTGATATGGGACATGCTGTTAAGAAAGCTCTATGTTGATCAGCATCTAATGAGAAGGCATCTAAATTCTCTGATTATAATATAATGAGAAGAGGGAAGCAAGAGAGCACTGTAAAATTTTAAAGTACACACACATACACATTCTCCGTAAAATCCATAGCTAAATCAAATATGGGATAAAATAAAAGGGCTCATGCTATCCCTTGTGTAGGTATTAAAGTTTTCTAAAATGACTTAAGAGATGTCTGCTATTTAGAAAAAAAAAGGAGGATACATATTTTAGCCATGAAAGTATAGCATCATGTTATCTAGCTAGTTGAACTTGCATTGCTTTTGGGAAATGTCAGCACACGTTTTTCACAAGTGGATGTATGCAGGAAAGATTTATATTAGACACCAGGAAAAATGTCCTGACTTTCAGAAGAGTTGTGAGAAGCCCAAATAGTTTACCCAGGAAGGCTGTGGAATTTACCTCCTGGAGATTTTTAGCTGCAGACAGGAGACTCCTATGTTTGGGTTTATTTCAGTCATTTGAAATGAATAAAATGAGCTCATCAAGAATCTCCTAGTTCTCTTTGTCACTTGCCTGAGAACAGGCTAGCACCAGTGGCCCCCAACCTTTTTGGCACCAGGGACCCATTTCATGGAAGACAATTTTTCCATGGATGGGGAGGGGGGGGATGGTTTCAGGATGATTTAAGCCCATTACATTTATTGTGCACTTTATTTCTATTATTATTACATTGTAATATATAATGAAATAATTATACAACTCACAATAATGCAGAATCAGTGGGAGCCCTGAGCTTGTTTTCCTGAAACTAATGATACTGCTGATATGACAGGAGGCGGATGCGAATGATGGGAAGTTTCTGTAGATACAAATGAAGCTTTGCTCCCTGGTCCGCAGCTCACTTCCTACTGAGGCCTGGTTCATAACGGACCACAGACTAGTAATAGCCCACAGCTCGGAGGTTGGGGCCTGCAAGGCTAGCAGTCTAGCAGCTGTCCACCAGGCCAGGCTTCTGTCCGACCTTCTGCTGAATCCACCTTCTCCCAAGTCTGAACCCTGTCCTACCAGAACCTCTTATCTAAAGGGTTAAGCTAAGGGACCTGTGTATTGCTACTGGTGGGTTGGGGGGAGGGGGAGTGTAAATTGGTGCAATTTCTATGATGAATAATTTCTCAAAATCTACCAAAATTAAAAGTGCACATATCCTGTGACCCTGCAATTATATTTCCAGGACTTTATCTCACAGATCTATTCACATATTTCAAAATGACCCAAGAATTAGTGATTTATTGCAGCAATGTTTTTAATAGCAAATAATTGGAAACAACCTTAATATCCATCAAAAGAAGGCTGATTAAATAAGTTGTGACATATCTGCATTAAAAGAAAGAAGCAGCCCTACATGCTCCTGTATAAAAGGATTTCTAGGACACCCACAAAAAATGAGGTTCAAAATACCATGTATAATATGCTATTGTTTGTTTTTTAAAAAAGGAAAAGAAAGACATACTTTTCACAGTATGAAGCACAACTTTTGAACTATTACACCTTTTGAATTTGTACTATGTTTAGGTAATACCTGTTAAAATCAAATAAATGACTAAGGGAAAATAAGGAAACACTTTTCCAGACCAAAATCCCCCAAATAAAGTAGGGGCTTTATTCTGTCTTATCTCTAGTTCTCCCTTGGTCTTGGCCAGAAAGCCAGTAGTATAAGATGGCCATCCAGAAGGGGACAGGCCTGTTTGACTTTGGTTTTCTTATTCCCTTCCTGCAGCTATAAATTTCAGAAGAGAGAGAAGAGGAGGAAGGAGGTAGAGTCTAGTGATAGGGTACCAGAATGTTTCCTTGCTTCACGATTTGACGAATTGAGTAGAACTGCTTAAGGCTGCCCAGAGGGTAAACTTCTGCCTAGGGCCACAGGGAAAGGCAAGAAGGGCCAGTGGCCAAGAGAAGACCAGTTCCACAGAGGAAATGCAGGGCCACTCTCTTACTGGGCCCCCCTAGGCACAAGGTGACAATTTATCCTGTCCATCGGGGTTCCCCTTTATTAAAGTGAATGTCAAAAAGTCCTGGTAGAAATGTAACTAAGTGATGTTAATTCTGGAAACTCTCATCTAGAACTCTCTGAAAATTATTTGAAAACATAGTTGTGGAATCATTGGAAGAATCAAGCATTAATGTTTAACACTGCTGTTGGAGGCAGTAGTTGGAATATGGGGGTCAAGAGATAGGGGTCTACATGCAAGAGATGAGAGACTCAGCAAGTGCTTAGCCTCTGTGACTGAGGTTCATGATAAGGGATATGCCTCATTGAATTATTGTGAGGGCTCATTGTTACAGTTTACTCAAGAGTCCACCACAGCACCAAGTGCATAGGTGGCATGCAAGGAACACTGGCCAGCGGTATTTTCCGCTCAAATACTTGCCACCTCAGCTCAGCCACTTTGACTGCGCTCCAGAGGGCTTCTTGACTAGGAAGAGGCCCCCTGTGGGGTCATAAAACGCTCATCCCATTGCTGGTACAAGGCAGGTAAATTAGAGATACTCTCACCTAATTTTAAAAGTCAAGACATCAGTCTCCAAACACCAGGATCACTAGGAAGGCAAATGTTTAACCCCTTGGATAGCATATTCTTTTCCCCAAAAATAGCCTGCTTAAAAGCTGGGAGAGTTAAGATTCCAGGCTCTTACTCTAGAGATTTTTATTTAAAGAATACCTCATCTTTACTCGCAGCTGAGAGGCTGAAGATTAAAAATTAGCCAGTGTATAGTAGCTGAGCAGTAACAATTTTTCATAAAGGTTTTTAGTACACATTTGGGATTATAATTTCAATATTATGCAAATGCATTTTATGGATCTGTAATACAGAATGTGTACTGGCGTTAATGTGCATTAGCGGGCGAGCACAAAAAGGCTCCAAATGAGCCATTTTGGTGTGTGCTTTCAACATGTATTATGAATAATAAGTAAAATTTTCTGGTTTAGAGCAAATAATATAAAATCTGAATTCTTCTTGATGTACATCAGTGACACAGCCCTACGCAACTCCTGTGGAATTTTTCCACTGGACACAGGTAAAACTGGCTCTTAACCAATATATCCCTATTTATGGTTTCTCTTCTTGAATGAGATGTGAAAGTAAAATAAATAAATTTAATATGAAAAGAGAGCAATTTCCCCCTGTTGCTCAAAATCAGGCGTTAACCAGATGAGTGCATTAGAAAGGGTGTGACTCCTTAGAAGTCAAGATTGTGGCCAAGCCTACTTCTAATTTTAGAGGATCTGAGTCCTAAAAAGTGAAGAAGCATCTAAACAGAATTACAGAACTTGCAGCATATTTTCAATTAATAAAAATAACAAATTTAATGCTTTTAACATAAAATATTTAATACAAGATAATTGTGTTATTCCAAAGATATTTCAATTATGTGTAAATAATCTTTCTTAATGTAGTGTGCTGCAAGCCTTATGATCCAATATGGGAACCCAGGGTGACATTTGTCCGATGTGTATTTTCTTTCTTGTCAGTGTGTTTTTATGATTACAGATTAGAAACAAATGCTCAAAAACCAATTTGAGGCTTTTCCTGAATGCAGAGAACTGAGCCAAATGACATTTCTGGTTTCTCTGTGATGGAGCCTGTTTTATTAATATTTCCACTTCCCAATTTTGTTTGATAGCAAGAAAGTAAGGCCAAGAGATGTCATGTACTAAAGATGGTAGCTGGTTATTTCAGGAGTTATCCAAACTTTCCATTTGCATTGATTTAGTTAGGACTTTAAGGTCTGTTGATTCTGCTTCTTGAATGCCTGTTTCACACCTGCCCCATTCTTTGGCTGTTTGGAGGAAGACAGGATTGCACTGCTCAGTGAGTTTGGACTAGGCATTTCGCTGAGTAAGAATAATATAAAAATCTCCCTCAAAAAGGCACCCTTAATGGACTGTATTTTAAAATGCCAGAGATGCCATGACTTATCTGCAAAATGATACTAAAAATATCCATGCTTTGAGTTCTCTCTGTGTTAAGTGTTTTACATGCATTATGTCAATTACCCTGTAAAGCAATCTTGCAAAGTAGGTTTTATAATCCCTAGGAAATGGTTGAAGAATCTAGAGTTTAGAAAGATTAAGTAATTTGTACAAAATCACACAGTTATATAGGTATGTCTAATTTTGCAACCCAAATTCTTGACCACTATATACCCCTGGGTCCAGTACTAATATAGTGGACAATAGTGTTGGCTTCATTTATCATGTAAGTTACAGGAATGGCATGTGGTCCTTCTATCCAACATGGGCACTACAGTTAATACTTAAAGGCTGATCTAGTTTCAACCAGTCATTGCATCACTACTTGTCTACATTGCTGTGGCTGGCTACTACTTTCCATTTCCCCTGAAACTTTTTCATTCTAGATGGAAGTCTGTGGAAGGAAAGCTGGATATAGCAAGAGGGTCTATCCAAGAACTCAATAGATATGTGATGAATAAACAAATCAGATTTTTAAACTCTCCAATTCAAATCCATCAAAATATATTTGACTATCTGACTAAGGTATGGTTTCTGTCCTTGGGTCCTTAAAATTTCAAAAAGACCTAGATTAAAGCTTAGTAGTGGCAAGGCAACCCTTCCAAATATTAATCTACAATCAATATTGAAAGGAACTGAGTAGTATATTGTGTCCTAATTTGAAAACAAGCTATTTTCGATATGTAGGTAAGACTCCTGCTCTAAATATATCTTCCAATATATCTTCCCAGTAATTGAAATATGAGATACGAAATAACAAAACCTAAAGTACAGTGGAGCAGGTCTGAGAGAGCAAAGCAGCATGTTGTCTTAGAATAATATTCCTAGCACCATCTGCTGAGGCTTCTCTACGCACTTGCCCTTTGCATGATATCACTTAATCTTCACGGCACCCTGTAAGGTAAATATTATCATCTCCTTTTTACAGATGAGGAAATCGAAGCTTAGGTAAAGTAAACTGTCCAAGGTCACCATTGTTAATAAGCAGTTGAATGAGGATTTAATTCCAGATCTGCTTGATTTCAAAGTGAGTGAGTGAGAGTGAGAGAAACTCAGAGATTATGATTTTTAAATAATGAATCTAATTTTTCTGTAAGCCTATAGCAAATCTTACATTTCTTCTGGCTCTTATCATATTCTGCTGTTATTTCTGGTTTTCTTCTACAACACCTACTTAATTATAAGCTATTCTATTTGAGAGAATGGACCATGTGCCAACTATTTTTGTGTTCCTCAGGGGACCTTATTCAGTGCCTGGGACAAAGTAGATATTCAAGAGATATTTCACTTATTCCTTGTGTATTTACCAGGTGTTTACGCTGTGGCCAAGCCCAGTAAAGAAGACAAGTCATGCCTTCTAAGAGCTTCCAGCCCAGTGGAGAAGATGATTAAAGAACGAGCGCTCTACTAAGTGAAGTATCACAATAATGGAAAAACAAGCACCACATGTACTCACCATCCAATTGGTATTAATTGATCAACACTTATGTGCACATATAGTAGTAACATCCATCGGGTGTGGGGCAGGTGGGTGGGGGGAGGAGAGGATGGGTATATGCACACCTAATGGGGGCGGTGCACACCATCTGCAGGACGGACACGCTTGAAGCTCTGACTTGGGTGGGGCAAAGGCAATATATGTAACCTAAACACTTGTACCCCTGTAATATGCTGAAATAAAAATAAATAAATAAATGTCAATTAATAAAGAATGGGAAAAAAAAAGAACATGTGCTCTCAACTGGGTGTGGCAGTGCTGGGGGAAAGCAGGGCTAGCCAAGGCCACCTTTGGAAAGGGGCAGCCCACTAGCTTGTGGGCTCGGCAAGGGCCTCCCAGGGGAGATATCATCTGAAATCATTCCTGATGCACCACGGAGAGCCAAGCAAAGAGAGCAAGGAGGGCATCACAAAAGGAGGAGAAACAGGCATATGCAAAGGCCCTGAGAGTAGAGATAGGCACATGGCCTGTTCCAAGGATTACAAGTCACCCAGAGCTTCTCATTCACCTGTCGGGTGAGCCAGCTACTGTGGGGAGAGGAGGGCAGGGGAACAGGGGACCAGCAGGAGAGGTGGTAGCAAGGCATCCAGTGTGAAACTCACTGTGTACAGCACGCTAAAGTGTTTGTATTCTACCCTGATCTTTCTGGGGAAGGTGTCTGGCAGGGGAGAGGCAAGACAAGACATACATTTGAGAAAGATGATTAGTTAAATTGTGGAAAACAGATAGGAAGGGGGTGTGTCTTGTGTCAGGGAGCAGGAAAGAAAACCAGGAAGCAATCACTAAAGCCAGTGAGCGGGAGGGCCTCGCCATCTGGAGAGGAGAAGGCCGTTTTGTATATACCGGTGACCCTTGCACAACATGAGTTTGAACTGCATGGCTCCACCTATATGTGGAATTTTTTCAATGAAATTTACACCAACTGCACCTGCGTCTCCTGCCTCCCCTTCTACCGCTTCCACCTTTGCCACCCCTGAAACAGCAAGGCCAACCCCTCCTTTTCCTCTTTCTCCTCAGTCTATTCAACGTGAAGACGATGAGGGTTAAGACCTGATGATCTACTTCCACTTAATGAATAGTAAATATATTTTCCCTTCCTTATGATCTTCTTAATAACATTTTCTTTTCTCTAGCTTACTCTGTTGTAAGAATACAGTATATAATACATGTAACATACAAATATGTGATAATCCACTGTGTTATTGGTAAGCTTTCTGGTTAACAATAAGCTGTTAGTAGATAAATTTGGGGGGAGTCAAAAGTTACATGCAAATTTTCGACTGCGTGGGCATTGGCTTTCCTAACCCCTGCATTGTTCAAAGATCAACTGTAATTTGGACTGACACACAAATATTTTATTATCATTTTTAGAGTACCCCCCCAAATCAGTTTTCTTTCATCAATAATGTGTGGGAGCCCCATGTACTAAAATACTAAAGGAATCTTCACTTTGAATGACCTTGTGTTTAGACACCCCAATGTAGTTCTAAGAGCTTTAATTAGAGCTGTGTTGAGACACTTTTTATCTTAACAATCTCTCTGTGAGTAGAGGTAACAGTATAATAAGAATCGATATAAACAACCTAAGAGGAATATCTCAGAAAGAAATATTATCTTGCAAAATATTATTTTGCACATTCTTTATTTTGAAAAAGCATGAAGGTCTCCATTAGGAAATCATTCTTCCTTGGCATTGTGTTGCATGCTCAACAAATAGAAGGTAAATGTGCTAAAACTGGTGTCTTTTTCATGAAAACCACATAACTGTAAAGCTCTTTGTTTTCACCCAACTGCTGAAAACATTTGTGTAAGCAATTTCAGTAAACATTTGGAGAATTGGAAGTGCTCTCTCCTACACATATGGTTCTTTATGAAGAGGTAATTTTTATCTATGTTCTACTCAATTGAATATTTATAAGTCTGTTTGGCCTCAAAGGTACCTGATCTCCCCCCAAAATACAATTGCTCTGTAAAGCTAAAGTGAGATTTATTCAGTTACCCTTTAAGAACTTTGCAAGCTATTTTCATTTTCTCGCTATGAATTTGCTTCCAGTACAAACCTAAATTTGTCTAATTTGCTGTGTTATTGCAATTAGTCAATTCTCCCTTAGTTACACAAATAATAACCTTATAAGTTTGAGGCTGTAAATCATTCATCCATTAAAAATGCCGTTTCCTTGTACTGCAAATTCGATTCATTTAGAAGAGAAAAACCATGGCATGGAACAGAATTATGCAATGTCATGGACACATTAACATTTGGATCAAAATTTTACATTGTGTCAGCCAGTAAACAGTATAAATGGTTCAGATTTGCAATAAATAATTGTCTATTAATACTCTGGCATGCTGTAGCAAATTACAGTCTCACTTCAGTAAGCACAGCTGTAGGTAGGCGCCAGGGCCAAGGGAAGCAAGTGCCACGATTGGTTTGAGCGGAAAGAGCCTGTTTTGCAGGGAAGCAGGGTTGCGGACTAAATGCCTATGTTTGCAAACACAGGAGGAGGACCCAGTGGGCTTTCACTGTAGCTGGAACATTACACACCAGGATGCAGCCGTTTGCTATAAGCCTACAGGAAACATAGACGCTGAACCCAATGAGGACATCTTCACAGTCACTGAATGTGAAAGGGACAGTGAAATATTCTATTAACCAGAGAAGGACTCCTGATGATAGCATAGACCTCTGTGGCCCAGGGTCTAGGAAACAGGCTTACCGCTGGAGCAGCCACCATATCGGGTGTTGATTATGGACTAAGGGACCACCAGAAACTCAGGCTCTCCCCAGGGTCTGCCTTATGTGTGGCATGGGTTTGGCCTTTCTTCTCTCTCTCCCTGCCAGAATCATTCTCACTAGCCAACTGAAAAACCTAAAATTAATACCATTTTCACTGTTTGGCTTAAGGCTTTTAAACTCTGTTGCAATGCAAACAAGATGTGTGGGAAGGCTGATAAGTAGATATATTAGCATTCATTAGCATCTTGGCATGCAGCAGGTTATCAACTGAGCCAAAATTAAGGCCCTAAGTGGGATGAGTTGGAACTCTGGACAGGTGACTGTGAGATGCGTGAGGGAAAAGGAAGTGTTGCTGAGAAGACATCATGAGGGCCCTGGGCACTACAGGGTGCAGGGGCATCCAAAAGCGTTTGGGAAATGAACATCCTAGTGACTAACATCTATATAGTGTACCTGGAAGGGCAGGCACTACTATTATATCCCCATTTCCCAGGCAAGAAAACTGAGGCTCAGAGATGTTAAACAACCTGTTCATCAAGTTTGCCCAGCCAGTGTGACAATTTAAACTGAAGAATTGGGTATGTCTAAAAGCTAATTTATCTTAGTTCAGGATTTACCCTAAGGTTATCTAGAAATAATGGAGCTTACTTATCTTAAATCCATGTTGTTCGATTAATTGATATTGGAATGCTTGGCAAATGCCAAAGTTTTATGGAATTCACTGTTACAAAAACTGTAGACTCAATTCAAAACACTAAATTTATTCCTTTATTCTTACTACTCTCCTATTCTGTGTTACTTAGCTCAAACACACAAAAAAATCTTCTATTGACCTCAAAATTGTGCATTCATTTAATATACATTTATACACTTAAAATACGCAGAAGATAAGACTACACTTTCAGGGCTCATTTCTATAGTTCATTAAAATATACAGAAGATTTAAGGCAGCCTTATAAATCATATTTTAACAAGAATATTGATATCTGAAAAGCTAGGTGTCTAAAAAGCTATGATTTTTTATTGTTTGAATTTAGATACTATTTTCATCAACATTATGAAAAAAATGCCCTATTAAATATAGGGCATTGTCCTAGATTTTAGATGATTGCCTAATTTTGCTTCTTATGTCTGCTGGAAGCCAAGTTTAATTTGGAGATATTTCTCGAGAAGGGAGAGCAGCTGTGACTGATTTATTTAAATACTTTATAACATTCAAAAATAGTTTTTCTAATTCACCAGAGAATTATTAAATCCTTGTGGCTGTAGACTTCATAAGCAGTATTAGTTTCTCCCTCATGCTTGGACAATTGTTGTGGGCTCATAATTTGTGTCTTTGCCAACAACAGCTACTTTTTCTTGCACACCACTAGACTAATCCTCACAAAAATCCTTTTTTAGTACATCATTCTCCCGTCCCAAACTGTCAGTGGCTCTTCACTTCCAAGTAAATTCTGTTTTCAGGGCCTTCACCCTCCGGGTGCTGATTACCATTTAATACGTATTTCCCACAGCTTCCCTGTGCGAATCCTGCGTGCCTGGCACACCCCCTGATCCCAGCCTTTCCTCCCCTCCCCCAGTCCTTTGGCCTCCAGTGTCTTCACCATTCTCTCCAGTCCCCTTCCACACATTCCCCACATCTTCTTTGAAATCTTTTATTATTATTATCCAAGCTCCTTTTCTCTCTAAAATTCAAGATGTGATTATAACAGAATCATAAATAGTTAGAACTGGCAGGGACAGGACTGGGGCCATTTGTCATTTTTTTAATATAGCTTCTCTCAGTCTTTATTTAGTGGACTTGTACTGGATTAGAAGTGAGAAGATCTGACTCTACATCTTCTTGACAAGTGAGCTCTTGGAGACTCAGTTTTCACATCTGTACAATGAAGATACCTGGCCTGCCTATCTCATGAGACTATTTTGAAGATCACATGTAATAATGGATAATAAAGTGATTCATAAATTCTAAAGTAGTAAGTGATGTCCCCATACACAGCACAGTCCCTCCCCCACCCCTGGTTCAAAGGTATAGTTCCCTATATTTAGGAGAATTAGACAGATTGTTCATTTTATTCACTTCAGATGGCTTTCTGGATTTGGAAATTTCCTCCACCTCTTTCTACCATATTGGAACAGGCAAGATTTCTGGGATCATCAGCTTTTACCCAGTGTGTGGAGATATGACCTAAATCATTAGCTGTTTATCTCCATAGAAAGTGGTCAACAAGTCTTTTCTTATCTTTTAATGAGAATGTGATAACTTTTGGTTATTGATGTATACTCTCCATTCAAATTTTCTCATGCAATTTCAATCACATCCCCCAACATAACTTTCTGCTATGCTAATTGCTCCAAACATCTAAATACCAGGTATGAAGCCACTGACCATTATTTTTTGCATTTTCTTGAAGAATATAGGCTTTAGAAAGGCTTAAAAATACAATCTGTCTACTAAAGAGGCCCATCAGTCCTCAACATATCCTCACCTTTTAGTGTTGAAACAATAATCATGATTTGCTTCATTTGTGCACTATACAGCAATGAGATGAACTAATTGCATATCTGCTATGAAATAATGTGTTATTACATGGATAACTACACATTAACTCCATTGGAAACACTAGTAATTACACAGTATGTTACATTAATTCACCTGTGTTATCTTCTGATTGCCATATCATTAATTCAAGTGACCTCTATAAATCTGTTTCCCAGTATCATTTCTTTATTCTAGACCTCTCCATAACACTTTAGAGACTGTTAAAAAAACAATCAAACCATGCAGTTAAAACTATTAAAAAAAAAAGAGGATATGAGGTGTGATCCTATTGCATGTTTGTTGGTTTTTTATCACTTTCCTTTGCTTGACATTCATAAATAAATTTAGAGCTACATTCCATTCTCTTCTGTGCAAAAGTAGAACTATTTTCACTTAGTGGAGAATTGCAGCAAGGTGGGATTTAAAAAAAAAATTCAGAAACCTGTCTGGTTCACAAACAGAATCACAGCTTGAAAGGGCCTAAGTTCACTCTAACAAATGTCAATCGAGTTTTCACAGCACTAACACACATAATAATCGAAAGTTCGAATTTGCTGCTAAAACCTGAGTTGACTCCCAGTTTGCACCTGGTTACATCACACTTGACTTTTTTACAATTTATCTAGTCTTGACCTTCCCCTCTCCTCACAAGCCCCCATTCAAGCAGAGCAACTCCAGCCCAGGAGATGAAAACCCCATCAGCATTTTCATAGTTAATGACAGGGCTACAAAACAGAAAATAACAGCAGGAATCTGAAGCCAGTGCTTTTATTGGACTAACTAACGATATAAATAAAATGGTCCCTGACTGAGCTTCAGAGAATCACTGTCTCTTTATCAGGCCATAGAAAACAGATCCAGGAGGGCAATAAATACGGCACATAACAGAGTGGAATTAAATGATTAGGCCTGAATTAACACCCTGTTTCTGAGCCTCACTTAGTGTTCCATGGCCCCAATGAAACACTGCAATTCACAAACGCTCAAGGCCCATTTAATTTTTATTTCAAGCTAGTTCTGAAGAAGGGATTACCTATAACTCCCCCCTATTCCATTGTATAACTCGTGAAGTAAAAACACTGATGCTGTCTAGATAGCTGTTAGGAAAATAGACTGATACTATAGGAATCACAGAGTCTATTCAGAATTCTGTCTCTAAGAAGTCACATTCATTAAAAGAAAGCAAATCCCTGTCTCTGTGAAAGTGACAAGGCTGCCCTCAATGAGAAAATAATGAATTAATTAAATCAACTTGATTATTTTCCATGTTATTGACAACAGAACTCAGCAACTGTTAGCCTAAATGCTTTACTTTTTTAACTGTGGCTTAAGCATGCCAAAGATGCTAATTAAGTCTTAACTACAAAATGGAATTTAACAGCACCTTTGAGGATAGTATATGGAGGCCTCATTCCCCATTGTACCATGTACTATATAATAGGGTAGGTTAGTTTAACTTAAACCCTGTTTGAGGGAAGTTAATAGTGTTCTACACCTTCCCATCTACAAAATGGCTCTAGAACAAGAAATCCAAGGAAGGCATTAGAGAAAGTCTCCCCTGTACCAGTGAAGTACTTAGAGATTTCAGAGGAAATATGCAGCCAGAAGAAACTGAGTCATTAATCCACTTTATGTATCTGTGGCTTGAAAGGATATATGAGATGGAGATAGATTTATAAGGCAAGGTCCTCAAGAGTCAGGAGGGAAGGGAGCTCACAGTTTTGCCATATGCGGTATTTTCTCTCTCATTTTAATCCTCACAATGTCCTACAAAGTAGACATGATCATTCCCATTTACAAATAAGGAAACTGAGGCTAAAGAGTAGTGTAATAATTGCTCAAGTTCACAAAGAAAGTGGTAAGGCTGAGATTCAAATCCAGATCTAGGTGATTCCAAAGCTAGACCTTTCCATCAACACTATGGTCTCAACTGCTTAGGACTCCTGCCCCCACCAGAGCTTTTACTTAGAAACTTCTGCAATAACCAAAGAAACTAGCCATCATGCAGAAGAGGGATGAGACTAATTCAGATAGTCTCAAAGGGTAGGACAAAAACCAAACGTTTTTGGCTCTGGATGAGAATAGCTCTTACAAAGTCCCAGGAGATCCAGACATTCAATGAACTGAGGAGCTCTCCTCTGGAATTAGATGAACCTGCTTGTCCAAGACTGCTTCAGAGTGTGAACCATGGCGTAAATGCAGTCCAGAATCCATCATCGCCCTGGAGGAGCACCATTCTCCCTGCTTGGAACAGAGCAGGGAGAATGCTTCTACAGTCAAGACTGTGAGGTTTGACCATACCCAAGTTTTCCCTAAAAGTTAGTTCAGTATAGCATGTAGTTGTGCACATGACAGGAAGGGATACTTAACAGATTGGACCTTCTCTCTCTCAGTACTTCTGGACAGTGAAATTACTGTAATTCCTGCTCAAAGTTATGCTTATGTACCTTCAATGCAACCCACACTAACACATACATAATTCTCTCATAAAGCAATCTTACTTAAAAGGCTTGGGCACTGAAGACTACACCATGGAGAGATTATACAATAATGAAATCTTTTAAAAAAGATAATCACTAGAAAGTTTCCTGGTGACAGATTCATGTTAGCATAAGAGTGTTGAGCAGTGTCTACCTATTCAATTATGATTAGGCACTCAATAGGGAGGAAAGTATCTAATTTCATCCTGGGATGGGGAACCTGTGGCCTTCTGGTTTCAAGATTCTTCTTTTTTAAGCACAAAATGAAGCAAGAATATCTTCATTTTTCTCTGCCACATCCCTTTTAATAAAAGGATTTGCTCTGCAAAATTTGGATTCAAGGCTGCACTTAAGGACCTTAGAAGACCACATTTCACCTTAAGGCCACAGGTCCCCCACCCCTTCAAGAAGAGGTCTTCGTTTACCAAAAAGGAATATTAAAATGATTTAAGTGAGTTTAATTTGAATTACTAATTTTTTGTTCCTTGCCCAGCAGTTCTTTGGCAAAGGTCTAGATTATAGTGGTTGCTCTTGGTTATGGTTTTGAACAGTAACAACAGGCCCCTGATATACTCTGGGCAAGACTTAGACATAGTCCCAGGCCTCCCTTTGACCTTTACTTTTTAGCATTAAGTGAAGTAAAATCTATCTCACCATGTCAGCAACAAAAGCCAGACTATGTTTTTGGACCTGAGTCTACCATAGCTTTAAGTAGTTTGTTTGGTAAATAGGACCAAGTTGAGCATTTTCCTTACCATTTGCTCATGCAAGTAAGTGGTTGTTTTCTTATTTTGAAGGCATAACCTCAGTCTTAAAAATCCATATAAAAATGGGATAAAAGTAGGAAAAAAATTACGGACTACCAGAAGTTTTTACTTCCAACTGGCTACAGAAGCAGCCTGTAATGAAATCACACAAAAAATGTTTCCTTTAAAATTATGAAGTATATCATCTGCATTTTTGAGTAAATGGCAAACTGTAGTGTAGAGACCAGTTTCACCATTTTAAAGCTGCATTACTCTTCCATGACTTGGTTCCTTCATCTAACGTGAGCATTGCAATAGCTTCCAGGACTGATGTGGAAATGAAAGGACACAAAAAATGTGAATTGTACTCTTAAAAAAAAAGCATCAAGTGGCGTGCAAGTATGAGGTATTACTATTAATAATTCTCAATAAAGACTGCCCAAGATTTTAAGTTCTTATCCTTGCTGTGTCAGTTTTTATTATCCATTGATTAAAAACCCTGCCCCTCTGGCCTTATTTCAGACTTTGTAAACTTGGTCTTCCTTACAACAATTAATCACTGATCCTGTAAAGTTTAAGCGCACAATGAGGAACTACAAAGCTGCTTCTAGAACCACGTTACCTGACCACCTTCATATCTTCAACTCCTGTCTCCTCTTGGTCTAAACCTTTTCATTTGAGCTTAACAATATATTTTCCTTTTGGTTTGGGTTTTGCAGAAGTAAAACTGTCCAGGAAATGGTTTTGCAGATCCTCTCCTTTTCTGATGTGATATTAAAGAAGCCATCCTTTCAGGCAAACGTGTAAACTCACTGTACTGCTGCGGGGTTGGGGTGGGGTGAGGTCTCAGTTCATTACATGGGAATTACTGTTACTGTGATTTGAAAACATTTTGCCCACCTATAGATTTACTTACCTGTTTATCATCCATCTCCCTCCTGTGAAATGTCTGTTCCAGGACAGAAGGGTCAGTATTTGTCTTTTCCACCACAATCCCCTGGGCCTAGAATACTTCCTGGAACACAGTAAGAAGCCCAATAAATGGTTGTTGAATGACCAGATGAATTGCTACAAATAGAAAAGGTCACATTCGATATCACTAAAGCATTTATGTCTGAATCCAGTTTTTTTTCCCTTCCCCAAATGAAAGCTTAACACTTTTCTAAGCTCTCACAATAAAAATTTCACTGGCTAGGTCCTTAGCAATATTAATTCCTTCGTGACTTAGTCCCATCACCATCGTTCTCAGGGCCTGAGGCTGGGACAAACATGACTGAGGTTTTCAAAAAATATATTTTTAATATAATTTTAAAATATACTCACTGAGGGAAGGCTCATAAAATTCAGCTTCAGCCACAATCTGGACTATAGGCTGCCAAGCGCTGCATAAATAAATCATCGAGTCATTTTGGCATCCTGTGGGCCAGAAGGAATATCTTCCTCAGTAGATTTAAAGAGACACGGTCCTGAAAGAAACAGGAGCAAAGTGAGCGATTAAATATATACTCTCTTACTGTTCTTCTGGAGTTTGGACAGATTCCTTGAAGTGGCAATTGTCTGTTTTACCAAGGGCAGATTCTTTTTTTCTCTTAATTGAAATCCATTGTGGAGTTGAAGGAATCCATTCCAGTACACACAACAAATGACCCTACCTGCTTTGCAACTACTGATATACCTGAAAGAGAAAAAATACGGCAGCCCCAGCGGCAGGTTACAAAGACAGCTTGTAGCCATGTGTGCGTAGCACGGATTCAGATGAGTCAGGGGCTATGTCAGCCCGGCAAAAGGCATCAGCGACGACTGTGGAGGGTGGTCAGTGTAACGCGGGAGTCTGCAGGGGCTGCTTGGGAGAGTCTGCAGCAATGGCCCAGGACGAGTATCCAGATTAGAGCTGACCTGTCTCTCTCTCTCACACACACACACATACACACAGAGGGAGAGAGAAGAAGAGAGAGAGAGAGAAGAGGGGACCAGCTGCTTCCCTGGCCAAGTTTCCCTGGCTAATCTAATCCAGCCTGCTCACTGGCCTTTGTAAATTCGCCTGAATGAGGAACACCAAATAAAAACCATGGATCCATGTCCTGTGGATTCAGAAACCAGGCCAAGAATCTGAATCCTTCTCTTGACCTCTGAAAAGGAAAAGGAAGAGCAGGTCCAGGGTTTGCAGAAAGCTCTTTTTCAGTACTGTTCATAAAAAGGAACTGTGTCTCAAAAAGTGAAGGTCTGTGGGGGCAAAAATTATAACATGTCTTTTCAGAAATGTTGATTAAAAGAGGCACCACTGATGTCGGTATGTAGGAAGCCCAACTCATTCACAGGAAAGGCTCAAGATTTGATATATGAGGTACCTGTGGGAACACACATCCAGACACAAGAAATATCAGCAGGCCTACCTGTACCCTCCTATATTCACACGCACACACACACACATGCACACACATGTACACATGATAATCCCCTTCTTGACAAACATCTCTTTTTTGCTTCCTTGTCTTTCATGTAATCATGCCTAAAAATAAAAAATTGTATACAGCTTCTTTTGTGCTTTGTATTTACCAAAACCCAGGCCAGTTTGGTTCTTACTCGCAACAAGAAATTTCTTATCTGCTCACTATCCGTATCTGTCTCAGTCAGTAGCTGATAGACCCTCCTTGGGTTATTAACCAGTTTGTTTCTTCCAGAAAAAAGGTTATTAGTGTCCAACATTACTCAGGGGTGTCAGGAGATGCAGGTATCAGATCTTCTCACCCCGGTTTATCTTTAATTTAATCTCTAGATTTTTCAGCTCTAGCTGTCGGCTGCCTTCCACTTAATAACACATTTTTATCTGCTGCTGGTGGTGGTGTTTTTGTTTTACAACAACTCAATAACCAATATAATCATGACGGAACTGACAAATTCTGCATTAATGGATTTCCTTCCCACATCTAGGCTCCAAGCTGCTGAAAGCTAGAAAGGATGAAATAGATTCCAGGCAGTTACAGGTTAAGGATCATTTGCATAAATTAGCAAGTTTTGCAAATGAATTCATCTAGTGAGAAGTAAGACACGGGACACTGCATTTTAATAATTGACATTCCACATGAAATGCAATGTTCTTGAGAAGGAAATTGAGCTCCAGGTTGCTATTAGAACCAGCGGACCAGCACGAGTGGAAAGAAATGCCATCCCCCATTATGTGAGCGACCGCTCCTGCATAACAACTACCCCCGTGCTGATGGACTTCTTTTAATAAAAGTGCTAGTGCACGCTCACGGAAAGGGAGAATCAGAGCGATCTACTCATCAGCAGTATTGAATAGGAAATGAAAATAAAGAGTTCTGCAAGATGCTGCCTTCACGTGCAACCGGCGACTCCACATTCTCTTTCTAAAGTCATCTTTCATTTTCCCTTTGACTTGGCAGCAGCTCCCTACCTCACCCCCACCTTCCTCCTTTTCAGTTTTATGAAACACTTAGGAGATTATTTAAATATATACAGAGTATGAGTAAAAGTTTTAAATGACCCAATTTGGACACTGTCTCTCATAATATTGATTAAATTACAAATAAAGATAAGTGGGCCGTTTTGCTGCCTCCTCCTGGCCTAATTTGTTTAAGAATATGCCACATTGCAAATATTAGTGAGAATGCCAAATGAATGCCTTTCCTGGGTGTCAGTCAGTCGAAGTCAGGATATGCAGCATGTCGGAAGTACAGGCCGCTCACACAGGCAAACTGAGAGCTGGAAACAAGTCTACTGCAATAGTGTTTCCTGGCATAATTTATAATTAACATAAAATGAATTAAATCATTCACTCGATGGACTTTTTTCCAAGTTCATGTAGAGTAAGTGTGTCATAGCAATTAATTTTCAATGAACTGCACCAGCCAATAAAATTTCTCCCAGACACTGGTAATAATCCAAGATATTGATGGAAGAGGTATCATCATTAATATGAGTATAAGCCTCAAATCACGTACAGGGACCAGGAAGATACAGTTCCCCCCTTGGATAGGGAATACGGTTATTGCTAGCTGCCTGTTGTTCTTTCCAATTTGTTAAGCTTTCTGTCTGTTCTCACTTTTCACACTGATAGCCTTTTAATTTTGCCTACAAAACTATTTTTGCCTACAGTGCCACTGTTTTTGCAGCCTATCTAATCTGAAAAAGTTATTACATGTGAACACATTAAACAGATTCAAATAAAAAGGACAGATTATATTGCCCATTTAATTGAGACATTTTCAATGGCTTTTCTACATGTTCATAATTACAAATAATTGATAAGAGATTAATGCAACCAGATCTTTGGTTTGAAGAATTCAAACAGGCATCTGAACTGATATTTTGGGGCAGGTTTTTGTTTGTTTTGTTTTTACTGAACTCACCAGTTGTTTTTGGTACTAAGCAGATAAAGCCTAAGTGCCCCACATTTCTTTGTTGATTGTAAGTGATTTTGCAGCAAAGAAACCAATGGCCATTTGGTTTGTCACTTCAGAGTTTGTGTTAAATGATACTGCACTGATTCCGCTAGCTTTTTCTCAACGGTAACACCTGTTAACCAGAGATGTTTATGACTTTATACGCATTTTTCTTTCACCTAGGGAATACTAGTTGGTCCTAGGGTTAAATATATTTGATAGTTTGAGAGGACAATCTTTTGTCTATGTCTCTAGCTGCATGCTTATGGCAATATCAAATAAAGAAATTCTGACCAGCCAGTTGATATGTGTAATGAGTTGCTGTAGCTCTTCTCCCAATAAAGGATGTGTTCAGACTCTGCTTATTTATAGACCAATAAAGAGAAATTTCCACTGTTCTCTTCAGCAGGCTGAGGATAAATAGCTCTTCCATTTCTAACATTTAATGCTCACAGACACAAAAACAACTGCTCTGAATATTAAGCCAACATTCATAATTTTTTTCCTATGAAGGGGAGAAATCCTTGAATATGAAACAATGAAAGGTTCAGATATAATCTTTCCCATTTTAGAACTGTTTTACTGCAACTTGTTTTCCTTAACAAAGAGGTCCTCTGGGCTTCATTTGGTTACTAGGTGAAGCATCATCAACTCACGTGCTTTGACAATTTTTTCTGACCTGAGAGTCTAGGGCTCCATGGAATGAAATCCAGGTCCTGAAGATGATGCAGCCGTAATACCAAATGTCCTCTGACGAGGCTGTTACTGTTGGGTCACGCTGCTCTTCGTGAGTATGTGTGCAGCAAATGCTTTCTATTTTCACATTCTAGAGCAAGGAACAGCATAAATTATTCCTAATTCTTGATTCTGTGATGAAGTAGCCATCTGGTCTGATAGTACGGTGACAATGATATAGGAGTGAACACTCGATGCTTGGTCTACTGCACAGAAAAGGACAATAGGACATATTTTAAAATGTCAGGATCCATCAGAACCATATCCAGGAAAGTTTACATTTATGAAAATAGATAGTATCGAAGATACATCATGATGCAAATCTAATCATGGCTGCCAGGCAGCTGAATTAAATTAAGAGTAAATAGGAATGTTTCTAATTAAAAATATGTTATTCCTGTTCCTGCTGTGTTTGCCATATCTGTAAAAAGAATCATTATTACACCACTTTCGGGGAGTTGTGTCACAAAGGGGGTTGAGGTTGACCTGTCTGCCTCTTTCCTTTGACACGGGTATGTGGAGATTTTAGGCTATAGATATTAACATATGATGAGTTTGGCTATTTCTAGTCAGTTGTTAGTGAAACTTTTTTTTACCACTGCATTTGTTCATCACTAGATAAGGCAGATGTATCACTGGCATGGGGACTATTAAGAAATCACAAGTGTGTGAGCACAAAGTACATAGATAGAGAAATGAGAAGGTTCTTTTTTTTAGCCTCCCTTTAATATATTTATCATCCATTCTTTTTTATTCAATAAACATTGACTGAGTGCTTTTCATGTACCAACCACTGAATTAGGTGTCTCATTGAAGTTCAGGGGAGGAGAACAATAACATATCGTGATAGTCCTAATGTAGTTGATGAGTATTACTTAGGCAGGATGATTGCCCACCACATGAAGTGAGTGCCTGTGAACATCCAGAGACACTGTCTGGGTCACTGCTATAGGCCAGCCGGATGACTATAGGCTGCAGGGTGTGGGTGGGGCAGGTGAGAGGCTGACTGAGGGTAAGCAGGGGACTTGCTCACTGAGCGTTGTGGGTGCTAACCCAGCTTGCAGATGCTGGTGTAGGCACAGAGTCCAGAGGATCTAGGAAACCCAGCTAGGACTCCAGGAGTCAGAACCAGGGGGTCTAGCCCAGTGTGTAGGGCACAGCACCAGGATAATAGTAATAGTGAATGCCTCCAACTCTTAGTAGAGGACAACTTTAAATGAAAATTGAGCCTTTGTTATCTTAACTTCTAATAGATACATGCCACCACTCAAAAGGCTTTAGCACTCTTTCTGTGGGGGTCCCAGATAATGGGAAATAGTCATTTCTTTTCTTTTGAAGGAAAAGGGAATTCACATATTCAGAGTAATTAACGAGTATCTGTTCTATGTCACAAATAGCTCAAATTCACCACATGCAGAACTATCCCATCCCCTTCTCCACACCCAGCCTTCTTCTGTTCTCTCTCAGTGACTATGGCCCCATCATCACCCAGTCTCCCACTCCTGAAACCTGGAAGTCATCCCAACTCACTTCCAGCTTTCCCACATCCACCAGCTATTGTCAAATATTTGATCTATTTCCCAACTACTGCCATCGTTCATAAAATCATCATCTCTAGACTGCATTGCTGCAATAGCTTCCTGGCTGTTATTTCTAAAACAAAAATCTATTTTTGTATTATCATAATATGAATCCCAGGATACTGTACATTGATTTTGGAATCAAATCTATGGTAGGGCCACTTTCCATGTCCCCAATATCATCTCTCATTCCCCCCATTCCCCACCCTCAGATGTATCAAACATTACAGCCAAACTCAATGACTGGAGCTCTGCCCTTTTCTCCCAGAATGTAGTCTTCCATGGGGATCTTGTCACTTCTTTTATTCCAGTTTCCATCTATGCTAATAAGACTTTCTGCTTCCTTTCTAAAAGTCGGCCCAAAGTAAACCAAGCCCTTGGTTCCCATCCCCCACAAGAGCTCTGAGATTTTCAGAATCTTCTCCAAGAACTGAGGTAGGAGCAGAGTGCCTGGTGCTATGCCTGTCCCCCCGCTACTATTATGTTCTTATTCTAAAGGGTTGGTGCCCTCCAGGAGCCCTTGCCTAGGATCCTTGCTCCCCAGCCCTTAGTCTGCCCATTGTCATCCTTCTTCCCAACACACAGGAGAAAGTCTGTTGACAGTCTCACCCACTTTGAGAAAAACATTCTATTCTATTGCCTCATGGAGCAATGTCTTTCATTCTTGATTTCCCTTTGGAGGATAGAGGTTTGCTTCCTTCTCAGAAGCCTGCTAGAATTCTGATGCCTGGCACCATGAATAGACTCTTATTCAAGTGAAACATTACTTCCTGCCTACATGGGGTATGTCTTTGACCCTTATCACTCAAACAATAAAACAATGCCTTTACCAAAAAATAATCTAAATATTCACACAACAAGAATCACTTATAAACAAGGTAGATACAGCTATTTTATGAAACAAAACTATGTTCTACTTTTCGATGTATAATTCTAAGCAAGGATGTTATGTATATATTCAGATATGATACTACTAAACAAGGCCTTATTTAAACACAGTAACATTGATAATAGTCACATTTTCACAGAATCAAATGCAACAAGTTTGCACACTCCTTCAGAATTCTGAACATTACACGAGACACAGGCATTTGCTGCTCACTGAATATCCATCTGCTCCCAAGTGATTGGGTTTGGGTCACAGGTCCTGAGCAAGTGTCACTTCTATGTTGAAGCATTCAAGAGTCAGTGTGCAACTCTGTCTTTTCTCCTGCCACAATACAAAGAAGAGCAAACACACACACACACACACACACACACACACACACACACACACACGCAAGGGCTGTCTAGAAAGTGTCCAGCCATTGTTAATATAATGAGAATGGTTTGCATGACATGAATGTAACCCAGCAGCCAAGGCGAGTGGGCTGTAATGTGCATGTGTGAACAATGACGACTTCACTGTACTAGTCAGTGGGGTGCTAGATGCCGTTGAGTGACCACGTGTACTGTGTGGCCATCACATTCAAAATGACTGAGGGAATAGAGCGATGAATCTGCATTGAATTTTGCATTAAGCTTGAACTTTCCTGTGCAGAAACTATTTGGATGATTCAGAAGGCTTTCTGGGACGATGCAATGAGTGCAGCACAAGTGTGGTACAAACGCTTCAAAGATGGTCAAGAATCTGTTGAAAGAGATCCACATTCTGGAAGGCCTACAATAAGCAGAATGCCTGAGAATGTTGAACGTATACGTGTTAGGTTCAGAGATACTGGGAAAACTGTGTGAGGTCCCAAGGTGCCTACTTTGAAGGGGAATGAGGCGTCATTGTCCTATGTACAATGTTTCTTATATTTTCTTCAATAAATGTCTCTATTTTTCATATTACATGGCTGGATACTCTCTGGACATATATATATGCGTATATATATGTATATATAAATACACACACAAGCCTATATGTGTATACATACATACAGAGAGAGAGAGAGAGAGAGAGAGAGAGAGAGAGAGAGAGAGATGGTGGAGCTAGAAGGTGCAAGCAGAGGAGCCTTAATCTGTGTATCACAGCATGGAGGGCGGTTACCCTGAAGAATTAACTAACTGACTCACATTGGGACTAGTATGAATAAGAAATAAACTTTTATCATGTTAAATCACTGGGATTCCAAGATTATATTTTTACCACATCAGAACCCATGCTATCTTGACATACACATACCATTATCTCAGGTTCTAACATACACAGAACACAGAATAAGATTTTAAGATTGACTGAGGTATTGATATAGAGAATCATATCAGTTAATGTCAGTTTTTATAAAGGTTCAGTTCATCTTATCTCAGTATACTAGGAACATGAAGAACATTGATAACTAGCCTGAGAGCTTTCAATGCTGGCATATTATTTAAGTTAATGTGAACTTTCATCACTGAAACTATAGACAGGTTAAGAAGTTGGGCTCACACCAAAATACACGCATTGCAGCAAATCATTTTGAAGACTCAATAGAAGCTTTAAATATAGGTTATGTAAAATGAAGCCTTTTATATCCAAATTTGATTTAAACCCAGCAGTTCAGAGAAGATTTAAGACACAATTTGTCTGATGGAACTGCTTGAGGCCCAGATCTACTCAGTTTGGGAAAATAGATTCCATATTGAAAAGACTGTTTTCCCTTTCTATGGTGGATATATAACCCATATTCAGCCACTCATCAGCAAATTCTTGATCTTTGGGGAGATCTTGAACTTCAACCTCCTTCTTCTCCTTATTGCCCACTTATAAGTTGCTTATGATGTACCTGCCTCCCCCATATCAGCCTTAAAATATTGGAACAAAAAGACAGAAACAGATATAATTTTCGGAATGTTTCTTGGCTTTCTGTTTTTTACTCATGGTAAACTCTTAAAAATATTTTTTAAACTATTGTGTGTTTGGGAGAGAGGATGAAAGTGGGTGGAAAAGGAAGAGGTATTTTATTAGAAAATCTAAGCTGAGAATTGTTATTGTAATTAAACATTAGATTTGGCTCTGAGTTTCATAGTAGTCAAGGCAAGAAGGAAACCTGGTGAAGTGTATGATTTTGTTTCAATTTTGGCAAAAATAATGCTAACAGAGAGAACTACTGGCTGACAAATCAGATTATTAAAAAAATTTTTTTAATGGTCTGTTTTTGAGGAGCACTGCCTCCTGCCTAACTGGAGGAGTTCTCTACAAAGTTTGCCCTCATAAAACTAAATCAAATTACTGGTCGAAAGAAATTGTGTTATACTGTAAATACTTTTTGAATGCTTACGAGAGGAAATGATATCTGAGAAGTAGAGAAGCAAGTTTAGCAGGAGAGGAACCCACCACTCCATGACAGTATTTAAAGATTTTTCTCCTGGAATCTTTTTCCATTTAAGTCAATCACTCATTTGTATCAGTGTGGATGGTGGTTATCAGATACCATCAAAAGGAAATTCTGTGGGGTCTACAAAATGTGTAACAATCATTTGTAGTACTGGGGAAAATTACTCTGATTAATGCTTAAAAAAAAGTTTTCCCATATGAGTGATTAAATTCCTAAGTCTTTGTTGTCCAAATTGCCCAACTGCAATCTGATCCAGTACATTTTTCATAAAAAGAGTTGGTACAAAGAGATAACATATTTCTTCGCGGTGTCCTCTGAGACCATCTTATTCTTCTAACTCTGTTGGCTTTTGTGGGCTTCACGGCAATGTTTGCAAATGCAAGACAGGATGCTAAGTTACCCAGTCACTCAAACCCAGAGCAGTGAGGGTTTATTTCAATTCTATGATTCCCTTGAATGTGACTAAGGGCAAAGCCCAGCCCAAAAGACAGGCTTTGGATCACAGAGGGTCACCGTGAGGTGGCATCTTCGCTCCACCCTAAACTAGAGCCCCCCGCCTTAGCTGCCATCACAGAAAACTCTCAGCTCTGACCTGTCAGTGCATTCCACGACCTCCCGAGTGAAGATCAGTCACAGACCTCAGAGCATGGTGGAGGCCAGTGCTCACTTTATCCAGATCCCACACCGTATCTCCAGCGAGAGGCCAACAAGCAGGACAGCTCTGACTGCAGGACTTAGCAGGTTTACAGACCCTTCCTGAGCACACTGAGTGTGTGAATGCACATGACCAACTCGTATCTCAGCCCCTCCAAGGTGGAGGATCCCTCCGGGCACCTGCCTGGTGGAGTTACCGCCTGGGGCAGCTCCTCTTGCCGTAGCTCCAGGGGAGAATGGTGGAGTGGAAGCCACCGGAGTTACAGGCCGGCGAATCGCGGGTCGGGCTGCCCAGGAAAGAGACTATGGGGTAGAGATTTTCACACAAGAGGCTCATGGGTGATTGCTTTAAAAGGCAGCACCTGTAAAGGAGCGAGGACAGGAGGACCGGGCAGAAGAGGAAGTGGAACTGCGATGGGGTTGCAGCAGAAGTTTCCTGTGATCCTGCGGGGAGGTCTGAAGTTGGAATGGCTTTTCAGAGATGCCCCCAAACTGAGGCAAAGAGGCTGGGCTTTGCACCCACTGACAGTCCAGGGTTAGATGCAGGCTGCCCCTGCGGAGGGCGTGCAGCCTCAGGCAACGCCGCGCCCTTGGACTAAGTGCAAACCCTGAGCAGAGTCTCAGCTGTGAGCTGCCAGCAAACACTCCTGGCAGCTGGGGAAGGACACCTCAGTCCACAAGGGGGAACCTGGGTGGCACACCACAGCATCTACTACACCCTCCTGGCGGATCTTTCTATCCCAGTACTTTTAAATGAACAATTAAATTTAGATTCAGAATTATTGAGGGGAATGATACATTTAAGGGGGGAAATGATCAGATGAATCTTGATCCAAACTATTTCAAGGGTACATGCAAACTAAAGGGGTAATTATTAAACAAACAGTAAGACTGTGCTTTAATAGAGAGGTTAGTGAAATGACTCCAGGTGATTTCCATAGGCTATTTATTAGAGCAATTTTTTTAAAGTGGAGGTGGGGTGTGGAGAGGCAGGGGTGGTTCTTGCTTCAGTGACCTAGTAATAATCAAGCCATCTGAGGTCCATTCCCCTAGAACTTTCCAAGCTTGGAGTGGAGCCCTATATTGGTTATCTTTTGGACCAGACTTGACCTTGAAGTCTCCGTGGGAGGCACACACTATCAGCCCATGATCATCAGGGCCCCGGCATTAGCCCCATGGCCCTGGCTTTCAGGAGACTACCAAGCTGAAACTTGTTTATCAAGAGACTTTATATGGCTATAGCGCAGGGGAGCCCCTGCAATTAATAGTATCTTCCTTAATGACTGCTCAGTACTACAATTAAACAAATACATACACTTACACAGCATCAAAAAGTCAGAAAATATGGAATGGCAAAATGAAGAATTCCAGATTACCTTTAATCGCTCACACCACTGCTAACATAATGGTACACATATATCCTTCTAGTCTTTTTCTTCATACCATATGTAGGTCATACATTTAAAAATAATTTTAGTGTGGAGTCATACAGCTCTGGATACAAATCCTACTTCTACCACTTAGTAGTGTAATCTCAAGTAATTTACTCTTGATTTGTTTATTCATCTATAAAATGGGAATAATTACACTTACGTCATGGAATTTTGTTAGATTTTAAAATGAGGTGATAGATCTAAACCATCTCTCCCATTGCTTGGTGCATAACAAACATTCAATAAATGTAATATCCCTTGACTTCCTCACCCAAGGGGCTAAATTGCAAAAATGGCAAAGGACCCAACATCAAGAACTGAGTTATGATCTGAGAAAAGCCCCCTTAAAAAGATCTCAGGCTTCATTGCTTAAATTAATTCCAGACTTTTTAAAGCTATTAAAAGGCAATGCACAATTTGATTCAGATATGTAACACGAAGCTGTGTAATTAAACATATATATCCTGAAATTAATTTTACATTTGCTTTTATAATACAGTACACTTATATAGAATAACACATGGCTCTTGATTAAACAGCAGACTGCCGTTCAATCAAACAGCTCAAGATAGATCATAAAACGTGAAAATGCAATATCAGCACCAAAATATGGTTATGGGATTTTAATATTCACTTCCATACTCTTACCAAGGTAGCATAAAAGTGGATGTTTCAGAGAGAAAATATTAAGAAACTGTTAAGTGTTAAGTATATCACATTTCTGTTTAAATGCTGTTAGGTCGTCTAGATTTATTGTGAATAAGACAAGAGAAATTTAGAGATTTATCTTTCAAAGTAAAGTTAATTAGGGCCAAT
Organism: Lemur catta; assembly: GCF_020740605.2. Classification (NCBI taxonomy): domain Eukaryota; kingdom Metazoa; phylum Chordata; class Mammalia; order Primates; family Lemuridae; genus Lemur; species Lemur catta. The sequence continues at coordinate 50,294,030 of NC_059135.1, forward strand.
ATAATTTTGGTTTAAACATTTCAATTATGAAAATAAAAAACTTTTAAAGGCATTTGAGTTTATATTTTCTATATTTCTTAGCTTATTTCCAAAATAAAATCTACTAAATTGTAAACATATTATGATGGAAACATTTTCTAAATCTCAATTCTACATAATCCAAATTCTTGTCCAGTTGGGGGAGTAGGGAAAAGGATAAATGACATACACAGATGATTCCTTAAAATCTTGTTTCATTCTTTAATGTGATTTTCTTCCCTTCTACAAACCTTTATCTGAGCAGTAAAAAAGACTGTAAAATTGGCAATTTGAGTTTCATTTTGCTCACCTTCCCATCTTAGAAGACCTTTCAGGTTGGGAAAACCCTATGCTCTACTTAAATTCAACTGCTCACTGTTCGTTAAGTAAAAGTCGTTTTCCCTCAGTCTGATCATGCCCAAATAAGGCCTAGCTAAAATACCACAGATTTTTAAATGTACACATTTTAATGAAGTATGTCTTGTTGCATGATAATTCTCCAGAGGTCTGTCTCATTTCTGCATATCTTGTGACATAGCACTGAGAGGCACTGACAACTTTCCTTTAGACTATCTCTTCAAGGATGTTTGTACAGAGAACAGCTTTGGAAGGTAGATGGTGTTTCCCTCCCAAGCAGAGGACACATTTGTTTACTATCTCCTGTAACGAAGGTATTGTCTTTCTCCAGGACAAATGTAGAGAAGGTTGCTTGTATACCATTATGAATGATTTGGGTTCTCTAAACTTGGGGTTCCTCAGCCATGACACAAACCCATTGCGTGCACAGTATCCATCTCAGCCTCTTTTGTGCAACTGTGGGGAGGGAGACCAAAGGGAACCTGAATGAATGTAAAGCTCATGCCATTTGCCATGCTATGAGTAATGAATTCTTTTGTTTCTGACCTAGGAGTATCATGTCTTCTATGGGCATCCATAAAACCGTGGCAGGCTTGCAAATCGAGTAAAATCTCAGACCCTTCACAGTTCTTGACATAATGCATTTTAAAAATGTACAGAAATCACAAGTATACAAATAGGTGAATTTTTATGAAGTAAACACACTTATATGAACAAAACCCAAGGAATAGAACATAACCAGAACCTCAGAATTCCTGTCATACTCCTTACTAGTCACAGAGTAACTGCTGTCCTGACTTCTAACACCATAGATTAGGTTTGCCTTTCTTGAATTTCATATACGTGCAATCATACAGTGTTTAGTTTTTTCTGTAGCTGATTTTGCTCAAAATTATGTTTGTGGAATTTATCCACGTTGTGCATATAGCTTCACTTTCTTCATTCTCATGACTGAATAGTATTCTATCATGTAAATACGCCACATTTCTAGTGAAGCCTTTCCTGAATCCCCTAGCTTCTTCTGAACTCTGTCCTTTCCTAGTGCCTTTCCTGTTCAGCTCACTGCTTCTTACTTTGTATCTTAGTTATTAAAGTATATTTATTATTTTCTATACTAGACTATTCATTCCTTCAAGACTTAAGCCTCAAGTGAATCTAAGCAGTAGATTCATTCATTAATTCAATTATTCTGCAAACATTCTTGAAAGCCTCCTATGTCTACAGTATGTTAGCTGCCAGCCCTGTGCTCATCCACGTAACCAGTAAAAATATGTGGTGAATGATTGACTATTTAATATGCAGGAAGCGAAGGGAAAGAAGGCCACAAGGAAATGGCTGAGGAAATTTACCAACCAGAGAATGTATCTTGACTAATGTAGGGTTGACTGTACTACACGAGAAATGGCACTGGTTTTTGACCAAGTACAAGGGCTTATGTGGCAACTGCCAATTAAAATCTTCACATGATTGTCTGATAGGCATCTTTCAGCCTTAGTGGAAGAGAACTTGTGATTCACACTCGCCCCAAATTTGCTCCTCTACAAATCTTTTCCATCTCATTAAAATGTACCTGCAATCCATTCAGTTGCGCAAACCAAAAATACTGGCATCATCTTCTCTGTGCCTTATTTCCCACAACCACGGCATTAGTAAGCATTGTAGACCCCACCTCTAGAGCACATTCCAAATCAATGATGTGCCCAGCTCCACCCCCACCAATCTAGTCCTGATCCTTCTTCCCTGCTTAGTCAGGTAACTGCCCTGCAGAAAACCCTCCAATAGCATCTCATTGCTCTTAGACAAAATCTGAACTCTTTACTCTTAGTTTTTAAAGCCCACTCTTAACTGTAATTCTATCTCACCTACAAAGCTCCAGCCACAGACCTTTTATTGCCACACATGCCTTGCCTGAGGACCTGGACAGTGTTTCCTCCTTATCTTCCAAGGCTGCCTCCCTCTTTACACATAGATCTCAGCTTAAATGTCACCACCCCAAAGAAGACCTCTCTGACCTTCTAATCCAACATAGCTAATCAGTTACTTTTTGTCACATTGCCATATTTTAATCCACTGCATAGCACTTTCCTTATCTGATATTTTCTTTCTCATTTTTTGTTGTTGTTATTTATTGTCTGCCTCTCTCAACTGAGATGCAAACTCCTGAGGACAGGGACCTCCTCATCTGTCTTGCTCACCAAGGAAGAAGGAGGATGGGATTGGGAAGAGACATGGGAAGGGGACTTTTATTGGCCATGTCCTATTTCTTAAACCGAGTGGTAGATACACTGATATTCATTTTATTACTCTCTCTACCTCATATATACATTATATATATTGTTTTGTATTAACTATTTTGTAACTTAAAAAGTAAAAAAGAAAAATTTAAATTTTCTACTTATAACTAAAACTTCTATTATAGTTTTGGTAAATATTTTGCCTGATTTGTAACCTAACAGTTATAGTGATATGAATTCTAATGTATGTCTGTTTGGATGTTGTTCTAGGTTGTATTGTATTCCCCCTAAAAAAGATATGTTAAAAGTCCTAACCTCCAGCATCTTGCAATGTGACTTTATTTGGAAATGGGTTTTTTGCAGATGTGCTTAGTTAAAATGAGGTCATGCTGGTGTAGGATGTGTATAACTGGTGTTCTTATAGGACAGCCATGTGACGACACAGAGACACAGGGAGAAAGCCATGTGAAGACAGAGGATTGGAGTGGATACATCTACAAACCAAGGAATGCCTGGAGCTATCAGAAGCTACCAGAAGCTAGGAGAGAATGTATAGAACAGCTTTTCTTTCAGAGATTTCAGAAGGAACCAACTCTGCCAACATCTTGACTTTGGACTTCTTTGGACATCTTCTTTGGCCTCTAGAACTGTGGGACAATAATCTCAGTTGCTTTAAGCCACCTACTTTCTAGCATTTTGTTATAGCAACCTTAGGAGGTAACACAGATGTGTTTAAAGGGAGTAGATGAAACATGCACGCTGATGAGTTAGGGCCCTTCTACGACAGAGGAGCGGGACCACCATGGATGTAGTAATGAAATTAAGTTCCTCTACTTTTGCTGTTTCTTTTCCTCCTGCAGGCTGCAATACTGCATATGGTGATAACACAGTGAGCCTGAGAGCCAGTCCCAAATTTAAAGGTGCTTTAGAACGTACTAGGGTCTACGAGAAAATTAAACAGCATGTTTTCCCCAGGACCTTCCTCATCATCAGTTGAATCAATCATTGAGTCGCATTTACAGCTATTATTCATAGCATGTCTGGAACCATTATGACCTTTCAGATCTCATTATCTTAGCTGATGTTGGTAGAATTACATTTACATTGATTTCTGAAAGGCGGTGTGTTTGGGAGCATGCTTGGGTGGTGTTTACCAAATGGGATTGACTGAGTAAACAAAGATAAAGAGTTCAGAATGCTCCAGAGCTGGCCAGATGACAAAGGCAACTCTTATTTAAGAATGATCTGATTTATGTTACCCATAAATCTGAATTGTATCTGGGAAATGTTCCCTTATATTCAATAGGTAGATGGGTAGGGTTAGAGTGAGAGTAACATCTAACCTCTCGAGACCACTGCTGGACAGTAGAGAGTAGGAGTTCCTCCTTTGTTTCCCTTACAGAAACCCTGAGAACTGTCAGTGTGTGGTCATGGTGCAGCCTATGCTTAACTTGCAATGGACATTCAGTAAACAGTAAATGAGGTTGCTTGGACAAAAGCCCTTGAGAATGTGGAAATTCAGCCATGAGTGTTCATTATTATATGATTTTATTTGTACATGAGTCATCTTGACTTGGTCAAAAGATTTTACTTGGTTGGAGATTTGGACTGGTGATGGCACACACTAGACACTCTCAGAGCAAGTGACTTCTGAATGACAGGTTGCCAGATAACCTCTCTACAAAAGGCCGGTGGGCAGGGGGCTAAGAGACAGGTGTTGAAGGCAAGTATACCTGGGTGTGCATCCTGCCTCCATTCCTTACTAGCCACGCACCTTTAGATAAATAATTTAACTTCTCTGCATTTCAGATTCTTCGCCTGTAAATGGGAATAATGATACATACTTTCGAGAGGTCTTGTGAAGGTGACCTCAAATGAGGCACACAGAGAGGTGAAATGGTTACTACTATTATGAGTGCTTCCTCTACCCACCCCACAGCCAGTAAGACTGACTTGACTCAAGAGTGTCCTGTCCCCAGGCTTGGTCAGCCTGCCTGAGCCTCTGTGGTTAGCACTGACAGGTGGTCAGTCAACCCAGTGTCTGTCCTGGCCTAGTCAGTTCCTGCCTAATCTCTCTCTGCTGTAGGTTGAACAACTGGCCCTTCCCTGCCTTTCTCTGCTGGGCCCTCTTTCCTCCCTTCCCTCCTACCCCTGGATCAGTGGTGGGTTGCTAGGAAAAAGGCCAGAAAGCCAGAAGTCATTTTTAGGTGAGGCAGTAGCTCAGCTGTCCCGGAAGAGCTCATCTCACTTAATGGTCACATTTCTTGGAATCTGGGGGAGGTCCTGGCGGGGCCCCAGGGAAGGAGCAGAGCGATAGCAGAGGCAGCCGGCATGGCTATGGGACACTAAGGGAGCTCAGGGCAATGACTATGTACAAACTGGCACAGAAATACTTGACCATTCATTAACAGGCCATACCTGTGCCTGTTCGTACCAGTTAACTATGAGCCCTGGTCCCAGCTTTCTCCATGTTCATAATAAATTACCCTTTAATTGTTTTCCTTTTACTTTTCCTCCTCTTCTGTTCTTGTTGCTTGTTCACACTTTCGTCTGGCAAATGTCAAATAATAGAAGCCTTGGGCAAAACACCCCTTTCCTCCTGCAAAGAAACCAGGTGGAACCTAGGCTCGGGAGACTGAGGTAAGAGCCTATACTAATTCCCTACAAAGTGCCACAATTGAGGGGCTTAGGACAACAGGAATGTATTGTCTCACAGTTCTGGAGGCCAGCAGTCTGAGATCAAGATGTTGGCAGGGCCCTCTGGAACGAGTAGGAGAAGGATCCTTCCTCACCTTCGCAGCTTCTGTTAGCCCCAGACATTCCTTGGCTTGTGGCAGCAAAGTCTCAGCCCCTGTCTCCATGTGGCATTCTCCTTTGTGTATCTATACGCATCTTCCCTCTATTTGTCTGTGTCCAAATGTCTCCCTTTTATAAGGACACCAGTCTTACTGGAATAGAGTCCACCCTAGTGACTTTATCTTAACCTGTTAAATCTGCAAAGACCCTATTTCCAAATGAGGTTACATTCTTCAGAATTGGGGTTAGGATTTTAATATACAGTATCTCTTTTGCCAGGGAAGGCCACAGTTCAACCCATAACAGGACCTTTCCCCACCAGGTAGTCTCTGGGTGAAAGATTCATAGGGTCTTCTGTCCTCGTGACAATAGCAAAAGCCATGATTTACAAAGTAAGAGTTGTGTTCTCTACTCAAGAACAAGCATGCTGGGCTGAGGACATTCAGTCAATTTCAGAGGGCAGCAAAGCTCACCGAGCTTCAGTACTAGAAGGCACTTCAGAGACTTCTGTGAGCGACCTGCCCACTTTATGGATGAGAAAACTGAGAGTCAGAGAAATGATTTACCCAAACTTTCAGAGCTTGTAAGGGTTACAGCCAGAAGTATGATAGAATGCACCTTACTTCCCTTTCATTATTCCATACTCTTAAAGGTAAGGTGTTGGTTTAACTAACATTGTAACTGCCTTATTTGTGGGGTGATTTTATAATTCATTTTAATTCAGTTCACCTTACCTTGTCTGTGTAGACATAACCTCTAACACAGTCCCTAAGAAAATATTTCTTAGAGACACTAGTGCATCCAATGAGCCTGTAGGAGTACTAATGAGAACCAGTGGGTAAGGCATTCTAACAATCCCCAAATGTGTTTTTAACACTGTTATTGTTGTTTTAACATTGAATACACTTAACCAGGAAATCCAAACTTCTTTCTGAAGCATTCCAACTGTTGTGTTTATACCCAGTTGCCACACAACATTTGCTCCTACTGTGTTTTAGTTGGCAAGGGCTCTAGGACAGGTTTTTGTAGCCAAGTAGCCTCAGATAGGGAATCTTTCCAATCCCCAGAGACCTGGCACAGCCCCAGAATCAATAGTCATAGGAACAAGTGCCAACACTCATCTCATCCAGGCCTTTAGCTAACCTTGGACCAACCCCCTATTTAGACACTGTGGCTGGATAGGAAGAACCAGCTGAAAAAATAGAGCCCTCCAAAGGTTATAGACAAATAAGGAAAAGCTGCTTTTTTCCCCATCAGGGAAAAAAGGGGAATCCTGCAGAGGATATAGTACATGCTTCACTCCTCCTCACCAAAAAATCTCAACTGCAGCCACGTTGTCTATTTCCTGAATTAAAAATTGGATAAACACATTCAATATTTTACTATCATTATATATTTTCCAGAATACAGAATATGGAATTCTTTCACCATCACAGTGTATTTTCTACTTTTATTACACAATTCGGAGACTGTGAAATAAAAATATATATGATTTAAATGGCAGTGTGTAAATCTGACGTCTTTCTCCCTAGGATATATCATTCATTCATTCAACAGACTTGGAGCATACCTGCACTGTGCTGTGCCCTGGGATTCCTAGATGAATAAATCTGGGTTCCAGATTGTCAAGGAAGACATTGTGGACCAATTATGGTCCATTGTGACACTTGCTACAAAAAAGGCATATGAATGGTGTTATAGGGGCAGATATGAATGATTAATTCTTCCTTAGAGGGAGTCACAGAGGATGGTTGACATGTACCGAGAAAGGTTGGGTCTACTCGGTGTTTTAGAAAGATTACCATGGCAACAGTAAAGAGTCAAGCAGATAGCACAGGCATACTGTACACCTACTCTGGGCCCAAGCCTAGGAATTTTCTGAGAATATTCAAAAATATCATCAGCTGTATCCTTCTCAGAAGGCATATGGGGTATGAGCAGTTCTTTGTACCCCTTCTAACGTATCCTGCTGTGAAGAGGGTAGGGCTCTCCTTGGCAAGCCTCATCTTTCTGCAGATGGACCTGGTACAGGGTAGGCTGGAGCATTTCTGATGACCCCTTTGTCCAACATCCTGTCCAAGGAAAGGCTGCCTTTGTTCACTTTTCTGACCAAGTAGCAGATTACACCCTCCAACTGAGGATGCATCAGGAGATGTAGTTGTCCTAGAGGTGGGGAGGAAAAGAAGGGTGGTGGGGGGAGAGTGAGCCAAAGAAGAGGAGGTTGGAGGTGTGGAGTTCATCTGGCTTTATTTGGATATTGCTCTTCTGGATGCCAAATGGAAAATAGAACTGAACATCCATGATTAAAAAAAGCAATACATGCTAAGAAAGTCTAAAGTAATTTACGCCAGGCATTAAAGTGTTTTGCATGAGAATATAGTATGATGTAGACAACGCAAGAATTATGTCTTTCATTAAAAGGTTTGCAACTCAGTGTGCTGTGATATAACTATAGCAGTTTTTCTGTCTTGGTGATGGTTTTTTATTTTAAACACTGCCTTACAAACTGAGGAATGCAAATGCATCGGGAACCCTCAGCCTCTGGGTTTTAACTTATTGTCACCTCTTACTAATCACTTCCCTTTAGTACTTTACCTGCTTGTGCCAAGGTGAAAGGTGAACAGTTATACTGCCATTGCCCCTCAACCTCATGTATCCTGAACCCAGCTATAAAGTAAACTGTCATTTCTTTCTTCATTATTCAAAGTTAGCATTCACTAGTTCAAAGCCCATTTGAATTTATGCATCAAGAATGATATACATTAAGGTTGGGATTAAAGGAAAATCAGTTACATGAAAGAAAGGTGTTTTTGCCACAAATCTTGTGTGTGTATGTCAAGAAGTATATTCATTGCCTAATTTAAAAAGAAACCAGGACAACTCCTAGAGATATATACCTGCATCTGGCCCGTCTTTTCACAAGGACACTTTCTGTTTGAAGTTGGACTGTGAAGTTAGAGGAAAAACATCTCTCTCTGTCTAAAACATGCAGCTTATTAAAAAAAAATCTGGGTGTAATTCTGGTTTTAGGCACCCCTAAAGAGTAAAATCAAAAGTTGATCCATCTGAGCATGCTTAGACAGGTCAAGAAAAACTGGGTGTACAAGGCTGATAGATTTAGGTTAGCTACAGGGAGACATAAGATGAACTTTCAAAATCTCTTCCAACACAACGATTTCATAATTTTATTGATTGTTGCCTGCTGCTGATTTGATACAAATCTTGGTGATACCCACTGTGAACCAAGGAACCTACCCTGGGCCAGGCACTGAATTAGGTGCTGTTCATGAATCATTCTGCTGAATCCTCAGATCAGTCCTAAAATTCAGAAATTATGAGTTTCTACTGTGTCTCACCCTCTTCAGCATAATTTATCATATAACTTGGACTATTTTTAAATTAGGTAACTGGGATCTCAGATCTGATGCAATACTGAATATGAAAGTACTGTGATTATATTCTGCACAATGCTCAGAACTCTGTGAGATCATACATATAAAACAACAAAAAATAATAATGGCTGTATTGTTGCTGGACTGGTTTGCAACATATTCAGAGAATGTCATGTGCAAATCAAATGGGTGAATGTGAATTTACAAAGAAGCTGGTACTCTCATGGAGCCATTATGGCTCCAAGAGACTAAGTGCCTTCTGGTCTCTGTGATGTTCCTAATGCCACCCTGGCTCCTGGCACAATGTCTAGCATTTGGGACAGGTTTGATAAATGTGTGCAGAACTGAACTTAGGCACACTGACCTCTTTTTCAGGCCCCTCCTAAAGTATCCTGAGCCCTCTCATTTCCAAACATTAGAGTGGGAAGGTCAGAGGGGTGAGGCCTTTCCATGTGTTTCTGGCCTCCTCTTTGATCAAGGTTTGGTAAGCAAGAGTGTTATCTGAGGCCTCCAAAGCACATACTCACAACCCATTTTTGATTTTAACTCAAAGTCAGAATTTTGCTAAAGGGCTTTGAGGGGTCTGGATAGGGGCTGTGTGATCTGTAGACTTTGACTAGAAGCTTCTTTTATAACTTGGGGAGGGGACTGAATACTTCTGTGGGTAAAATCTAGGCCAACAACACTTCTGTCTCATATTTTTTGCACCAATCTTAGCCATTTCATCATTTCCATCTGGCTTTGCTCTTATATAACAAAAACATCAAAGTGGACTTGGCAAGGCTTATTGCCAAAATATGTCTTCATTGTCTGTGTTAGTTCTTCTCTGTCCAGTCAATAGGGAAGAATGTTTTATTGTGGTTAATGTCACTTGTTTCATGGAAAGAACTAACTTAGCAACTGTGTCTAACCCTGAATAAATCCTATGGTTTTAATTGTTAAGGAGAAAGCAAATATTTATTAAGTCCCTTAATTTGGGCTGGCTGTTTTGTTTAATACAACCCTGTTTCCAGCTATCTATCTTGCTGGTGAAGAAACCCGAAAGGCTCAGAAAGATTGAGCAATTTGCTCACAATCACATAGTGAATTAGTACAGTTAGTGACTGATTTAGGATCATACTCACGTCCGTTTGAGAAGTGAGCCTGAGCTTTTTCTACCAGACTTTAAGACCTTCATTAGCTCATTACAGACACAGAATCACTGAATCATAACTCTGCCTATGTGTCCTGACCCTGTTCGAGTTACTCAAGGCTGTCTCTCTGTCCTAAGGACACATGAAGCACTGCCCAGGGTCGATACTGACCTCTGTGAACATGGACACTGGGGAGTGGCTGCTGGGTGTGCTGGAGGCTTTGAAAAGGTCTGGTCAGGCATCATGGGCAGCCTTATCAGTCCTAAAGAGCCCTGATGGCTGTGGCCATTGGTGTTTCCAACCAAAATAATATCAGGGCAGCCTTTGAGGCTCTGGATGGGAACAACCTTGTCAATCCCACCGAGAGCCCTGCGGTGCTGACCAGCATCTTGGAGCAGCTGCTCCAGCCTTCAGTCACACTTACAAATCAATGACTCCCATTTTTGTCAGTGAATTCTTTCTTAATTGCCTAAAAAGTATACAAAATTGTAAATTAAAAGCATGAGGCTCAATGTGATTTTAAGGTTCTCCACTGCACACAGTATCTTTCAATGTAGCTAAGTAAGATACCACTTAAATGAGGTCACATGTATTTGTAAGCGGTCCACTCTCTTCCTTGTGGAAAGAAGTTAACTGGTGAAATGAATAGAACCAGCACACTCTTTTATTCTGTTGGCAAACATTTTTAATTGGCTTGGGTGAGGAAGTGAGTGCTTATTTCCCAGGTTGATTTAAAATGCCAGATAGTTAATGTATCTGGTGGGGGGGGGAGTGGAGTGGGGAGTGTGGGGGGTGGATGGTTTCTGGATGATTCAGGCACATTACATTTATTGTGAAACCTCTCTGCTAATGGTAATCTGTATTTGCAGCCACCCCCCAGCACTAGCATCACTGCCTCAGCTCCACCTCAGATCATCAGGCATTAGATTCTCATAAGGAGCGCACAACCTAGATCCCTCACATGTACAGTTTACAGTAGGGTTTGCGCTACTATGAGAATCTAAAGCCACCGCTGATCTGACAGGAGGCGGGGCTGAGGCGGTTATGCCAGTGATGGGGAGCGGCTATAATACAGATGAAGCTTTGCTCACTTGCCTGCCACTTACCTCCTGCTGTGCGGCCCAGTTGCTAATAGGCCATGGACTGGTACCGGTCTGCAGCCTGGGGTTTGGGGACTATAGGCTTAAACAACAGAAATTTATTTTTCACAGTTCTGAAGGCTGGGAAGCCCAAGATCAAGGTGCCTTGCTGTGTGTGCAATGGCCTCTTCTCTCACCAGAGAGCTCTGGTGTCCCTTCCTCTTCTTATTAGGACACCAGTCCTATCAGATTAGGACCCCGCTCTTATGATCTCATTTAACCTTAATTATCTCCGTAAAGGCCTTGTATCCAAATACAGTCACATTGGGAGTTGGGGCTTCAATATGAATTTGGGGCATAGGAGACACAATCCAGTCCACAACCTGGAGCTTTTCCCAGTCTTCAACACAATCTTTCTCTTCCCTGTTCCCGTTATACTTGGTCACTCAGCCTACCTTGCCCCAACCCCACAAGTCATATGTTCTTTTACTTTCCCTCTGCTCTTTGGCCTCTGCTTGTGCTTCAAGTCTCAGCTTAATGGTTGTCACACCATGGAGCCTCCTGGATGGTCATCCTCCAAGTTAGATGTTTTCCACGTGTATCACATGTGTGCCCTGTGTAGGGGTCACGTGTGTACATCACTGCATTCAGAACACTCTATTTCAATTAATTTGTTTATGCATTGGTCTCTCTAATCAGAATGTAAATTCCTGGAGGGCAGGCACTATCTCATTGATTTTAATCTTCTCTCCCTGTTGCCTGCCCAGCATTTGGCACATGGTAGGTACTCACTAAGTGCTGTTTGAATAAACAGGCAGCAGGTTATAGAAAGGAAAGACTGGTTACCATATTCTTTGTCTCCATTTCACCACCATCCACTTCAGGGAAAAAATTTTCATGTGTGACAGCAATTGAAGGGGAAAGTAAAGAGTAAGAATGAGAACACTTTTGTAAAGCAATAAGGAAAGCAGAACTTTGCTTACTCACTAATGACAAGGGGGAGACCACTTCAGATTACAGGATTTCGCACAGTGGATCCCTGGTGCACAGACAAGGGATGAATTCATCATATTCTTTCACGTTGCTCTCTAATATTGCTACTAGGCCATGCAGAAACTGCAGTGGGAGACCCCATGAAACACCCCGATTGGCAGGTGAGAAACAAACATGATAAAATACAAGAGTAGCACACCATAAGACTCATTTATTCATTCATTTTGACAGGGGTAATGTAGTTTTAATTACTAATGATAATATATATTGCCTACTAGTAAATGTTTTGTGGTGTGTTTTGTAAACCTTTCATCTTAGAATACCGCATCACTCCTAAATTTGTTCATTAAACCTTTGTTATTAACCAAGAGGTTATTGGCTATCAGGGGAAAATGAGCAAGTTTGTGAGTTAACAAAGAAACATAAATAACCTCATACTGTAGCAATCATATCGGGTACTTTGACGATTAGAGAGCAAGATGCAGTGGTCTTTTGAAGTATTTATATTTAATTGGAATATTATGATTTCAAAAATAATAAATTGAATGGAGGCCATATTCAAATCTGTCTCAAAATGACTGAATAATCGATTAAAACCTAGTTTCATTTTCAAGGTCAAATATGTATATGAAATGTGTTTGTCAGAAATAGACAATTGTTTCCTTTTATTTGTGTTTATAATTTGTAGCACTCAGTACTCCTATTGATGTGTGTTTGTACCCATAACAAATCATGCATAATTATCAGTAAGAATTCAAAGAATGCAGCTAAGGTGTAAAATTATACAAATCATTCCACTGCAAAGAATAGGCCCCGGAGGTGAGCAGTATATTGAATTTTTCAAAGGAAAATTATGTGTTTGCAAATGTTTCATCTGATGAAATTATTGTCATGGAAAATTAAATCTCCCCTTGAAAGAAATGAGTAAGACTGAGAAAAATCACCATAAATACTCTCTGTACAAAGGAATTTTTTTTATTTTTTTTATAAATGTATTTTTGTCTAAGCTTTTAATCAAACATACCAACTACACATATGTTCACATATGGGTGATGTAAATACACAGTTTTACTATACTATATCCTTTGGGCTTAATTCAGATTTGTGTCAAAGGAGAATAAAGAACTTAGGCATCATCAAATTTGGTGTTTTTCAAGGAATGGTCCATGGACTGCCTGCATTAGAATACCTGGATGCCTGTTGAAAATAAAGCTGCCCGGTTTCTAACCAAAGCCTGCTGAATCAGAATCTCAGAGGTAAATCTTACCATGTGGCAAGTTAGGGAAACAATTGTCTGGCTAATTCAGGCACGACCTATTTCCAAACCTCCCAGTTGGTTTCAATGCATCAGTACAGCAACATAGAATGAAGCCTGACAGATCTAATGACGATGGAAAGGCTTTTGTGACTTAGAGAAAAGCTTCAAATACAGAATGTTTTTAAAGAAATGATGTTTTATAATTTTTAAGTACAGTGTATATTATAAAGGAAGATGTAAATGAGTACTAACAGATTAACTGAGGACCATCATGAAAAAGTTATTCACAACAGGCCTGTCCTACATATTAATGCCTTCTAAACATAAATCTCTTCTAATTTTCAAGACTGGTTGACACAGTGGTATGAAGAAATTCTTAATTTCTGAGTCTTTGTTTGAAAATGTTATACTTTTTTAGACTACATTCTCTTTACTTGTGAGGGACACCCAGGAATTGGTAAAATAAGAAATTATTTCAAACTTTTTACTAAATAAGTGTTATATAGACATTGTCTGAGTTACAAGAGGAGCTCAAATTAATGGAATATGAGTTCACAATGTTTGACTGGAAGAGTTCCATAGGGTGTCTTGACCATGGCAGCATGGGGCATCTTGGTAACAAACAACAAAATGATAAAACTCATCATTTCACCTCTGGGTGAACTGTCAAAAGAATATAAATGTTAATTTCAGTATAAATATAATTTCAATATCATAGGCTTTACTCTGACATTCTTCAGTGCTGAAGTTGGCTTCCTGGATTTTATGACTTTTAAGAAATGTACCTGACCCCTCACAGTTGTGCCTAGGTCACTGGAAGGGTCCCACCTCTCGGTCTCTGGAGTAACACTTGGCAAAGTTGTGAAATGGGTACATTTTGCCTTCTTACCACTATAAATCTGCTTCTTTTTCTGTCGTAGCCTCTGCTTTTGGAACAGGTTGTGTACAGGGCAGTAGTTAAGTACATGTTACTTGCAATCAGAAAGAGGTTTTGTTTGAATCATGGCTTTGCCACTTACTAGTTATGTGACCTTGAGACATGCTCTAAACATCTCTGGACCTCATTTTCTTTGCCTATGTCCCCTGCCATCCTGGACTAAATGGAATGAAGGGTGTTTCATATATAACAGAGCACTTGGTATATGTATACAGTGAGCATTCACTTGTGGCTCTATTTGTCTCCCATTCCTCCCTCAGTCTACTTTCCAGTATTCTCGGAGCAAACCTAGCTTTAAAAGATTCCTACTGCAGCATGCTACCCAGGCCTCACCAAGGCTCTTGCAGGGCTTCTATATCTACTTTTTCTGCAATTAAGCTGTTAGGACTGAAAATTGGGTCCGTGTATTCTGCTTTCCATAGTATCTGCTTTTGAAGGGAACATAAGACAGGACTTATTAGATTGCAAATGGCAGCAACCTAACTTGAGCTACCTTAGGAAAGGGAGGATTTATTTACTCCTGTAAACAAGAATGGTAGGGATGTAGCTAGGCACGACTGCCTCTCTTCTCTATTTCTCTGTGCCCATTGGTCTCAGTTTCCCCTGTTGCCTGTAGGCTTCTTCACTGTGCAAAAGATGTGCTGGCTCCTTCATCCTCACAGAGGCTCAGATCCTCACATCAGAGAGGAAAGGGCTCTTAACTCTCAGTTCCAAATAGAAGTCCTGGGGAAGGATCATTTGGGTCCCTTTCCTCCCTTAAACCAGTTATAGAGGCCACAGCCCAATGAGGGCATGATCCCTCTGAAATGACTACATGGTGAAAGCAGGGGGCAAGTGGAGTGGTTCTCCAGAAAATGGAAGGGGGACAGCACAGACACAGCTGTGGGGAGAGATTTTGGAAGCTAGGCAGCCAGTTTCTTTCTCTTTTCTAGGCGACTATGCTTAAGGTCAAGGAACAAATTGCTCATGACAATTTCAAATAGCACTACTGGCCTAGGGAAAATGGAGATAATTTATGACACTGAGACCTAAAGCCCTCCGAATAAATGCTGCATTGCAACAAGACTTTTTTTTTTTTTTGTCACTAAACTGTCGCTTAAAGAAATAGAAGACTGAGATCTTACAGATAATAAAAGCTGCCTGGTTCAGCTTTGACATGTACCGACTTGAATGGATGCTAACTATATATATTTTTTAAAGGATTGGTGAGCTATCCATGCCTGAGCATGAGTTCCTAAATGCCTGGTATAGTGCAGTCATTCTCAAATTGGGGTTCCCAGGTCAGCATTGCCTGGGAACTTGTTAGAAATACAAATTCTTGGGCCCTACCCTAGATTTAATGAATCAGAAACACTAAGGATAGAGCCTAGGAGTCTGCATTTTAATAAGCTCTCCAGGTGATTCTGATGCACCCTGTTGAAGTTTGGGAACTGCTGGTGTAGGGTATGCCATGGTAGCTGGCCCTTCAGGACTGTAGTACTCAGCCCACAGGCTCTGGGAGTGTTGGTAGCTGCCAGCTCTCAGCTGAGTCCCTCTCCTGGCATTGCTCTCGGCTGAAGAGAGCTGCCTCATCCAAGGCCATGCCTCCTCTCTGGGGCATCCTGCATGCAAGATTGGTCTGTGGAGATAAGGAGGGGAGATCCAAAGATTTGGCCCGCTTTTCTCAGTGTGGGCCAGCTCTGAAGGGCCACCCCAGTTCAGAGCTCCCTGTGGGGTCCACTGAGGCCTTTGTTATGACTGCATCACAGCTCAACTCCTCCCACTGCCTGGCCCTGCTGCCCTCACCCCTGCACAGGGGTGAATCAAGGGCATGCCCCAGTAAATTTACTAATGAAAATCACCTTCTCTGGGTCTGTTTCCAGGAGAACCAACCTGAACCCTCTTAATAATAGTCAGGACTGTGCACAGCTGGCCCCAGAAGGGAGAGAGCCCCATAACCACCACTGTGGAATGGCCCATGGCAACAGGACACTACCTCCTCCCTGCTGTTTCTGTTCCCCTCTTTGAAGCCCACTGGTGAAAATTCTGTACCTCTTCCAAATCAGTTTCCAGAGGACCCTGTTGGGAATACTTTGCCCATACCCCTCCACTATCAACATTCTGGGCTAATCTCTGCTCCAGACTGGTGAGAAATGGGAAACTAAGACCATTAACTTCCCTCTTAGAACTTCCCCTTTCTTTCCCACTGGGTCTTCAGAGGATGGAAACATCAGAAGGCTTTCTTGTCTTTTTCCTCACTCACCATGTTTACATACCTGTGTAAAGGCAGACTCGTTTAGATGAAAAAGGATTTCCATTTAATGTCACATCTGGGGGTTAAACATTGGTCCTTAGTCCCACTAAGATGGGTATGCTCCTGAAAATCTGGCCACACAGTCTGCTTGGGCGTAAGACCTGCCCTGAGCTGCGTAACAGAACTTTCCTCACCTCTCCTCTGGGGTGGCAGGGGTAAGAGGCGATCCTAACCCTTCATGTTCAAAGTTGTCTCATTCACAGCTTTCCACCATGTGGCCCCAACCCACTTCTCCACCTTCATTCTCTCCCTCAAACACTTGCATCAGCGACACTCAACTGCTCATCGCTCCCTAATCCCAACCAGGATTTGTGGTCTACTAATCTTTGTTCATAGTCTCTTACTACCTGAGCCTTCCTCTCCATTCTACACCAGCATCATCTCACCCAGACCTAAAAGGCCGGCTGAAGTAACATTTCCTGCACATGGTCTTCTCAGATTCCACCTAGAAGAACGTCCACTGCTCGGAGCCCCCCAGCACGCTGCCTCTCTCACAGCATTGGCACATCCTAACTCGAGGTACATGGATTCTCATTTCTGCTAATTGCAAGCTTTCGGAGGCCTGGGGTCATGTCTTGGACAACTCTATACTGCCTGAAGGCCCAGCACAAGTGCTTTCACATGATGGAGGGAGGATCCAAAATATTTAGTACATGGCTGTCACCATAACAAAGAAATACTAGTATATTATTACTTCTGAGACATTTTTTAAAACACAATCCTGTCCTTCTCCAAAGGAAATATGAGTATTAACTAAGAGTTATCTTCCTGAGGATCTGTGCCTGGGGTGAACACGCGTCCTGTTTTGCCGCCTAGGACAGTTGGTTTACTCCTGTTGTCCTGGAATAATTATTACTACTGTCCCCTTGCACTCTCAGAAGTGTCCTATATTGGATGATAAATTCTATGGTCATCCTACTTTTATGCAACCCAGACTACTAGCTAACAGTGTGCTCTGCTTACCTGCTTGTGGGAAAATCACACTGCAAGAATTTCAAAAAAGTGTGTCTTGTACATATTTTTCCCTTCCACATGTTTTATGCTCTCACATACTCCCCTTCCTGTACAAGCATTTAAATGGATTGGTTTTTACTCAGGAGCAGCGCAGAGTTACTCCACACCAGGATTTGCCGAGACAGCGGTGCCAGCCAAGTCAGATCCCCTAGTTAGGGTCCCAGGACTCGTCTTTTCCTTTGCGGCAATGACAGAATGCAGAGGCCATTTGAAAGGCCCTGGTCTCTTGAATTCAATTTAGCCAAAGCTAAATTATTCCTGCTTGAGGGCAGACACAAACTCCCTCCAAAACTTTTCAGCAAAGTGATTCAGATTGGCATGGGGCAGGGACGGATTATGACTGTGGTTTCTCCGCTCTTATGAGGCAGGCAGCTCATGACCCCCAAAAATGTCCCAACCTCGCTGACATGGGGAGGTGGAAACCAGCATATGCTTCTTTATATTTGCTTCAGGTAATCACCAAATAAGTGGATAATATAAATAGCTCATAAGCACTGATTTCATTTAATCCTCACAATAGCCCTATTGGATTCTGTGAGTTGTAACTGCTAAATATGTTCATATTTGTAGTTAATATTAATAACAGCTCCCACTTCTTAGTGTTTACCATGTACCAGGCACTGTACAAGCAACTTACAGATATCATTTCATCTCACTACACTATCCGAATGTAGGTTTATTTATTGTTTATTACCTGCCATAGCCACCGTATGCTTCACAAGGGCAGAAACTTTGTCTTGTTCACAGTTGTGTTGCCTGTATTCGTAGTTATGTCTGGCACAGAGAAAGTTCTCAGTAAATACTTTCTGAGTGAATAAATTATTGAATGAGTGCATGAGCCAATAAGCCCACAAGAAAAGGTTCTCTATCCACATTTTGCCAATGAGAAAAGCAAGGCTTATAAAGAATAAGGAATTTGCCAAGGTTTTATAGATCACACACCGGGGGCTATTTGGTCATCAAATCTTAGACATGTCAATATCCCCCACCCCCACCTTTCCTGATGAGAAAACTGTGGTTCAGGAAGTTCAGTAACCTGCTTAGTACCAGACAAGTATCACGTTATTAGAACTCAGACCCAGGAGCTCTGGTTCCGACCAGCACTGTTTCTCCTCGTCATGCTGATATGTAGCAGGTGCAGCACACACCACACCATTGGAGGGGCACAGGGTGGGCAGTTTCCCCAAGTAAAACTCAAATCTCCCTGGCAGGAAGAAGACTACCATAATCCCTTGACTTAGCCCTGTGCGTTGGTGTTTAGCCAACTGAGAATGAAATAGAGACCAGAGTTTATTATCTAGGCTGGGGTAAAACTTGCTGCTGCAGCAAACCGTAAGATTTCAGTGTTTTAACACAAAAGATGTTTATTTTTTAATCATGTAACAGTACAAGATAGGTATCATGGTGCATGGACAGATTTTCTCCATGTGGAAATTGAGAGACCTAGACTCCTTCCACACTGTAGCTTTAGCTTCCTTAAGGGTCCTGTGTTTTCAGCAGCAGAGGGGAAAGAGAGAGCCTGAAGGCTTCTTAAATACCGTGGCCAAGGATGGACAGGCCTCACTGCTAGGACACTGGTGAGAACTAGTCCATGGCTCCCCCATGATGCAAGCGGGGCTGGGAAACGTAGTCCCCAGGACAGCCGTTTCCCAGGGCACTACGGAAGGGCGAGCACAAGTTCCTGGTGGGCAGCCAGCCATCACAGCCACTGTGAGAACAGAATAGGCCAGGAAAACGGTGGGAGACAGGAATGTGGGGGGCCACTTAGAGAAGGATGCCTATGAAAAGGGAGCAGTGGGGAGAGGGCAGCAAATGCCACCTGTGGCAGCCTTAGGGGGCTTTTCCTCTTCAGCAGTAACGGAGGTGGAGCAGACATGTCTCTGCTGCCAGTTTGGTCCCCACTTGGAGAGGGGCCTCTCATCCTAATTATCATCAAGCCTCCACACTCAAAAGTGCTACCCAACAGGTTTCTAATTTCCATTCATGCCCATCCCTGTCTTCTCTATTTGAGTTGTAAATTATGACTCTTGCAGAATTGGACAATATCACAAAAGCCACAAGATGTATCAAGTGCCATAGCCTTCAGTTATCTTAGTTCATTAAACAGAAAAATAGGTGCACTTTTTTTTTCTTTATGGGAAAACACTATCAGGTAACATCACATAATATTTCAAAATAGAATTTGTCTTTGTCAACCACATAGTGAATAACAAGGAAACACTGAATGTTCTTTGTAAGAAATGATTTGAAATTAATTTCAATCCATTCTGGTGGTTCAGTAAAAGAGAAATATAGACTTCAGTAGGTTTCTTAATGTAGATTGCTATAGTAGTTTAAAAACAACAAATAATAATAAAGTGATGATTCTATCATGCTGCCAGTGTGCTTGACAGCAAATAGTATATTTAAAAAAAATAAATTTGCCACTGCAATATATGCGAATGACTAGACTCTAGGTATTGCCTTCAGATTAGAAAGATTCATAGGATCATATTCATGTATTTTAGAAAGTTATTTGCTGTGACAGAAATGCAAATATTAAAAATATAATTATTCACAGCCTTTCTCCTTCTCCTGTCTCCTAAAGAGGACCCCCTGTCTTTTTTTTTTTTTTTACCAGGAATAATGGATAGGGTGGGATAAAGGGCTGAGAGGCAGTCATGGAAAACACAGAGGCCTACTGATGCACATGCACAGGAACTAAAGCTGCCTGGAGAAAATCAGGAGATCTGAGAATGGGGAGAAGGTAAAATTATCTTGGACAGAGAAAAAAGAACTGAGAACTTTGTGGAAGCTAAACTGAGCAGTCACTCTGAGGAGGGGACTATGGGAAGAATGTTCTAGTGAAAAGAAGCATTGGGAAGTCTCACTCTGTGCAATGCAGCCCCGGCTCTCATAGCTGTGCTGTTGGAGGGGAGCTCTGCTGAACCCCCCTCCCCTCCCTCCCTCCCCCCCCCCGTAGCTGACCCCTGCTGTGAGGAATGGTGCCCAGCAGACAAGATAGTAACCATAGCAGCTAATGCCTACCCAAACAAACTTCCTGTGTGCCAAACAGCAAGCTAAGCTTGTGATCTACATTAACCCTTTTAATCCCTGCAACAACCCCACGAAATAGCGTTATAATTAACCCTGTTTTATAGGTGGGAAAGCTGAGGCACACAAGGGCTATGTAACTTCCCACGGATGCACTAGCTGTTTAGTAGTATAGCTGAGATTCAGGCCCAGGCAATCTGGCTCCAGGGTCTATGCGCTGGACCACAGTGATTTCCCGCCTCTCAGGTTATTGGAAAGTCCATGTAGTCAACACGTAAGCCTTGTGTCATAAGGGCAACTGAAGATCTGGACTGAACTCCAAGTCAATGTGTACCCTTTCATGTAGCATTCTATGTGTAAACACCCCTTTAAGAATAACATGTAATTGTAGATGCCAAAATGTCAAGTTGTTCATGTGCTCAGAGTATTAATAGGTGATTATTTGACAAACTTAGGAAATAAGACTTCGGAAGTCATGATATAAGGAATCACTCTTTTTCCAAATTTCATTAGTCTCTGGCCTATTCTCTTCAGGTATATGCATTTGGTAATAACTGAGTAATATTGTGAAAGATCCCTGCAGCTTTCAGGATGTCTCCTCTCTTTGAGGGCTCCATTTTGACTGGCATTGCAACTAAATCATAGGAAACCAGAGATTATTTTCCCAGTTCTTGATCCCTTTGGGTCATTTTTTAAGAGTAATTTCACCCACCACCTCTGCTTGGTGTCACAATAGGACAAATATAATGGAGAAGGATACTTTCCATAGATGGTCTGGGATAGTTCTTGAAGTTAAGACCAAGACTCTTGTATTCAATCTGAAAAATCAGTACTTCTTAAATTGGTTCTAGAACCAAGCCAATCTCCCATAGTTCATAATGGAATAAGATAAAGAACTGATCCAAGATAAAGCCTAAGATGGGTATTTGGGGAGCTAGATGAAGTTACTCCAATCAAAAGATAGATTAAGGTGCTTTGGGAAATAGTAATCTTACTGATGATGAATGCTGGGAGGATAAATTGACTTTACCATCAGAGTAGTTCTTTGCTCTATTCAAGGTTGAGTACACGACTACAGGGTAGCCTATATGCCTTAAAGCTATTTTTTTCCATGTCATGTATTATTACCAGGAAGTGAACTACAGTTTATTAGCTAGCTAAACTCCACAGTGGTCATGACTAAATGTTCTTCCATGGACTTAGGGATGAGGATGATCCCCTTCCGGATGGCCTCTTCTAGAAGGGGTAAGAGGATAGAATTCTACCTTTCATAGTTTGAGACACAGTGATGCTTTGTCCTGCAAAACTAGATTGGAAAATTGTGTTTCGACAAGGGGTATCCATTAGGTTATCTTCTCAGGGTTGATAGTAAATGTTGTGGACCAATTCATACCATGAATGAATTTGCCAGTGAGATGCTGGCTTATGGACTGCCCTTTAGTCAGGAGAGCAAAGAGGCCTGGATGACCAACAGCACAAACTAAGATAACTACAATTCCATCAGTCTGCTTTGGAGTTAGGGCTGCTGCCTCTGCCTTATGATAAATTGCTTTGATCATGTAGGTTACAGGACCCCTATCAGTATCAAACAAAAGACATTATGTTTTGACATTGTCAATTTTGGGAAGTGTCACACAGCTGCAGGGAAATGTTCATTTAATTCCAGGTTATAAATTAAATAAAGAGGAAAACCAAGATGATAAATCCAAAATGCTCCAAATATTTAAAGTTGAAATATATCAATTTTATAAGAATTGGGGCCTAAATTTATGGCACCAAAAACTTCTCCAAAACTTTCTTCAGAAAAGAATGTTAAAAAGCTCAGTGTCAGAAAGTTTGTCATCTTTGTCAATGACGAGGGTAGAATTTGGCCTTTTTTTTTTTAATGGTAGGAGTATAATTATAATTACAACAGGTAATTTTTCATTATTTTAGCTTTTTTGTCCTACTGAGGCTTTGACTTCATTTTCTAATGTGATGAATACCTTCTTTTCAAAATGCCAGAATAAATTTAACCTTTTGAGATGAACAATTTCTTTAGGACTCCTGGATAGTAAGTCAGGAGGAGCCCCTAGAAACACCGCTCCGGGTGGACGTCTTGGGCTATTTTTATGAGGAGTGTCACACATCTGCCTGTCCACACGCAGCCTTGGGTCTCACCTCTGGGCTCTCCTCACAGCAGCCTCATGGAACTCCATTTATCTTAGGAAGGGAAGTGGTGGAGTGGAGCCTGCCTACTTCTGGACCTGTGATTCCAAGGTGGAGAGAGTCCAAGATTGTTGTTCAGTCCATTAAGCAATCCCTTTTAGCTGAAGGGGTTCATCTATCAATCTCGCTTTTCAGCCAGTAATCTGCTTATTTAGAGGTTTAATTACATTTGCAGGTCACCCAAGTGCTTCTCCTAGATATTTAATAAAATAAGTCCTTATTTTATTTATCACATGGTTTATTTTACATGGGCTACCCAATACTGGCATGGGGGAGCAATTACTTATAAAAAGATAAACAAATGAGATTTCCACCTTCAAAGTGTCCGGAGTTAACACAGAAATTATTTTGAGTCTTGGGCACAATGACAGTAGGAGATTGATCTAAAACTGCGTGTAGCAGCCACCATTCCTGAAACGGAAAGTCAAATATTGATTTCCCAGTGCTTTTATGACCCATTTAACAACAGGCATTTTGGATTGGTTATTTCTTAGGGCCAGAGAGAATTTTCCAGCCAGCCTCCTTTAGAGCTCCTCTTAATTATCTTCTCTGAGAGATGGGTAAAAATTGACGTTCAGCCCTGGCCTTGAAAACACACACGTGAAACATAAAGGAAGCTGATACAGCTTGTGTCTCCTAACACTATCTAAGTTAGCGTGGATGAAAGGTATTTAGATATTTTCCATAATAACTACCAAATTGGGTGACGGGGAGGTCCATTGGATATGTCTGCTAACAAATTCTCACTAATTGACATCAAGCCAGTTAATTTCTACGTAATAAGTGTTGAGTGATTCAAGGGCCAGCACGGCCAGCCAGGGCTGGGTCTATTCAAAGACCTCTACCTGTTTCGCCCTCAGAACGGAACATTTAATGTTTTGCCAAATTTTCAAAAATGCTGGGCGTAAGAACAGCATTTTTAATCTTGGGCTCTTTGGGCTACTAATTATGTAGCAAAGGGTATAAAGAAGGCTTTACAAATCATGATTTCCATTAGGAAGGTGTTAGAACCCGTTCCACCAAGAGCACCCCTCCTGTTAGCGCAGCTGCTGCTCCCAGGGGAGGCGGCCGCCGCGGTGCCGGCTGAAGCGGGGCTTCTGTTCTGTTTCCCCAGCACTTGGAAGAAAAGCAAAACAGTCCTAATGAAAAACACACACGGGAAATGCTTTATTATTTCATCATCCTCACCTACTGCGCTCTGGCACGGCTCTGTGATTAGGAAGGACCTTTCCCTGTGCGCGCGGCCGAGGGGGGTGGTATGTGGCTGATACTCTGTCATTTCCTGCCAGATCGTTTGGGAGGAATTTGCTCTTATTTCCTCCCGGCCACATCTCCCTGACGCCCATCCCTCTCTGCTCAGCCTTCGCATTGGCCACGTGCCCCACGGTTAAGTCGTGTGAACTTCAAAACACAGTGTTGAGGGGTGGGAGCCCTGGAAACTCTGGGGACCAACCACAGTCATCCTCCAACCTCCTAAAGCTGGGAAACAGGTCAGAACCTCCGCGTGCATCCTGACCTCCTGGGAGGGCCAAGGAGCGCCACCGCACCGCAGCAACAGTGGGTCGTTTTGTTTCGGTGGTTTGGGGGAAGGGGTGCTGAAGTCAATCAGAATACTAATTCAGACTGTAATCTTCCCATGTGCATTTTCTTGACATTTCACCAGAAAGGAGAGTCAGACAGCAGGCATTCTCCAAATCTCCTTGGACCCTTGGCCAGTGAATAACCCCTTTCATAAGAAATGTCTCCATTTCTTTTCTCCACACAGGGTGAAACCTGGATATAATAGACAATGCATTTATTCACATGCTGCTCCACAAGCCCCTACCACGAAATCATCCAGGCATGGTCAAGCAGGTATGGCTACCCCGGACAGTGGAATGCTTTAGCCCATAGCTGACTGGGGCCACCAACGCCTGTCTGTGGTAACATAACAATAACAACAGCTCTTTTCTGTTATCACAGTTTGGCAACTGGGAAACTACCATGCCTTCTACATAGAAGATGCTTAATAAGTATTTGGTAAATACTCAATAAGTATCTGACTGGTTGAGTTGGTTATCTATCAGAGGGCAGAAAGCCAAGCTACCACCCTAGTTTTGTGGCAATGGAAAGTGGGTGCCTTCATGCTGTCTCCCATGTAGTGCCATTCTCTCAGGGCCAGCACCACACACCACCATCACTAAATAAGGAGACTCCTAGAATGTGGCTCTATGGACAACTCTTTCTTGATGAAATTTCTACCAGCCTGGCTTATAGTGGGTAGCTGTTTTTTAATATTTGTTGAACTACCACCAATGGCATGGGTAACACAGTACCCTTACTTAAATGTTTAATTGAATGTGTGGTGCCTTTTCAATGAATATCTGTCAAATAGGTCAATGAATAAAGCATGATATCGGTATAAGTACCAAAGAAATTTGTGTGGGGGCCTATGGTAAGAATTGTTCTATGTGTGTAGATCCACCTATATGCATGTTGGTCCTGCTTAATTTAATTCCCAATGGAAATGTAGAAATAAATCATGTAAAGTAGCTTGTCTAATGGAAAAATTTTGAGATGAAAACAAAATGATTCTTTAAAGCAGAATAGGGTCAATATGCCTGCCACAAATAGATGTCACAAAAGTTATGTTTGGTATATCTGTACTTCATTTTGAGGCATTGACCAATATTATTCATCCCATCATAGTGGATAACTGCAAAAGCACTGAGAATCTGGAAGATGCTAAGTATATGATTATGATGGAAACAACAAACATTTTTTAATGTGAAAAGGCTAAAAAAAAATGAATGTGCTGAGTAAAAACAAACCTCATTCATCCATATGGAATGAAACATTGAATAGTAAGAATAATTCAAAAGGGCAAAGTGTAGTAATACAACTTGTGGAAAGCTATGTATCTAGGCAATAGACAACTGTTACCAAGAAATTGATGAAATAGGAGACATCTTTGTCTGGGCTATTACAGTGGTTTTCAACCCTCACATTGCATCCTGGTGGTGAAGCATAAGCATTAGCGATTTGTACAGCTCCCCACATGGTAACAATGTGCAGTGGAGTTTGGACTACAGCAGTGGTTCTCAGATTTCAGCAGCAGAATCACTTGGAGGTTTTACCAAACTGCAGCTTGCTGGGCCCAACCTCTAGAGCTTCTGATTCACTAGGTTTGGGGTGAAGGCCAAGAATTTGCATTTCTAACAAGTTTCCAGTGGCTGCTGCTGTTGCTGTTTTGGGGGCACACTTTGAGAACCACTGGACTAGAGGATCAGCCTCAAGATTTGGATCCTGTTAATCCAATAGTAATTCAGGAGAAACCTAACTTCACTATAACTTCAGGGTGATAGTGCACCTGATGAAATGTTTTTACCACCCACGGTTGGTTCTTCAGTTTCAAGGGGCATGTAAATCTACACTCTGATCCAGTATGCAATACTGCGGCTGCTGAATTGTTTACTAAGATGTTTGGGTAGATCTTTAAGGAATGTGATCTGCCTCAACAGATTTTCGATGTACATAGAATTGGTCTGTTCTAGAAGAAGATACCAGATAAAGCCCTCAGCAAGGACAGGAGAATAGCTGGGTTTTTAGAAATAATTTTTATTTCAGAATATTAGGAGATATGTGTGTTCTTGTTACATGGATGAATTGTAAAATGCTGAAATCAGGGCTTTTAGCGTGCCCATCATCTGAATGGTGTTCATTGTACCCAAGAGATAAGTTTTTATCCCTCACCCATGCTCTCCCTTTCTTAGGTTCCAATGTCCTTTACACCACTTTATGATCATGTGTACCCATTGTTTAACTCCCACTTATTAGTGAGATCATGTGTTTGTTTTTCCATTTTTTAGATACTTCACTTAGGAAAATGTTCTCCAGTTCTATCCAAGTTGCTGCAAATGACATTATTCCATTCCTTTTTATGGCTGAGTAATACTCCATGGTATACATATGTACCACTTTTTCTTTATCCATTCATCAATTGATGGGCACCTAGGTTGATTCCATATCTTTGCAATTGTGAATTGTGCTGTGATAAACATTGAGCATAGGTGTCTTTTTTGACATAATGACTTCTTTTGCTTTGGGTAGATACCTAGTAGTGGGATTGCTACATCAAATGGGAGGTCTACTTTCAGTTCTTTGAGGACTCTCCATACTGTTTTCCATAGAGGATGTACTAATTTACAGTCCCACCAACAGTGTATAAGCATTCCTTTTTCACTGCATCCATACCAACATCTATTGTTTTTTGATTTTTTAATAGTGGCCAAGAGAACAGCTGGTTTTAAAGCATGGCAGAATTTCATCTTGGGATCTCAAGTTCATACCCTTCTCTCACTTGGGTTTTACTAACAAATGTACTTATAAGCACTCATTTGGAGTTTTTATATTAGCCAATGCAAATTTGCTATGTTTGTAATACTAAAGTTGTGGTAAGCACTATAAATTAGGAACAAGGAAATCCATTCAAAATTACTTGAGAGAAATTCAGACTTTAAGAGTTTGGCTTTAAAGAGTTAGAAAGTCAGATAAAGACTGTGAGTTAGGGACTGTACCAATTACCATGAATTCTTAGCCAATAACTGTTTTAAGGAAGAGCCCAGGTTTCTCTTCCACTGCCATCTCCCTGGCCATGTGCTCATCTTCTCACTGCCGTCTTGAGCAGATACCACACGTGCAGCCATCACATGGGTGTGGCAGGATTGCCTGTCTTGGGGCTCCAGGGAGTGTGGCCACCATCTCTTCTTCCCTAACTCATTCTACTCTTGCACATCTTGTCACCTTTGAGTTCTCATAATTCAATAGCGGTTCTAAACTTATGTTTTTTAAAACACAAGTTCTTCAAACGAGTTATACAAGCTAACATTTCTAAACCTTTATATTAAGAAGTGCAATCATGTCTTCATGTCTCCTCTTTAAAAAAAATAAAATTAATGAATAGTGAAGATAGTGTGGTAGCCGGTCAGACTGAAGGGAAATAGGAAGCCCATTTGTGATTTCCTGAGGTTTCTTTACTGGGTGTCTGTGGGCAGATCTGTCCTAGGGCTACATTTGAAGCAGTGCTATTCTTCTGATCTTACCATTGAATCATGTGATACTTATTTTTTCATTTTCAGTGATGCACACGTAAAAGGTGTTTTAACTTGTTCTTCAAGAACTTGTAGTAATTCTAGCCTTTGGATTCATCCTCTATTGTGGAAGCTTGCTGGCTTTCATGTGGGAAACCTCTCAAGCCATAAAGCATTAAAATTTCAATTAAAGATAAAATGATAGGGTTGTGGCTGTTTCATAAAGGAAAGACTGGACTATATGTGTGAGAGAGGAACTCAAAGGAAAAAAATACTCATTGTGATCGCTCAATATTATAGCATATTTTTAGAATATATACTCAGATATATCTGATCCGATTAAATAACCAGAAGGTTTGGAAATAAGAAACTCTAAATAACATTGCAATTCATAGAGTATTGATCAGAAAGTTTAAAGGGTGGGAGAACAAATCTTCATTTAAAAAATTTTAAAAGAGAAAAAAAGCTTATACTCATCTAATTTCTCATTTTAGTAAGTGAGTTCATAAAATAAATGTATCCCTATAAAATTACAAAAATTGTGTTCTGGTTAATCAAAGTCTATTGAATGTGAAACTCAGTTTAGTTGTTGTTTATTTAGTTTGTTTTTCAGTGCCAGATTAACCTAATGATTGACAAATAATGACTTCAATTTTGGGGGCATAACAGCAGTGAAAAGGAAAGAGCCCAGCCACCTTCATTGTATAAAAAAGATGCTTGGATCCTCT
This sequence comes from Lemur catta, assembly GCF_020740605.2. Lineage (NCBI taxonomy): Eukaryota > Metazoa > Chordata > Mammalia > Primates > Lemuridae > Lemur > Lemur catta. The sequence continues at coordinate 50,322,572 of NC_059135.1, forward strand.
TTATTGTTTAGACATGTTAGCTATTCATAATGGAAAAATATGCTGTTGGTGTCACATTTTGCTCAAACAGATTTTTCTTTTAAAAATGTCTTTCTCAGTAAAGCTGTGGGAGATTTTTCTTTCCTGGTGTTTAAAGTAAGATAAAGTTTAGCTGATTTCTTTCCTTGACTCTCCCCTTCCCCCTTCAAAGGCTTAATAACCACAATCCTAAGATTTATGGTGAGTGAAAAAGAAAAATAAGTAAATTATCAGACTGAGGAGCCATTCTTCCTCTCTCTGGTCATACAGACTATTTTAAATGTTGCTAGCAGCAGTCTAATTAAAATAATTTCTGTCAGAAGTCTGTGAAATATGCAGCCACAGCCCAGCTCAATGTTCTCAAGCAGGAATGACAAATCTCTGCTTAATTGGTACTTAATATGGTAGTGCAGGATTAGTAATTCTCTGGGATAAAAGGAGATAACAAATAGAAATCTCTGCTTGGGGCAGGGAGCCCTAGAAGATGAACTGACCAAGTGGTGCTTACCCCCAAACTGTTCCTATCAAGGGTTGTTATTTTGGCCATCATTTATGAAGTAACAGACAATTAATGCACATTTTATGGCTAGCTCAAGTCCTAATTAAATACAACTATGTACAAAGAATGCGAAGGGCCTGACTTACAGGGACCAAAATAAATACTGGCAGAATTATGGTGACTGCTGCAGCCTTAGCTCATCTTGTATATCCCATCTCAGAGATAAGCACCTTGGCAGAGGCATAAGCTACTTCTGAGGTACAGCCATTAGGCTGAAATTTATAGTATATTTTAGAAAATTTGAGAAACATAGAGAGGTAGAAGGGGGAGAATCATCCATAGTCCCATCAAAGTAATGCAATCATTGCTCATAGGCTGGCATATTTCCTTCCTGCATTTTTTTCCCAGTGCATAGTTGTTATGTTTCATTCACTTACTCTACAAAGTGTTGCGAGCCATTTTGTGGGGTGCTTTTTCTCCACTTAATATTAAATAGAAATGTTTGTATATATTTTTACGAATGCTTAGTATAGTATCACTTTTAATGTTTATACAGTATTCTATCAAGTAGATAAATAATAACAGCTAATGCTTATTTTATGCTGACCACGTGCCAGGTGCTATTCTAAGGACTTGACATGTATTAACTAATTAAATCACAAAATAATCCTATGAGTTAGAGGCATTTCTCCTCCGCACTTTGTGGATGAGGATATGGATGTACGGAAAGGTTGTGTTCATTTGCTCAAGGCTACAGAAAGTGGTTAGTAGAGTCAGGATTTGATCAAGGGCAATCTGACAGCAAGAACCATATTTTTAATTGCTGCCCTATCCCATCTCTTGATGCACTGCCTTAATTTAACTGGATGATGACACTCTAGATCTGGGTCAATAAACTTTCTCTGTAAATGGCTGAATCACAAATATTCTATGCTTTGTGAGCCACATACAGTTTCTATGGCATATTTTTCTTCTTCTTCTTCTTTTTTAATAACATTTAAAAAATGTAAAAACCATTCTTAGCTTACTGGCCATAAAAGAAAACAGGCCATGAGGCAGATTTGGCCCATTTACTATAGTTGGCAACCTCTGTTCTAGATTAAAAGTGAACTAAACCTAAATGTGTGAGAAACAAGTAAGATAATAATTTAAAAAAATTTTTGACACTGAAGAAACAAAATAATTTATTTGATTGAATGCATTATTCTCATTTCAACTGGTAATATTAGTATGAATATACTACAATGTTCTTGTGTACATATACATATATAAAAACAATTGAACTGACTGAAATATTTGTTTTCATCCAAACTTTAAATTTTGTGATAAGAAGTAGGCACAAAGCAAAAATGAATTTGTTCTTGGTAAATCTCACAAAGTTAATAGAAAGTCACAAACTTCAACTCACTTTTCATTTTATGCCTTTTGAAGGGCCACATAAAATCCTGCTGTTCCATTATGGTGGCCATTCTCAAAGAGCTGCCCTGAAGCCAGCAGCATTGGCATCTTCTGGCATTGTCTTATTAGAAATGCAAATTCATGGACCACATCCCAAAAATAATGACTCAAAAACTCTGAAGGTGGGCATATTAAAGAGCCATTATTTTAGGGAAAGTTAGTTCCAAACAGATTTATTTTCTGAACAAAGCTGTGTGAGAGAATGTATCTGTGCACACACATGTACACACAAACAGAAGGATTATATATGAGCTAAAAATATCCCACATTACCATATCATATTATGATACATTATGGAAACCACCACAGAGACAAGCCACAAAAGTCAGAATGAGAAAATTTTAGAGTTGCATATGTCTCTTATGCAGGTAGACGAATAAATCTATACTGTCATGCCTATCTTGTTATATGACACTGTATTGATTTTGTCACAGCTATTTCCTGGTTCATTACTTAAGCATGACATTCCTTATAACATTAAGGGATTTAGGACCTAAATATCTGAAAACCTCTCTTTAAATTGAATGTCCTCAATTACTGAGGGTACTGCACCTGAAAATTTAATTGATGAGCTTATTGTAACAAAATGTGTCATTTTAAAATGTCATCTTGAGATTCAGGTTCTGGGTAAGATGGAGAAAACACCCTGCTATCCATCTGAATGCAGCTATAAAACATGGACAGAATGTGTGGAACAGTTATGTCAGGACTTTCAAAAGTAAATAATAAAGAGAAAATTGGGGAAGAGGACTAAATTCAAAGTATCACTGAACAGATGTGGGCCTACCATTATATTTTCCTCACCGCATGGCCCTGGAAGCAGGCACAGCTACAGAAGTGCATGGCAGAGCTCCAGGTTCCTGCCTGGAAGCGTCAAAAGGGAAGCACCAGGAAACCAGAAATTACTGAGGGGATTGTGGAGAGGGTGAGTTCATGAAAGCGACCCTATAAAATTATTTATTAACTCCTAGATTCCAAGAGCTGCACATGCGTTGATCTCATCGTAATCAGCATATACAAGACTTTGAAAGGTGCATAGGTAGACTCCCACTCAGGTCTCAGACTTGCCACTGGGTGGCACATCCACGGGACAAATCTGAATAGCATTGGGCTTTAAAAACTGCACTGACCTTGGGACCATGGTCCATAGAAGCCAAGTCAGAACTTGTGGCCTGAACCTAATCAGGTCAATTGCTTGCTGACAAAAATATCAGTATTCCCCATAGGCTTTAAAACAAGACCCAGAGTCTCACAATATAATACTCAAAATTCCAGGATACAATCTAAAAGTACTTCCCACATGAAGAACCAAGAAAACAACCCACATAGGAAAAGACAATAAACAAACACCAATGCCAAGATAACACAAGAATTTAAAGCAGCTTATTATAAAAATGCTCCAATAAACAATGACAAACTCTCTTAAAACAAATAGAAAAATAGTAAATCTCATCAGAAAAACAAAAAATAAACAGAAGAACCAAATGCAAATTTTAGCACTAAAAATATAATAAGTGAAATAAGAAACTCTCTGGATGGGTTCAACAGCAGAAGGGAGATTACAGAGGAGTTTGTGAAAGTAAAGACTGCTTAACAGAAATTATCCAAACTAAACAACAAAGGGTAAATAAGATTGAAAAAATTAACAGACTCAGGTATCAGTGGGATAATAACAAAAGACCTAATATTCATGCCATTAGAGTTCAAGAAGAAGAAGAAAAAGAGTATAATGCTTTAAAAAATTGAAAAAAATAATGACTTAAAATTTCCCAAATTTGGTGAAAGACATAAACCTCATGAGTCAGGAAACTCAGTGAAACTCCTATAGGATAAACTCAAAAAAAATCATGCCTAGACACTTCATAATTAAGCTACTGAAAACTAAAGTCAAAGAAAAAATCCTTGAAAGCAGCCAGAGAAAGCCAGCACTTTGTCTATAGAAAATGGATTTTAGTGACTACAGATTTCTCAGCAGAGACCATGGAGAACAATGGGAAGTGGTCCAATAATTTTCAAGTGCTGAAAGAAAATAACTATCTCCAGAGAATTCTATATCTAAAGAAAATATCCTTCAGGAATGAAGGCGAAATAAACATTCTTAGATGAAGAAAAACTAAGAATAGTTATTGCTAAAGGAAGTTTTTCAGAAAAAAAGAAAATGATATCAGAAGGAAGATTGGAACATCAAGAATAAAGGAAATGTAGCAGAAATGGCAAATTTGAGGGTATGTATAGTAGACTATTCCTCTCTTCTTAAAAAACATTTGATGACTTAGAAGGAAAAAAATTATAACACTGTCTGATAAAGTTTTCAACATGTGTAGAGGTAGTTATGACAACTGCATCATCATGGGAGGGGAGTACAAAAGGATCGCTATGGTGGTACCGTTCCTATATCCCACTTGAAATGGTAAAGCATTGATTTCAAGGAGATTGTGAAACGTTAAGTATGTATAATACAATCCCTAGAGTAACCACTAAGAAACTATACAAAGATATATAGTCAAAAACTTAATTAACTAAAATGGAAAAAGAAGACAGGAAAGGGGAAACAGATAAATGGAAAACAGAAGGAACAAAGAGAAAATAAAAAATAAAAGAATAGACTTAAATCTAAACATACCAATAATCACATTATATATAAATGGTCTGTACACATCAATCAAAACCAGAGATTATCAGAATAGAGTTTTTAAAAAATCGTGCCCTGCCCTGACTGTATGCTTTCTATAAGAAATTTGCTTCACGTATAATGATATAGGGGGTTAAAAGTGGAAGGTTGGAAAGAGATATACCACAAAACACAAATTAAAATGTCACTTCCATCTGCTTTTCCTGGGAAAATGCCTATCATTCAAGAACTTGTAATACTACAATATGAAGTAAACTCATTTGATTACGTAAGTGAAATCCTTACTGTTTTGAGTGATCAGCTCTGCTTGAACTATTTCTTATTTTCAAGTGGGCTAAATACAAACTTAATCAGAAACTACTTAATCTTTCCTCTGTCATTTCAAAGGGGGCCTCACACATTCATGAATGTTTTTGTGTAAGTGACAAACACCACCAAGTACAAAGACTGATTTTAATTCTAAGGCAAAATCAACCTGGATATTCACATATTAATATAATCCTTTGAATGAGTGAAACACACAGTCCCCAAGCTCACATGTGGCTCTAAGTGTTTATTAAGCATCATAAATACATCAGATTTGCCTATGAGCTCACAGATAGACATGCACACAGAGGCAGGTCACGGCTCCTGGTGAAACCACCCATGCTCTTTTCCTCAGCTCTAGTCAGTAACACATGTGGTTCCCATCAGTAGCACTCATTCAGACAGATAAAAATCCCGCAACAGCTAAGTTCAGCTTCTCTCCAGTGGCCTTTTCCTTTGATTTCCAAAATATCAAGTGACTATTCACTAAACCCTATAATTGCCAACCTTACCCTTACTATCCTCAAAAATCTTTTTCCTGTATATTACATAATTAATTCATCTTAATTTTCTCTAGTAGTATCATTCTTTGTTAATTTTTTTAAAAAAGAAAAAAAACTATTGAAAGACATATGTGTTGATTAACTGTAGTAAAAATTTGAAAAATAATTTAGGGACATGTAGCATGATGTTCATTGTTAATATATAGTATTAAGTATATTTGGTAGGGTGATAATAAATGATGGTCACGGGCATGGGGAAGTTTCTTTCTTGAAAAGTTTTACAGATATGAAACAGGAATTGTTTTCCTTAAAACTGCCTTGAATTCAACTTAAAGCATCATTTTCTTTCTTTTTATTCTTCCTGTCCTTAACTTTTCTTCTGCAATGTGAAAATACAAGGCAGATGTCTTCATCTCACTGGAATGCTTTTAACCTTAATGAAGGGTTGTAATAAATCAGCACTTTTCAGCCTGCTTTCTATCATCAACACATGCATACTTTTTGAGATATTAGCCTCCGCAGAGATTATTAGAAATAATTAGGACAAGATAGAACTTATAGTTATTAGTATTTAATGGACATGTTGCTGCTATTTGTTCACTAACTTTGATATGTAGAAAGTTATCTTGTCCATACATCTAGGAATTGTAGTTATTTAACAAGACATTTTTTTTTTAAAAAAGGCATCAATAGTTGATTACTATGCTGGAATGTGTGTGCATATGCAGGTTTATGTACACGCACATTTACACACACATACAGGATTATTAAAGTATAAACAGGTGATTTTGAGAGTTACGTGTACAGATTATAAGTTTTTATGTAATAAAAAGAATTTATACATAAACAAGAAAATGGAGAATATTTTTCATTTTAAGGTTTTCTTGACTAAAATTATAAAATTAGAACTTACCTTTTCACGGCCAAAGTATTTCAATATTTTGTAATTTTTGTTTACTCAGGATTCACAGATGCCAATTTCTTCAATAAACAAAATTCAGTACTCTGAACTCCTCTCATTAATACACAGAAGAAAAATAACCTGCAGAACTGCAGCCCAAAAAGGGAGAGGTTGTATAAATAACCTCATAAAATGTGACATCTTGGTGACCTATTTTACATGGATGAAATTTGGTGATAGCAAAACAAATCGCTACTTTCCAAGATCACATGAATTAAGATGCAGCTAGGATTAATGCTAAAACCCTTAACTAACAATGACTGAAACTGAAGATGTGATGGGTTTGAATGAGCTTTGCAGTACACTAAGCTAAGATAAATTTTTCTCATGGTGACATCCATAAGAAAATTTTACAAGGCAGACTAACTACCTATCTTGATTCCCAAATGTTTAAAAAGCTGTTTCTGATGTCCAATGAATCAAACCTACTCATTCACCTTTCAAGAGGCCATAAAATTTCATGCATGAAACTCTGGATCGGAAATTATGAGACTTAGGTTATAGGCCTCCTTCTCAGGAGAAGAGAACTAGGCCACCCCAGCTGAGTGGAATCCTTCTGCCACTTTATGTTTCTCTCCCACCTGGGTGACCAGGTTATAAAAGCTTTCTACATATTTCAGTCCATCGGGCAATGAAGTCTGAAGATTCAATTCTCAATGTCAGCTCTGCCACTGGGTGACATTAACAAAATTACTTACCTTGCTGAACCTCAGTTTTGTCATTTATAAAATGGGGCTGAAGGCATTCTGCGAATGTGTGTGAAATTGTTTGTGAACAGCAAACTGATACACAAGTTGCAGGGCAAGCTGAGCTGGGTATTGGAGACGCTGTTGGTGGCTTGATCTTTATTGATCTGTCTGACTTTCAGCATTTCTAACTTGCTCTTTCTCTTTCCAATTTCTTTCTAACACAGCACACATTTTTCTAGTCATAATTCCAGGCAGAATTGGATGGGATCTCAAAAGTGATGTAGTCTAAACTCCTTGTGGACAGTTTGAGAAACAGAGTCTCAGAGAAAAACCCAGGTCCCTCAAGGAATCAGGATTTGGGTCTAGATCTTTAAACCACTGATCCAACACCTCTCTCTCTTCTACTGGCATATTCATTCATTCCAAAAACATTTTTTTTGAGCACCTATTATGTGCTAGGCACAGGGCTTCTCTAATCTCACTTCCAAGAAAACAGTCTGTAGGAGTGTTAAGACATATCTCAGTGCTGGTATCTATAGCTGAATTAATATTCTGGTCATATGTTAATCATTATTAGACCACATTTTTACAGTTATACTGGTAATTTTCTACTGTTGTGTTGTTATCGCTATTATTATTGCTAAGGAAGCCTTCCTTTAATGAGCACTTAGAAAGCGGTTCAAGGTGGAGCTCAGTTAATAGCAGGGCTGCTCCAGGTGAAGGAGGAGTACCTCCACCCCCAGAACCTCCTGCAGCACCACAGCCCCACCCAAAGCGCTTCAGTGATCCCAGAGTTTGAGAATCATTGCACTGCGTGATTCTCCTCCTTGGGCTTGACTTAGTCAGAGGTTACATCTCTAGATAGAGTTTAGAAGTATTTACTATTATTTCAAGGAACCAAAGAAGCTTTGTTCAGCCAAAAAAAAAAAGGTTAAACTTCTTTTCATCATTAGATCTACTTCCTTAAGATATGGTGAATAAAAACTTTGCATTTCCTTGCTTGGGAAGATGCTTCCTTTGGGTATCTACATGTTATTTTGGCTGACTGGCTACCATTCTCAAAAATACAGTCCTATTAGGGCTCTTCTAACTCCAAATGAGTGAGGTTGTTTGTTGGCCTGGTTATAGTCTGTAATGGTGTTCTAATGATATTAACAAATTCGTGATCAGAGTGTATTTTGCAGCTCCAAAGTCGTCTTTTCTTTCAGGATGGTGGGTGGTGGATTTGAGGTTTTGAAAAAGCTCTTCCACCACTAAAATATACCAGTAGTGAAGACTACTGTGCTGAGGACACACCAGGGTTGACAACAGCCAGCAAGTCCAAATAGAGACACACTAAAAGGACATATTAATAAAGCTTACTACAGAATCTGAAGCAGTTGTATTTGTCTAGGTTAAGAGGAAGTGTATATGCAGTTATGAATGAAAATAATAAGTGTCTTTCCCCCATCACAAGGAAGCACCATACCCACGACAGGCAGGTTTAGGATAGTGTGTTTGCTTCTGTCCCCATTTTGCTCCTCCAGCATTTTTCTTTTCTTTGTGCCAACCTCACCGAAGTGCAATGGAGCAAAATGCAAAGCCTGAGGTAGAGATGGAAATGAATGGAAAGTTGACTCCCAAACTGTCTCAGTCCACCCCCCATCCATGGGATGTAGAGATAAAGGAGGGCCTCCCTGCTTTACTGGTATAGAGATGACAGCTTTCCAAAACTTCTCTAAAGAGTGACCAGAAATGCCAGGTCATGGGAATGTAAATCAGTGTCTTTCTGGAGGAGTATTTGGGCAGTATATTTTCCAAACCCTTGGTGTCAGCATGTCTAATTATAGGAATTTATCCTAAGAGAAATAATCATGAACGTGTACCAAGATTTAGCTACAAACATGCTCGTTGTGGTGTTACTTATAACAGTGTAAAACTGGAAACAATCTCAATTTCCAGCATAATGATTTGGTTAAGATATGATAGAATCACAGGCAAAATACTAAACAAGTATTAAAAACATGCTGTAAAAGAAGATTTAATAAGATGGACAGATTCTGTGTTATATTAATAATTGAAAAGAACAGATTGCATTAAAAATTGTGCATGTGTGTGTGTGTGTGTGTGTGTGTGTGCAAAATAAATATTGGAAGGATGCATACTAAAATGTTAACAGCAGTTATTTCTCTATTATGATATTTTGGGTTATTCATGTATTTCTGGATGTTCTACAATAAATATGAATTGCTTCAATAAGAAAATATTTTTTAAATATTGGGAAAAGAGAATTGCCCTGAAGGAGATGAAATGGCTTTGTAGAAATTGACTGAATGATTAATTATTTAGAAATCTGCATCATACCTTCATATTTTAAGTGTAATCCAAAATAAAACATGATTTCTTTGTAGAAACCTTAATTATTTCTTTAAGAAAACTGTCTTCACCTTGGCTTGTTCTGTCTCGTGTTTTACTTTTATTCTTTTTCTCCCCCCAAACAAAGTTCAAATTTATAGCACCTGCCGTTGCTTTTAATGTAGTAGTTGCACCTAATTCCCAAAGCTCAGTGAAATTCCACCACTCTCCATTCCACATTTTGCCTTCAGCAACAAGCAGTCTGGGAGACATAAAACCAAGATATTTTCTAAGGGCAGGTAGCAGACACTTTTACTAAATATGAAATACCAAAGCCACCTCAAGCTAGAAGGGCATTTACTAAAAAGGTTGCCAGTAAGCACCAGATAATTTTAAGCTCCTCAGATGAGGCAACTTTTGAAGTTGGATATGAGTGCCTTAAGTCAAAGATGTCTTTGAAAAGAATCATGAACCATCCTCCAGAAAGAACCACAAAATGTCCATCTGGAAGAGATGTGAATCTAACCTTTGAATAAACAGCATGAGATAAAAAAGAATATTACAGAATTTCCTTTTCTCTTGCCAAAGCCCGACAGGCATTGTAAAAAAGATGGTTAAAGGTATGGGCTATGGAGCCCCAGTCCAAATACTGACTATGGGAGCTTAGGAATGTTGAGGATCTGTCCGTGCCTCAGTTTCTTCAGCTGCTAAAGGGATATGTACTAATCTCATAGGCTTAAAATAAAAGTGAAATAAAGTAACGTTGATACTTTGCATGTTTGACAAATGAAAAGCATCCTATAAATGATGTTACTATATTACTATTTTTAATTTACTATTTTTATTTAGTTCAGTCCTGTAATCAATAAAGAGACTCATCTTGCTATGAATTTTAAGAAATGAAAGAGATTCTTTGGAATTTCTGTTTAAAAAAATAGAGGCATATTCAGGCTTACACTGGACTCCAAATACTATCATTAGCTTTTATAATAAATATAATGCTAATAGCAAAGCGAAACATTGGTGGGCCAAATGGCACAACAAATAGATTCTATTCTTGAACATGAAAAAAGTAAAAAACAATTTACCAAGAACAAAAGTAGCCTCTGCAAAACATTAATGGTCCCATCAATTCATTAACTAATTGCCAAAATGTCACAGATATGCGGGCATATAAGGTAAATTGAAATGATCCCAATTTTCTTCATTCAAAAAAAATGCTCCCTTTACATACTTTATTAAGAAAAGCCTCACTGCAAAGGCTCTAAAGAGAGAAATGATATCAGATTTTTTAAAGTAATTAATATATCTTTGGGCTATATTTTGAGAGTGAGATATGTATATTCAGTATAGCCTGAAACAAGTAATGCTAAAACTAACATCCTGAATGGCCACAGGCATGCAAAGAGTTATCTGTTACTGTTGTCAAAACCTAATGGTGGAAAAAAACCCAAAAAATCCGATGGTGACAACTGAGGCAAAGGAGCAATGGACCAAGTCCCAAGAGGTGCAAAGAAAAAGATCTTAGAACTAAGCTCCATGAAGGCAGAGGTGTTTGTGTTTTCTTCTCTACTATGTCCCACAGCACTACATAGTTGACATTCAATTGTCATTGAATGGTTGGAGAAATGAAGAAAAATTAGAAAACAATACCAGAAAATTAAACATGAAACTACCGTATGATCCAGCAATCCCACTTCTGGGTATATATCCAAAGGAAATGAAATCAGTGTGTCAAAGAGATATCTGCACTCCCATGTTCACTGCAGCGTTATTCACAATAGCCAAGACATGGAATTAACCTAGGTGTCTACCAGTGGATGAACGGATAAAGAAAATGTGGTATATATACTCAATGGCATACTATTCAGCCTTAAAAAGGAGACAATCCTGTCACTTTCAGCAACATAGATGAACCTGGAGGACATTATGTTAATGAAATAAGCCAGGCAAGGAAAAAGAAATATTAATATTTCATTATCTCACTTATATGTGGAATCTCACTTGTATGCGACTTCTATAAGTCAAACTCATAGAAGCAGAGTATAGAATGGTGGTCACCAGAGGCTGGGAAGGAGAGGGGAGCTTGAGGAAATATTGGTCAAAGGATACAAAATTTCAGTGAGACAGGTGGGATAAATTCAAGACATCTATTGTACATCCGTGGTGACTACAGTTACTAACAATATATCATATACTTGAAAATTGCTAAGAGAGTAGACTTTAAGTGTTCTTACCACAAAAAATAATAAACATGTGAAGTAATGCATATGCTAATTAGCATGATTTAGCCATCCCATCATGTTGTACACCATAAATAGATACAATTTTTATTTGTCAATTAAAAAAATAATAAAAATACCAGAAACGCCCTGTATATTATGCTTGCAAGGCTGTGTGGATGTGCTCACATTATTCTAACAATTGCAGCTGAATCCTGGCACCCTGAGTGAGCAAACCCAGTAAGCAAAGCTCTTTACAGAGTGGTGTCCCAGCAAGTCTTACTCCTGCTGAGTGCAATGACTCAGGGACACAAAGTGCAGGAACTATGTTTTCCCTGGCTTTGTTTCTTCTGGCACTTAGGATATCTTAGCTTCTACCTAGGAATTACATAAAAATTAAAATTCAGATGCCTAAGTTAGCACTGAAATCATTTAAATGTGAAAACAATATTTAGTGTTTAAATAAATCACAAAATTGGACTGAGGCCTTGAAAAGGTTAAAGTTACAGCATAAATGGCATTCGTCCAAACATTTCTGCATTCTTTACTTGAGAAAGATCTTTTGTAAAATGGATGCTACAGAGTCATAGCATTAAAAAGGGAAGGAAAGAATTTTGGTACAGAATCACCATAAAGCCTAAGTATTTGGGGTGCTTTCTTAAAAGCTTTTGACAATGCAATCTCTATTTTCTGATGTGTGTATAATGTTAACCATAAGTCTTACCATTGCTGTTGTATATTCTCAATGGCTCTGTAACTTCCTGGTATTTATAGAGAGTGTGACTATGAACATGAGTTGGAGATATGTTTTCATATTTTCTTTCTGGCTTTGGGTCATTATTTGACACATAAATCAAAAGCAGGGCTTTGGTCTTGATACTAGATTACATGCACTCTAACAGCACTGAAAGGAAACACCAGATTTTCAGAATTTGGATTACAGTGATTGCATTCTAGTTTTTGGTTTTGTTTTTCCAGGCTACAATGCTCCTGCTATATAAACTATTTTTAAATATAATTTTATAGAATATCACCATTGAAACAGTTTGCCAGCCATTATCAAAATCAATGTTTACTATTTTGAAGTTGCTCATCTTAATTCCTTTGTTACAATGATTTTCAAGCTCTGCTACATGCCCTGCACGGTGCTATGTACTGTTAAAGATGCAAAAGAAATACTTTTTATTGCCCCTACCTTCTGAAAGCTTACATCAGATAAAATATTAAAGAGCATATAAGACCAAATGAGTTATGCATGCCGGGGAAAACCAGGCAGATGAGGGGTGGACGGAGAACAGAACAGTTAATGATGGAGGGGGCTAGAGCTGAGAGGAAGCCCAACAGAGGGCTCAATGGAAAGAGGAGTGTCTGGTTCAGTGAACTGTATGTGCAAAAATCTGGAAGTGGGAAAACCAAGCCAAATAAGACAGAGTATAATTTTTTTTGTTAAAAACTCCAAAATGATCTAATTAGCTAACATTTATTGAATGTTTATTAATATTAAGGGCCAAGCTGACTTGACTTACATAGTATAATTTAACTCTAAAAATGAAATGGGGTAAGGTAATATCATTATCCCCATTTTCCAGATGAGGAACCTGAGATTTAGAGTGCAAGTAATACAGCTGCACGGCTAGTAAGCAATGAAGGGAGAAGTGAGTCCAGGCAACGCAGCTCCCAAACCACATGATATGCATTACAGTGGTTCACAGGGCTCTCCGTGCATTGTTACTGTAAGGGGGACAGACAGACTTAGCCTAAAGGGAGCGATAGAAGCTTCACTGTGGGGAAACTAACTAGAGATTAGAAACAAAATCCCATGACTGGAAAATACTGTGGGTCCCAAAGACGATCTATATCTGGCCTCCCCATTCTGTAACCTGCACACGTGCTCACAAATGATGCAGCGGTGATATCTCTTTGATCACAGTATCTACTGTTATCACAGAGTTCAAGAAAGGCATCCAAATTCTACACAAGAAGTCAGCCAGAGCAGCGGAACCCGGGGAAAACACTTAACCTTCCTTGATCTCAGTTTCCTCATCTTAAATGAGGAGGAAAGACTTCGTGATCTCTAGGGCCCATTTTAAAATTCTGCAAGCATTTTATAAATGTCATTAACAATTTCAGACAAACTTTAGGATTCCAGAAATGGAAATGTCAACTGAATAATGAGTAGCAGATGCCATGTGGAAGTTCTGTCATGATCGTTCTTGAAAAATAAGCTTGTTTGTTTCATGAGCCACACATGAAGGCAAGTACCCTGGGAAGACTTCCTTTTACAACTTGAAAGTCTTTACCATAAGACAAATGTAAAAGGATTGAAGTGTATTTTATGAAAAATCGGAAATGTGTATTTGATATCAATTTTTTGTCATAAAAACACCACAGCTTCATACCTTCATTAACCCAAATATTCAAGAGCATAAAATACATTTTACTGAAATATGCTTAAGGCCATCAGTATCATTAACTAATTGATCTCTTGTTAGGACAAGTGATGAATCAACTGAAAATATCCATTTTCTGGCTGTTTATGTTTAAACAACACCATTTCCTAAGGAGAAACTTGCAAATAAAGCACTTCCTAATTTAAGAGGAACATTCTGAAAATAAACCTTTGAAGAACTCCTGGTGAATTCCTAAGCACATCCTATAATGATTTTAGTTTCCTGAGTCCTAGCATTTTCATGTCATGTGATAAAAGTGCAAAGAGGTGAAAGCTTCATATTTTTTCATTTATCCCTTTTCATTTACTCTTTAGGATGTCTTCATGATTTTGTCTTTGTTCATGACTGCTTCTTAGAAAATGAGCTTTTCTCCATGTATTTTTTTGCACATAGCTTCTTAAAACTTTTATTTATTGAGCTATAATTTATAAACAGTAAAATGCACAAATCTTAAGTATACAGCCCAATGAATTTTTTACATATGTATATACCATCTTAACCACTGCCAAGATTAGGATATAAAATATTTTCATTGTTCAGAGAGTTCTCCTGTTCATCTTTCTAGTCAAAACCCCTCAGCCCCACTGAAGTAACTAGTATTCTGATTTCTATTTCCATGGACTAGTTTTACCTGTCCTTGAAATTCATATAAAATGGATTAACACACTATGAACTCATTTGTGTCTGGCTTCTTTCACCTGATGCAGTGTTTTTGAGATTCATCTACGCTGTGTGGGTGTCAGTAGTTCATTGCTTTTTATTGCTGAATGCAGGGCCATGTGACAGTTTATCCATTCACCTGTTGATGGACATTTGGGTTGTCTCCAGGGCTGGGCTGTTATGAATAAAGCTGTGATGAATATCCCTGTACAGGTCTTCTTGTGAGCATATGCACTTGCTTCTTTTCGATCTATTTCCAGAAGTGGAATTTCTTGGTCATAGGGTAGGTATGTGTATAACTGCCTACGCATTTTTTATTAGCACTGTCTGAGAGTTGCCATATTAAACATCTGTTGTCTGTTTCAGGCATATACAGTTGAGATTGACAGGCAGGAAAAAAGTGGACTATCTGGGCATTCTCATAGCAATACCCCAAACCCAGCATTCATCCAGGTATTAAATAGAAGAGTCAGCAATTTTTCAGCAATTACTCATGCGTATATTGAGTGGGAGCATCTTTCAAATCCTCCACAGATGCTGGGGAAATCCTGCCCCTTTGCCATCAGGGAGATTATTCTCTAGAGACACAATGTTTCAGAACTTGGATTTCCTAGTAGAAAATGCATCAGAAAACAAACCCCAGCATGACAGAATCCTTGGCAAGGCCAACCTGATATCTCGTGGTCACTCAGGCTTCCAGAGAATTTGATAACCCACCAGGACCACGATGGCCTTGGGTCCCAAATCAAGCAGTAGACTTCAGCCTTGGGAAGTCTCAGTCACTTGAACAGCCATCTCCCTCTGTTCAGATAACCGTTCCTCTGATTTACAGTATCTGGCCTGCAGGTGTTGAAAAGGTGCTCTTCATTTAGTTAGATAATAATGATCCCAGAAAGTATATTTCCATAGTTACATCATCCTCCCCCCATCACCTACCACCAAAGCCAGCCAGCTCCTCACTCCCTCCAGCTGTGAGTCTGTAATGTGCTTTGGGTTATATTTGGGTCATTGATATTAAGCTCTTAGAATTCTACCCCCAAAACGGAAAAAGGAAAATGCCTACAGGGACCAAGGAGAGTGTCTCCTTCTACAAATCTTTTTTTCTGATAAGAGGTGACCCGTGGCCAGAATTGGAGATTTATATGTGCATTTTGACATAAATCTACATCTGTAATTATGAGTCATAATGATCTTTATAGGCGGCACTAAATTGGCAAAGAAGAGTTACTGTTATTGACAAAGCATTGACCTGAACATTAGTGGTGGAAGAGCTAATTATTTTTTTTTCCTGAGGGGTAGGACTTCTTTTTTAGTTAGGAATCACTTAGAATCTGGGTCTTTATTAAATATCTTTTCACATCTGAAAACAAACATACCTGAGCCTCCAAAGCACATCCTTTATCATCACAAAATTACAGATGTATAAAAATTTCAAAACACATTCTAGAGGATTTTTTGATCTTTTCAAACACAGTGATGGGTGTTTGCAAGTGACTGAAGAAGCCAGTCTATGTTTTATGAAAGCAGGTTGTCTGCGAGATACACTCCCATGTCTGAAAGATGAAGGCCTATTTTTATGTGGGCGTGCTGGGATTCAAGTGTGGAGCCACCATTAGCATTAACAGAGCTCTGTGCGGCTGAGTACTGCGTGCAGGCGGCCCCGAAAATGTACTCTTTAGAGCAATGGAAGGTTCAAGTGAGCTTTAAATCATAGCCTTACCATACTTGCATGTTATTGGCAAGCCTGCCTAAAAATAGAATCTCATCACTTTAATTCTACAGTATTCTTAGGTTAGCCAACCTTTATTATTAATAACAGCATTTTTATAGCACTGTCTGTTCAAGAGAACTTCACATACACATAAAACTTTCCTGCCTTAATGTAACAAGCTTTGTGTTAAGAGGGCAGGAGGTAGGTAGTAAGGAGTGGTTCCCACTCTCTGTCCAGGGAAGAGGACTGAGAACATGTTACCAGGTGGCTCTAAGCAAAGCCTCTCTTCAAAGTTGAGCTATCTGCACAACAAGCATTTTAATTCTGTGAAAGTATGTTGTATTTTTCACTGATGATTTGCAAGGCCCTGGGGACAGTCACAGTAAGCCCACAAATAATAGGCTGCTTCTGTGATACATTTTGTGTTTATCTATTCAGGTCTTAGCTGAGTCTTGGAAACAATAGCCACGATAAAACATGCATGCCTTCCCCACCTCGCAACTCAGCTATTCAGAATAAAAAGAGGATTGAACATTTTCAGCTTCCTATGAGCTTATACCAATTGCTTACCAAGGTTGTGTGAATAATTAGTAAAGTTAGTAACCACTGTTTCTGGATAAATGCAGAGTGGATGTATAAAGCATGCCTTCTGAGTTTAGAGTAGTGTTTATAGGCACGATTCTAGTTCAACAATGTAGCTGAATAACCACGTGAATGTTTGTGTGTGTGTGTGTGTGTGTATGTGCATATGTGAGAGAGAGAGTGCATGAGCGCTGTGTGGTAGCTCAGACAGGTATTCAGACACCCTGCATTTCAGTGGAACAAGCATATGGATACTAATTTCCATGCACTTTGTGCATTTAAGTATAAATATATGTCATCTAAAGAAGCAGCCAAAGTCAGGACTTCCACAATAATAAATATTTATGAAGTAATTCTCTGAGTCATGCACTGTTCTAAGAACTGGATATGAAAACACTAAGACACAGCCTTCCTGCCAGCTTTCAGCTTAGATAGAGAACAGATAAGTAAAAGGAAATTTCAACCAATGAGAAAAGTATTTTGTAAGAACAGAGTACATAGGCATTTATAGCAGCCCATAAGAGAGGAGCATAACCAGGTCTTGGGTGGTCAGGGAATGCTTCCCGGAAGAGGTGGCCTAGCCAGGAAGGAAAGAGGACAGAGTCCCAAAAGGCAGAGGAATCAACAGGAACAGAACCCTTGAGGCCAGAGAGTTACGTAATCCTAGCACTGGAAATGGGTCAGTAAGACTGGCGTGAAGGTGAGTGGTGGCCGCCGGAGGAGAGAGTCGAATCTGAAAGGACCGTGTGTGCCACATTGAGGAGCTTGGGCTTAATCCCGAGAGCAGTAGGGACTTCATAGCATAGTATTTTAGGGGGACAGGACTAAGGTTCTATTTTGAAATATAGCAGGTGAGATAGTTCAGCTCACTCTACCTCAGTTATACTTCTGAAGCTGGCCTGTGCCATCTCTTTCCTCCTTAAGTTCCCTCTTTTCCCTTTATACAGACCGTCCCAAGATAACTACATCACAGCACTGAGTCAAGGCAAACACACCAGGGTCGTCCTGTGAACTCAGAAATAAAATCAATGGAAAGAACCCCAAGACATTGGTTGCTACCCGGGCACATCAATACTCCCAGCTGCTTTTGTGACACCGGAGTCTCAGAGGTAAATCCTACAAAATGTCACAGAGTTTTGTGCTCTTTTGATGGCTTAAGGTATGAGAAGGGGGACAAAGGGGAACTGCACAAAAAGGGCATTTCTCACGTATTGACCATGATAAATATGCTTGTTCAGAAAAGAAAAGGTGAACTGGAAAGCCCACGTGTCTGATCTGGACAGGAATGTATATGTGTTTATGTTTCAGAGATGGAGAAATGCATCATGGAAGGCCAGTCTATTGGCATTAACTGCTATCAGTATACCTGACAGTTTGCAGAGCATTGGCTGTTTCCATCCTGCAAAGCTTCAAGGGGACTGCTGGCCCAGCAGATCACAGATCATGGTGGCATAGCACCTCTGAAGGCTTCTGGGAGGGGATCCATTCCCCTGCCTTTCTTCTTCCTCCTTTTCTGCTTTGTGCAACCCCGTAGGAGATCCCTCCTGCCCCACATGGTTTTTGGCGAACATACTGTGATTGCTAATCTGGATGCAAAGTAGGAAAATTGGGTTGATTATTATGGACTGTTCCTTCCCCTTGGAAAATTTGCTTTCAGATGCTCACTTCCACATACTAATGGTAAAGTTTTTTCGGTATAAAATGGGGGTTTGGGGAAGATTTACCAAAATAATCCATGTAAAGAGCTAAACACAGACCTGGCTATTATAAGAAAACTTCAGTCAAGGTTAGCTACCAGTCTTCTTGTGGTTCCTGTGAGCCAGCCTGATTTTGATGCATTCTTCACTTCAACCTGCAGGTCCTGAGTCCAATGTGGCAATTCTTCCTTGTCTACCGATTTTCAAGGATGATTGGGAGTTTGAGTATATATTTCATTATTGCATCTGGCAGCAAGTGCTTGCACTATCCAATATAGTCCTATCTTTTGGCAAATATTTTTGAATTGGAGATTTTATTTAGAGCTAAAGCTTAGGCTAGAGTTTAGTGAAACTGTATTCACACAACGCATTGTAAATTGAAAAGCAAATTGGCAATATATATCAAGATCCATAAAAATGTTCATATTTCTCAAGTCAGTCATCTTTCTCATTTCTGGAGATAATTCCCAAGGAAATCATTCAGAATGTAGAAAAAAATAAGAATATAAAGATATTAACCACAGTGCTATTTAAATCATTTCAAAATTGTCAACAACCTAAATATCTACCCATAGAGTTGTGGTTGAATTCATACTGATACATCAAATTAATGGAATATTAGCAATTCAATTCTGAGGTTCCATCAGGAACTTTCTGAAAGATTCCATGGCAGTTTATCCTGGAAGGATGGTTTGAAAGAAAAAATTTAATGGCCTTTTTAATACAGTCTCCTTTTGAAAGGGGATATATTCAAAATGGCCAGCCAATTGTGTTCAAATATAGGCACAATGAGTAGACAGCACCTTGATGTCGCTGCTAAACCCCAGTAGCACAGGGATGGCAACTCATACTTTTTGATAAATGAGTAGAATAAGCACTGTTTATTGAAGGATATAGACAATGCTATTAGTCAATTTACATATATGATTTCATTTTATCTTTACAAAAACTCACGAGGTATTCTTACTTCATTTTAGAGACAAGGAAGCTGTATCAGTCTATTTTGTGTTGCTATAAAGGAATACCTGAGGCTGGGTAGTTTATAAAGAAAAGAGATTTATTTGGCTCATGGTTCTGCAGGCTGTACAAGCATGGTGCCAGCTTCTGCTTCTGGTGAGGGCTTCAGGGAGCTTCTAATCAAGGTGGAAGATGAAAGGGGAACAAGTGTGTCACATGGGGAGAGAGGGAGCAAGAGAGGGAGGAGACGGTACCTAGCTCTTTTAAAAAACCAACTCTCCTGTCAACTAATAAAGTGAGAACTCACTCATCATCACAGGGAGGGCACCAAGCCATTCATGAAGGATCCGCCCTCGTGACCCAAACACCTTCCACCAGGTCCTGCCTTCAACACTGGGGATCAAATTTCAACATGAGATTTGGAGGGGCCAAACGTCCAAGCCATATCAGAAGCCAAGTTCCAAAGCAACACAACTGATCTGTCTAACTTCAAAGCCAGTCATGAAATAGTCCGGAGGATTAGATATCATGTGTGTAAGGCCATAGTAACCTCTCAGTACATAGCAGCTATTATTTTTACAAATCACTGTGCAACATAGCCTCTGGTGATGTTAAATGATCCAACTTTTTAAAAATAGAAAGGCCAAGCATGGTGGCTCACGCCTGTAATCCTAGCACTTTGAGAGGCTGAGGTGGGAGGGTCATTTGAGGCCAGGAGTTCAAGGCCAGCCTGAGCAAGAGTGAGACCCCCCATTTCTACAAAAATAGAAAAACTAGCCAGGTGTGGGGATGCACATCTGTAGTCCCAGTTACTTGGGAGGCTGAGGCAGGAGGATTGCTTGAGCCCAGGGGTTTGAGGCTGCAGTGAGCTATGATAAGACCACTGCACTACAGCCTGGGTGACAGAGTGAGATCCTGTATCAAGAGAAAGAAGAAGGGGAAAAAAAGAAAAATATAAAGTAAATTTTGGTCTGAAACAGAAACCATTGATGCCATGTGGACAAGTTCCAGAAGAATAATTGGACCAACACCTTCAGCCAGCATAGGCTTTCAGTAATTAAGACTTCCATTCTGTCACTTGAGTGCCAGTTCCTTACCAAGCTGGAGAAAAAGGTAAGCAATGCTTTAGGTAAATGGAGTTCTTCATCATTCTCCATGGAAGAGCCTTCTGCAATGATGGACAACCAGGACAACTTATCCTTGGAGAATCATGTTAGGACACTTTAGAAATGAGGATAAAGGAAAGAAAAGCTTTGATAAAATAGAAGAACATGAGTAAATTTGCTATGAGAAAATATTCTTAGTAACAAATGGATTCATTAGCACAGATATATGAACTGTCATTTGAGGAAATTAAATGAGGCAAATATTTAATAGTGCTAGGTTGTAGCAATCCAATTAAATAATCAGTTTCCTTAGAGTAAGAGCACTGTCCTTAAAAATGGAGGCTTTTCATACGACATAGAAACTATCCCTCAATGAACATAATGTTCACCTTTTATTACATTCAAAGCTAATTTTTTAAAAGCACGTTGAGCCAAGTTACCTTTTTCTGTCTCACATCCAATTATTGCTCCATCGTAGCCCTCAACCCGGGATTACCTGATCAGCCTGGCTTCCCGTCAGGTGTTCCAACAGCCCACTGGTTGTGTCACAGGCAAGAAAGGAGAGGCTGGGAGGCCCCATGTTCTGAAAGCAACTCCCCATAAGCCAGTGTGTGGTGGCAAAAAAGCCCACACTCATTTCAGCATAAGAAAGCCCTTTCTTTGTTTCTGACGATCATCAAAGTCTTTTATTAAATGGAATATGTCCTTGTGCCTTTAATGCATTTTGTGCATTTCTACGCTGTTTTTCTGCTTCTACAATTTCCAGGGCAAACTCTCCATACCTGAATTTGACATAAACATTGTTTTGCCTCTCCTCTCCATGTCTGCTATCTAATTTAATTTGGGGTTATTTTTCTGGGATGAGAATAATGGCAAACAGAAATGCCATTCAGGTTTTTCATTTCTTTTTTTTTTTTAATGCTAGGGCTTATTTAGAAAAGATGTTTATAAAACAGGTAAAGTTCAGCTTGCTTGCCTTGCCTTGCTAGTTTAGGATGAGAAAACTATGGAAGAAGGCAGACATTCTAACTGATGCCTGAGAAAAACTGCATCTCCACAAAGTGCTTAGAAGAAAAGCCATTGAATGGAAGACACAAAATAATTGCACATCTCAGAAAACTTGGTCTCAGCTGCTTGATGAGCTATTTGCATCTCTTCATGGATTTTATTTTATTTTTTTAGAAAAATGGGATGAGATACTTTTTATTTTCCCCTCCTTTGAAGTCTCAGAGGTTGTTTAATCTCAAATGAACTCAATTCACATTTTCCTGGCAATGTTAGCTATCAGCTCAAATCATTTTACTCATTGCATCATACTGCCAGTCAGCAAGCAGGGACCTAATTAGCTCTTTGCTTTAATGGCAATAGTTAAATTTACATTATTAATTTAAATATTACAGACTCTGTGGACTTGAGCACATAGCTGACAGAAAGATGTAAAATGAATAATACGGTGCTGAAAATAACACCAGAATCTTTATTCCTATCATGTCCAAACTTTTAGCTATAATGATATCAATTAAAATTCTAATCCTAGCAAAAAGCTTTGCTGTTTCTCTTTTGTTATAAAAGCTGCAGTTATACTTAAATGCAGGGCTGAGGTATCCAAGCTATACTTTGCAAAATACAGTAGCCACATAGATCAAAAGAGACAATTACAGTTTTAATTATATTTTTGCTTTTTAAAAATAAAATCCAAAACGTACAAATGGAGCAAGTTCTTTGGTGTCCTGTTGTGTATCTGGTGCTTCGTATGTCCTGAAGTGCTGCAATCACTCTGCAGTGTCAAAACCTGTTTGGGTTGCAAGACAGATGGGACTTTCAAAATGAAATGTACCTATGACTGTTTGCTACTATATATATAAAATGTCTCATTTAGTCTCATCTGTGATTTTCCAAGAGGAAAATGTTTCCAGGAGCAATTTATCTCAGTCCTACAGGTTTGTATCACTGAATGACCATCTGAAAAAGAGACCCAGAATCTTTTCTTAAAGGGAAACTGCATAGGTGTTTTACACAGAGGTATTTTCAATACAGTAGTTGAACAGCATGGAATAGCTTTAAAATGAATCAAATGCTAAATATTAAAAAAAAACTGAAAATATGTACTGTAAATATTTTCATTTGGTGTATGAAACCTTTCATTTGAGTTCATAAAATATTTCATTCTGTATATGTGAAAACAAAACAACTGGTGTAGAAAAGTTAAATTAGTAGACAATAATGTATTTCATTTTCATGCCAAATTGTGCTCCCCCTGTCAGCTTACCCCCCAGTTACCTAGCTAGCTGTTTACTTGAGTAAACCAGCTTAGCAGTTCTTTAATATGAGCTCCCTTCCCTGCTAAGGCAGCCACTTTTTTCGACAGAGGCTGCAAGTCAGCTGCAAAGACTTCTTCAATTCCCTGAACTCCAATCCTTCTTTTATGGCCTATATTACTATTTTCTTTTATTTATTCATTTATTTATTTTCCTTTAATTGAAGATTCTAATTTCCCCTTTCAAATAAGTTCCTTGCAGTCAGGCTCTGTGTCTGATTTATTTTTGCCTCCCCGACAACACTTAGCCCTTGGGAGGAGCTCAGTGATGTTGACTGAATGAATTAGAAATGAGCTGGCTACAGCAAGATAATGCAATGGTTCACCCATCACGTTTAAAGTCACTTTTGCATTGGTTGCATAAAATGCATGCATTATTTAGATTTTAAAAGACTAACAATGACTTCATCATTTATTTGGGTCAACGCCCTGAGTTCAAGCTGTACTTGATTTTACTCGTCACTAAAGTGGCTCTATTCCAAGGCTCAGCTTCCTTAGCAGTAAAGTGGGGATAGTAGTGACCTCCCAGCTAGGAATACAGAACTCTACAATAGTTTTGGTAAAACATGGGGTCTAAATAACTAAACATATAATACTCTCTATAAACTGCAAGTTGAAGATAAAAGTGGAAAAGATTATGACTGCTAATAAATACAGTTGCAACTGTGTTGGATCAACACAGCAAGGTAACAAAGTGTAAGGTCTAAGTCTTCAAAGAAGACATACTGTACTTGAGGAACATCTGGTAATTTTAAAAAGTGGGTTAGCAATCAATAGTGTCTTAGGACAGTAGTTTAGGATAGCAGTCAAGGGTATGGACTCCAGAGTTAGAACCCTTGGGTTTAAAGTTTAGAATAAATAATCGTCTCTGCCTTTTAAGATCCTTGTGAGGATTAAATGAGATAATTTACACAAAGCTCTTAGCACAGTGCCCCTTGGCCTTTGATGAGCCCTCAGTAAGTGTTAGCTGTGATCAATCAAATTACATACAATTCATTACTAGCTCATCTGCATGTACAGATATGCCTTATATTGTTTTAAAAGTAATTACATGTATTTTCACCTTTCCAAAAGACAAGGACTCTCCCTTCTCTTCTTCAAGGGACTGGCATAGGACCTACTCACAAGGCCCTAACTAGGTGCTCCCTGAACAAATGGATGAATGAGTCCCGGTTATTATCCAGAATAGGGTTCAAAATTAATGGGCAGGATGTGTCAACAGGAGCCAGCAAAAATGTCTATAGTCTAGTGTTTACATGCCAGGGAGTTGGATTAATGTCTACTGGACTCTCTCATATTACTCAGGGTGCCATTTCTAGTGGAGTCACATATCTGAAAAGCTCCATCCAGTGATAAAAATAAGAGAGAGAACTTGGTGAGGGTTTATGATGTATGAAGCATCATACTAGGTGACTTGCATGCATTATCATATTTTATCTTATCATAACTCTCTAATGTTATGATTGTTACTATTCTTATTCCCATTTTACGAGGCTGTCACTGAGGTGCAGAAAGGTGAAATTAATTAAGCCAAAGTCAAACTAACAATGATGGCACTATGGCTTGAATCTAGATCATTGGGCTCCCAAATATATATGCCTGACATTATATAATAGCCTCTGTGAAATGCTTAGGGGTAGGGAACATAAGATGTTGGAACTCTGAGACCCATGCTGAATTTTCTAAAATTTTGAGATGCTCTCTGGCCTAGAGGTAAGTCTCAACTAACATGATTTTTTTGGTTGTTAACTCAGGGCCCCTGTTTGGAGCTGGAGTCAACCCCAAATCTTGCAAAACCACAAGACTTTGAAGAACTGAGTGGGGCAAAGGACCCACTTCTTTTCCCTGTCCTCATCCTCTACCAATTGCCATATTTCCCATGTGTTAAAACTCACAGGGCAAAGAACACTTAGGAAATTAATAGAAGAAAAATCCTGACTTTTCCAGCTCATAAAAGGTTAGCTAGTTTCTTTGGAACCTCCCTAGCCAGGATACTGGAAAGAATGGGATTTATACTACAACGTTCTTCACAGGTGGTAAAGTGCTTTACAAATAATGGAACTAATGCAATTCATTTGTAGTGAGTAAATTTGTCACCATGGATGTTGTATTAACTCTCTGAGGCCAATTCAATTGGGGATTCAATAAGTAAGCT
Source organism: Lemur catta (assembly GCF_020740605.2). Classification (NCBI taxonomy): domain Eukaryota; kingdom Metazoa; phylum Chordata; class Mammalia; order Primates; family Lemuridae; genus Lemur; species Lemur catta. The sequence goes on from NC_059135.1 coordinate 50,347,829, forward strand.
CTTCCAGTGTACTGCATGATGCCCTGCTGGTTAGAAAGAGTCCTAGATAAATAGTAATTTGATCCTTTGCCACCTTGAATTCTTTAATCCTTGAAACATGCTTTTGAGAAATGTGGAAAGGATTCATGCTTTTATTTTCTTGCTGGGGAAGCTGAGGAACATGTGCAATGAGGAATGAATTAGGCAATCTCAGTTCTTATTAAATTCTATGACCACATCGACTCCTCATTTCATGAATATCTTCTAGGCTTATCACTGGGTCATGTTTTTAAAAATGATCAGCGAACCTGCGCTTGGAAATATTTCCCTGATGCAGCCACACTTGCTGCTGTCACCTTCTGCTCTCATGAGCTTCTGTTCTATTCTTACCCTTGGCCATTCTGAAGGGTTTCATTCTTTGGAGGGGCACTGCTCTGTGCATTACGTACTGGATGCTTCCTTCATACTAAGCTGAAGGTCATTGTTTATTGAGCCAAAGTTGGCACTGAGAATGGAAACGAATGGGAAAAGGATGTGTATTTGAATTCACATCATGTTATTTTGCCCATGGACCCATGGCATGTAGCACGTATAAGGATTTTTTTTTTTTTTTGTGAACTCAAGTAGTCCTTAAAGAAATGAATAAATATAGGACAAAATTGAATTTTGGAAAAGAAAGAAACCTGTATTAAAGAGCAATGCATGTCACCATGCTGCAATGTAATTTTCTGAACAAAAGTTTTTGGAAAAGTAAAACCGACACATCTGGCCTCGCTAAACTGTTAGAATGGGTTAAATGTTGACTACAGGGAAAAAACCATACCCTGGACTAAAGGGGAAGCCATTCCTTATAGTACAGTGGATAATAACTCTGTAGTTGTGCCATCCAGAAGTCCATGTAATGCTCTCTAATTCTGGTATATCTTATGTAGGATTTAAAATGTCTAGAGAGACTTGCTAGAAGCGTTGTTTTATTGTGTTTTAAATAAGGAAGATAGATCAGAATTGATAGGGTCTTTTTTTTTTTTTGGCCTTAAATAAGAAGGCCCATTTTGAATATGACCACTAATCTAGTGACAGTGTTTTCTTTATTAGTAGCTAGTAATATTATTATTATTCATTGCATATTTTATCGTCACAATGTCTCCGTACATAGCTCAATATTTCTGGGCTTCTCCAGATTCTTTCCTGTGAGCAATTTGCCTACTTTGGATATTTTGTGGGTAGTATTATATGAAAAAAATTATTAAACTACTCCTGTGAACAATGTACATATCTGTTGTGAATTCTACATTAAAGGAATGGAGAAGTTTATTATGAATACAGAGGTTTGGTTCATTTGGTTTCTCCAACTTGCCTTTCTATGTATCACAAAACTTGCTGAATGTACTGTTTGTCTTAATGTAGACTATGTTATTTATGAAAAGTCTTCATGGAGGGAGAAAACATAGGCAGTATTGTTCCAAGAATTGTTAAGGGGGTATTATTTCAGATAATCATGTAATTAGACTCCTTTAGAGAGAAATGTAACTATTCATATTTTCAGTTTTTCTATAGGAATGTAGCTGTGGCTAATTAAGGGAAAAGTCAACTAAATTTATAATGCTTAAATTTAGTGTTAAACCTGATAATATATCTGAAATTACAAAAACCAAAACAACTCTAGCCCTAGCTCAAAAGCAGTTCTTTAATTCAGGGTCAGATAAACACTGTTTATGTAATCAAAACTGTAATTTTGTGGAGCCTCCTAGATCTTAAAAGGAGTCAAAGGCAAGAAAAAATTCCCCACAAATCTGACATGTTCAAAGTATCCACTTCAAAAGAGAACTTTTTTTTATCTCCAATTTATTCTGACAAAAATTCTCTTGGGCTTCTCTTTCAAAAGATGAAAAATGAGCCACGGCAGTCAATGGAGTATGCTGACTATTTATCTGTTTACACCTATCCATGTGATTGCTAGAAAAACCAGATTACACTCTGAATGTGATATGAAGAATGTGTACTATTCACAAGCCCATACTCCTCAGAGGAGAAATAGGTTAAAAATGCAAAACTAAAATTTAGAAACCATACATTTTATTTCTGTGAACAATAATTCAAAGCCTGATTTTTTCCAGTAAAACATATTCCAAGTTTTAAATAAAACTATCATATAGCAAATCATTTCCCAGTTTTTAGTTTTTCTCAAGCAAAAAAAAATTACAAAACTAATTATTTAATAGTGTCTAAGTTTTAATTTGTGTGACCGGTGTCTATCTGAAAAATGCTAACAAGCCTAATTTTGATTAATTGAAGAATACCATAAATGCACCGGAGATGCCTTTTATTTATAGAATTCTACCGCAAATACTTTTACAAAGCAAAGGGCGCTTTTATAAAATTAATAATATTCCTGAATCGTTCTCATTGTGTAGTTCTTGATTTTCATAAATTGGGCTTTCTTTAAGTGGACGTGCACCTGTAAGAAAATTTATACAGCAGCCATTCTGCTATAATCAGAAAGCAAATTCATTTTCGAAGGCAAGTAGGAAATACACAATGGCATAATGCCTCTTTTACGGCCACATCTGCACAGCTCAGGGAAAAGTTTGCAGATATGTCTGCTGATCACATTACAGGGCTGTTATGAGAGAATAAAGTTGCACCTTTGATGGGCTATTGCAGCTGAGTTAGGGGTCCCCAGTCATTAGAACTTTTGCATGTCATAGAGTAGAGCAGATTGGAGACCCCCACACAAATACTTTATGCAGCTAGCTGAATTTTGGTCATTTACATCAAGTATCAGTGGACCCGTTAAATAAAGATGAAACACACACACACACACACACACACACACACACACACACCCAGCGATAAAGATGGGTTTAAGTTATTTCTGACTTTCACCTCTGTAATAGAAAGTCCATTGTGCTCATATAGTGCCTTCAGGACACCCGCTGAGAACAAAGCTGCTTTCAGAAGCAGTAAGTGATTTCATTCTATTAATGTCCAGGTGATATGTGAAGCCCATTATCACATCACTAATGTGGCGGCAGACATTTCTTGGCTAACCCAAGGTAGCTCAAATGTTTGTGAAATGTGTGACTGGAAAAGGTAGTCCTTAGAAATCCTTTTAGTATTTTGCTAGTGCCTCCGAATGCTGCAAACAACCAAAAAACTGATCTTTTAAACTGCAAAAGAAGATAAAATTAAATGCCATATAAAAAAACCACAGGAAACTTTTAAACAAAACAATTTGCAGGGTTTGGTGAAATGTTTGTGTTCCAGATGCAATGTTATCAGAGAAAGCCAGTCATATGGTGGAAAAAACTAATAATGTAAAAAAAAAATAATGGGTAGTTCTAGCTCACTGTCACAGCTTATTGAATGAATAGGAATCACCCCTGATTGTCACTCATCTCCCCATGAGCACAACTCATAATACACTGGGGGCCACCTCCATGGTCCCCAGTCATGCAATGTGCCCTGTGAAACTGAAATACGTCGTGAGCAGGAGGATCAGCTCCTAGACACATCAAGTGTACTGAAGTATAGAGATAAATAGGCAGGCTAAAAAAAGAATCTGCAATATGATTAAAAATAACCACTGCTACCCAATTTTAAGAAGATACTGGAAAAATGATGCATGCATTCTTGCTTAACACTTTGCCAACAATTCAGAATCCAAAGAGCTCATACTACCCAGAACTGTAATTTCTTTTCTGAATAAAGAACCCACCTAAAATAAACGCAAATTTATCAAATTCATCATTTTCCAGATGGCAGTGAAGGTCCACCCAATAAGCCTGATTTTTTTAATGAAATATGTTACTTTAAAAATGGTTAAAATTTGAGTTTTAGACAAAATTTTTTAAATCTAAAATGCATACAGTAAAATCAATATTGATTATTAGAAGTAAAGGTACTAATTGAGCCTGTAAAACCTTTTAAGAACTAAGAGAAGAAAATTTCCAGTAAAACTACAATAAATTACTCCTAAATAACCAGAATATTTGTGTGGAATTTAATGTCAGTACATCAGCCTCACTTTAACTTTAAAAAAATAGTGTATTACTGATTCAGTCAGGAAGACTATTCCAGTAATATTGTGAAAGCAGTGTCATTTTGGCAAGTTACCTTTTCAAGTCGTATTTCGTTATGTTCTAAAGAAATCCACCGTTTAGATTTTGTATGCTTTTAAGAATTCATTTGTAATGACCACTTGTGTTTTAACTCCCAGATCTTTCAGAGCTTGGCATATACTGTTCTCACACTCAAGTGAAAGCAAAACTGTTTTATTGAGCAATCACATTTCAATATCTGACACAACATTCTGACAGCAAATATTCTTGATGACAAGTTTAAGAGAATAAAAAAGGTTGTATTCTTATTGTATTATTACAAGAGCTGACCCAAATTTTCAGTAAATTGCCTTGATTGGGTAAATGCTGAAAAGATCCAAATCCTCTGTAAAAGCTTGCTTTAATCAGTGTAGAGGCTGGTGCTGATTTGGGGTTGAAGAACCCGGACATTAAATCTGTATGTTATTATCTAGACACTCCATTTAAGAACTTTTCATTCCAGAATACTCCAAGGGCTCCACATAGGCTGGAAGCCACTGTCAGAAGGAAGGTTTAAATGCCCGGCAACATGTTATTGTTCCCTTTAGAGGCAAAAGGAATTCTGGTCTTTCCCAACAGATGCTTCTCTGTCTTTTCCCCTCTCATTTAGTTCTATCTCTTCCACCCAATCTGTCTACTTCTCATCCTCCTGGAGAAAACAAAATCTGTAACCAATTCACAATTCACAAAACCATATTTGTGGTTTTTTTCATCCACCCAGGGAAACAAGAGTAAAATGGAGACATTTGAAACCGAGCAAAGAACAGTCTCCCCATAATTTTTATTGACTGGGTTCCCTTCTCCCATCTTATGGGTGACATGGAGTGACAGTGGTGTTCAAGATTCCCGAGGGCACCTGGAAATATCGTACGAAGTGCCCTGTGCTGACGTCAGGTGGGTCTTGCCTTCCTGATTGGCCCCCACTGGTTCATGAAGAGCCCACCAAAACAACAGACTCATAAATGCTGTCACTGGAATCTACTTCAAAGACTATCCAGTTCAAATTGGTCATTTTGTAGACAAGAAAACTGAGGTCCAGCAGCATAAAGAGTTAACAGAGGGTTGGAACCGGCACTTTCTCCCCTGGTTTCCATCCCAGAGGTCTCTTTCCAATACTCAGGTCAGCCCACAGTCTTTGCAGGGATCTGCAATTTAGCTAGTTGGTTACTTCTGAGAAGTCTCTTGGTGGAAACTCTTTAGGTGGCCCTAGGAGATAAGGCACTCTGGGCAGTCTGCGGTCAGAGTGCACTGAAGCTCTGGTATTAATATTTGATTGTAAGTCTCTAGATTTTGTTTATTATATTTCTGAGGAGAATAGAAAAGCTACAGTATATAAGGTCTGTCCAGAAAGTATCCAGCCATATAATATGAAAAATAGAGACATTTACTGAAGAAGATACAAGATACAGGAAATATTGTACATAGGATAATGACATCTCAGTCCCCTTCAAAGTAGGCACCTTGGGACCTCACACAGTTCTCCCGGCACCTGTTAACCTAACTCGTACACGTTCAACATTCTCAGGTGTTCTTCTTGTTGCAGGCCTTTCAGAATGTGGATCTCTTTCAACAGATTCTTGATCATCTTTGAAGCATTTGTGCCACACTTTTATTTGTGCTGCACTCATTGCATCATCTCAGAAAGCCTTCTGAATCATCCGAATAGTTTCCTTGGAGGATTGTTCAAGCTTAATGCAAAATTTGATGCAGATTCGTTGCTCTACTTGCTCAGTCATTTTGAATGCGATGGCTGCACAGTGCACATGCTCACTCAACAGCATCTAGCGCCCCACTGACCAGTATAGTGAAGTCGTCATTGTTCACATATGCACATCCTAGTCCACTCTCCTTGGTTGCCAGGTTACATCGATGTTGTGCAAACCATTCTCGTTATATTAACAATGGCTGGATAATTTCTGGACAGCTCTCATACATGCCTATGTATGCATACACACACATATGAGAGTAAACATTAATTGGAGGTGGCATTCTGGTTTAAAGATCAACTCTGCCCCAGACTGTATAAAAATAGTAATATAATCTTTTGAACCACTATTTTGATCCTTAGCTTATTTTTACTTCATTCATTAAACTATTTGTATAAATTTTATTGTTTCTGTTTTGTTTTTCTAATTATTCACACTTCCTAGCACATTTTTACTCTAGTTTTTACTTTAGGCCAAGGACATTTTGGTGGCTTCAAAACTTTAAAGTAGAATCCAACCTGATAAGTTAATTTCTTCTTGATTCAAAGTGCTATTGTGAAGATAAATGTGACACCACTTTTACAAATTATAAAGCAATATACAGGCTGGGGGCGGTGGCTCACGCCTGTAATCCTAGCACTCTGGGAGGCCAAGGCGGGAGGATCGTTTGAGCTCAGGAGTTCGAGACCAGCCTGAGCAAGAGCGAGACCCTGTCTCTACTAAAAATAGAAAGAAATTATATGGACAGCTAAAATATATATAGAAAAATTAGCCGGGCATGGTGGCACATGCCTGTAGTCCCAGCTACTTGGGAGGCTGAGGCAGAAGGATGGCTTGAGCCCAGGAGTTTGAGGTTGCTGTGAGCTAGGCTGATGCCATGGCACTCTAGCCCAGGTAACAGAGTGAGACTCTGTCTCAAAATAAATAAATAAAAAAAATAAAATAAAATAAAGCAATATACAAATGCAAAATGATATGATCATGAATTTAATTCATTAATTGAATTCACATACTTATTCATTGATCAAATATTTACTTAGTGCTCATTATGTAGCAGTACAATGCCAAATATTTGGTAGTGTCAACGTTGCCTGAAGACCCCTTTGATTTTGGTTTGGAATTGTGGACAGTAATTCATCTAGTGAGTAATATGCCTTTGAAACAAGTCGCAAATTAAAAGGATAACATACAAAGCCATTCAATTTTACATTTGCAAACAGTTGAATTTAACTGAGCAGGGCTTTGAATACACACTGTTCTACTCAAAGAAAAAGTAATTTCTTAGCTCCATCAGCTGTAAGAAACTTTACCCAGCAATCAAAGTGTGGGTCTACAGTGCAAAGTGATGTAGCTATTTGGTGTTTACTTAATTTTATCATTGCAGAAAGCAAATTAGAATAATATATGCCCCTAAGGAGATTTTTCTTCTTTCCTCCTTTCCTTTTTATTTATTGTTGTTGCTGTTAGTGGCTGGGATATTTTGAGAGAAGAAAGGGAGGGCTGAACAATATTTTGATGAACTGCGTTGATCAGATGAATAGATTCCATGGGCTGGGCACACTCTAAATGTTCTTTGGTTCTTGATTCCCCTAAATCACATTAGATTCCATTATTTGAACTTCATTGTCAGAATTTTATTTATTTGAATAACTTCTATAATACCTTATTTTATCAAAAACAGGGTTTCATTGAATAGTACAGAAAAAAAAGAGAAAGAGAGAATTGTTCACCAATAAACTTATATTCAGCATCTACAGACAAATACCTATTTTACAATTTCTGTTTGTGTTCTATTAGCATATAAGCCCTCATGACATAAAAAGGAGACACTTTTTAAAAATAACAGACTTTCGAAAAGGAGTTTCAAGCTCCTTGAAGGTAGTGGTTTATCTTATCTTCCCAGCACGTAGCCTGGGTCTGCCTATGTTTGTTATATAAGCAAATGAATGAAGGAATGAATAATGATAATACCAGCAGCATTGATCAAAACTATTGAACAAGGCTCCAGCCAGTACTAAATGGCATTCAATCAGAATTTTAAAAAGAGCATCACGCACACAGAAAGTGAGCCTGAGCTAGGAACAAAGCTATGCAGCGGTCATAAAGAGAAGGAGTTTTGTGATGGTGCTCACTCTAGAGCAGGGATTTCCCAAAGGCAAGTCTATGCAAACATTTTCACAGGTCCAGAGCAAAATGAGAGAATTTTTTGAGACACAGTGTAGAGACTCATTCCTAAAATCAAATTTATTCAATTTAAAGGACTTCAGTCTTAGCTTATGATCTTCCCATGTTGCAAAATTAAAATCTCCTTTCTTATATGAAACAAAGGAAAAGAGACTTGGTGTGCTCATTGTCTGTACTTGACTAGGGGTAGAAGGGAGTTAGCAATATTGTTAGTCTTCAAACTATCTTTGGAAACTTTGCTAGTTTATGAAATGCCAAGGTAAGGTAATCAATGAACCATAGTATTTAGCCTGTCAGCCTGCTCCCCTGAAAGTAAATGGGACCTGTGACCACAAGTCACAGTGACATCTTATCACTCTCATGACCGCCTGCAACAAAGATAGTGAAATCCCAGACCTTCCTCTCCTCCCCTTATCTGCAACTTTCTGGGTGTGACACTGAACAGAGGTGAGGTTTTCACAGTCTGTTTCTACTTTATTCCTATGCAGACATGGACTGCACTTTTATCCCAGTTCTTGCTGCTAAATCTTCATTAGATTCTTCTTTCTTGGAGAGGATTTAGAATCACTTGGAACCCAAATCCCAACAGCATTCCAAGGCACTGGAGTTAGGAGAGGCAAAAGGAAGGGCATGTTTCAAATGATAGCAAAGTTCCCAGCCAACCTCCCTGTACATAGCCCTGCTTTTCATGATGGGATGCTAATTCTCAACCAGAAAGTCTATTTAGTCAAGAAATGGAAACTCCCCATGTGACACCATGAGCAGACTGTTTAAGATCACACAGTCTGCTCTGATTGCACACACATGGTGCTCTGAAATCGTTAAAGAAAATCACTCCGATTCTGGGCACCCCAGCTGTCTGAGAGTTCAAAAGCTTAGATTGTCATATGCTTTTTGCTATTATTCATGCTGAGAAGATCTTTTCATCTTTTTTAAAAAAAATTGGTCAGAGAAAATGGGTGGTGCTTTTCCTTGAAATAACTTGAACAAAAATTAGAAATGAGATAACATCTGTGACAAGTGAAAATTCTCCCAGCAATGTCTGAAAAACCAGTCAAGCCTGGAAGACAGCTTCCCTATCTAGGGAAATACTGTGAAGCTGGACAAATGATGAAACTGAGCTTTGAACAAATACACCCCTAATCCAACTAAGACGTGGTTGAGCAGCAAACTCAATGAGATCTTTGGTTTAGCAGAGAAATTATGTAACGTCAGAGAGCCCCAGACTTGCTTAGCTACATGTCTGAGAATGCTTTAAATGGTCCTTCCACACCAGCTAATACAGATGTACAATTCACTGACCTGGTTTTCCCAATTTGGAGCAGTAGCAAATGATGATGATTTATTTCCCAAACCTTCTACCATGAGCAATCTAAAAACCTTAGAATTCAAAAGAAAAAAAATCACATGCTCAAGGGAATGTTGAATACCCGGATGTTGTAAATTAGTTCCAGAGCCACTGGCTAATATCAGAATATATCTGTAGCATTCTAAGCTGCTGCCTATCTATGAATATACAAAGAAAGAACATTGGGCTGGTACCTCTGATATTTATAAGGAACCATTTATTCATTTACTCAAAGGAACAAACTTAAAGAGAGTAGAGTCTACCTGAGAAGTTACATTCTAAAGTAGGGTATATACACTGGTATTAACATAAGATGGTATCCTAAAAAGAAGGTTCAGGACCTGGAGTTAACAAAACTGGAATTCTTGTTCAAATCCTATCAACTAACTAGCAATGTTTCTTAGGCAAGTGATTTTGCTCTCCTGGCCTTACTCAGTTTTATTATCTGTGAGACAGAGATTGGATTAGAACATCTCCAAGGTCCCAAGCAGCTCCAACATTTTCTAATTCAAGTTGTTGATCAAATAGCAAGAGAAGATTGTTAAGGAATAACATGACTTTCAAGATAAGTTGTATCATCATCTTCAACGCATATTGAGCATCTTCTATCGTAGACCACTATGATAGGATACAGAGAAAGTGGGCCAAAATGTTTAAATCCGGTCTTTGACTTGGAAAAGTCTGACACTCTGGTTGAGGAGGTAGAACACACATAAAATTGCAGTACAGGACAACCAATATTAAGTGCCAAATGTCCAGCACAGAATTCAAAGGAAGGAAAGCTTCTTCAAGATTTAGCACAAAAGGAATCCTTTTCAAGATAGAGTTTTAGCTTAATCTTCTCTGAAGGTAAAATAAATAAATAAATAAAAGCTAAATTGGGTAACTTCTCAGGATCCTTGCAAATCTAAGATTATCCTATAACAACAAATAATGTTAATAGTTAATAAAGGCTCTAATAGGTATAAATACAATTATTAGTACCATGAAAATTAGTTTAATTTATAAAGGAGTTCTTTTTCTAGTATAGATATCTCATGATAATTAATTACAAATTTCCTTTGAATAATCAATCATACCATACAAGTTACCTTTTGTGTGACTTAATAACAAACTCATTCTGGTTTAAATAATTGTTTCAAAATAAATCAAAGATGACTGCTGGAAACTATTGCTAACAACCTACTAGGATTTCTCTTTTGAATTTCCAGTAACTATCTCCTCACCATTGATAATTCTAGGGTGGAACACAGGCAATAAAAATAATTAAAACAGTTATTTGGCAACTGTTTTACTTTCTTGCCATACCACTGACCTTTTCATTTTTAAACTGATGGACACAGTTAAGAGAATAGAAAAAACAACTCTGCCATCATCAAGTAGCTTTTTTCTATTGGACAACTTTACTCATTGCTGAAAGAGTTTCTATAAGGACACAAAGGAAAGCTTCTCACGGCGAGTGGCAAAAGGTTACACGTGGCATATCCCTGCCTTTGGTGTCCCCACAAAGATTATGGTGCCCAGGAGAGAAGAGAGCTCTCACTGGCAACATTCAGGGTGACATTTAAAGTATATCAAATTCAGAATTAGAAACACAGGCAAAAGGCTAATTTCACATATTTGGGCCATATTGTGTTTGCAGCTCTGACAGTAGTTGAAAGAGAAAGACTTAAAAAATAAAAAGAAAGCAGAAAATGGGAAAATACTTATTTAAAATTAATGTCACACCTCATTTTTAATTAGTCTGTCCTGAACTCTGCCTCACTCCCAACTCCTTGCTTATATATGCTTAAACCTGTAGACAAACAGGAAATTAGTTTACATAAAAACACTAATTAACATACACTGCTTGAGGACAGCAAACTAATCTTTTCATCTATTTTTAAATTCTTATTGTGAATCTTTAAAATACACCCCATTTTAAAGCATCACTGATTCAATTTTAAAACATTGCCAGAACCTGCTTTGCTAATCTGCAAACTCGATAATTCTCCCCCAAACCTCAGCACACTCAGCAACAATTTAATAGCAAATATCTCTAGTGGGACCTCATATTACTAAGATTCTATTACTTTTTATATTACCAAAAAAGTGCTAGTACACTCTAAAGTATTATAAATAGTTCAGACCAGGCAATGCTTGTCAAAATATGTGAAAGTTTATTTTTTTGCACTCAGTAACCTGGGATTTTTATCTTGTATATTTATAATCTATAATGTGCCCTCCATAATTAGTATAAAATGTAGATTACTAATCAACTTCCTAAAGTTTCTGGACATTTTATTTTTGTTAATGTGATTACTAAGGATGGTAAGTTGTTGCTTAATAACCCGATCTTGCTACTAAATGCAAATTATAAACAGATCTTAAAATAATTGCATATATTCCTAAAATGGGCTTCTTTAATTATATTCTTCTTAGACTGCTAAGCAGACTTTTTTTTTTTTTGATTGAAGGTATTTGTCTTTATGCTTCTTGAAGATTTTTAGTTTGAGGTTTAAGGGACATAAATAAAGCTACATGCTTATTTAATAGTTGTTATAACACATTTTAAATGACCTTTAAGAAGTATTAATATATATTTTCCATTAACTACTAATGCTTCGTATCTTGACAGAAGTCGCTGTAAAACTGTTCAACTTTTGAAATGTTCAAGTTCTTCCATCATTAGTACTAGTCCAATTAGAAGTATATGGAAGTAGGTCAATCTATAAATACACAGATATTTCCATGTAGAAGAGATTTTATAATGCTCCATCAAAATCTCTCCAGCAATTTCATGCCAGCTCCATTTTTAAATTGATCTTACTCATTTTGTTTGTGACCACTATGCTTTTTATTTATTTGCAATAAATACTATTCACAATACAAATTAGTCTTTAATAAACTATTCATAGTCTTTGTTAGAGATGAATTGCAAAATGCCACGTTGATTATAAGGCAAATCCACTGTGGACATTTGCTCCAAGTGTATATTGACAAACCAGCAGAACAGACATATGGGTAACCTCCAACCCGTGTTCCTACGATCTACAAAATTCCCCTAAGGGTCACAGAATTATGCTCTTTTCGTCCAATTTTCTGCCCCTCCTTTACCTGCCACTGTTTCTCCAGTACACTCTATCCCTTTAAATTCCCTTTTCACATTAATACCATCTACTTTTCTTTTTAAAAAATTTACAATGAGCTATAACAGTTACGGGAACAAAAATACTCCAGCGTATTCTCTCCCTGTAGGCAAATCTAACCAGCAAGCCAAATCATAAGGAAGGGGCTCCTTAATGAGCTCTGAGTCAAACAAAGAAGGGTAACTGGAAATGTTACGTGTAACACACAAAATGCTCATCCCTGAGCACTGGGATGGTCTTGCTCCATGGAATGGAATTTTCCACCTCGCAGTGAAGGAAGCATAAAACTGCTTTGGGTTCCTTTTGGCAACAGCGCAGTCCTACTCCCTTACTATTTCTGCGCTGTCACCTGCACCATGTCCCGGAGTGGGATTGATTCCGTGGCAAAACTGGAAGGGCACGCTTAGTCTCCAGGATACTAATCAGATGCCTACAAGTGACAAAGGTCAACACATTTTTTCAGAGTTGATGGGAAGAAGTTGCCTTGTCTATCAATTTCTCATTCAAACAATCTCTGACAAACTCAGCCCCCACTACTATTCCAAAAACGCATTTGTGCCACAGGGTGGTAGTCAATCCGCTTGATGGCTTGATGTCTAGCTGCTTAGAATCATAGAAATTTCAAACTCCTTTTATAGACACAGAAAACAAGACCCAGAGAGGTTATCTATGACTTTCCAAAATTACGCAGCTGGCTAGAATGCTCCTGCTTTCTTTCTTGCTTTCTTTTCTTTCTTTCTTTCTTCCTTTTTTTTTTTTTTTACTAGTTTTACAGCTATTAAATAAACTAGACCACAAGTGACAAGTGACGATCGCAACCAAGCCGGCAGGGGCAGAGTGTGAAGCAGTGCGTTCAACTTCGCTTTTCAGATGTCCTCAGTGGGATGCCTTTATGTTCTCGTTAATGAAAGTATCTGCAGCCTAAATAAAAACTGTTCAGCTTAGAGCTAGTCTCCTCATGGTGAGATTCTCCAAAAGCACAATTTAGAATCTCAAAACAAGGAAAAGTCTTGTAGATGCAGAGTATTACTTGTGGAGAGAAGTGAAGCGATAGAACGCAGAGTAGCACACAACCAAGTCCCCTCTGACTCCTCTCACAGGTGCAAAGTCTCACAGCCTGGGACGATGTCCCCAAATTCTCTCTTCTCCCTCTAAAACTCCTCCAAAACGTTTCACCACACTCCCAGGTGGGCTCTTCTCTCCTCCTTAATCCTTTCCAATCATTTTTATTATATAAAATTAGTGGTTCCTTTCTGTGCTTCTCAAATTTGCACCTCTGCTTTTATGCGTGAGTGTGCGTGTGTGTGTCCTATATATATATATAAAACATATAATATGTATGCATTACAAAAAATATATGCATGTAATATGGATGTGTACACACACACATATCCCTACTACCTATCCAGAGTGTAAAGAATATTTTTAATATGTTCAAGCTTCTATACCTGGAGCTGATGCCAATTGTGAAAATAACTAGACTGAGTGGATTGACTGTGTCACGGACAGATTTGGTACATGACTAGAGGGTAATCTTTTGCAGTCCTGGTCCTCAGTGTCCACCCCTTCCGCCTTCCTCTAGCTAAAGAGAGAGCATATTAAAATCATTTCCTTGCACAAGTGACATTGGGAATGGTGGAAAGAAGTTATGCAGCTCCTAGAATGAAAGCGATTCGAATCTACCTTTCATGTCAGCATACTTAGGAACTTAGAGTCCTATTAATTATACCATGTATGCACATTCTACATGAATAACCAACCTGTCAAAAACCCTGGTTGACGATATGACTGGACAGCAAGCATTTCACCTCCAGGTGCCTCTTCTCAACCCCGGTAATGACTCTCAGTTATCTCAGTTCCTCCCCATCCCCAAAGCCTCACATGTTCCTGTCCCTTCCTGTTCCATATAGTTAAACTGGTCAAACGTTAGACCAAGACCAGCCAGTTGCTCAGGAGGTAAACATAGATGCCAGAGGTAAAAAAAAAATAAATAAATAATGACATTTTGGTTGTGAAAAGTTGCTTGGCTTTTCGCCATTGTCCAATTTCCTCATTCATTAGTGGCCTTTGAGACTTTTTCACTTCTCTTCCTGTTGTTCTGCTTTTTTCGGAAATTATATCACTTCTGATAAAAGAACTCAAAAAGCCGGAGTCTGAATGTTGGTTTAGTCCTTGAGGACATTGCTGTTGGTATATAACTCAGCCATGTGCGTGTTCTCACACACCTGCCCACGGCTCACCAAGAAGAGATCCCAAGTGTTCTGCCTACACTATTTACAATATCAGGCAAGGGATAACACACTTTAGAAAGGCTTTATAATGAAGTATTCAAAATTAAGGAAAAATACCCCAATCTTAGCTCTTTGGAAAACCCAGATGCAGAGATCCAAGTTACTCAGGTTTTGAAAAGATCTTAGAGACCACCTCCTGTTGCTTTATTTCCTAGATAAGGAAAGTGAAAACTGAAAGGCCAAGAATCTTTTGCTCTCTGAGACTGTAAAAATCTACAATGACAGAGAATGAATTGGTGTCATAAAAAAGTAAATTTTTGTGTGCATAGATTTTCTTATATAAATATTAATATATTAATGCTATGGATCTTCTTGGGCAAATAACCATGTTAAGTTACAGGGAATGGACAATAATAGACTTTTCTTAAGTAGTAAACTATTAACTTTTAGGAACCAGTGACTCACCAGAGAACACCTCCATGCCTCTGCCTCCACACATCCAAATATCTGGAAGCTCTCTGAACCCTTACCTTTTTGGTTTTATGGAGGCTTCATTACATAGGCATAATTAATTAAACAGTTGGCCATTGGTGATCAACTTAACCTTAAGCTTCTCTCCCCTCTTTGAAGGTCTAGTGTGGGCTGAATGTCCCAGCCCTACCAAGACCTCCGGCCTTGGTCTTTCAGGTAACCAGCCCCATCCTGAAGCTACCTTGGGGCTGCCAGCCGCCAGTCAACTCATTAGCATACAAAAGGCATCATTTTGGAGTTTCTAAGGATTTTAGGGGCTGTACACCAGGAAACAGTGTGAAAGACCAAATTATATTTTACAATATCACAGTCAGCCTGTCCTTTGAAGCTTCGAATCCAGGCATTGACTTCTCCTTTCTAGCTATGAAAGTCCTAGATGGCATCATTTTTTCAACTTAAGTCTGTTTCATCCACATTGAAAATCTGTTGTTCAGTGTAGCCACCTTCATACATTATCTTAGCTTGATCTGGATAACTCACTGTAGCCTCCACATCAACCCCTGTTGCTTCATCTTGCACTTTTATGTTATGGAGATGGCTTCTTTCCTTAAACCTCATGGACCAAGTCTGCTAACTTCAAACTTTTCTTCTGAAGCTTCCTCACCTCTCTCAGCCTTTTAATTCTAGAACTGAAGAGAGTTAGGGCCTTGCTCTGGATTAGGCTTTGGCTTAAGAGAATGCTGTGGCTGGTTTGATCTTCTGTCCAGACCACTAAAACTTTCTCCATATCAACAATAAAGCTGTTTTGCTTTCTTATCATGCATGTGTTCACTGGAGTAGCACTTTTAACTTCCGTCAAGAACTTTTTCTTGGCATTCATAATTTGTCTAACTGGCTCAAAAGGAATAGCTTTTGGCCTATCTTGGCTTTCAACGTGCCTTCCTCACTAGGCTTAATCATTTCTAGCTTTTGATTTACAGTGAGAGACTTGTGACTCTTCCTTTCACTTGAACACTTAGAGGCCATTTTAGGGTTATTACTAGGATTAATTTCAATATTGTCATGTCTCAGGGAACAGAGAGGCCTGAAGAGAGGGAGAGAGACTAGAAAACAGCTGATCGGTGGAGCAGTCAGAACACACACAACATTTTTTTTTTACAAGAAATATCCATCTATTTTCTTTAGTCAAATTGACTGACACCCAGCCCCCGTCTGACCAGGCCGATGAGACTCTTCGGTCTCAATCAGTAAGGAACATTCTGGCCACCGCAGACACTTCCCAGAGCCAGGAAGCCTTACCTAGAGCCCTAATTTTATGGACTCTTACCATTTTTTGGTAATTCTCCCAGAATCCATTGCCCCTCTACCCCATTCTTAACAGCTGCTCCAGATTTTCCTCTGTATAGCCAGGATAGGGTTTAGGTGGGGCTGACCCCATCTTTAGTTTCAGAGGAGGGCCCTGCTGGTCTTAGTCAATCTTCATAATCGTATCCCACCTGCCACTGTGCTTGGTTTGCAGCTTGCATCAGTCCAATCAGAGCAAACCCAGGATACTTGCTCTGGTTGTGGGAACCAGTGGTTTCTGTCCCATAAATGAATGGGGAAACTGCAGCCCCAGGGCTTGCAGCAATCACCTTGTGACCTGAAGAGAGTCAGTCTGAGAACAAAGCTGACACATGGAAGAGTGAGAGTAAAGAGAATTTCAGAGGAAAAGAGCAGGAGTCTGATTAACCATGCCTGAGGTTGGCCCTACTTGCATAAATCCACATTTTTAATGGATACATAATATTTACACATATTTATAGGGTATATGTGATATTTTGTACATGCATGGTATTTGCAATGATCAAGTCAGAGTATTTAGGTTATCCATCACCTCAAGTATTTATCATTTCTAAATATTGGGAATAGTTCAAGTCCTCTCATCTAGCTATTTTGAAATATTTCATATATTGTTAGAACACACATTTATCAATCAAGTTCACCATCTTATATGGGTGCTATTTGTGGTGCCCCCAAACAATTACAATAACA
This sequence comes from Lemur catta, assembly GCF_020740605.2. Lineage (NCBI taxonomy): Eukaryota > Metazoa > Chordata > Mammalia > Primates > Lemuridae > Lemur > Lemur catta. The sequence continues at coordinate 50,365,010 of NC_059135.1, forward strand.
ACATCAAAGATCACTGATCACAGATCACCACAACAGATATAATAATAAAGAAAAAGTTTGAAAATATTGCTAGAATTACCAAAATGTGATCCAGAGACACAAAGTGAGCATATGCTGTTGGAAAAATGATGCCAATAGACTTGTTTAACAAAGGATTGCAGCAAACCTTCACTTAAAAAAAAAAAGCAATGTCTACAAAGTGCAATAAAGCAACGTGCGATAAAATTAGGGGTGTCTGTCCATAACTCAAGTCTATGTATGCATGGGAAGATGTGGCCAATAACGTGCCTCTGTCACTTGCAGTCAGTATGGCTTGTAATTTTCAGACTTTTTTAAACTATGGCATCCTGTTGTGGCAGCCACTGTTGGTTGAAGAACCAGTAGTCATTCCCTTCACTCTCCCCTTCCTGCCCCCACTATACCAAATCTCAAGCAACTATTAGCTTCAGGTAGACAGGCTTATTCTTCAGACCCAAAGTCCAAAGTTGAAGAATTCTACCCAGGTGTTAAATACAAATGCCTGAACCAACATTCAGATGTTAATTTTAATGTCTCAACTAAATGTGCCAGGGCCTCAGCTACCTGGAAACCAATTATATAACCAGATTTCAAAAGGGAGTAACTCTGATTTAGGTGCCAGGTAAGTCAATACTCTTTCACCACCTTTCTAATGATTGTTTCAACACATATGTGACTGAGAATGGGAAAGTGAGATCCAATTGCAGTGAGGAGGAAAGATGAAGATGCAGCTGATCCTGCACTCAGATCTCCTTCTTGTAGGGATCAGCCGAGGGTAGCAGATTCTGGCTAAAGAGAAACCCAGCTGGACCACTTGGCAGCAGTCAGGATAAGGGAGGACTAAATCTATTCATGTGTTTTTGTTTGCTTGCTTACTTTTTAATGGGAAAAAATGTATTTCTTGTGCTTTCTGTGTTTTTGAAGATTTTCAGCATTAAAAACTTATTACTTTTGTTGTTAGGAAAATAAATCATAAATATTTAATAATGGTACAAACTGTGAATTTGGGGTGTATGCCTACATGACGAGTGCGTTGCGCACCCTCTGGGGAATGGTCATGCTTGAGGGTGCAGACCCGGGGAGGTGGGGGGGGAGGGGATCGAGGTATGAATACATGGTGAGTGCCAGGCGCACTGTCTGGAGAGTGGGAGCAGACGCGCTTGGGACTCTGACTCGGGGGGATGGGCGGGACAGGGACAATGTATATGACCTGAACTTATGTACCCCCATGATGAGCTGAAATAAAAAACAAACAAACAAACAAAAAAAACAAACTGTGAATTTGATAACTATTACTGCTAAGAATATATGAATTTCTTTTAAAACATGATATATAAAGTAATATGTATGTGTGCATGCATATATATTTTAAAGAAACCAGTGGTTAGCATAGTACTTCAAAGAAAAAAATTGTGAATATTGATTTTTTTTCCCTAATGAGATATCACCTGGAAATCACAGCCAAGGTAGGACTATTTGGACCATTTTATCATTAACCTTTCTATATATGTAAATTCACAGACATCTAACTATAGAATGTGCTTGCTGTGTCTCTAAAGGGATCTCTAGTCTGGTACAAATTCTTATTTTGAAAGCAAATCATTCTATTTTATTTCTAAAGTACTCCAAAAGTTCTTGGAACAGCTTGTTCCCAAGTTCAGCCACATTTTCAGATCATAAAGTCTTTCTGTGTCTTAAAAACAGAACCTCTCCTGATACGGTCTAAACCCATTTTCTTCTGCTGGGTCCAGTGAGATGGAGAAGGTTGGTTGGTTTTCTCCATGGTTCCAGCTCACTGCCCATAGGTTGTTAATTTCATCTCCCTTCAGCCTTCTCTTCTCCAGGATAAACAACTTGCCTCCTTTCTTGTGTACATAGTTTCCAAGCCTTGTCATCATTTTCTTCTTTCTGTACATGAATTCTTTGCAATTTTCACACATATGTTTTAAGTTACACACCCAAAGTGTAACATTCAAATAAAAGCCCGACCCACAATAAATTTTACACAAGAATTATTTCCTGGTTGCAAATGATACTTGTCTCAACATAGCCCAGTATAATATCTCTTTCTTAATGCCATCACTAGGTTAATGACTCATATATTTCTGGAATGCCAGATCTTCTCCAGCCAAGTTTATGTCAAATTATACCCTCTATCCAGCCCTCTTTCCTCCTAACCACTCCCCAAAAGAAGCCACTGTTAATAAATTTATATTTTAGTTCTTCCAGTGGTTTCCACTTTAACTCTAAATAAAGAATATGCCTTCATCTCTCTTTCTTGATTTTCCAACCTTAGGCAGTCAATACCTATTGACGTCTCTCCATAAAAGACAAAGAATTTCACTCATTTATATGCCTGCTTTCTCTCTCCATCTTCTCCCCAGTTTCAGTTAATTTGTGATTTTTTTAGTTCTTCAGTTGGGTAGCTGTATTTTACCTACATTTCTGGATCTAGCAGCTTTTTAAAATAGTTATTGACCTTAATATTCTTACATAAGAAAGTTAACACAACTCTAGACTTCTGTCAAGGTATAGCTTTTTACATGATCAAAGTTTATTATATTTACATTTTAAAATACATTTTATAACTCCTGATATTATTATTATTATGGAAATGTTTTTACTGTAGACACAAGAAGGTGGAAATTAATCCTATGTCACCTAACTCATGATATTCAAAATAGTGTGTTCCAAGCATAACAGATAGTCAAATGGATTGTCTATTCTTAAACTGCACTAAACCGTCAAAATCATGCCACAATTTAGTTTACTTCTTGTTTGAATCCTGCCTGGCTTGTTAGGCAGTGCTATAAATACTATAAGTTGTTGCGAGCAGTTGAAACTGATTAACTTAAATTCACTGGGAAGATAGAAGGGTAACTCAAAATCAAAAGAAAAGCTAAGGATGAATCAACTATAAACTTTTAAGATAAACTATGAAACTGTAGGGAGAGAGAGAGCTCTCATTACTGGACAAGAGCATTTGATTGGCCCAGCTTGGATCACAAGCTCAGGGTGGGGCACCTTGACTGAGAATCCCCACTGAGGTTGCACGCAATGGGGAAGGGTAGTTCTCAAAACAAAATCTAGATGCTGTCTCCAGAAGAAAGAATAGAATTAGGGTAGACAAAACAGCATTTATTGCTTACAATAGCACTTGTCACATTTTCACTAATAAATAATTTGAATATTGTCCTGCCCGACCATATTTTATGTTCTACAAAGGAGAGGTTACATATACTATTTGTCCTCTTAATCTACATCCCTAGCACAGTGTCTGGCATATAATAAGCACTTACTAAATAGTTCTTGAATATTGTTGAATAAAATAAATACCAAGAGCCTCTAGGATGTAATGCATAGACTATTTGTGCTAGTTTATTTTAATAACAAGTATTTTCAGATGCCTGAATTACATGGTAAAAAAGGGACTACTCTTTCCAAAGGCATGTTATCACAGAGGAATATAGACTAAGTTTTCTATTACAAGTATTGTATATAAAAGAAGGGTGCCTCGCAAAGCTTCTGGATCATAGAAGGATCCCATGATCTTGTCTACATGCTGCCCAAACAACAGATAGTGTACAATGGCCTGATCCAGAAAACTGGCCAGCAATTTGAATTTTTGTTACTCAGGATGTCACAGCGGACACCTGGGGATCGCCACAGCCAGGAATTGGTAATAGCAATATTTAATATCTGATCCAATAGCTCCTCTGTGAAGCTCTCTGATCTCCCAAGGGATTACCCCTTCTCTTCACCCTGTCCATGCCACTTTGTCCACTGTCTGACAAACTGAGCGAGAGTTATGTGTTTACATACCTGCCTCTCCAGTTAAACCATGGACCCTATAAAAGAAGAAAGTATGTCTGATCTCATCTTGGTATCCCCAGTGTCTAGCACGGGGCTTTGCAAGTAAGAAGTACTCATTTAATGTTTATTGACTCTAAGTAACCATCAGGAAAGAAAGTCTTTGACAAAGAAGTATAAGGGGTTTATTTTATTCAGTCCAGACTCTAAAGAGAGAATATTCCATCTTCATCTAGAATAATAAATCCCCCTCCAAAAAGAAGAGGAGGAAAGGAAGGAAGAAAGGAAGGAAGGAAGGAAGGAAGGAAGGAAGGAAGGAAAGAAGGAAGGAAGGAAGGAAGGAAGGAAGGAAGGAAGGAAGGAAGAAAGGGAGGGAGGGAGGGAGGAAGAGTGGAGGGAGAGAGGGAAGGAATAAAGAGAACTTCAGTTCTCTGTAGAGCAATTTTAATTTCTTTTTAAAATGAACCCATTCATGGGTTAGTCAGAGGGGCATAATACCTCTAAATCTAATGATGACCAAAGAAAAAAGGAAGAATGCAGAAATTCTCCTCTGCAAGGGTTTCATTCCTTTATATCAATCAAGGAGAATGTTAATAAGAAACGTTGGACAAGGGTCACTAATTCCTCACTGATGTTAAAAATTTAGTTTCACTTTTCAGAGGCTGTTTGTGGCCATGCTTGTGAAATCTGTAATTCATCTCTAGACAATAAATAATTATTACTGATTACTGAGAAATAAGTCAACAAAGATATTTTCCTGTTTACATTCTTATCAGACTGTATCAGAACCATCTGTTTTCAAGTTTGTTGTTGCCGTTTTTTAAATTTTTTTTATCCCAAGGGATAGATTCTCCACATTGTTCTCTGAGTCCATGCAAGTAAAACTGCCTCTTGAAGCACAGTTGCAGTTTTCACTGAAACATTTGGGTAGAGGGAAAAAACCCATACATTCTTCTGTGAGAGAAAATGAAAAGAATTTTACTCTGTCTTCAAAGCAAGAATATGTTGGGGTCTGTCTCATCTCTAATTAGCATCTCCTCATGTGCGTGGGTGACTGCTGATTCTGCTAAAAGTATATACGTGGCACTTTATGATGCTAAAGCAACTTCAACCTAAAAAACTCATCTAGTAAAAGACTCTGCTCATATGAGAGAGACTCTACAATTTAAAAACAAATAATGTGTGACCTCTTTGCTCCATTGTTCATCAACACCAACCTCCTGTGATACAAGCAATAAATAATTTTGCTCCATTGCCAAGGAAACGAGAGTGTGAGATTTTAAATTGTGGTACTCACCAAGTTACTACATGGCTTTGGGCAAGCAATTAACCTTTGATGTCTCAGTTACTGCATCTGTAAAATAGGAATAAGGGTTTTACACAGGTGTGATGCCTGGACTAATTAGTATAATTATCATTATTAACAGGAAAATAATGTTGGTCACTAATATCATAGCTCTTGTTAGCACCTGGGCATCACTTAGATCTTCTCTATGTTGAATCAGTTTTTTAGGTGTCTGAAAAAAAAAAAAAAAGACAAAAGCCACACATGGAGGCTAGAAAAATAAAGTTAAAATGGTCCATGCCCATATAGGCTCATATTCTTAAAGGATTTTTTTTATAACTTTCATTTATTATTTAGGTGTTTTCTAAACTTAGACTAAATATGCACATTACAAAAATACAAAGAAATTTTTCAAGGCCCACATTCAACTGGTAAGCTGCACTGCAGCAAATACTTTCCAGTTCATTAGTAGGTGACACCATGACATATTATAGTAGAAGTTTAAGCTTGATCCATAGAATTCAGGGTAATTGAAGTCAAGTAAAAGTATATACTGAAGACATTGCTCATTTAGCATTCAATAACCTCTACTTCCTTGTGTGTATCTGCCCCAGAAGAACCCCAGCTCAAATAGCCAGGACAGAACACAGAGGTACATGAGATGCCAACTTTACAAGACTGGGCGCACTGAAGCTGGGGACAGTGGGGTGTCCTTACACCAGAGCCTAGGTAAAGAGATGTACTGAGGAAGACAAAAATGCTGTTACTCTCGGCTATCATCTAGGACTCCTAAGTGCTCTTACTACATGTCCTAGGTGAGGATAAAATATCTGCTTTAAAAACATTGTCTTTATATGTTGGCAAAAGTGACATGGAGGGAAATGTAAAAGATAGAAAGTGTTTGAAAGATCAGTACTTGATGCTATAACCTCTGTATCCCTTGGTGTAGACTCGTATTGTTTCTAAGTCCGAAATTTCTCCTGTTGGCTTCTGATACTAAGAGATTTCCTCCCAGCAGAGAATTCTCTTTTCTTGAGCAAAGTAGACATCAAGCCTAAGATCTCCAATTTCTCTAAAGAAGCAACCCTAAATTAATTAGTCTCTTGACAAGTCATTCATACTAAAGACTCTACCCCTTTCCTCCATATATGCCTCAAAATTATAGGCAACAACTTCCAAATTGAAACTCTAAAGCTGTTACCATTTTCCTATTATCCTCACCTATCATACGAAACATAACAATTAGCATTTTTAGCAGGATTGAAACTGCTAACACAACTTCTCTATGTCCTACACCATTAAACTTGATTAGAAATCCCTTCGTGATTAACATTCATCTCGCTGTATCTTGCTTGAAGGTTAATAATATCCACCATCTCCTGAGAGAGGGGGAGGGGAGCTTATTTATTAAACGAATAGCAGCATGAAGCTGCCAGGAAAGGAAATTCCCCCCTCAGTCCACTAGAGGGTGGCTCAGTAGAGCCCAGGGAGGACAGCTGAGGCAGAGAGAGGCACAGACAGCCCCCTGTCTTTGCTCGCCTGCACCTGAGTTGGCAAGACGAAGCAACATTACCATTCATCCCTCTCCATTCCTCACCCTTGTAGGCTTTCATTTCTAATAGACACTTCACAAATGGCCAGAAGTCAGTGTTGGCTGGGCCATGGCATGGTGGAGAAAAAAAAATTAATCTGTAACATTACACTGCTTTAAATAACATCCAGTCTAATTCTTCTAAATCAATACTGGGTGAGATAAATACAGAACATGTATTAACGATTCTAAGCTTAAAACGTTCATAGATTTTGTAGCAGTATGTGTGTGCTTCAGATGCAGATATGGAGTGAACGGTGTGTGTATGTTACAGGGAAAAGCATCTACACTATATATAATGCATAAAGAAATGTACCTAGCCTTTAGCACACCAGCTGTTTCTGCTTATCAGCCTGAGTTATCCATGAAATGCAGTAGGACATTTTGTAGTAAATATCCTACTTGATTGACTTTTTTAAGCCTAGTCACCTATGCTGATTTATATAATTTAGGAAGAAATACAAATTTTCGCAATGAAAGATGAACCTTAAAAATTTCCCTCATCAAAATGCACCGTGTTCTAAGAAAGAAGGGATGGGGAATGAGCCCATTTTGGTGGACTCCCCGTAGATGGTAAAGCAAAATAGAATACGTTTTTTTCCTACCTGTAATATTGTTCAGTGTAGCAAACCCTTTTGCTTGTTACAGTACAGCAAATGGGGTGTTTAATTTGGGATTCAATGTAGTCTAGAGTCAAGGTGCAGCAGTTTTATTACAGAAATACAATTTTATTGGAGGCTGAAGATTTAATTTCCACCTTACGTAGAAAGCCATAAACGCATGCCTATTTTACATTTTGCATAGCATTTGATATATGTAATTCCTATCCTAATTTTAGAGTTTGAAAAGGTGGAAGAATCACAATATGTAGATTCAAATTCTTCAACATTTCAGCCACAAATGGCATTTAAAAGTGAGCAATTTTCTGTTCGTCATGGATTTGAAAATCTTCCTTCCCCTGACTGAGCTCAGCAGCACATGCTTTCCAAGTCTTCCTGACAAGGTGAGCCACAAAGCCACCCAAAGCACACCCTTGTGTTGGAGCAAATGCTTTCTTTGTTTAAATTTGTCTGCTAGGTGGCATTCTACTAAAAAGCAAGATGATCAGGTGATATGGATAGTTTTCCTTCTATTGTGCTCAATATCTGTCAGGGTCACATGTTAATATCTGCTTAGATGTAGTATGTATTTGGAATAAAATAATTTGTAAATGGAAGGATTGAACTTGAAATAATCAAATAATACTAGCTGTAAAGCTATAATAACACTTGAATTCAAATTTGGAGGATTGTGTCATTTTCTTTCCTTCAAACATATTCATTACAAGACACACACACACACACACACACACAAACACATACAAATGCTGCCCTAACATCTGTTTGCCTTTGCAGCATTAGTTCTTTTCATCAACATTTCATACCTCCTCTTTACCACCAGGTGGAGCCCTTTGTTTATGGACATCTGTCCATTTCTTTTTTTTTTTTTTTTTTTTTCTCCAAGATGCTACCAGATAAATGGCTCCAGAGCTAAAATACTGTTGCAAACACGAAAATTTAACACACAGAGATAAAAAAGTAAAGCTTCTCAGGCACTGGTATAATAAACCTTGCTTTAAGAGTCCTATTGCTACTAGATTTAATAGCTTACACATTTTCCTATTTACAACTTCTGCACACCAAACAGCAGAAAATAATATTGTTGTGTGTGCCATAAACAGTGTTGCTGCAGGTCTATTTTATGAAGCACGATCGTTTTTATAATCTCACATGTTTGGCAACTGCAGTCAAAAGCCAAAAAAAAAAAAAAAAAATCCCAAACAACCAAATACTATATGCTATGAGCCTCTCAGTTTTCTTCTGTCTAAAAATATATACCTCATTGATAAGAAAATGTTTTTCTTCAGACAAAAGAGAGTGTTAATCCAGCGGCAGGTAATAGAGGACAATGCCAAAATCTACTCCTACTCAAATTTCTCTGTCTCCAATTTGAAAGCCAGTTAAGGGTAAGTAAAAATCCATTTTAGTTTTGGTTCTATTTAGGAGCTAATTAAAACTGAGTACTATTAGCAAAGGTACATTGTTCAATTATTTTAATATTCATATTTTAAGAACTTAATCAAAGCTCATCTCATGAACAAAAGGCAGTCATATTTAAAAAATTGGAACCCCAATTTGCATGTGCAAATAACTGTGGAATGAGCTCACCTAAACTAGCTTACCAATGACCTCAACCTTGATCTGGAAAGATCGTTTATTCACAAGTAAAACATTCACATTCTCTATGCTAACTCTGTCTTGGATCTTTTCTCAAGGTAGCTTATTAATTGTGATGTTAGAAGGTCTTTTAATAACATATGCATTGCCCAACACCATGGAGTTACATATTTAACTGAAATATCATTTCTGTTGCATTTTTAATTTTAACCAGAATTTGTTCTCTTTGTACTTATGTATCTAAAATTTTGCTTAAGCATCTGCAAAGCAGTGAGTGGAAGGTTTGTGTGTATGCTTTATTTAATCAGTCTCCCAGCCGGAGAGATCTGGCTTTCTACTGGTATACAAACTGGTTCTTCGATCGGAGGCTGAATGTGAAGAAGCCCTTATGGAACAAAATGCTGGAACCACCATTTTGCCGTCCGCTCGCATACAATAAAATGGTGGCACAAAAAACAGTTAACACATTGTGCCCACAAGAGTTGTCTTTGAAAGAATTCTGTTCTCTAACCCAACTATCGAGCTGCTTTTTAAAATACTGTTAGTGAGTGGTTAGGGGTTTGCTTTCTTTAAATATGTAGAATGTGTGTGTGTATGTGTGTGTGTATGAGAGAGAGAAAGGAATGCTGGAAGAATCCGGCTGTGTACATTCGAGGAAAGGATAGAAAGGACTAGTCAAAAATTAACACTCAAGCTGAGAGTGAAAGCAAACCTAAGTAAAAAGCACAGTTCCTGGAAATTGCTTCTAACAGTTCACAAAAGCTACAGAGTGAATTTGGCCTTGATGACTCCTTTCATTTTAGCATTCACTGCAAGCAACTTTGAGTTAGGAAATTTAAGAGAGTTGCTATTCTTTTTCTTTCTCATTTTCCTCCTAATGTCCTGTAAAAATTAAAAGCAAGCCCACATTTGACTCTCACCTGGGAACCCCCACTCTCATTTTTCACAGGGGAGAAAGAAACCTGAGGGCCAATCTTTCCTTCCTCTTTCACTTCTGCTCTTATTTTTAATCATTACAAATGCTGCCTTGGCTCTTTCTAAGTGTGGAAATTCTCATTTTTCTGCAGTGCTTCAGAATCACACAGACTCCTTGGGGATATAGGGAGGAGCTAACCTACTGCATATGGGAAATGAGAAAGTTCGTGGTTAGAAAAATTGCAGTCTTTGGTAATTTTCCACATGGAGTAGAAGTCATAAGCGACTTTTTTCTTTTAAACATAATGGCTTTACTTGAACACTTGGTATAGAGTTGTAGGTTCAAACTTGAACATATAAATGCACTAAAGTGTCTTACCAAATTTAATTGGACTCCCTTCTATAAACATTTTCACTGTTTTCAAGTGCATAATAAATAGGTTAAAACAGGCCACCCTCCCTCCAAGATCCCCCCACTTCCAGACAGAACTATAAAAGGCTACTGTCTGCAAATGAGAAATAGCCCTGTAGGACCCACCAGCAGGTTATGCAATATGTGACATAGACCACCAGGGGCTGAACTGAAACCGCTAATACTTTTTTCATAGCATCATTAGCCAGAGTTAAACAAAGTGTCAAAGTGAAAAGATGGGGAGGCTGACCTGGCTCATTATATTTGCATGCCTTCATTTTAATTATTTTTGCATTAAAATTAAACACTAATATTCAATTGTGTGAGTTAAATGTTACCAAAATACAGTACATTACTTTTCATGTTTTTAAACAATTAATGTTATTTTGTGATGACTATCTAAACTTGATTTTCAATAAATAGTAAAATTCTCTTGACAGCAATGCAATTTAAATTTAAGGCTAAGGAGAGTTTATTATTAAAATTTTTCCCTATTGTACTTTATGAGATAAAATTAATTGATTTGTTTTGAAATTTAGATCTTAAATCAAAACCTGCCTCCAACCGAGAAGAATGAGTCTGGGGCTGATGGAATAAGTTTGCATGTGTTCTTGACCTCGTGTTGACAGTCATCAGGAAAAAATATGTTCCCTTTATAATAGCAGCTTTACAATTTTGAGACATTGCTAGGCTTTTATGTGCACTAATATTAGTGGCCGCATGTACCTTAAATAAAACCAACCCAATAAATTTAGGATTGTGGCTGAAAAATAAATGTCATGTCAGTAACCCTCAACCAGATACCAGAAGAAGGATTATGTGATTGTTTAGTCCAAAAATTAAGTTTCATGTTTTTAATTGGTGTCATATCCTGTCCTAAGTCTAGAGTGCTTAAATCAAAGGCAACGAGGCTAACCTGGAGAGGAAACATAATAACAACTCCTTTCATCCCCTACCTCAAATGTTTTTATGCTCAACCCTAATTTTTGCTAAAACACTTTCAGGCAAAGACAACAGGAAACAGTAAACATGGCAACACCATGAAAATAATTTTCGGATGCATTATTTCTCTCTGTGTTCAAAGACTGAGTCGAACAGGCTGCAGAGAAAACTGATGTATCATTAAACTCAATGCATACAAAAACAACCACCCTTCCAGCAAAATGGATTAATTTCATAAATCTTGTTTCCAACTAGACTAAAGCCAGGAATTGACTCCAACTCTCACATCAATCGCCCGAACCTGTGGTGCATCGCAGTAGAACGTTCAAAGGGAATCACAAGACTCTAACAACAGCTTTAGGGACAGGGATGCAATTATAACTGACAGCCAGATGTCTGGCTGGGCTGCTACAACTACCCATCAAGATTGCAGATGGTCTTGAGAACTTTGCATCTAAACAGAGAGTCTGAGTGAATGATATACGGATAAACAACAATACCACAAATCATCAACACACATTGAAAAAGTTGCTGTGACTGATAAAGATTTCAGATGTCAAGAGTTGGCCAACTCAACCCCTCTTCTCCCCCTTCCCTCCCATTACCTCCTACCCAAACAAAAAAGCTTGTTAGTGGTTGAGGGCCCAGCAGGAAATGTTTTGACACCCAGTGCCAAACGCTAATCCTTCACTGCCGCCTTTAATATATGTAAATGTTTAGATTACAGAGGCAAAAGGGATTCCAATAGAAATTACTTTACATGTGGAATATGGAGATTTAATAATTTGGCTAACTCTATATTACATTTATTGCACTTCCCCCTTAATTAAGGATTACCTTAAAGGAGCACATTAAAATTCAAAGAGAAGGAAAATTTGTTTTAATTATCATTAAAGCAGTAATCAACATGCAGCCTTTTGCTTTTTGTTCCTTTTGAAATATGTGTTTAAAAAATATATATGAACAGATTCTCTTAGTAGATTGTATGACATTTTTTAACCTATCTAGATACACAGTTCTTCATTTCACAGATTCCATATAGTCTTAAAATAAGTATGACCAGATTTGACGTGCATTTGTGATTCATAAAATAGTATAAATATCAAGCCACTCTAATCCAAATATAGATAAAAGATTTGGAGGGAAATTCAGTAAAAATGTCTTACTTTGTAAAACAGTTTGAAGTTTTAATTAATTTATGGCATTAAATAATTGCAAAAATAATATAACTATACTCAACCTATTTATTCTTTTAGTGAGTATTGGTGGATTTTGCAGTGTCATGAACTATTTTTCAGTTTTCATAAGGTCTCTTAGAGCACCTAAAAATTATGTCCTTACAAGAAAACTCCTTTCTACAAAGGTGCTTGGACTTAATATTTCAAATACATTTCCCTTTTGTGACATTCTTCTCTAGGACTCCAGTGTACACGCCTTCAGTTGTTGGTTTCAAACCAATTTTGAGGTCTCAGCTTTCTCCAGAAAAATGTCAAACCCAGAAGCCTTTCAAGGTAGCCGCTGTGAACACGGAGGCCCTTTCTGCACAGCCGGACAGACGGTCTCTCCAACTGCCCCAGCGACTTGCCTCATGTGGATACGCACAGCAATCCCCCAAACAGAGATGCATCGTATCCCCTTTCCCGGAAGCAACACTTCCAGAAAATCTGCTGACCAAGAAGAAACAGCAGGGGTGAGAGAAGTGGCCAAAGCACTCGAAACATCTTAACAAGTGCTAATTAAATGTCTTGCTTAAAAAATATGGCTTAAGAAAGCCAAATACAATAACTTCTTACAGATGGTTTTAGGAACTAACAAGACCTGTAGGAAATGGCACATTAAGATTAGTGTCCCCAGTGTCTCTTACAACCATTAGTGACTGAAGGTGCTGTGCACTTTAGGAAGAAATGATCAGAATTTGTCTGATGTGAAGCTGTTTGGTTTGTTTCTCATTTCTCTCTGAAGGGAGCTGTGCATCTGTTTTAGTGCATTATGCAGGCAATTATTGAAACGGCCAGTCAGTAGAACAGAAAGAGAGCATTAGCAACCCTGAAACCTATTTTTTTCTGATGGGGTACAAAGCCATCCTGAAAAATAACTGTGAACACCAAGAAGGCAGGAACTGTGTCTTGTCAAATCCATACCCCTCTATTCAACACATAGTGGGCATTTTATAACTGTTCATTCATTTTTTGAACAAATATTCCTTCCATAGTTAGCCTCTGCCAGGTAGGGGCTAAGTTTTGGAGATAAAGTAGTCAAGAAGACAGACATGGTATAAACTCTTTTACCGTTCTATACAACCTGTGTGAGGATATTTGTTGAAAGGATGGATGGATGGATGGAGGGATGGATGGATGGCAAAATGTGTGCTGGGAAAAAGCAGCGTTACTCAGACACAGGTCTGGTGGTCTAGTCTGATATTCCTTTAGGAAGAGCCTCTTGGGCTGAGCACATTCAAAGAAATATAGAGCCAGATTCCCAGGTGAGATAGCTCAAGACAGAAACAGTGGCAGAGACTGGTCCCAGTAGGGGCCTGAAACTAGGTTCTGACATGGTGATCTGAGCTTTGCCTCTGAAGCTAAGTGAGGTTTCCCAGGATCTTAGAACCTGTTCAAGATTACTACTAGTAACAGCATTCTTGGTAGAATCTGGAAGAAGAGCCTCTGATAATAAAGAAAAATATAGGCCCAATACTTAAAATTTTTTTTTACTTTCAACGTATAACTGAAAGACAAAAGGGGGCCGGGCGCGGTGGCTCATGCCTGTAATCCTAGCACTCTGGGAGGCCGAGGCGGGTGGATCTCTCGCAGTCAGGAGTTCAAGACCAGCCTGAGCAAGAGCGAGACCCCCGTCTCCACTAAAAATAGAAAGAAATTATCTGGCCAACTAAAAAAATATATATAGAAAAAATTAGCCAGGCATGGTGGCACATGCCTGTAGTCCCAGCTACTTGGGAGGCTGAGGCAGAAGGATTGCTTAAGCCCAGGAGTTTGAGGTTGCTGTGAGCTAGGCTGACGCCACGGCACTCACTCTAGCCTGGGCAACAAAGTGAGACTCTGTCTCAAAAAAATAAATAAATAAAAATAAAAGACAAAAGAGTGTGTATATGTCTGACTCTATTATTAAGAAGAGACCTCTTATTTCCATTTGTTTATATAATGCCCCTTGGGAAGAAATGTCTTGTTGTCCCAAACTGTCTTTCACCCCAGCAGGCTTCTTGACCTCCTTGCTGTTGTTTGTTTGTTTGTCTTAATTCTACTCCCATTTGCCATGTATTCAACTGCTTAATACTAATGTTTTACAGCATGTCTATACCCATGATGCAGACTGGGGTTTTGGGTGGGATGGGAGAAGGGGATTCAGTGAAAAAATTCCTGCCAACCTGAATATTTTCCGTAAAAGAACTAGTTAACAACTAGATCTAGTTAACAACTAGATTTTCCTTTTGCAGCTGGTTGCTTTGCAATATAATGAAAAGGAATTTCTGAATGATTGGGTTCATGGGCCAGTAATCCCTGAAGACACAGACTACATGTACCATATCACTCCTGTTTATCACAACACCAGGTACCAACCACCGCCATCCCCTTCATGAAAAAAAGAGTCTTCACTGGAATCAATGGAAGAAAGTAAACTTGCTTTGGATATAGTGTTGCTCCTTTCACATATTCACTCAACAAACATTTACTAAGAAACTCTTTGGTGTCATTTGCTGAATAACTATGTATGTGCAAGTTGGTTAGAAAAGAAAAGGCTGCTGAAGGAACTGTTAAGGGAAAAAAAAGTATCAAGGTTGTAGCATTCTAAATATAAGTTTCAGCCTTGGGAGAGTCCAAAAGCCCAAAAAAAAGATTGTTTTTCTCTAATGTCATGGACTAGACCAGAGTGTTTCAGATAATGGCAATGATGAAGATGAGCTGATGATGATGTCAGTGCCACCATTCACTTGATGACGGCTCACTGCAAGCCTGCCACTGTGCACCATACCTCACATTCATTTTGTCATCTAATTGCCACAACAAACTTGTTAAATAGGACTCATTGTTGCCATTTTACGGACAGGGAAACTGAGGCTCACAGAGGCTAATTAACATCTAATACTAATAACATCTAGTAAATGGTAAAATGCAGATTCCAACTTCAGAGTCATCTACCTCCAAAGCCCACAGCACTATGCTTCCTCTCTAATGTGATCTAGGTGCTTATAGTTGAGGCCATTTAATATTCAAGTCAAAATCTAAATGATTATCACTACACACACGTGAGGTTTGGATGACTGCTTTTGAAGCCAGGTCTGGAAGACCATTCAGATGGTCGTTTAAATGCATGTTTAACATACTGACTGCCACACTAGAAAAAAATTTTTTCCTTGGGGCCACGGTGTTTTATTATGAAAACAGAATAAAAACTTCGAAAACAAAATGATCCTTTCTCATTTAATGAAAAATGAAATTTATTGACTTCTATTAATTTAATCCACTTTTTAAGAGTTAATTTGTCAATATTAGTTATAATAATAAGAATATCAAAAAGTAAGATTTTTCACAAACCAGCTGCAGGATTTTGCCCAATTTTTGCTTCATGAGGCCCTGAGCTTAAAACTAGCGTGAGTTAAATACAACTCACAGGGCAGTTAATGTGTTTTTAAACGCCACTTTCCCATGTATTGTCCAAATCTTTGTACCATTTTATGGGCTCCAAATCTCATTCATTGTGTTCCCTTTTACATCAGATCTCTCAAAAGAGGTGCCACAGATATAATATTTCAGATCCAAAGGTGTTGCCCTTCCTGTCCCAGACGGCCAGCATTGCCCCTGAGCTGTCCCTACATCAGCTATGACAGTCCAAGGAGCCCCCACACATGTGTGGCTTAGCAGGGCGTCACTCCGAAGCTGAGGCACTGGCTGGGAAGGAGGAAAAACGGGGAAGGAAAGGTAAGACGAATGAAGCAAGGGAGAAGGAGAAGGGGAAAACTGCCTTCCCCAGCTTCCAGCCGGCCTTGTTCCAAGTCCCCCTGCAGAGGGCTGAGTTCAGAAAGGAGCAAATGGAGCGTATGGAGGCAGAAGACCTGGAAGCCCTGGCTTGTCACCTGACCCCTATGAATTTGGGCAAGCCACGGACCACCCTGGGTCTCAGTTTCCTCATCTGTAAAAATGAAATAATGATAAGGTCCATTTCACCAAATATTGAACATCTAATGAGATTATGTATTTTTAACAGCTTTATTGAGTTATAATTGACATATAATAAACTGCACATATTTAAGAGATAATGCATTTGAAAGAGCATTTGTAAACCATAAAATTTTTATCTCCACCAAGCTCACAATGCCACAGTAGCTCCCTAATTTTTGAAGCCATTTTCTGTTTGGTTTTTAAGAGCCTTCATAACCCGGCTGCACCTCACCCAGCCCACCTCATTTCTCGCCATTTTCTGATACAGATTTGGTGTTCCAGCAACAGTGAGGCCAGCCTTCTTCACTGAGCGTTCTTTCCACTGGCTTTTCTGTGGAGCACCGGGCGACCACCAGGCTCCCACTGTGCATCCCCCTGTATCTTCGTTCATTCCTACAGCCCTTGAACACTGAGCACACACCCTGCCAAGCACTGTCCTGTGTGTGGGGAGTGGGGTTAGGGGGGCGCTTCTGTGAGCAAGACAGACAAGCACGTTGCCCCCCAGGGCCCTTTGAGAGCGCTCTCTGCAGCAGGCGGGGTGTTCAGCCGCCAGACTCGTTCTTCCCCAGGAGAATCCTCCCGCTCTGGTGCCCTCTCCTCTAGGAAACCTTTTAATTACCACGAGCTAATTATCTTATCTCTCTTTTTTCTTACAGCGCTTGTAGGCTGCTTCATATAATTTAGGGCGTAATTTTATTTTGTAAAATTAAATAAAATTACGCCCTAAATTATTGCCCAGGAAGCTATTTTTCCATATTCTTATAACCATATCAAAGAGTAGACATATCAAATGCTTGTTGGTTTCAGAAGACTACATCAGAAAATCAGGTATGGGTAAGAAACTTTCTGAGGGACTAGGACCCATCGTTGCCCCTCAGTGACACCTGTGCCGTGGGCTGGTGGGCCCTGCTGGGAGGGCGGCACTGCTGGGGACAGTCTGATTCACGGCTTGTCCAAAGCCAACCACAGGGGAAGCCATGCTCAAGGACATCTTCCTGCTGCCAGTGAAAGACGAGTGTCTCCTAGCAACCAGATTCCAGTGGCTTCCTGTCCTGGGAGCCGGCCAGTGTGCTCACTGCTTTATTGCCTAAGGTTTTGTATTTTGGCCTTTCTGATCATTGCATTTATTCTAGATGCTGAAGCTTTAGGAATAAGGTCTGATCCACAGGCTAGCTGCAGCGATTAGAGCTGAGAAACCATTTCATTCACAACATCCTTTCAGCAACCACGGATGACTTTCATGGTTTTAGCCTGAAAAGGGTGAATATATTTTTTAAAGATTTCATATATATCAGAGCTGTTGGTTTGAAAGATACTTAAAATGGAAAAAGGGTACATTCTTTCCATCAAATAATCAAAAAGTACTCAGACCTTTTCAAAAGAGATGCACTATCATTCAAAACCTGTTATAGCAATAAACTTTAACTTGGCAAATTCATAGATGCAGAAAGAAAGGCAAGTCAAATTTGAAGAAAATGGTTCAAGGTCCTTAAAAGTTTTGATAGCTTAAAATTATGTTTGCTGCAACATGGGTTGAGCATCTATTCGCTTGTTCTTTCTAGAGATTTCTAAGCTCAGTTTTAAGGTACATAGTGCTACATTTTTATTTCAATGGGATTGAATTTGAGCAGCTGATGTTGCTTTTTTAGTTTTCTCTTGCTTTTATCAAACATTCATCAAGACACAAGTTTCTCATCTATTTAAAAAAGTTATCCATACTTCATAGTGAAGAGCTCAAAACTAGCTGTAAGTATATCCTTAACTGCAAAAACCCCATAAACAGGAATTAAAAGTCTGATTACTTTTCTCTTTCAAAAATGAAAACTCAGAGACAGAAAAGAGTCACATGTGTCAGAGGACTGGAAAACCCCAGAACTCTTTCCCAGCAAGGCCACCGAGGCCTGGTACTGCCCTAGATTCCTGAGCGGTCAGTTGAGGCTTAGAGTCCCGGATTCTGCGTGTATGCAGGGAGCTTTGTGTCTGTGGACTCAAGAGCTCTTCCGAGGTATCCCTCATTTCCTCCCTCTTTCTCTCTCCTCCCAGCAATAACTGTCACAAAGTCGCGAGTCAAAGATTAATTCTTTGGCTGTGGAGTTTCACTAAACCTAAGACTGATGAGCCCTTTCTTCTCAGGAAAAGTATAGGATTTACCAGATATCGGCCAGTGGCTTTCATCGTTTCATCATCCGCTTCTGAAATTTATCCTGGGATGGAGTTTTCACTAAGGGGTTGTTGAACGTTCCCTAGAACAACTCCTGGGGTCCTTAGTTTTCTCTTCTAGGATTCTGGATGTGTTTGTTTCAAGGGTACAGAATTAATCATGTGGTTATAGCAGAGCACTCCTGCGTTACTCTCACTTACTCACTAAATAACCTCGTACATGGACCAAGGATTTCCTTGTGGTTTCAGGCTGTTCTTTGTTCCCTGAAATGGTGAGAACACCCATTGAGTATCTCAGGAGAAAGGTATCTTTAAAGTCCATTAAAAACTTTTGGTTAAAAGGAAAAAATGATCTGCCACCCACTTGTCTGAGTTCTGCTTTCTTAGTCTTTAATCGACATGTAAATCTGGTCACTTGATGTTTTAATACTACATGAGGTAAATTCAGCTTAATAATATTTTTCCAAAGGGGAGAAAAACTAACTCTGACTTCTCCTGTAGGCCTTTTCAGACATCTATGTAGTAATGGAAGGAGCTGAGGACAGAAAAAGCCCTGGGAGGGAACCTGGATCTCACCCCCCTCAACCCAACATTCTAATCACTGCACAAGATTCAAGATAATTCAAGAATAATAGGCCTGGGTCCCAGCCTTAATCATTTCCATTTTCATCATGGTTTACACAATAATTGTAAATGACCTAGTTGATTAGTGTCTCTATAAAGCCAAACAGATTGGGAGGCAGTGTAGAGGATTGCTAACTGCATAGGTTTTACATTCCCATAGACCTGGGTTAAACTCCCAGCTCTGTCATTTACTAGCTGTGCGACCTTGGGAAAGCCACCAGACATCTCTGAGCCTCATAATTCCTTACCTGTAAAATAGGGGGTTTGATAACTACCTGTATGAAGATGAGTATGAGGATGAAATGAAACAATGTGTGCAAAGGATTTGGCATAGTGTCTGCAACTACTATCTATTGAATAATAAATTATAATGCAGACAACTTTGATATGTGTGGTATATTATATTGTCTTATCAACTGTCACTTAAGTACAAAGCACTGCGCTGAGTGGTATAGAAATCCCTCAAAGTTTCGGACTCTCTCTTTCTTTGAAAACTTTATAGCCCAGTTCCTGATCAAGGAAACAGCATAGAAACCTATAGAAAAAGTAAAATGGCATTGGACATTCTTGGAGTGCTGTCCATTCGCAGTAGAGTCAAGTCCACCCCTGAGACTGACAGTGCCTCGATTATTGTCTCATGGGTCACACCTGAACCAACTAGGGCAGTCAATGAAATAACAATCACATTCATCCAACAAATATGTATTGACCTACTATGTGCCAGGCACTGTGCCAGGTGATGGATATATCTGTCTTCCTGGCCTTTACTTTAAGAAGCATTCAGGTTCTGTTTTAAGCATTCCAGATAAGTTAACTCTTTTAACCCATCGAAAAAACTAGGAGGGAGATATTAGCAATGGTCCTATTTTACAGATGAAAATACTAAGTACAGAAAGATTAGATAACAAGGCCACACAAGTAATACACAGCAAAATTGGAGCAGAACCAAGCCAAATGGTTCTAGAGTCTGCTCTTCTAACACCCATACCTTCCTGATTCCTGACAGCACCTGGTCACAGGAGGGGACTGTTGCATGCCTCTGGCTTGGTTCCTTTACTCCTCTTTTTGAAGATGGATTCCCTAGCCCACAGGATTGGGGCTTCACTCTTTCCTTTCCTTTCAGCACTGAAGACCTCAGAAGGAACTCTAAAATCCCTATGGACACTAACCAAGCATCATCAGTTATCATATTTAAGCCAATCTCTCTCACATTTTTGAATAAGGGTTATAAACATACTCTGATGCATTAAAAACATCTACCTTAGGGGAGGTTTACTTCATAATTCGAATAAAACAGATTTCTAACTTGAACAATATTGCAGCCTTTGAAGTATTATTTAAATTGTCCTAGAGACAAATTACTTATAAAACTGAACTATCACTTTATAGCTGAATGAAAATTAATACGCTCCTCTTTATTTCTACGCTTGAGCATAAATTTCATTACGTAAAACACTCTGGAATTTGGAGAGCTAAAATGTGAACCTTTTTCTCTGCCCAATCTTGTATCTCTTGCAATAAAAAGTGAAGAACAAAAACCATCAGTAATAACCAGAATGGAGGAAGAATGTTTACTCAGAGCCTAACATCACTTCCTTTCCTAGTTGTTCAACTGTTAGAGAAATAATTTGAAAAAGAGAAATAATTTGAAAAAGAAAATTGCCTCATATTTGTAAATGGAAAACACCGTAAAAGAAGAAAAATGGCTGCCCCAATAGTTTTAGGACATAATTTTTTTTAAGGGATGAGTGCAATCCTTCGTATGTTCTTTTCAGAATCTAGACCATCCCGGGCACAGAGTAGACTATTAGGCTTTAAGTTTTGTCCGTGGTTAGCGAACGACATACAAAGAACTAAATTGCTCCCTTGAAGTTGAAATCAAAGAGCCCTCACGAGCAGCCTGATATATATATCCGAATGGGAGAGTACACACATGCGTATGATGGAGGCAATCGAGAGAGAGAGAGGGGCTGTTTTAAACCATGACAGATTATCAAATCCTAATGTGATTATGCTGGAACATGAAACACACACACACACATACATGTATATATACACAGTTGCTTGTGAAAAACATCTCTGAAATTCTTCAAACCTAAAGTTTAGAAAAACACGTGCTATGGACATAGCAACAGTAATTTCAAAATCACTCCTTTTATGAGTCCATTCCTCATCTTTTTTATCACGTTGATACACTTTTTAGGAAACAACAGAGAAAGAGAAATAGGATTCTGAAGACAGAAAATTTAATTACAAAACAGCCACCCACCTTGCTTTCAGGGTCAGGAAGTACAATGGCCTTCTCTTGCAGCAAGAATGAACTTAACACCTATGTGTTAAATGATCACATATCTATTTAAAAGAAAAAGCAATAGTTTTTAAAAAAGAAATAAAAGCTGCAATATCTCAGTCCTTCTCATAGCAAGTCTTACAAAATAAATAAATAAAATAAAAGCAGCATACTGGCTCTCTGGCATAAGGCAGAAAGCAGAGTCCTTAAGTCACTGTTCCCCTGTTTTGCAAAACAAAATAAAACCAAAAGCAACAGAAAAAGGTGTTGTTTGGCAGGAGGGGAAGGACCTTAAAACACCTTGTGCCCTCCTGGGTCCCTCCCAATGTCTTCAGTGTGGGCTGTGGAAGCCACACCGCTCAACACCAATGTCACCATCGGCTGCTTAAATGCCACAAAAGTACACTTAGAAATGAGAGGAAAGTGACTGACACGGATATGTTGAGCCAGCCCCACTGCCACTGGAACAGCCTTAAATGCCCACACAAGGAGAATAAAAAGAAAAGCACATTTTGCAATAGAATAAATTCTTTTTTTTTTTTTATTGAGACCGCAGAAAGTCACATGACCCTGCATGGAGCCTTTCAGGAAAGCAACCGAAACGCTAAAGAAACGAGCGGGGCTGCCTCCTTCCTCCCGCAGCCTCTCAGCCCGTCCCGCCGCGTGTCCGCATTCTTCTGGGCGCATCTGTGGAGCTATTAAGTGGGATAATCCCTCTGGCCTTTGATACATTTCTGGACATGATTATTTCATTACTCGCAGTATATCAGTAGGATCATAATAAAAAGGACTTCTGACAACCTGCCAAGAGTTTTGTGGCCTTGTAAACACAAAAGTGCTCTAATAAAATTTTATTAAGTGTTAAAAAGTCATAAAAAGTGAAATAACATAAACTACAAAATTTACTGTCCTCAGCAAATGCTGAAAATATCTTCCATAGTAAAATTAAATTAGCATGTAATAGACAGAGAAGCAGTGTGGAGTGGATTTAAAAGAGGATCCAGGGAAAATGACACTGTAACCCAATAAGGGTCACGGGGATTTCATTCGGATTTTTCCCCCCTCAATGTGAATAAATGTGCTGATTACAGACAAGAGCTGCGGGGTTAC
The DNA here is from genome assembly GCF_020740605.2 of Lemur catta. Taxonomy (NCBI): domain Eukaryota; kingdom Metazoa; phylum Chordata; class Mammalia; order Primates; family Lemuridae; genus Lemur; species Lemur catta. Next base: position 50,387,557 of record NC_059135.1, read on the forward strand.
TGGAGTCTCACACATTGTCAATACTTCGGAAGAAATAATATACGGCAGATTGTAAGGAGCGCGGGGAGACGGGGAGCGCGGCGGGGGAGCGGGCGAGCGGAAGGGCGTCCACTAGGGCGCGCTGCGAGACCGGGAATGCCCGCCAGGGCGCCCGCCGCGCCGCGCCCGCGCCCCCCTCCGCAGCGTATTTACAGTTGGGGATTTTTCCCTCTCTCTCCTGTGACATTTTCCCCAAATCGGAGGAAAATGTGTAAGTCGAGCTTTGCCGCAGGCAGCCCTTGGTCTCCGCTTTCGCATTCGGGGTCTGGGAGTGGCAGGAGGGGCCCTTGGCGGCAGTGCTAAACCCCGGGGGACCCGCCGAGGCCCCCAGGCCGACGCCCGGGGACACGCTGCCCCGCGGCGGGAAGCCAAGAACGAGTGAGGCCGGCGTCCGGCTCCGCGCGGGGCGCGGGTGCGCTCCGATCGCGGCGGGTCAGCGGCCCGGCCGCGGGGTCAAGTGCGTTCCCGGCGTGGACGGCGCGGCTCCGGGAGTGAGCGCTGCCCCGCCCGGCCTGCCCTCCGGAGTTCCGAGTGCCCCGCCGGCCCGGGGACCCGTCGCCCCCGCCCGCCCCGCCGCGCAGGGACGCCCAGCTCCGGGTCGTTGCCGAGGCGCGCGGGCGGGCACCGGCGGCCGCTTCTCCCGGGCCCCGACCTCGGCCCACGCCCGGGGATCTCCCCGCGCCGCCCGCGGAGGCTCCGACTGGAACCGGGGCCGACTTCCTCTGCATGCCGCTCCGAGTGGACTCTGCCATCGGCAGGAAACGGCTCGGACGCCCAGCTGCCCTCGCGTTGCTGGAGAGAAGCAGCTCCCACCACGGTCTTGCCTTCCCTCCCCCCGAAAGCCCCGCGCAGGTTTGTAAGGAGAGGTGCGAGTTCTGAAAAGTATTTGCCTTCCAGGGAGAAAGACGCTGCGAACTGAGCCCGGTGAAAGACGGGCGCTCTGGAGCTGGAGATCATCGACGTGCCACGTCTGTCTTGGTTTGCAGTTCCAAAATGATGCTCACGCTGCCATCCGAAGAGTCAACATCAGTGTGAGTGAAATAGGAAATAAATGCTCAGCGACACGTTTTGTGGCGTCATTTTTCCTTAGGGATGTCCAAAGTTTTTAAGCTGCACTTAAAAATTAGCTACATTTTGCCAGAAGGAAAACATTTTTTAGGTAAAACTGTTGATAAATTCTAGAAGAGGTAAGTTAAAGTTACCACGTAGATCTTCCAGTTTTTCCTAGAGAGGCTTGCACGGGTTACTAGGATGAGGACGGCTTGTATTTTTAATTTTCCAGATGGCAAGAGCGTTTGGTTCTGAGTTGGCAAGCTTAATGTTCAAGGGCAAACGGAGCATCCAAGGGTCGTTTGATAAACAATGTTCACTTTATTAAGTGAACATTCTAGCCTGAAATAGATATAATCAATTCACAGTGAGAATTATAAGCCCATGTTTTATACTTTCTTTTGTTATAAGTTATATGGAAAAGGTGTTTATTAACAATTAAAAGAAAAACCTGTTTGTTGTCATTTGCAAAGTATTGAATTTGAAATATCCTGGAGCAGCGGGGTTAAAACAGCAAACAGGTTAACTTCAGTGTGGTCTGACTTTTGCTACCAAAGGCTTTGAGAGCTAATAAAAACAGAATTTAAAAGAATGGATATAAATAATAAAATTCCATTTTGACTCATTGTGCCTCCCCCGGGGAAGGGGCAAGATGATACCGAGTGACTGGCCTTTAAGCCATTCCCTGCAGATAGCAATTGGGAATGTGACGGGCCAGTGTTGCCTCTGAAAATGTACAGCAAGTATGTTTATGGAAGCACAGAAACAATTTTTTTACTACCTAGGATTTTCTTAATAGTGTACACTAAAAGTTTTGCATTTAGAAATGTATGATAAACATTTCCTCAAAAGGAAAGGTTTCAAAAGAAAACTTTACACTTGTATTATTTTGTTCTGTGTTCATATTTTAGATTGAAGTTCATCTCTCTTTCAGAAAAATATATTTTTGTAAATATTAAAATATTGCAACTATTATTTTTAACTCTCTCCAGCTAGATATTTGATTGCTGTAAGTATTTTTATAAAAAAAATTTTTTAAGTAATATTAATGCAACCTTATTCAAAGAGTTTAATGGAAAGAACAAAATTTCCAAGCCTGTAAATGCAATCTATATAAAATTGTGAGATCAAAGCTTTTCATAAAGAGACTTAGGAATTTATACATTTTAGATGAATATAAAAACATATTTTAAAGTAGTTTACCCACACAGTTCCTCCCCACCTCTGAAAAAAATTCAGAGACTATTTTCAATCTTACAGAAATTCCATAATCAGGTATAAAAAAATTACTGTAATTTATAGTTCTGTCAAAATGGTGGATACTTTTTAACGTGTTGTGAAAAATATGAAAAAATATTCTCTGCCCTTTATATGTTTGAGGGACTGGAAAAGACAAGAAGTTTGTAAACACATATTACTACTGAAATCTATAAGACCATTAAAGTATGCAAGCAATTATATCCTATCTAAATAGCAGAAGTATTTTTTCCAACTGCTTTTTAAACTTTGAAAATGTTATGTGTTTTAATTAGTACCTTTCTTTAAATATTCTCAATATTTATATCAGCTATATGATAAAAATTATTGGATTTTGTTCTGTATTACTTTCTGCATAAACAGTTGAGAATATTTTATATTAATCTTCTTTTTATATACATGGGATAAGTTTGAACATGTGCCTTGTTGGAGTAAAAAACAATCCAAGTTCATTTCTGTCTCTCAAACTTGGCATTGATCTTGATCTCATTTTTTATGCACACAAATTACTGTTGAAATCAATTTGGACATGGCAGTTTGTATGAAAATTTTAAGACAGTGCAAGTTTTATATGGAAGAATATATATTAAGGTGTGACATAGCTAATGGCTGAAATTAAATCAGGAGGCGCAGTATTCACTCCTTTGGATGATAATTTTAGACATAGTTTTGCACTCAGGAAGGATTTTCTTATGCTCTGTATTTATGAATATCTAAATTATTGTACCTTGCAACTTCAAAACTCAATAACCAAATACCAAATTTATGTATTTTTAAGGTGACTAAGGCTAAGAATATGAGAAGCAGATTGGCTTTATGAAAGAAAGCAAGCATTTAAAATTGTATTTTAAAATATAAACTTAATTTCAGTTCCTGACAGAAATCTTGTGGTCAGCTCATCAGTTTTCCAGATCAGTTTTAAAACAGCATATAAAAACTACCTTTTCCACATTAGAAGTTCATATTTAGGTTTCCTTAACTGCAAAATCACTCTAAAACAGAGTGTTTTATGTGAAGGGCCATTTCATGTGTTGGGTCCATCGGTTACATATGAATGTGTAAAAATCTTGTTTAAAGACCAGTAAAAGTGAGGAAATTCCAAGTCGGGCTGGCTAATTCCATTCATAATTCATCCCGAGTGCCTGACTTAGGAAACTTGCAAACAGTTTATAGCTATACATACAAAATAAGTTGACTTGCTGTGTCAGCGGGAGGCAGAGTGAAGTTTGACCTCCCTGCTCAGAGAAGCTTAAATTGATAAAATTATGGAATGTGGGTTAAGCTTTTTGGTTTCCCAGGAATTTTGCAATCTCAACCCTTTTTGGATTTTCGCCTTTTGAAAATGTAAACACAGGACAACTTTTCTGTCCTGAGATGAGGTTGGCCCATCCATTTCCTTCCCACTTACGCATTTGTTCAGTAATTCTTCCAAGTGCGAAGGGACAGAGGCCCTGCCTTGAGAAAATAGCATATGCCATTTCTCTGCCCTCCTTCAGCCATCCCACCCCCAACTCTCCCTTTATTCTGAGCTTATTGGACAGGAATTTAGTACTGACACATGGTTCAGACTACCATATCCACAGCCCTAAGTACTTTTGGGGATTGGCAAGAAATCCATCTAGATTTTGCATTCTGAGCTGGGAAAAGGTACTGGGGAATCTCATGCCTTGATATTGGGGAGCTTCCAGTCTATCTTTCAAACTTTCAGTAATCCATCTGTTCCTTTTCCAAGGCTGTTGCTTTCCCTTAGTTTGCATGCTCAGGAAGATTTGTAAACATTTTCATAGATTTCTTAAACATTCTGAGTAATTGTAATTTTAAACCAGACTAATTTTATGAGTGAAGACTGGTCCAGAGAGAGTCTTTACATAGTAACTTCAATTTGATGTCAACTCAAATAACTTTTTTAAAAGAAGATCTTGAAAACATGGGTTTTCAGTGGAAAAGGCTGGCATCTACTTAGAGTAGGGATCCTCAGGACCAGTTAATATCCACCAGACACGCTTCATTAGACTGGAACAGACATTATGCTGAATTACTGGCTCTCTGTTTTCTTGAACATAGGTCATTTTGGGTCCTTAAAACTTGACATTTGAGGGGATTTCCTGTCTTTGAAGTACAACAGTTTGTCACCTGTTTGGCTAGCCTCCTTAAAAGTTGGGGCTCCTTTCCTACTTTGAAAGGCTTAGTGACTGTTCCCTGTTCCCTGGCTAGAGTTTCCCAGCTTATTGAATGCAGTGATACCTGCAGCTCTGAGACTCTCCTTTACAAGTTAGCACCTGCAGATCCTGTGTTCCAAACTTCATTCCTCTAGGTCAGAGAGCCTAAAAGAAAAGCCCAAAGCCATACATTCCCCTGGGTGAAGCCATAAAGAGGTAAGCTTTCATAATGAGGAGCCATATATCAACATTCATAGCTTTTCAGAACCGGAGTAACTAGTTAGTACTCAGGCATAAGAGTCTCATGCTAGAGCAAAACACAATAACTAGTGCCAAGTGTACTGTAGTGTGTGAAACTCATTTAAGTAATAAACCAACAAATGTCCTTTTAAGAACATGGTATTATTTTTACTTAAGAATGGATACTACTGCATCACCTTTTATGATGTGGATACTACAGTTAAGTATTTCTAGTGAAAATTTGCCTATTTGGAAAGCAAGTATCATCCATACATGACTGGTGTATTAGGAAACAACTGTGAATTGTTTCTAGGAATACCGGATATGCTTATTTTTACCAAAGGATACAACATGGGCATGCCAAAGCTCTTTATAAACTGTAACACACCTACAGATGAGAGTTATTTGCATGTATTTAAATAAATCTGCCTTCACCACACCGACCAACTAATCCTTCTCCCACTGCAAAGACTCGACTTTGCTCTGTTTTGGAGAGGCTCACCGATTATTTGAAAGTCTGGACACAAATACAGCATCTTCACGGGGTCCCTAATCAAGAATGCTGTTATCTTAATATTATGGACTTGGGGGGCTTTCTTTTCAGAGAACTGGACACACGTGTATGAAGTTAAGATATTCTGATAAGTGAAGGGAAGAAAATAAAAATAGATTTCAATATAGATATGGCTTAAGATCATGATCAAGTAGAGAAGAAATTAGACAAATGGAGTGTGTCAAAGGAAGGAGCGTCAGGCTAAATTCTGTTTGTAATTCTTTCATAATGAGTTGGAATGCAATTTTGATGACTATGCATTTCTTTTTGTGGCTACTGATCAGTTTGATCCATTTAATTTCTCTGGAAGAAACTATAGCCTTTGTAACAGTCTTTCCTACTGAGTTGTGCATAGGCACCTTCCAGGTTGCTTTCTAACAAGTAGCATGTGAATCATCTAGAGAAAACACCTTCAGCAAACACCTTCACAAAGCATCCATCCCAAGGGCACAGCTCCTGTGTCTGTCACAGAACAAGTGGCACTACATCCAGTCAAGGAGGTGGACTCCGATTCATGCATTTGTCAGGTTGTTTGGTGACCCTATATTCCCAGTTCCTGCTCTTGGCAACTGTAAGCCAAGTGTGTGTAAGTGTCAGAATGGATTCTATGGCTACTAAACGAAAATTCTGTCTCTAGGTACCTGCTCCTGTGTCTTTCATGTGGGCAAAATGTTCCAGTCTTCCCTTGGTTACATCACAGATGAGATGAGAACCAGATAGGTGGGAAAGGGTGTTGCTGAACAGCTGAATATTGCCACAAACTCAGAGCACTTAAAAACACTTTGAAGTCATGCAGCTGTTCTTTCTTTTTTTAACTGTCTTCAGTGAAACTCCAAAACTCCCATAATGTCTACCTTAAAAGCATCAGGAGTATTTTAATTGGGTAATAACCATCCATATTTTCTTTCTGATAAATTAAAAGGAATTAGGAATGAAATTTTATGATGATTATAAACTGCATTACTGACCCAAGGGACAAGAACAATTATGAAAAATATGTCCTGTGTATTTGGCATGAATATGAATTTAGACTTTTAAACCATTCATCTTAAATACTCAAGCATCTTATTAAAGCTTATAAAATAATATTCACATAATGATAGAGAAACTTATAATCATGATTGATATTATCTCATCAATATTGCAGCAGGCCCCATGCCAACTACTGAAGTTGATTTGGTCTTTGCCTGTTGAACTTAAGACAATAATGAATATATTACAAAAAAGAGGAAAGATGGTAAAAGATTTTGTATATTGGAGATTATTTTCCCTTTCTCAAAATTACTAACCATGAGAAGGAAAAGTGGTTTATGAAAAACCTGGAAACCTGATGAATTGGACTTTTACTATGAAATATTGGGGAAGGGTGTGATCAAAATTAAACTTTAATAACCAGCAGCTGTTTGAGTACAAGTTCAGCTTACATGAGTGTGAATCATTGTTTGAGGGTAACCCACTAAGCTGAAATGGGAGTCATCTTTGAGAGCTTTAGTTAATACTACCCACGAGCCATCATGGTCAATTAACTCTTGTAAACTTTTTGAATGAGTTGGAGATGACTAGGGACATTGCCAAAGACAACGTGGGCAAAAATGGGCATGCTAAATGGCGGGGCTGCCTGTATCAGCATTTTGCTTTGGCCCAGTCCTGCAAAGCCCTAGCAGTTGCCATTCAAACACTTGTTGTTATGTTAGCAAAATTAAGCCTTTAGAGCTGTGGTCCCCAACCCCTGGGCTATGGACTGGTACTGGTCTGCAGCCTGTTAGTGACTGGGCTACAGAGCCCTCCCCTCTGCCCCTGTTCATGGAAAAATTGTCTTCCATGAAACTGGTCCCTGGTGCCAAAAAGGTTGGGGACTGCTGCTTTAGAGTATATATTTAACTGTGAGTAATTTGTTCCACTTAAGTGTTGGTATTTTTTAGCATGACCTGCCTCTGTTATTATTGTATAGATATATGACAAACACAGATTTGACCTCTGCCCATGGGCCTGGGTTTTGGTTCCAGCTCTGCTGTGTGACCTTTGGCAAGTTACTTAACTTGTCTGAGCTTTGGTTTCCTCATTTATAAAACAAAGGCAGTTAATTAATGCCTTTTGCAGTATCATTAATACTGTGAGTATTAAATGGCATAATGTTCACAAAATATCTGGAACACAATTTGCAGTCAGTAAATGTCTGTTACTACATTTGTAAGGTAAAAACAAAATTGAATCTTTGTTCTTACCGTTTTTCATTACTTAAAATTGTAGTAGAGATTGTTCAAGAAAAAGAGAGAGCACCTGAATACACAATTTCAATACTAGCTTGTTTTCATCAGAAATATAGCTTTGAACTCAAACTCGAGATTTCAGTGTTAGCCAACCTTCTCTACCTTCACCATCTGAAGGAAAATGTCTGTGTGTAGCACAGAAGAACTTAATTCTTTTCACCCCAAATGATAATCTTTACTAGACAAGTCAGGTAGAAAACTGACCCAAAGTCTCTGAACTACACAATTTCTTTGGAGAAAGAAAAAATAAAGGAAAAAGACTTGCTAATTCATGTTGGGGTTTGTGAGTAACATGAGAAAGGCAAAGCATGTGGAGCTTTTTTCTAATTCATAATTTTAAAATATTCTTCTGGGAAGTGACTTTTATCTGCCAAGATTCATTCCATGATAAGTTTTTACGGCCAAGTTATCAACTCTTGAATATGGGAACCGAGAATAGTAATGCTGACACACCTGTAACTAGAGCTGTGTAGTTGGCACTCTCATCATGCCTACTGACCCCAAATAAACTTAGGGTAATTGCTGAACAGTGTGGGCAGTGAGGACCTGCTGTAACTTTTATGTGTGTGCATGTTGTTACATCTGACAGACTGCTCCATTTAGATCAGCAATGTGTAACCCATTCATTGTTGTCTTCTTTCAACAAGGCCTCAGTCAAACATCATCAGATTCTCACTGAAGAGATGGTTTGCTGCAGCATACTGAGATTTTGAAGCTGGAGTCAAGAGATAGATAGCATAAGTAAAGATGACCTTATGTCATCCATTTAATGGTCCTTGATGGCTGATGAGAAGACACTGGAAGAGTACATGAATGATGAGGCAATGTTTAATGAATCTATTAATAATATTCTCAATATCAGGAAGAAAGGAAGGAGGGAAGGAAGAAAGGAAGGAAGGAAGGATGGATGGAAGGAAGGAAGGAAGGAAAGAAAGAAAGAGAAAGAAAGAAAGGCTCTGACATCTTACTTCAGAAATAGAGCTGTTCTTGTATGTTTTACTCCATTATTTTGGATATCAATACTGACCATGCTGAGGTTTGTAGTCTTTTATTCAGTTGGCCAAATTCCCCTGAAACTTTTTGTTTTCAGGTCCTACTGGGTAGTCTTGTGGCAATTGGCTAATTTTGGATTATATTTGAGATTTACCCTTAAATTTTGGATATTCTGTCTTTGTTCTTCATAAATGCTCAACTGTCTTAGAGGGCTTTCAGATTTTTTTTTTTTTTTTTTTTTTTTTTTTGTTTGGGATCACTTGACTCAATTCTAGCCAGGTATAGCCAGATCATAGCTCTAAAGCTTGCTTCTTCCCCTGACTTTCCCTGCTGACCTACATATGCCCAGGTGTTCTCATTTATAAAGTGTCACTCTTTAAAGAATCATTCAAGATTTTAAAATGTCAGGATATATTCAATAATCTGGTACTAAATTAATTGGTACATTTTGGAAGGACCTAGTATGTCCCCATCTAGTAGGTGGGGAGGAGGTGGGGTCCCTGTTAACAAGAAGAGGACATTCTACTTGGGGTAATAAGGTATCAGGTTATTCAAGAAAGTAGAGCATTAAGAGCTAAATTGTGTGGTGTGTACTTTAGGAGATCAAAGAAAAGGACAGAGAGAGCTATGAAAGAGTTCTCCGGAGGAGGTGGACAGCAACTGTATTTGTGAAGGGTGAGTAGCTATGGATGGGTGAAAAGAATGTTTTTTCCAGTGAGGGGGACGTGGTGGGTGAAAATGCTGAGGCAGGGATGGGCTCAGTGTGTTCCCCAAACTGTAAGGACTCCAGGAAATTGTTTCCCTCGTACCCTATGTGCTTACTAGTTTTGTTTGTCCAGAGTTGACCGGTTCTCCCAGGGGCAGATTTGACAGTCTGCACGCACTGTGGTCTATTTCATTTTAGCTTTTCATCTTGCTTCTCTCAAATTCAGTTACAATGCTATCCCGACTGGGTCACGGCTCTCCGTTGCTCAGTCTCTGGAGGATTGCTGGCTAGACCTTCGTGGCCTGGCCCTCCCCTCTTCTGGAGCTTCATTGCACTTCTGGATCCTTCTCACACCCCAACTTCAGCCACCTGGAACCTGCCATTACTATTTTTGCTCCTGGAACCCGCCCTATTCTCTCTTGCCCCCGGCCCTTCACCTAAAGCTCAGTTCTTGGTTTAAACATCTCTTCCACAGGAAGCCCAGGTTGGCTCCACTGCCCTTCCCTCTCACAAGCCCTGCACTAAGCATTTTTTTTTTCATAGTGTAGACACTGCTTTTTTATGTTCAAACTAGTGATCTTGGAGACACTTAGATTTGCTCACAAATTATTTTTTTTTAAAAATAGACTTTATTTTTTTTTAAATAGACTTTATTTTTTAAAGCAGTTTTAGATTCACAGCAAAATTGAACTGAAGGTACAGAGCTATCACATATACCCCTTGCCCCCCAATCTTAGCCTTATCAACATCCCCCAGCAAAGTGGTACATTTGTTGCAGTTGATGCACCTATATCAACACATTTTGATCACCCAGAGACCACAGTTTACATCAGGATTCACTTTTGGTGTGGTGCAGTCTATGGGTTTGGACAAACGTATAATGACATATATCTACCATTATAGTATCAGACTGAGTAGTTTCATTGCTTTTTAAAAATTCCTCTGTGTTTCACCTATGCACCCCTCCCTGCCCCTGGTCTCTGGCAACCACTGATATTTTTACCATCTTCATGGTTTTGCCTTTTTTAGAATGTCATATTGTTGGATTCATCCAGGACATAGACTTTTCAGATTGACTTTTTCACTTAGTAATATACATTTACATTTCCTCCATGTATTTTCATGGCTTGATAGCTCATTTATTTTAAGTACTGAATAATATTCCACTTAGTTTGGAGGCACTAAAGCTTATTTATCCATTTACCTACTGAAGGACGTGGCTGCCTCCAAATTTTGGCAATTATGAATAAAGCTGCCATAAACATCTTCGTGCAGGTTTTTGTGTGGACACATATTTTATTTTAATTACTTGGTATCTGTCTGTCTCATAAGACTATAAACTCCTTGCAGTGGGAAACTATGTTTGGCTTCATCAGTAGTGACCAGCAGAGAGACTGGACCTCATTCATTCATTCAAAAATTCCTATTAAAACTTGCCATGTGCCCGAATGCAACAGAGAGCAAAGCAAACAAAAACTATCTGTCCTCACATTCTACTTGAGGAGACAAACACTAAAACAAACTAAAAATAAAATATATAGTATATATATATGTTTACAATATAGCAATGAATATTTGGGAGAACAATAAAGCAAGAAAGGAGAACAGAAAGTGTCTGGTGCCAGGAGAGCTTTAGGTAGGGTGGCCAGGGGAGTCCTCACTAAGAGGGTGACCTTTGAACAAAGACCTGGAGGAAGTAGGGGTGAGCCATGCAGACAGCCAGAGAAGAGCGGTCAGCTGTAGGAAGCAACAAGTGCAGAAGCCCCCTCTAGTGTGCTGGGGGCACAGAGGGTGGGGTGGGGATGGAGCACCAGGAACAAGGAGGGGACAGGTAGGAAGTGAGGTCAGAGAGTGGGGGTTGGCAGTGGGGAAGGACACTGGTCATGCACTTTAGCAAATGGTTGGAGAAGGACTGTATGTGTGCTTTAGATTGGGAGATCCAAGTAGATAGACTAGGCTGTGTCCTTTTCTGCTTTAAAGACTATTTTACGTGACAGTTTTAATGATTTAAAAGAATAATAGCAATCCAACATGGAGCAAAGCTCAGCTATCATGAACTTGTTGAGTAAAAAGATACCAACACAATCAATCACTGCCCAGGGATCTTGGGCAAAATGCAAAAGTACCATGTGTGACATAGTGAGCACCCGACCCCATATAGTGTCTTTGCAGGAGAGTCACCTATGGAGGTGAAAGGACGTGAAGGGAGGTAGCGTCAGTTACAAAAGAATTTTGTTTTAGAATCCACCTTCTTGAGGGAAGGCAGCGTAGTGAATGCTTATCTAATAATGATATCATAGAAAATAGTTGTGATTTTGTTGTTTTGATCTAGTTATTCAGGGACCTTATTCTTTGGCTACTACTAGTAAATTAGCAGTAAAAGTAACTATTTCATCAGGTGACACTTAGCACCATACACAGCTACTTCATGCACAGGGAAAGAGTAATTAGGCCAGAAAGGGGCTGCAAGCAGAAGAAATTCCTTTCTTGAAATACCCCTTCATACACAGAGACACCAGAGTTCAAAACTTGTATGGGTGCCACAAATCCCTTCTGTACAGGACATCTGGGCCAGACTGACGATGCAGAACGTCACTCAGCACGGCTCACGGGCTCCCTGAGCTTCCGTGCTCCGCCAGCACACACCACACACACCAGCTTTTCTTCTTTCAACACTTGGCTCTCAGCCCTTCACAGCCCCCCAAGAAAAAGGTGCACAAGAAATAAAGGCTGGACAAATACCACATCTTTCTCAAAACTGGCGAACTCATTATGAGAACAGCTTTCCAGTCTAGGCTTGGTTTGAGCTCCATTATGACAAAGAAAAACAAATCTTCATTGTGTTTGTCCAGAATATAGCTCCTTCCAAAATTCTCTGACTGCCATAGCACATGACATGGCATAGAGAGCATAAATGCATTAGAGAAATAAATGTTAGTATGCAAAAAGCTATTGATGACCATGAACTTAATAGCAAGAAGGAAATATAGAAATACAGTCTCTGTGAGGGAGACGTTGATGCCTCTGCCCTAAAGGGGAGCTCACAGCACAGTTCATGAGGCACTGACTGCTTCTCAGTGTAGGGTTATCTCCTTAGCATGTGATTGAAGTTTTGGGACTTCCTTGCTTTCCTCTAATCTCCACCTTTTGTCGTTGTTAGTGAAGGTAGTTGAGCTTCAGTTTGGCCTGAAATCCTGCAGCACTTAGAGCTACATGATCAAAGTGTAGTGTAGGGATTTGGGTGGGTGCCAGCAAAGTTCAGGTTGTACTTCAAACGGGTCCTCGGAGTGCCTCTCAGCCATGGGGAAAGGGCTGGTTGGGTTTGATCTTGAGCTGCACACGTTTAAGGAGTCTCCAGCCCCTTCAGTTGATAAGCCCTGCTTGGCAGAGCTCTGGTTTAATTAACATGGCCCTGGGGTGGGTTCGATTTCCCATGTTTCAACACCTCACTGGGTGTAACCTTATCTTGCTGCATCGTACGCATGATGGATCTGAAACAGCGCAGGTGAAGTTCGTCTTTGACCTGACAGCTGGATTACTTCCAAGTTCACAGCCACAGAAGAAAAGCCCAAAATCTCAGTTCTTCTTATCTTTTGACATTTTGTGGAGCAGCCACAGTGGGTGAGATGCTAATATGATTAGACATGGTTCCGGTAAAATGATTACTTACAAGTTTATTCCTCCACAAGTGTAAGTGTTAGAGGCAATGGAAATAAATGATAGATGGTTCTTGGCCGTGACAGCAAGGTGTCTCAAAAGCTTGGAAATAGGGAAAGCAGTTGACCTTTAAGCATTAAGTTACTGAAATAAATGCATAATCAAAGGGGACAAAATGTTTCCTTACCCGTTGGGAAAAGTGATTTCAGAAGAAGCAGGAGGGTAGCCCAGAATCCTGAGGAACACAAGTCCTACAATTGTTCTCAAATCAGTCTGGGACAAGCTTCCACAGTCACGATGCCTATTTCACTTAGTTTACCTTTACATGTCTCAAACATTTTTTTAAGCCATGGAACTTCATCACCATTCCCAGCGGTTTTTTTTTTTTTTTTCAGTCATACTCATTAGCATACTAAGGAACTGACTTGCAAAACTACTCTGGAAATACAGCATGGCCCAAGGTAAGGAAAGAAGGTGACCTTGGATGCACTGCTTTGGAACACAAAATAAGTAATCAGAGGCAGAGTTTCGTGACTTATCTAGAATTTCCCCAGAGAGATGGTGATGGGGGTGAAGGTGGAAATCACTCCACTCACTGGAGATTGTGTCCATGTGTGTGTGTGTATGAGTGTGTGTGTGAGTGTGTGTGTGTGTGTGTGTGTGTATGCATGTATGTGTGGCTTGAAGTGTCAAGGATGCGATGGTCCTTACCATAGTCTGCATGGAACATCCTCTGAAACTATTCAGTTTCCCGTTGCGTATTTCTGAATGATAATAACACAGCTTCTCAGATAATGTGATACCAGGAAGGTGTTGCTATAGATAGGGAAAAAAGGGGTTCTGTGCCTCAGAAAGGGATATTCTCCACTACAGTCCACATTTTCATTTACCATTGGTTTCTTGTGAATTAACCATCTCTAAATATCATTAACAATACCTGGGTCCATATAATAGCTTTGCTGCTCACTAGATGTATATTCTTAGGCAGGGCTCAATTTCTTCTCTTGTATATTTGGGATTCTAAAACCTCATGGGATTGCTGTAAAGTATTAAACAAGATAATATATGCTTAATGCCTTTCACATCACAAGTATTCCATAAATCTATTTAATATTCAATGTTGTTTCTATTATGATTCCTTATTTGAAAGATCGACAGACATCAAGACAGTTTATAATGTGCTAGAGCCCTTCAAACATGTCCCTCAACAGGCCATTGTTAACAAAGCGTGCATTGCTGTCTTTGATTCACCATTGGAAAGATACAAACACTCACAGCAGTCACTCAGGCTTACAAACGCAAATGAGTGATAATATGTGTGAAAAGTAAAAGAAAACCTTATACATAGGCAAGATTTCTTTTGCCCTAGACTCTGAGCTCCTACAAGACAGGGGCCTTGTATCTCTATGCCCAAAGTGCTTGCTAGTGGGCAGGCATTTCTGCTGAATGAGTGGATATGCTCATTATCAACTAGGAGGTTCTGAGAACGAGGTTGCCCATTGGAGGTGCCGAGTAGGAGACCCAATAGTAGAAACCAGGTCCTGGAAGGAAACACCAGCTCAGCAGAGCCTGCAAGTGAGAAGGAAGTCTTTAAGAAGCCAGTGCTGTCCATAGCTAGAGAGAACAGGGAATTTAGATCGGGAGAGGGAATGGCTGAAAGGATTCCTGTTCGGGTCTTTATTCTGACAGAAACTTGCTGGAAAAGGTCCCAGCTCTCGGATGCTGTGAATGCCTGTCTGAGTGAGGCGCAGGAAAGTCAGGTGAAATCGGTTAGGGTGTTGTGCTCAGTGCGGCTGAGTGTGATGGATGGCTTGGTGCGCTGTTTATCTAGTGCGGGTTGGTATTTCACCTCTGTTTTCATTAGACTGATGGTAAGGTAATAATTCTTTCCTCTGGCTGAAAAATCTGTCTTCAGCCATTTGTTGATCTTCTTGAACGGGCACTTCAGGTGCACAAAAGTCACCCTAAAGGAGATTTTGAATGAAAACTTAAATAATCCTGGTTGGCATCTATGAAGCTCTCGGGCAGCACAGGCATCCGCTAGCCTGGCTGTGGTTATTAGATCCACAAGGTCACATTTGTCCAAGGACAATGAGCCTAAGGAATGGCACAGGGTGGCCCCACCTATGGAAAACAGAGTGAATGTCACACTTCATTTGTTTGGAAACATTCAGACTTATATTGTAAATGTAATTAAGGCAGTGCAGTCTTCATGAGGTGTTTCCATGAAGCATGTGTTACAGTGGAAAATGCCCCAGGCTGGGCCTGACAATCTCCACCACGACTCTGTCTCTGGGTGAATCCCTTAATGTCTCTGAGCCTCAATTTCTTCATCTCTCAAAAGATAATAATAATGTATGCACTGGTTTTGATTGAAAGCACTTATCAAGGTAACACAACTTTTAGTTTTTCCCCAAGGTTAGTAGGAACAGACTGAGGACAGTGACAGAGGCTTGTGAAATTAATGAACTGTAGCTCAAATGCTCCTTCCTCCTTCCAGCCCACTTCATGGGGGGCATAGAAGGAAAGAGGAAGGTGTTGGTCACTAAGCACTGATAAAGGAAGGAATCTGTTGGGAGAGATCCCTCCCAGAAGTTTTCTGGGTCTGTGAGCTGATGGGAAGGGACAGAGCTCCCACTCACAGCGCCCATTAGGTTGCTCCATTTGGAGAGATTTCCTCCACTCCAGAGAGCCTGGCCATCAGAAAAGATAGAGTCTTGGAACTGCTAGTCCTAACTCCTGGGACCTCGATGAAGAGTGAGAGTCTCTTCCTTTGCATCAACTGTGGGAACAGCCCATCCATGCCTTCTGTCCCATGGGTCACTTGCCTGAGAAATGGTTCTCATTTAATGTAATTGGGGTAAAGATATGTCCTGATTTGTTCCTGACAGTCCAGTTTATGCTTTTTGTGCCAGAATAAATATTATAGCACTCCCATTAACTTTCAAAGTATCTAGGTCTGGACAATAAATTATATGACACCCTGAACACAACATTAATTTTTCTATAGACACTTTCTCAACTGCCAATGAATGCTTCACGTGTATTGCTAATACCTCTCTACCATCAACTTAGTTGACCTGTGATTGACAAATACAAATACAGTTTTACCTTATAATTTTCACATGGCAATTTGTAGCCGTCAATATCATTTTCACAGCACTCCTGTGGCGGGGGAGTATGATAATTACAAAGAAACATGGTTAATAAAATGGGGTGCTTCTAACGAGGAAGGATTTTCCCTCAGATACTTTTGTGAAAATCAGCTAACATAACTTTTATAAAGTATTCATCAAATGCAAACTACTATTATTTATAGCTCTGAAATAACAATGAACTAAAGAATTATTTTTATTCATTTACTCTTCAATTAAGTAATCATTCAACAAATGATTGTGAAATGTTTCCAGGCACTGTGCTAGATATGGTAAATATTCCATAAAAGTGAAAGACAGTCTCTGATCATGGAAATTTATAGGAAATGGAATAGAGAGACAAGTAAACCGTGATCCTAATACAGCTAGGGCAGCGTGGAACCGGAGCACCTAAGCCAGCTTCCGGCCACGAGACAGGAGAGGAAGAAGGGTGTTGTGGTGAGGGACGGCTTCCAAGAGGCAGTGATACGGAGCTGTTTTGAAGGACATGCAGGAGTTAGCCAAGGGAAACAGATAGGAAAAATATTTTCTTTAATGTCTTTTCTAATATTAGAAAATAAAATAATAAGGACAAAGTCCAAAGTCAAGAAACATTCTTTCACTTGAACATTGTCTTTCTGTGGATTTGAAAGGAAGCTGTTGGTGGTGGTCTAGGGGACTGAATGCCTGCATAAGCTTTCATATTTAGGAAACTTTTAAAAGGCTAGAATTCTAAAACAGCATTTTCCAGTAGAAATATGTGATTCGAATATAGAATTTTAAATGTGATAGTAGCCACATATAAAGAAACAGGTGAAATTAATTTTAATAGTCTATTGCATTTAACCCAATATTTCTAAAATATTATATCAACATGCAATCAATACAAAAATAATGAGATATTTTGCAATCTTGTTTTCCTATGAAGGAAAATCTTCAAAATCTGGTGTGTATTTCACAGGTAGAGCATGTTTCAGTTTGCACCAGCCGTGTTGCCATGTTCAGGACCCACAGGTGGCTTGTGCCTCCCTTATTGAACCAAGCAGTTTTGTAACATAATATCAAATCTCACTATGGCCACAAATGCAAATGAACCCAGAGTGTCCTGGCTGTATTTATTCATGACCTTTAATCCCTTGCTTACATAAATAGCATATACTTCAAGAAGGGAGAAACAAAGATTCTGCAAAGATCTATGTGCTGTCCTAGGTATTTCTCTTATATTTGACAGCCAACAGTGTTTATAATGACAGCCCCTATACCTCATAACCAAACTGTGATGCAGTCTTGGAAATATAAATGTTTTAACTGTGGGTACAGTAAAAGCATTTTGGAATTCCCCAGTGGACTACAGATGCCACTACCAGAAGGGCCAGTTTGTGATTATGCCACCATGATACAATTCAGAGTCAATTATTTCATCACAAAAGATGTGGTCAAGGCAAACTTTCACACATGATGTCACCTATCACAATTTTTTTTTTTACTAAAATAGCTACTATTTATTCACAGCATATTATCATTTTGTGAACCAAGACAAAATAATGATGAAAGACCGATTAATGATTTACTACTGGAAGCAACTATCTCTGGGTCTCAATTTCTCTATCTGTGAAATGACAATAATAATTTTGGCTCTAAGGTCTTAATACCATGAGGATATGAATAAATACTCTCCTCTTTCCGATTCCCAGTTCAGCACAGTGCTTATGATTGCAAAAGTATTTCGTCAATCTCTAGAAGTATTTGTAAGAGATTGGGCCATCCAGTGAGTCACTTTTTCTTTATTTTCTGTAGTGGGTCACTCACAGTTTGTGACAAGAACATTACTAATTGCCTAGTTGGTGCCAGGGGCACTGTGGAGTCATTGAGGAAGTCACTGTTAGCTACAACCCGTATAAAGCCAATTACTCTCTGGAGAGGCAACATGCCATCTTGAGAGAATACAGGGTTGGTGCCTCAAAGTTCTTCCACAGCCGAGGTGCACAGCCTGGGGCAAACTATTCTAACTGCAGACCTCTCAGCTGTGAAAAATGAGAACAGCCATCCTTACTGCTTTGGAAGAGAGTTGTGTTTATTAATTAGTTTGTATTTCAAAGTGCTTCACAACTGGAAAGTTTCACTATTGAATTAAAGAAAATTTCCTTTCGTTTTATCCACCACCACATTAGGATGAAAAGAAACTGTGCTCACTGAGGCTGGGAGGAAAATGGAGGGGATTCAGGCAAAAAAGCTAACAAACCTGACTGCCAAGGCAGTGGCTCATTTCCCCGACTATAAGATGGCACCCATTAAAGGGAGCTTTGTAAATTAGGTGTCTTGAAAAGCAACCAAACCTGCTATCTGAAGAACTCCATTCGTTTTAGATTTAATTTTTATGATCCTTTCAAGAAAAAAAAAAATGAAAAGAAAAGAAAATGAGCCAAATCACACCATGGTAGGTGATTTGAAAATGAGAAGTAGCATAAACAATATCATGTTTTCTTACTTGAAAAATAGGCTGTTGGACCTGCTTGTATCCCAACCTTTAGATTCCCAAATCTCCTTGTCCTTTTTCTACCTTATTTATGTATGTCCACCAGTCTTTTCCTGCTAAGTGTTCCATTATCATCTAAAGATTAATTGTTAAAAAAGAGAAAGAGGAGGGGCAGAGAGAGAGAGAGAGAGAGAAAGATTGAGAAATCATTCATATTCTCCTTGTGGCTAACTATCCACTCAGTGTTTTTGTTCTCCTTCTGTACTGTGGGATGCAGCTACTCGGCCAGGGACGGCACTTCCCAGCCAGCCTCCTGTGCATCTAGCTGGGTCACGGGACAAGCTCTTGCCAGTAGAAAATGAGCAGAAGTAGGTTTCTAAGAAGTGGCTGTGCCTTTTCCACTCTCGCTCTGAGCTGGAAATCATTCTGAAGACATAGAGAAAGGCCAAACCTCAAGATAGAAGCCTGAATCCTTTATCACCACATGGAGGAAAACCTGCCACAGAAAGGAACATCTGCTTTGGATTGTTATTTGAGGGAGAAATAAACTTCTGTTGTGTGAAGTCACTGAAATTTTGAAGTCGATTGTGTAGCAGCCAATTTTGCTCTAGCACCTACTGTCAAAGCCGACACTCTTCCCCACATTTCCTGTGACAAGTGTGTGTTCCATGCCAGAACTTGAAACACCTTTAGGACTCTCATGATACCCAGTATAGTGCAGGCCATGTAAGGTATTTAATAAATCATGTGGAATGAGAAAGGGAGGGAGGGAGGAAGGAGGAAAGGAAGGAAGGAAGGAAAGAAGGAAGGAAGGAGGAGAGAGGAAGAAAGGAGTGAATTAATGTGGATGCACTTAAGGTGACTCACTTCTCTTATGCTTTCAAAGTCAACATGACCATTCCCATTCCTCCCACACATCCCCCCATTAAGTAGTGGAGAGGGGGAGTATTTCTACTTTTTTCATGGTCTTCCAAAGGATGGACACACTGCCACGAGGGAAATTGCTAGCCAGAGGAAAGCAATCCCGTAGAGAAAGGAATCCACATATCATCACCCAAGAGAGCTGGGCCACTGCCAGCGTCTCCATCAGCGACTTGGAAGACTTGTCTGTCTTCCCAACACAATAAAACTGGAGACACGAGCATCCACAGCTCCAGCCAGCACAATTACATAAAGCCAAAGCACATTATCACTTGTAGGTCGCAGGATTTATGACCAACTACGATGGAAAATAAAGACAGAGATACTTTACTTGTCTAAATTCATCACTCACAAAAGACAACATGTCTTGTATTAATAATAGAGAAGAATTATATAATTGTACTTTTTCTAATGAAAACCTTAGCAAACAGAGCAGAAACAGACGCCAGCATCTTAGAGAAAAAAGATAAATGGAGAAGATTGCCAGTGTGCTCCCGTTCTGAAAATATGCAGTTGACATCCTTTAATGTTGAAAAATCCTTTTCAAATGCATTGAGGCAACATTTCTATTTTGGCAGCTTCCTAAGTTGAGGAAGCTGCTTCTAATCTGAATGGAACAGAGAAGTAGGTTTCCATTGTGTGTTGGTGTCTACTGATCTAAGTATTAAGCAGTGAAGCTAAAATCATTTCATTTCTGGGAACACCATGATTTCCATTTGCCATAAGGATGTTACTTCCTCTGGGAGGACCTCTGCCATGCTCTCCCATAGCACCATGCCCTTCGTCCAGCATGGCACACTTAGGTTTTATCATAGCTGTTCACTGAGTGCTTCTGTTCTGACACGCACACTCTGTGAGTGCAGTGCCCAGGGCTGGTGCATGAGCAGTGCTTAAAAAATATTGAAGATCTCTGTTTAGGTTGTGAGTTTATGTTATCAAAGTTCTTTGCACAGTTTGTTTTCACTATCACTCCCCTTATGGACAATGCAAAGGTAAACCAGTGTTATATTTGCCTAATGTTTTCAAATTTTGAATTATTTACATTCATGTGGATGAAACTGTTTAACTGTATCAGAACTAAAGTTGCAGTATTAAGACTTCTGCAAAACAGAAAAGATTATTTGAGAAAGGAAGGAGGATGCTACACAGGCCTGCAAACACAGGATTCCTCCCTTCATTCTGTTGATTTCCCTACTTGCTCCCCAAACCCTAAAAGTGAGTTTGTTCCCAGAACACCTGAAACAGAGACCACATTTTTATGATGTTTGCCTTTTCACAGTGAAGTTTGCATTAGGGAACTATATTTTCCCCATATTTATTTTTAAATCATTTGGGTTTTCAATGAAATCACATTCTCATTTTCTTCCCTATTCCCAGATGAACACATTTATTGTTTTAATCCATGAAGGGTTCCACATGGGGCTGTGATTGGTGGTTGGGGTTCTCTGGAGTGGTGTACTTGGAAAGGAATGTGTTATTTGCATTTAAAAAAATACTTTGTTGGCTGAATGTCTAGCCACTAAAATAATAACAGTTTATCAAAAGACAGTTCATCCCAGTTAGCCTTCCAAGAGTAGCAATCAGATTTCCTAAAGAATCAAAGAAAAGGGTAAGAATTGTGTGAAAGAGTAAACTAGAAGGACAGACCACGTTTGGAAGTGGGAAGTGGATCAAGGAACTTAAAACTTGAAACATAGGAAAAGAAATGGGAATGCGTATGCCCTCTCCTCTGTAGATGTTCGGTTTGAATATAATCCAGGTTCATGGGAAGTAAAATCATCTGATATTCTGTGGCCACCTCAGACATGCATTGGTAGCTGCGATCAGACTAGTGTCAACATTAAGGAACCACTAGCACCACTGATGCTGACTGGTGAGGCTCAGCTACTGGCCCAAACCTGCCCTTACCACGCACAGTCAGGACCAGCACATGGCGAGGGAACAGCAGAGCACTTACTCCAACCAGCTTCTCCCTGGGAGGCAAGGGCTTCCAGCCCTGCACTGTCCCTTCACCTCCCTCTGGAGCAAGAACGAAGTGGCAAGAGGCTAAGCTCCTTTAGTTAGGCACTCTTAATTCCTCTAAGGTGACCATTGAGGTAGTTTTTTATTCAATAATAATGTAGAAGGAATGGTTGATGGGTGCAAAAATATAATTAGATAAAATGAATAATACTTGATAGCACAACAAAGTGACTATAGTCAACAGTAAGTTAGGGTATACTTTAAACTAACTAAAAGAGTGGGATTGGAATGTTTCTAACTCAGGAAATGACAAATGGCTGAGGTGATGAATACCCCAATTACCCTGATCTGATTAATTCACATTGTATGCCTGCATCAAAACATCACATACACCCTATAAAGATAAACAACTATTATGTACCCATAATAATTAAAAATTTTTCAGAAGAATATTTATATGTGCATGATTAATATTTATATAAAAGTGATGTATTAAACTGTTCTAAACTTAGATTGTGGTGATGATTGCACAAATCTGTTACTGCACCAAAACCTACTAAACTATACACTTTGAACGGGTGAATTTTATGTTATGTGAATTATATCTCAATAAAGTTGTTTTTAAAAATGAATATATTTATCCATTTTTTTCCTAAAAAGAAAATCATACACTGGGTTTGTTATTATTGACTTCCTTCTTTCTGTGCTTTTATTTTGCTTTCTTCAAGTCTTGGTAATCCCAGGATATATTCCAGAACTGATAATGTTGGCTAATGAATTACAGCTTTGTTCCAATTTTAGAGCTGCCAGACCAGGCCAGGCCATATTGTTTGTGTCATGGGGTCAGCAAGAAAAATTATACTAAGAAATGAAACTGACCCAGTGTGATGCTTTTCATGTGCTCCTGCATCCCTCCCAGCCCACCCCACCTTCCAGGCTTCCTATTGCCTTCTCTGGGGGGGATGTTTACTGTGGTCTCAGGCATCATTTGAAAGGTGCCATTTTCTGTGATAGCTTCCACTTCTAATATTCTATGATTATGGATGAGACTGGTGGACATTGTTGTGAATGTCAAAATTGGTGTTTATTAACTTATCTTCAAAGCAAATTCATTTAGCAATAATTCAGCCTTACAAGGTCTTGTGTGATACAATTGCAATAGTTTTATAGATAATAAGATCTTATAAGGGTTATATTAGTCAGTTTCATAAGAATTACTCATTTTTGTTTTCTTGATGGGTCGGTAAATCAAGTGAATAGCATAGAGCAGTGCTTAAACTATCTAGTACAAAAATATTCAAGAGATTGGTAACTTTTGTAAAACCGATAATAATAAACTACCATTTCTCAAAAGAAGACATACAAGTGGTCAACAGGTGTATGAAAAAATGCTCAACATCACTAAGCATCAGGGAAACGCAAATTAAAACCACAAGGAAATATACCTTATTCCAGTTAGAATGGCTATTGTCAGGACACAAAAGAAAAGTGTCGGTGAGG
This sequence comes from Lemur catta, assembly GCF_020740605.2. Lineage (NCBI taxonomy): Eukaryota > Metazoa > Chordata > Mammalia > Primates > Lemuridae > Lemur > Lemur catta. Next base: position 50,410,474 of record NC_059135.1, read on the forward strand.
TTGTGGAGAAAAGGATGGAGGTTTCCAATAAAATTAAGACTATAACTACCATGTGATCTAGCAATTCCATACTGGGTACATATTCAAAGGATATGAAATTAGTATTTCAAAGAGGTATTTGCACTGGCATGTTTATTGCAGCACTATTCACAATAGTCAAGTATCTAACAATGGATAAAAGGATAAAGAAAATCTGGTGTATACAATGAAATACTATTCCACTATAAAAAAGAATGAAATTCTGTCATTTGCAACAACATGGATGAACCTGGAAGATGTTAAGTGAAATAATCCAGACACAGAAAGACAAATACCACATTATCTCACTCATGTGCAATCTAAAAAAAAATTGATATCATTAAAGCAGAGAGTATAACAGTGGTTACCAGAGACTAGGCAGGGGATGGAGGAGGGGGAGGATAAGGAAAGGTAGGTCAATGGGTACTAGTTATAATTAGATAGGAGGAATAAATTCTGGTGTTCTGTTGCACAGTAGGTGACTATGGTTAACAGTAGGTATTGTATATTACAAAATAGCTAGAAGAGAAGTTTTTGAATGTTCTCAATACACACAAAAAATGATAAATACATGAGGCGATGGATATGCTAACTACCCTGATTTGATCCTTATACAACATATATATGTATTAAAACATCAAATTCTACCCTGTATATGTCTATAATCACAATGTGACAATTAAAAATGTATTAAAAAGACATGTGAAACACATTCCCTCTTTTAATATTAGATTTAATGGTAGACATAAAATTACATTTCCATAATTATCAAACATAACATAGGAAAAAGAAGTGAATTTTAAAAAACTGTACACATTGTTCATTGAAAACATCTGTAGAGGTGAATAATAGAGAAAATTGCTGTTATACTCATAAATTTTGTAATTCTGCAATCACAACATGAAATTATGAGTGGAATAAATTCCTCACATTAAACACCTATAGACATGCTTTTAATGAACAATTTGTTTACATCAATATTTGATTTTAATGTGATGAATGAGCTCACTTCTTGCTTGTTAACTTATCTAATCAAGGTTAAATTGATGAAAATGCTACTCCTAGGGGGTAATGTATATCAAAACTGTCCTTGTTTTAATAACACTTAAAATACAGAAAGCAGTCTTACAAAGATATATTCATGGTAACAACAAAAAGGAAGCAGGATATCCATTTTTAACTTTTTCTCCAAAATGTAGGAGGTGATACTGTATTTGCGAAAGTTTTCAATTCTTTACAAGTAAGCATTTCTAACAATTTATTCTGTAAAGTGATAGTTTAAATTAACTTCTGAACAGACAAGGATTCCGTATTCATGTATTTTTTAGCTACTGTTGACAATGTTCTTACTGCTCACTATATATAACTCACCTCATGAGTTCAACATCCCTAATCTGGTCTATATACTGTTCAATAAAATGAATCCATTGATAATGCATTCAGATGTCAAGGCAATGTCAAATTGTTATAAAAATGTGTAACCACTTACTGTTAATTTCTATACATCTCATTTCAGACTAGTAATAGTTGATCAACCACACTTTGAGTAGCACTGTTATGTAGATAAAGGATTCCTGTAATTCACCAAAGCAATTGAGGTTTTCTTTTGTGATGAACTCAAGCATGAGATTGGTGATTAGACTCTCAAAACTATGATTTTATGATCTCACGGATTAACCTAAAGGAAAGATTCAGAAAAATTACCACTGAGGTCTTCATTTGAACATTTCCTGTTCCACACTTTTCCCAATGACTTAGATGAAGATATAAAATTATGCTCATCAGACTTAAAATATAGTTTATATTTGTTAAGCACTTATTTTATATGATCCATATACTAGGCTAATTGTTTTACAAGAATCATTTCATTTAATCTTTGGAACAAAAATTCTATTATGTAGGTACTGTAATTATCCCCAATTTTTATGTGGGAAAAGTTAAGTAGCTTCCCTGAAGTAGCATTGCTAGTTCATGGTGGAGCTGGGATTTGAGTCCAGGCCAGCAGATTCCACATCCAAAGGTCTAAACCACCTAAGTAGACAAGCAAAACCAGATAGGGTTGGTGAAACAGTAAGCGAAAGAAATAGAATATTTTAAATATTCTCTAGGCTACATTGCCAGGCAAAAATCAATATTGTAAAATTTAAGAGAAATAAATTTCAATTCCTCTATTAGATTAACATAAGTCAATCACACAAAAGCAGGCTGGGGAAGACCTGGCACATCAGAAGCTCTTGAGTATCACCCTGTATCCTGCCAGCCTCACCTTGGATTCCAGCCGCTGCACAGCTCATTTCCTTCAGAGGCTCTGCAAGATACTTCTGCTAATGGCATCTCATTTAAAGAGCTCACCTTCCTGCCCTGAGATTATTTTTCTTCTTTTTAATGCTTTATTAAGTATAACTGATGTACCAAAATCCGCACATATTTAATGTATACAATTTGATGAGTTTGGATATATGCATACACCCATGGAACCATTACCACAAGCAAGGTAATAAACATATCCATCACCTCCAAAAGTTTCCTCATGCCCCTTTGTATTTTTTTGGTTTCATTTTTGTTTGTGTTTGTGGTAAGTACACCTAACATGAGATCCACTCTCTTACAATTTTTGGTGCTCAACACAGTATTGTTATCTATAGGTACTATGTTGTACAGCAGATCTCTAGAATTTGTTCATCTTGCATAACTGAAACTTTGTACCCCCCAAACAACTCCCCATTTTCTCCTCCCACCAGCTCCTGGCGACCACCATTCTACTCTCAGCTTCTATGCGTTTGTATAGTAATGAACACCTACATTTAAAAAGAAAAAAGATCACAAGTAATCAACCTACCTTTACACTTCAAGGACCTAGAAAAAGAACAAACTAAGTCCAAAGTTAGCAGAAGAAAGGAAATAGTAAACATTAGAGCAGAAATAAATAAAATAGAAAATAAGAAAACAATAGAAAAAAATCAGCAAACCTAACAGTTGGTTTTTTGAAAAGAAAAAAAAAAATTGACAAACTTTAGCTGGACTAAGAAAAAAAACAGAGAAAAAATTCCAGCAAATAAATAAAATCAGAAATGAAAGAGGAGACATTGCAACTGATACCACAGTAATATTAATAAAAAGGATCGTTAGAGACTACTATGAACATCACAGTATATTGTGTTGTAGCGTATAATAAATTAGTTATCCACCAATAAACAGGAAAATCTAGAGGAATGGATAAAGCCCTAGGATTCTTAGGAACCACACTAGAGAAGCCTGCTCAGTTTACATGCAATAATAGTAGCTGGGGCAATCCCTAACCAAGGAGCATGAGAGCTGATGGATAAACACATTTTGTTGGCAGTGGTTTACATTGTGAGCAATTCTGAGAAGCAGTCTATATCCTCAGATGGTCCTGGCAAAATGGTCTAGTTGACCACAGCAGGAACCAGCTCCATAAGGCACCTTTGATGAGCTTTTCCACTTTCCCTGTTTGAGGCTCTCTGCTTCCCACCCCGATCCCTGCAATCACCCCCAAAGACACCCACTCACACAAGCCCTGGTCATCAGACTCTACTTTCAGGGGAACCTAGGTGAAGACACTGGCCTGGAAGAAAATCATGTAAAATATAGATGTTAATAGACGAATTCAGTCAAAGACAGGAGCGTGTTCTGATAAAAGACAGAGAGAAAGGGAAGAAGGGAGGGAGGGAGAAAGAGAGCAAGGGCAAGTGAAAGGAAGAGAGGAAGGGAGGAGGGGACAAAAGGGAGGGAAACAACAATGATAATATCTTGAGTGCTATCACCTAGAAGCTTATATATAAATTATATGTCACCCATATCATAATCTCCAAGAGAATAAAAGAAGACAGAGAAAGGGAAATATGTTTTTGCTGGTTGGAGAATTCAAGATACAAGGTGAGCAAGAAACTGAAAGGTAGCCAGAGACAGGCTCCTTAACCTGGGATGTAGTGATACAGGTTTCAAGGAAGTTCATTACCCCGAACACTTGGGTGTGAGTGTGAGTGAGTGTAATATTCTGAGGAAGGTCCATAACTTTTGACATAGTCTCTAAAGGGCCCTTCATACAAAAAATATTAAAAGAGAATCAGCTTGTATAGTAATGCATACAAAGCACTGCTGAACTTCACAGAAGAAACACTTAGAAATTACTGAAATACTTCTCCTCTAACTAGCTGCTGTTCTCTGCCTATTTATTTGGTATTTACATCCCCTAAGATGAGAGATCTCGGTTAGGAGTAAGAAGATCTCAGTTCTGGTCTGTCCTCATTGCAACCACAAAACCTTGTCCAACTCATCTAAGCCTTGGGTTTCTTGCTCGTGAACCAGGTGGAGGAAGCAGGGTTGGGAGAAGATGGAGATAATAATAATTTGTGCCCCAACTCACGGATCACAAAAATCATATGAGAAGACATATGAAAGTGCTTTGTGACCTCTATAGCCCATACCAGATGTGAAAGATATGATGTGATTGAGTACATGAATTTATTGGGTAGGGAACTGGGGTAGATCCTGTTACTCATGTGTGGTCTATGGACCCATTACCCGGGAGCTGGTTAGAAAAGCAGAACATCAGTACCACCCATCCACCTTCTGAGTCAGAATTTGTATTTTAACCAGATCTCTGAGTGCATCTTTACGTGCACCTTCAAGTTTGGGAAGAGCTAGAGTAGATGACGATTGCGATTCTCTCCAACCCAGAACTTCTGGTTTAATGACTATAATTGCTAAATGTCTTCTCTCCCATTTTTCCAAGTTCCTCTTGTATTCTCCCTTTCTCTAGTCATAATGCCCTAATTCAACATTGTTTCCACACAATGCTCCACTGAGGTTGACTTAACACTGCTGGGAATGAGATGTGTATAACCATATACCAACCTTACATCATTTTTTAAGCATCTGACTCTTTTTTTTTATTTAAAATGCCCATATTGTCCTTCCAAAGAAAACCTGCTATTAAAATATTTTTAAGTGCTTAGTTTTGATCAGGCTTTTTCAGTTAGTGATTAGGTACTTGGAAGACACAGTTTTAAAAAAATATCCTGGGCAGATGTTCATACGATGCTGAAAATAAATATGTCTTTTAACATTAGCTAACTGCTCCAATCCCTGCCATATTTGTTCAAATGTAAAGGCCTTACTACTCGAAGACCTGGGGCAGATCAATTGGCATTATCAACTTAACAATTCTTAGTATCCACATAGATTCGATTTTCTTGTGTTAAAGCTCTTTGCATTATCTTGCAGGCATTAGAAGGGATTAATTGACACCCTCACACCCACCCCCCACCCCCACCCCCACACACAATTTTGATTTGATCCCATGATAATGTTGCTCTCAAGCTCTGTGGTCAGTCCCCTGCAGCCTTCAAAAGGCAGAGCTCCCACACAGATGAAAGGATGCTGGGACCAGGCACTCCTGGATTGACTCAAGCGATTTGTTGTTTGCTTTGTTTGTCTTGTTTTTATTGTTTGTTTTTACTTCTTAAGATTTTTACAACTGGATATTGTGCTGCAGCATCCTTGAAGAAAAAAGCCTGCTAGCACCGGTAACGGTAATAATGCTAATAACACCTGAGGTATACATAGCACCTTTCCTTCTAAACGCTTGATATATCTTCACACCTATGACCTCATTTATCTTCACAACATCCCTGTGAATTGTGCCAAGTCAGATAACACAATAACACACAGGCTAACATCTAGCCTGTTGGGTTTCCAGTGTTTCCAGTAGAAAGCTTAAGAGACAGTCAACTGAGTCTTGGTGCTTGCAAAATCTTGTATCTTCTGGACTAAGAGATAATTTGTGTAATTGTTTTCTTTGCTTTTGGGTTCTTTCCAAAGTTAATTACCAACCTTAATTAGTTCTAGTTATGAGAGCTCCAAGACTACATTTTTGTAAACATATGCTACTTTATTAGTTAAGTCTAAGTATTTATAAAATCTTTCAATCTAGTAGTTTGGCTTCTCTGATAATGGTTGTCTTTATCTCTTTATAAAATGAGACATTGAGAGAGACTCATCCAGCCTTAGTGTCCAGGGAAAAGCTTCTATCATCCCCTATTTGTCTTCTAATAAGGGTTTATTTTTAATCTAAGTCCCAGTTGGCAGAGAAGTTTGGAACAGAATAAAACAGGTAAATTACTGAGTTAATAAAGTTGGTGGGTGTATCAAAGATGAGGAAGAGGCCAAATTTGTAAGCATAATTAAGACCATACAACATTTTTCAACATTGATGGCTTTGTTGTGTCAAAAATGAAAACTATTTTCAAGGAACCCCCAAATGATCTATGTCTGCCTGTGTATCTCTAGGGTGCCTTGACTCTGCCTACAGACTACCTCACTCAACCAAGAATCCAAGCCATTTCTCTGAATCTGAAAATTTCCCCCACAGATGCATACAGAAGACCCATGGGTATGTTCACACCAGTGAAAAAATTGGTCCTTAGATTAACTGCTGTGTTTCTTAGCTAAGGTCTTTGGATAAACTCCAAAGTAATAAATCTTCACATGTGCCAGGAGAGAATTTTTTTGGAAGTTAGATCTACCTATATGACCTTAATATATACTACCACATAATAACAATAATAATAATGGACACCCTCCATTTGTATAGCATTGTATAAGTTACAAAGTACTTTCTCATTATAATAAACATGTCAGTAGTGATGCTTTGGACTGCTATTATGTAGTATGGTATAGCAAGGCTCTTTCTCAGGAATGTAAATGGGGAGAAACAGATCTAATGAGGGTTAGCAGTGAAGATATGTAGATATGGGTGTGTGTGTGTGCATGCGTGTGTGTAGCTGAGCACATTATTGGATGGGGGCTGAGAGCCTGAGAAGCCATAGAAAGTTAAGAAGTAGCAAAAACTATGAATAAGCAGACAGAAATAGAGAAAATATATGCAGGGTACAGTGGTTTTAAACTCAAATTCCTTTATCTGAATAAAGTAAATGTGCAAATTTGCAATTATATGTAAATCAATAATACATGCCCTACCAAAAAATACTCAAATTCAAAGTTTGTTTTGAACATTAAGCTAACCAAATGAAGCACATCTTCAGGCTGTGTTTGGCCACCATTTCCTAAACCTTAAAGGGGATGGAAAGAAGAAACTCGGCAGAGTGGACAGAGCAGTGGACACACCAAGAGGACAGCAAGGTCACAGAGAACAGACACCACAAGAGCAAGACCATGTCACTTGTGAGACAGAGAGAGAAAAAAGAGAGAGAGAGACATGGCCAGAGGTAACCCTACAGCACCCTCCTTATTTCAGTCCACATGTGATCTTGCAATAACTGTCTTTCTGTTAAAGGGGCTGAGTGACAGTCTCTTTTTTCACAGTCATTACCCACACACATGCCTTTGCTGATTTTCATAAAAAATGCTACATAGTAGTAGACCCCTTTTGGGGTCTTGTCTAGTTCTGCTTTCAGTACACCCCACAAGATTTACCTTCAGCATAGGATGACTGAGAAGTGAGCACAAATTTTTTTTCCTAATGCTGCCTTACAAATTTCAAACCTATTGGATTCGTGGTGCCCATCTGCCCATCTCTTCTCAGCCCTTAGAGAAAGGGTGCTCCGTGAAGAGGAATTAGTGGTGCCAGTGCTGGGAGAGTTATCTTCTCAAACTCATCCAGTTCTGTGTTCAGAAAGCCACAGAGGATCTGAACACCTAAATATGTCACCATGTGAAGAATATAAAGTAAAACAATGTAAAACAATACAGTCACACATTAACCTAAATCATGCTAATAAATCCTTAGGTTTAGCAGGAAATGGAAAATAGGTAACGGAATAATGAAGAGTTTATTTATTCCTGGAGCAGGCGGGCATCATTCGTCATGTTCCCAGGTGCTCTTGCTACAAGCAGCTGCCAACGGGCTCATTTGGGGTGATGAGGTGAACCCAGGAACCTACTGCTTTCTAAATAGTAAAGGAATTCAGTTGTCATTCTGGGACTGAGAGAAGTAGCAAGGAGAACAATCCATATCAAGGGAACTTTATAATGGGAACCAGCGATGGAGCAGCATTGGGCAGTGGTTAGGCACATGGTATTTGGAGGCAGTCGAGGCATGGATTTTTGAAGCAGAGGTGGACACCTGACTCAAGTGAAATCAATTCATAGGCTGGCAACCAACCTATTGTATGTGTAGCCTTGAAAGGTTACCTAGCCTTGCTGAGTCCTAGTTTTCTCTTTTGTAAAATGGGAAAATGGCAATAGCTAACCCAAAGGGCTGGTGCAAATACTGAGTGAGAGACGGCAAATAAAGTTCCAAGCACATACCTAGGGGACACGGAGCACACTCAGCCATTGTTAGTTATTTGTACTGTTTAGCCAAAGAAGCAGCCCAATAGTCCAGAAGCCAAAGTTCTATGTCTTTAAGGCCAAACTAGGAGGGTAAACTTTTGCAAGCTTCTATTCACAATCAAAGTGAAAGGGAAGTCCATTAAGGGCAGATGGGAAGATCATAGTACCAGCAACAATTCACATATTCATCCATTCAGGAAGCAAAATTTACTCTTGGATTAAAGTAGAGAAAAAAACTAATTGCAGCCAGAAATGATGAAAACCTGCTTTGTAGGATGTTATTTTACTTTGTAACAAAAATTAGTGAAATTAAATAATTTTTAAATTTTATTATCACGAAAAATATCTCAATTACATGTTGACGAAATAAGGCAAGATACATAATACTCACCGGTGATCTTTCACTGGCATGTAAGCCAACGCGAGTCAATGGGGGTAATGCTGTGATGGATCAGTGCGCACCGTGTAGACTCCGTGACTAAGCCCATCATGAATGACACACACCTGTTCTTCACCCTCCCGGCCTCCCTTGCAGCCCTGTGACATAGAGAGGGATTCCAGGCTGAGAGACTACTTAGAGCTGCCGTCCCCAACCCCTGAGCCAGGGCTGTTAGGAAACCGGCCGCATATCACCGCCTGAGATCCGCACCACACTCAGACCCACCCATGGCACCCCACTCCCCCATCCCCAGTCGGTGGAAAAATTGTCTTCCATGAAACCGGTCCCTGGTGCCAAAAAGCTTGGGGACCGCTGACTTAGAGGGCTATGGGTTTTTGTCAGGATTTTCAATTTTAAGTTTCTCGAAGGCAGGAATTGTATCTTGTTCATGTTCTCTTGAGCATCAATTACCAAATTTAAGAAATCTTGGACATGAAAGATGGATAGTTATCCATTGCAATAATCTTAGCGTTCAGGAGTCATTTTCTTTCCTGAAGTGCTTTATGGATTGGAGCCAAGGTCAGTTTGAGGAATAGGTTTCTTCAGCTTGCTCCTGGCAAGGGATTGCAAGGGCGGCAGAGAAACAGGCCGAGGCGTGTGGGATTGCTCCTGGTTGGCCACCTTCTCTCTCTCCTCTGGCCCACAGCCAAACTCGTCACGTGCTGTGCAACAGTGGAGGCGGGCAAATCAGAGGGGCTGTGACTGGGGACACTGGAGGCTACTTCTTTTCTGCCAGCCTGTTTGTCTTCTCCAGATTCCTTAGAGAGATCCCTCCAGCTCACGTCCCGTAAGCGGCGAGTTAGCCCTGGCACGCAGGAGGCTAAAGTCATTTTCTCCCTTCTCAGGGACACAAACGGCAAATGATTGTGCCATGAGCTAATACCTAACACAGATTATTCCACCACCTTGCATCTTGGGGCTCAGATACTGCTTTCTTTCCTACGTCTAACACGCAGCAAGAACTCATAGAAACTATAATGAGTGCTTCTCATTAACAAATAAAAATGCATCTGAGCCAAGTGAGAGATGTCGCTGCTTAAAAACCCTCGTTGGCTGCTAGGGGTTGCCTATGACAGATCAAACCATTTAAACACACTGTAATGTCAAAAAGGATGCGATTCTCAGACCCTTTCATCCATAGAATGGCTTTTGGGTTCACTCTGCAGAAAGGTTTTTTTTTTCCCTCCTTGTAATAAATGAGTTTAAGCCAGAATCAAATTTTGATACTTAAAAAAAATCAGCCAATACAATTGATGGCACCAGTTAAAGGAATGAAACACTTTTGCTTGGAAACAATGATTCATGAACTGCTCTTCCCTACAGGAGATGAAACCATTTGGGCTTTCCTCAGAGATGCTTATATTACTGGCAACGTTTAAAAAAACTTCATTATATAGAGAAAATTCCAGCCTTCAATTTTTCTTCTTGAGAGGGTTCAGTGGTTGCTTTGGTATATGTGTGTGTCTCTTGGTGAGTGTGTGCGCACACACACACTCACGAGTGTTTCATAAAATTAGATTCTAGCAAAGGGAAAGTGCATTTATGCAAAAGCAATTCATCAACCACTTCTGTGCTCAGAATTCACCGAGGTAATTTAGATACTTTAATGGCAAGGTAGTTTAGGTAGGTAGGAGGCGACGTCCCCTCCCCCATCTAACAGCTATGGTAATAGAAAATGTGTGCTCTAAATGAATCTTTTCAGGAAAGTAATTCTCGTTTTAATTATTTATCCACTACCAAATATAAAATATAATTACACAGCCAATGTCCATGGGAGCAAAATCTACAGTGCAGTGTAGAATAAAAGAGCTTTCTGCTTTTAGAAATTTTCCATTAAAAAAGATATTAAAAAAATAAGATTAGCCAAATGCAGTTTTTATAATCTGATTTTCATAATGTTAGTGTTTAGCACAAGCCCACCGCTTAATCAAACGCAATGGCTCCAGAATTTGCAGTGTTTTTACCATGGCCTTGACCTTATGATGTCAGACATATATTACCTCTCTACTATAATTTACTATTGACATCATGGATTAAATTTGTTGTTTCAGCTAATGTAACTGAGCAAGCAAGGTAGATTGTGAAACCGAAGCCAGCTACTGAAATACGAGGGTTGTCAAGTATAAATTTACAAAAGATATTCAGACTGGGTGTGGAAGACAAAAATAAATGGACAAAGAAGCTGTTTTTGACAGACTGCAAGGGGCTAGAGACTTCAGCTTGAACATTGTAAATCCAAATGTCACGAAACGCTGCTGCAGAGTGAGAGACACGTCTATTCCTCAGGAATATAAATGGTGATGCGAAACCAAACTTTCAAGATGCTGTGCATTTTTGAAAAGTATATCCCTGCTGCCCGATAACAGACGCACTGATCTCTTCTTCCTCTCTCCCCACCCGCGCTTAAAAACCAGTGCAAGTTCCCCCCCTCAGAACCATTAATGACCACAAAGCCAGTATTTCCTGGGGCACCATTTGAAAGAGAAACCAACGAATGTCAAGAAATACTTTAAGATGTATTTTTTTAAAAGAAAAATAAATTACCTCAGCGACTGTATTCCCCAAACGTGAGCCATAACCAGTTTTCATGTCTCATACAAATTCTGTTTTTAATACCAAAGCATAAGCCTCTTAAGAGGGGATGTTGTAACGGCTAAAACATGTGAGGTGCTCCCATCACGCAGCACGTAACCCCTCGGTGGTAATTGATCCACCTCCATGGCGGGTCTCCTAGAACAAGCCTGGCCTGCGGGGCTGTGGCCGCGTGGCACTGCGAGGTCACAGTCAGCCTTTCTTCGTAACCTGCCAGATGCTTTATTTTCCCAGATACCCCGCAAGCTAAAAGAATTGTACAATAACTGAAACCAGAAAGCAATAAATGTGTGCTTCATGAATAGATTGGTGAGTGGACAATACAAGAAGAACAAAAAGCCTAGAAAGTGAAAATACTTTTTCAATGTCACCGGTTGTTGTTACGGATAACACCCACTTGGATTCCGTAGCCTAGTCCGGGGTTAGACTACTCAGGGAGGACATTCAGCGGTCATGCATTTGTGCCACTTCTGAGGGTCTGGAAAGCCCGAGGTTCCTCTTGCCCCTATAAACCTGCGTAATGACCTGTTATTCAGCCTTTTCTACGGAGCTATGAGAACGCCCTTCTGTGTCCCTGAGTCAAATACACAATGAATATTTATGGAATAACACATAGGACTTTATGCTGTACTGAGGGTTTAAATTACATAGTCATCATTACAAATAGACTTTGCCTCATCTGCCATGAAGTTCTGCAGTGATACGTGCGAAGTTGGCGTGGCAGCTTTTAAACCCTCAAGGACCAGGCTCCATCCAGCTTCTCATTCTGTCCTCCTAACACCCGGCTTCCATCTCCATGATTTCATGTAGGAAGGAGAAAATGGCGAAGATGTAGAAAGAAGTGGGGCTTTATCAGGAAAGTAAAACTTCCCCAGAAATCCACAGCAAAATTGCACTTGGTCAAAACTAAGCTACTCAACTGCAAAGGAGACCAGAAAACACGATGCCATCTTGAGCAAAATAAGGGATCTGTGGTCAAGAGACAGGAAAAGAAGGGAGATTAGATAGACAGTAAGACGTGCTTGCCACACCCATATGCCTAGTGACTATGCAGTCTACACTGCTCTCAGTTTTCCTAACAGAGACACATGCATGCACACACATACACACACCCACACAGTAAAAACTCTTCAAAATAATATTTTTTTCTGAAGACTAAGAAGATAAACTTTCCAGATGCTCCTGTACAAACAATAATTAAAGTCTCTTGAACATTTCCTTATTTGCAAAATGACAAGAACACTGAACCTTGAGGAAGAGAACCTGGTTCTAGAGTTGATTCTTCCATGAACTATCTGAGTGATCTTGAGCAAGTTGTTTTCCTTCTCTGGGCTTCAGCTTCCCGACTGGTCTCACTGCCTGCACTCTTGGTACCTTGACAAGTCCATTCACCTCCCAGCAGATACACACCTCCCCTCTGCTTAAAACCCTTCAGTGGCTAGGGTAGAATTTCAGAGTCCTCCGAATCTGGGCCTTGTCTATGCCTCTTACGTCATCTTGTATCACTGTCCCCTTTGCTTATTTCACTGGTAAGCAGAGCATGATGTTAAGACTATTATAAAAATAGTGTGATTTGGGGCAATTTGTAAACTGTTAAAAAAAAATGGCTCTTTGAACATTGTTTATAAAACAAAGCCTTAAAATGATATAAATTAGATCCAGAGCAAATGAACCATTTTGAAATAAAGTATTTTCTAAAGAAGTGACATTCTGGAAAACAGTATCAACAGTAATTTTTCCTTCAATCAGCTCTGTAGAAAGGGATATTCTTCTCCTATCCTGTAACATTAATATTTGAGGAAGTTCTATTTGCAAGTCACTTCTAAAGGGCAGCAATTTATTTTGTATCAGTGATTCTGTAAACTACAGATTCTGCTCAGTGAGATCATATGTCTTTGTGATATCTACATGATATGAAATTTTACTGATGTGAGTTAAAAATTATGAAGGTATAACCATTTAAAAACTTTCATGGGCCCAATTGTGTGGAGTACTGAACCATGGATTGAATCCCAGACACTCTTTAGTCTTGTGCCAGACTTGACAGTAACCAGTCAATATTTGTTTTAATAATAGATTACGTACGCATTCCCAAAGGGTGATTTGAAGCAGTCACCTCACTTCACTTGGACATTCATGTCCCCTTTAGTTTAAAGAAGTTTTGCTAGGACTGCTGGGCCTCATGTCACCCCACTGCTTCTAAATAGTCAATGGCTTCTCGCTGCCCCCCTGCAGTAAGTCGGATCTTCAGGCATTGAAGACCCCATGACATGGCCCAGCCTAATTCCTAAGCACATAATCTCTCTGCTTTTAAAAAGGCAAACCTATATTCTAGCCAAACTGAGCTACACGGAATTTTCAGAACCTGACTAGTACTTTCTCACCTACCTGGCTTTGCCATGCTTTCCCCCAACTCTTGAGATGAGGGACACCATCTACCATCCACACCTTTAGAAAAATTAACCTCTGCCTTAAACCTTAGACTCCCCTACCTGGAGGCCATCTTTCCATCCTCTTTATATTTAATTATAATGATTAAATTCATGCTTATTGAGATCATGCACCAGACACTGCTCTAAGTGTTCTACACGGCTTATCTTATACAATGCTCAGATGACCCTGTGAGATAAGCACTGCTGTCCTCCCATTTTCCAGAGGCAGATGCCGAAGCCTAAAGGAGTTACAAATCTGGTACCACACTAGCGCGTGCCGGAGCCCAGGCTCAGGACCAGACAGCCAGCTCTAGAGCCAGCTCGGACAAGCTTTAGCGAGTCTGTTGGTAGCATCTCTTTCCAATGCTACATCCATAATGTCATGTTGGTAGCTTGAAATAAGTTACAGTAAGGGTATTTACGGCATGAAAATGGGTGTGAACTATAAGCAGGTACACCCCTCATTTTGTTGTGGATCACCAGTTAAATATTTACCAGTACACACTGTGTAAGGCCCCTTTCTCAGGCATTGTGTTACACTGCCTCACCTGGTTGTGTGTTTGAGTATTAGTCTCACTAGATGGTGAGTTTCTCAAGGTAAAGGACTCCGTCATACTCACTTATACCTCACGCTGTCTCAGCACACTACCTTCATTGGACACAGTAGGTATGCAATACATAGTTATTGAAATGATTTGCAATTTATTCCCAAGGTGGCTAAAACCAGTATTCTATTGTGATATGGAAAAATTCGCAGCTGCTCTTCTAGTTAAACCAAAATATTTTTAGCTCCTTTAAATATTACATACTTGGAGATGATGTTGTCAGCATGAGCAAACATTGAGAAGAGAGGCTTGGAATCTGAGGCCAGAGGGAAACTTAAATATTATCAAATGCAACCCCATGTGTTTTACCAAAACTAGTTTACCAACCTAGTGGTTGTTTCTCTTGGGAGCAGAGATGGACTGATTGTCATCCGGGGCTGCAGCAGGATAATGGCCTATTCCGGCTGGACTCTTGCCTCCTCAGTTCTGATATCTGCACCCCCCACACCACTGTACCTCCTCCCTTACTGAGGATCATGGACACACTGAGTCTTAGTTACTGACAGAGGGTTGGTGTCAAAAGGGACACTTAAGCAATGAATTCCTCTAGAGATTAAGAATAGGTCAAGATTGTCTCTAGAATGAGAAAATTAATGTGATTATTCTAAAAACAGTGCCAATTTTACTGTTCAGTGTTCCCAGTTTCTATGCCTAACTTCTAAATATATCTCACCTGCACCCGGTGCTTTCTCACCCCACCTCCTCTCTGTCCCCAGGGATTGTGTTCCCGTCCCAACTCCATCTGCTGAAATCAGACTAATACTTGTATCTTGCCAGGTCTAGCTTATTGCCACTCTATGTGATCACCCCCGAGAAGAAATCACTGCTCTAAAGCACACAAGCACCTGGGTTCGGGACGCTGTACTGCTCACATCCAGAATTGTGTTACGGATCCTATTGGGGGACACATTGCTTCTCCTTGATAGGACTCGAAAGGCCCCCGCCTGCTATCTGTCCAGTCTAGGCCCAGTCCAAAGACGCTGGGGGCCAATGAGAACCAGGTCTGCTTCATCTCTGCGGGCTTCCCCAGCAGGCGCATGACCTGGAATGGTTGGCAGGCTCAGTCTTGCTGGACTCAGGGTGAACGGGACTTAGATGCTCCCCGATCCCTGAGGTACAGCCTCTTCACTCTGTCCACATCCCATGTTCCTGGTTCTCTGATGGGTGTGGCACCCTAGTAATTGCCTTCTGCTCAGGGTCTTTGTGAGGATCACAGCCCAGAGTTGGTTACTGATTGGATGGGGCCCTCAAGCCTTCCTACTCCCTGCCACCGTTTTCCCTGGAGCTGGCTTAGCGATCAGCATGATATGGACACCAAGTAGGCAGAAGCAGGAGGGGTGCTGGAGAAACCTCTGCAGACCTCTGTGATCTACACTGAAGCGTCTTACCTCACCCCAAGGCCTGCCCCAAACCCACCCGGAGTCCCTACTGCAATGCCCTGCCCTGCCCCGCCTCTTCTAGCCCAGAACCCTGGGCCAGTGGCCCTGCCCAGGTCCTGCCTGAGTTTGCCCAGCCTCTAGGCTTTCTCTGGTACCTTCAGTGCCTACCCCACCCCACATGCTAACACTTGCTCTCCCTTCCCTTTGGGGACACCCAGCAGGCCACATGACAGAGACAACGCTTTCTGTTTCATTCTGCTTTTCTGAGCAATGCTAAGCTCCCTGAGGACAAAGACTGTACTATTCATCTGTTCTTGTCCTATAGCACTTCGCACAGTACTAGCCCTAAAGCAAGGATTGTTTAAGAATGAAAGAAATTATAACATATCAAAAGGTAGGCAGTGTTCTGACCAACTATTCAAGAGGGTGACAGCCTCTGTGGGGCACTGGAAAAGAGTGAGAAGCAGATGAGACTCAAACAAGCGAAATGTTTACCTGGAGCAAGCGAAACTGGCAGAAGCCAGAGGATTTGTACTTTATTTAACAAACACTCTTAACATTTACTATGTGCCAGGCATAGTTCTAAGCACCTTTGAAATAAGAAATCATTTAGTTTTGAGGAGACCAGGATGCAAGGGGGTTGAGTGACTCATCACACAGCTGAATTGCATAGCCAAGCAGTGTGGCAGCAGAGTCCTGCTCATAACCAGGACTTGATGCTGTTTTGTGAACTGGTGGCTATGAGGTAAGCCTGTGGTCAGACCAATATGGCAGAATGAAGTCTGGGGACTTGCTGTCAGGCCCAGGAGCCAGGGTGGCAGAGTGCTAGAGAAATTTGTGAGCAGAGCAAAGATGTTGCGGCTGTTCTCAACAGACATGGGTGTGGCTGGGACCCAGAGGGGCAGAGCCCTGGGAAACAGGTTCTCAATGCCAATTACACTCTGCCTAGAGAGTAGAGAGGCAGTTTATCCACCCTTTGCAAACAGCATGGTGGCGGGGGCAGTCTCTGGGAGCAGACAGCCCTGGCTCTGCATTCCAACTCCACCACTGAAGGGCTATTGACCTTGTGGACAAGCGACCTAGCCTTACTGAGTCTGTTTCCACACAGAGGACAGCAATAGATCCTCCCTCATGGGCTTGTTGTTGGATTAAATGAGATAATGCATGTAGAAGGTCATACCCTTGGTAAGCACTTGCTAAATATTGATGAATATTATGACTATGTTATTCTTAATTTCAAATTTCCTTTGGCTTTCTCTATGCTGATGAAACAAATTTAGGATTTGTAATTTGCTCCTAAATTATGTCTGGTCCTGCTCTTGGGCCAAGTTTACCTTCTGTTATGAGGAATTTATTCATTCTCACATGTTTCCGTGCATCCACCATGTGCATGTACCAAAAACTATCTTAGGTGCTTAAGAGACAATGATGAATAAAGCACTTTGGGGTTTAGAGTAAATAAAAATGTAAAAACAAACAAAAAAACCCCTTAGAAATCATTGTAGCAGATGGATCCCAGTGGTGTAAATAAGGTGCTATGAGGGATTGGAGAATAGGGTGCCCAGATGCTTGGGCAGGGGGCTGGAGTCTTCTCATTTGAGCTGAGTCTTGAGGGGTGAGCAAGAGCTCACAGGGAGGGTAGCAGTCCCACAGAAAGGGCAAAATTTGGATGTGGGTAGCATTGTAAAAGAGATGAGTTTGAAAAAGGAGTCAGGCCTCAGACACTGTAGACAGTGGAACAAGGCTGAGAAAATTTATGCAGAGACAATGATAGGATTTGATTCCTATTTTAGAAAGATTATCCTGGCAGTAGTTTTAAAAATTGATTAATAGTGTTGTCCCAACTCCAGTAAATACTTTGGTAATTTACATATCCAGTCCAATTTTTTGCCCTGTCTACTTCCTGTATTCTGAATATTCTGAATTCCTTGGTATTTTTCTCTAAATTGGCTTCCTTTTTTTCCTAAAATTATTTTAAAATAAACATTATATAACAAGCATCAGTGGAAAGTCAGTGTCATTTTCCTTAAAAATGAACACAATGGGAGCAATATTAATGAAACAATATTATAAAATTTAATCCAGACATTTGTCAAAAGATTTGAGCTTGAAGACTGTTCTCATTATGTTAAAAACAGACCCAAAAAAGGAGTTTATTAAGTGTCAAGTGGGTGTTAAAGACATGCTAGCACCAACCTGAGACTTTCTTCTTGACCCAATTATGTAGATTAGATAAAGAAATGAAAAGGTAATAACTTTCTCATCACACGATCCAATGTCTATAAGCATCTTATACTTTGGGAAACAATGAACTAGAGTGGAGGTATTAAAATTTTTTTGATGAGAACTACAGAAGAAGTACATTTTACATCTGGAACCAGTGAGAGTGTGCACGCTCATACATACACACACGCACACACACCCTGATGTACACATGACTGAAGGGAATCCTTTCCGGCAATAATACTCTTACTCGCTGTGGTGTGCTGCAGTATGCTTTAGCCCATTCTGCTCTCTTTCTTTTTCCTTTTTTTAATATTGATGAGGAAACACTAAATTGATTTCACCACCTGTTTTTGTCCATTTGTGGTGCTATAAAAAAATACTTGTGACTGCAGTCATGTATAGAGAATAGAAATTTATTTTCTCACAGTTCTGAAGGCTGGGAAGTCCAAGATCAAAGTGTTGGCAGGTTCGGTTGTGTGAAGAGAGCTGCTCTCTGTCTGCAGGATGGTGCCTTGTTGCTGCATCCTCCAGGGGAGGAGCACTATGTCCTGAACATGACAGAAGGCTGAAGAGCAGGAGGGCCTAACACTGTGTGCTATACAAGGCCTCTTACGTAAGCACCTTGATCCCATTTATGAGGGAGAAGCCCTCATGGGCTAATTGCCTCCTAAAAGTCCTCACCCTTAATATTATCACATTGGCCATTAAGTTTCAACACCTGAATTTTGGAAGGGACACATTCAAACTATAGCACCCCCCATCAATGGGTTGTGAAAGCCTCATACTTTGAAAAACTCTGAATTAAGGGAAGCTGGACTGGAGGTAAGAAAACAACTGAAGAGGCTATTATGATAGTGTAGGCAAGAAATGATGGGTCTTAATGGATTCCAGTGGCAACAGAAATGAAGTAGAGGTAAAATTGACACAGTGTGATCATTATACTTCACCTTTAAAAAGTTGTAACATTTGACACAGAGAGGTGGGATTTATAAATCCATTTCTTGTGAGTTAGTTTACTGTGAATCATACTCCCCAGAAATTTGGCAACTTTTGGATGACTTTTGATGGGAAAGTGCTACTGCTTGGAAAACAGGCTGCTGGCATCAACCCTTCAAAACAACACACTCAGTAAGCATCAAATTTGACCATGTTGTTTTCAGAGAGCATTCCACTTTGCAAATTCCATTCACATTACGCTCTTCAAGAAATCTTCAACCATGGACCCACTTGGGTTTTTAAGCCTATATTGTAATTGTTGTCTTGAATGATCACTTGTTTTGTAACCCACTGGTAGCCAAATGAATGTGACAGTGATGGAATGAAAATCATAATTACATTGTGCTGATATTGTTTGTTGGAATGAGACTTAATGACGTGGTTCTCTTGAGCAAATGCAAAACATGAAAATGTTTCAAGTTTATAAGACAAGGAAAAAATACATTTTCCTGAATGGTTCTGGAAAGGCCACCTCTATTTTCACAAGTATGGCTGCAAAATAAACAAGCTTCATCTTTAATTTACCTTTGCTACCACACCAAGATGCCTAGGTGTTAAGAAAGGACTATGCTGCGATGCATTTGCCAGACAAAAAGCTTTCCCTGTTATTAATGACTGGTGGTGCCCCAGTGTAATCAAAGGGCACAGCTGCCGTGATATATGGCAGTGACAAGCCTCAGATCTTTCCTTCTCAATGCCACGAGCCTAACAGCTAGCAGCCGAGAACTTCCAGTGCTGTATATCTACAAGATAAATAACACGAGATATGAATATACGTATTGCTTACAGTCTTGAAAAGTATTGTTATATCCCCCTGCACACAATCATTCTAAATATGACGCAAGTGCATTTTTCACCATTTCTGTACAATCCTTGTTGTTTGTTAATGGCAATAGTTTTCTAGTAGAGATTTAAAACCCTCCAACTGTACCAGTTACTGCAGCCTGATTTGAAAACCGATGCCTATGCTGCCGACAGTGGAGCAGGTTTCCAGAGATTCATAGCCCCTTTTACGGTGACAGGCAGCATCAAAAGAAGGAATCACCTCAAGAATATACTAGAAATCATTTTTATTTTTGCTCCTCGATCATGGCGAGATGATCTAAAGGGAAAACTGAGAGTCACTCATGATGTGAATTTGACATGAAGGAATCTATAAGAAAAATTCACTGATGTTTTTATTTCCAGCTATTAAGCCTTTTTTTTTTCCTCTCCTGCTTTGAACTTGCGATCAGTAAGTGCCATATTTTGCTTTGTTAAGGGTTCAGGAAATGCATTTAATTGGGAGTTATGACCAACGTTACAGAACCAGCATGAAATGAGGTTAGCTTTCTTCACTTACTCAGGCATGAGTTCCAGCAGAAAAATTTTATAATTACTGATCAGGTTTCCATTAAAAATAGAATGAACAAAACCACTGAATGGTCTTTTCCCAGATCAATAGCAAAGACACGTCCATGCTCACACAGAGGAAGTCAGTGCAGCTCCATGACCTTTTCATGAACTTTCTGGGAGACAGAAAGATCATTCAAAGGGTAGAGGTCAGCATTCATGCTGGTCACAAACAAAAATCAGATTTTGCGTCGTAATGAAGGATTCAGGGCTCTCACCTACTGGTGCAAATCAAATACTACTGCACATTTTCCTATGCTATCAATTGCAGGAGAAACTGCTTTTGTATTTGCAGCATGTGTTAACATTTATTTACCAACTCACACTATTTTGCTATCTTTATCAAGCATCACACAGTGAAAAATGAGGTTTAAAAACTGAAAAACTTCAGGCAAGAGGGGAATGTTTAGCTCAACCAAAGGATCTTACCATGCTAAAGATGCCCCCCTCTGGGTGATCTCTCCCCAAACCAACCCCAATATACACAGCACAGAGGGAAGGGAGGGTGCCAGAAAGACAAAATAATACCGAGTTAAAGATGGAGTTTCAGTTAGAAATAAATTACATAGATCATGATGGGGGAGCCTGGGTGTTGTTCCTCTGTGGATGCAGGCTCACCTCACAGAGAAGAGTGCACCTCTCTCGTTTTACCCCAGAGATGTTCAGGGCTAGAGAGACAGCAGCGGGAATAACTAGGAATCTGAAGTATTTTACAAAACAGCTTCATTTCCAGTAGCACTGATTCAAGTCAGCATTGTCGTGAAATCTAGACACTAAACAGCGTTCCTGGACAGAAGGTGTCCCCGTAGAGATGCCAGTTGGTAACTTCTTTTGCCAATGTTCTTAAACAAAGGGGAACCCAAATAGACTCAAATCATGTGTATATTAGAATCAATTAGGAAGTGATATGGCACTTTGGGGAACTTTAAGAAATCAGGCAAGGATCAAAATATAGAAATCCTACTGTTCTGAAAATTTAATATCCTAGCCGTTGATTAAGGGGGGGAAAGCATTTTTAGAGAATCTGATGAAATCACTACAAGTCACAGATAGTTTTGCATCTTTCTTTAGATAGTGTGCAGTAGTTCAAAGGTTACAGCCTTCTGAAACTTTTATTAGAAATAAATTCAGTGAGATCTGGGCACTAATTCTCTTGTGTTCTAATGTGTGTCCTAAAAGACACACAACATTATTCCTGTCTGTCCATGTTCTGTTTTCTCAGGTGCAGCATTTAATTTTCTTAATCACTTGACATAGGACATAAGCAGATTTCAATACATCCTAAAGCTATTCCTACTAGTAATTGTTTTGTGTAACTTTAATTCTCTCTCTTTTTTTTTTTTTTCAGAGTATGAAAAACCTTTAATTTTTTTCCTATTTTTTTTAATTTTATTTCAGAATATTACAGGGGTACAAATGTTTTGGTTACATGGATTGCCTTTGTACTGAGTGAGTCAAAGTTATAAGTGTGCCCATCATCCAGATAGTGTGCATTGTACCCATTAGTTATGATTTCACCCATCCCCTTCTTCCCGCTCCCATCTGCATGATTTCCACTGAGTTTTATTTCCATCTGTGCATATGAGTACTGATCAGTTAGTTCCAATTTAATAGTAAGTACACGTGGTGTTTGTTTTTCCATTCTTTAGATATTTCATTTAGGAGAATGGTCTCTGGTTCCAACCAGATTGTTGCCAAAGGTATTAATTCATTTTTTATGGCTGAGTAGTACTCCATGGTATAGATATACCACATTTATTAATCCACTCATGAATTGATGGGCACTTGGGTTGATTCCATATCTTTGCAATTGTGAATTGTGCTGCAATAAACATTCAAGTGCAGGTGTCTTTTTGATAAGATGACTTTGTTCCCCCCTTGGGTAAATACCCAGTAGTAGGATTGCTGGGTCAAATGGTAGGCCTACTTTTACATCTTTGAGGAATCTCCATACTATTGTCAGGCTAGGACTCCCAAAACTAGGTTGAATACAAGTGGGCACCCTTGTATTATTCCAGTTCTGTGTGGGAATACCTTCAACTCCCCCTTCAGTATGATGTTGACTGTGGGTTGATCATATATGGCTTTTATAATTTTGAGGTATGTTCCATATATGCCTATTTTGTCAAGAGTTTTTATCATAAAAGGGTGCTGAATTTTGTCAGATACCTTTTCTGCATCTATTGAGATGATCATATGGTCTTTGTTTTCACTTCTCTTTATGTGGAGAATCACATTTAAGGATTTACGTATGTTGAACCACATACATATGTTGGTGAATTTTTTTTTTATGTGTTGTTGAATTTGGTTTGCTAGAATTTTATTGAGAATTTTTGCATCTATATTCATAAGGGATATTGGTCTGTAGTTTTTTTTGTTGTTGTTGCTGTGCCCTTTCCTGGCTTTGGTATCAAGGTGATATTGGCTTCATAGAATGAGTTGGGAAGTATTCCTTCCTTCTTGATGTTATGAAATAATCTCAGCAGTATGGGTACCAATTCTTTGTAGGTCTGATAAAATTCACTGTGAAACCATCTGGTCTGGGACTTTTTTTCGTTAGAAAATTTTTTTATTGCTCCTTCAATTTCATTCGTCATAATGAACTGCTTGTTCAGGAATTCTGTTTCTCCCTAATTGAGCCTCGGAGGTTGTGTATTTCTAGAAATTTGTCCATTTCCTCAACTTTTTTGAGTTTATGTGCACAGAGATTTTTATAGTATTCACAGATGATATTTTGTATTTCTGTGGTATGAGTTGTAGTATCTTCTTTTTCATTTCTGATTGAGCTTATCTGGGTTCTTTCTTTTCTATTTCTGGTTAATCTAGTGAAAGGTGTATCAATTTCATTTATCTTTTCAAAGAACCAACTTGCTTTTTCATTAATCTTCTATATTTTTTGTTTGTTTGTTTTCTGTTTCATTTAGTTCTACTCTGACCTTAGTTATTTCTTTTCTTCTGCTGGGTTTGGGTTTGTTTTGCTCTTCCTTTTCTAGTTCCTTGAAACGATTCATTCGATTGTTGATTTGTGATCATTCAGTTTCATTGATGTAGGCATTTCAGGCTATGAATTTTCCCCTTAGGATTGCTTTTGCTGAATCCCACAGATTTTGATAACTTGTGTCCCCTTGTTATTTAGTTGAAGGAATCTTTTTATTTCCATCTTAATTTCCCCGTTGACCCAATAGTTACTCAGGAGTAGGTTGTTTAATTTCCATGACTTTGTGTAGAATTGAGTGTTACTCAGTTCTACTCACTGTGGTCTTAGAAGATACATGGTATAATTTCTATTTTTGTGAATTTGTTGAGACATGTTTTGTGGCCTAAGATGTGATCTTAGAGACTGTTCCAGGTGCTGATAAGAAGAATGTATATTCAGTAATTTGGGGATAGAATGTTCTGTAAATGTCTGTTAGTGGGGTGTTGAAGTCCCTGGCAATTATGATGTTGCTCTTTATCTCTTTGTTTAGATCTAGTAAGGTTTGCATTGTGAATCTGGGTGCACCTGTGTTAGGTGCATAAATATTTAGGATTATTATGTTTTCTTGATCAATTGCTCCCTTTTACCCTTACATAATTACTCTCTTTGTCTTTTTTTACTGTTGTTGATTTGAAGTCTATGTTATCTGATGATATGAGAATGGCTATGCCTGCTTTCTTTTGATTTCCATTTGCATGGAATATTTTTTCCATCCCTTTATCTTGAGTCTCAATGAGTTCTTGTATGTTAGATATGTTTCCTGCAGACCGCAGATACTTGGCTTGTATTTTTTTATCCAACCAGCCAGCATATGTCTCTTGAGTGGGGAATTCAAACCGTTCACATTTATTGAAAGGATTGATAAGTGGGATGCATTTCTGTTTATCCTGTTAGGTAGAACCTTCATGCTTTGTTTTACCTCTTGAGCCATTATTTTATATGAGCTCTGAGCTTTAGCTTTTGGGTAATTTTACACTGGTGAGTTTCTATTATGCTTATAGATGCATAGTGCAGATCTGAGTACTTCCTACAGGGCAGGTCTGGTCTTCACAAATTCCCTCAGTGTTTGCTTGTCTAGAAAAGTCTTTCTTTCTCATACAAGAAATTTAGTTTTGCAGGGTATAAAATTCTAAGCTGGCCATTATTCTGTTTAAGAAGACTCAAGATGGGGTGCCAACCCTTTCTGGCTTGTAAGGTCTCAGTTGAGAAGTCCACAGTTAGCCTGATGGGTTTTCCTTTGTACAGTACCTATGTTTTCATGTTAGAGCTCACAAGAGTTCCTCCTTCATGTTAACTTTGGCCAGTCTGATGACCATGTGTCGTGGTGATTGCCTCTTTGCAATGAATCTCCCAGGTGTTCTTTGAGCTTCTTGTATCTGGACATCTAAATTTCTAGCAAGACCAGGGAAGTTTTCCTCAATTATTCCCTCAGCTAATTTTTCCAACCCTTGTGTGACCTCTTCTTCACCCTTAGGGATGCCTATAACTCTTATGTTTGGCCTCCTTACATAATACCATATTTCTTGTAGGCTTTGTTCCTTCCTCTTAATTCTCTATTCTTTGTCTTTTACTGACTTTTGTTTAATTTGAAGGTATTGTCTTCAAGCTCAGAGACTCTTTCTTTTGCCTGATCTAGTCTATTCTTAAGACTTTCAACTGTGTTTTGATTTCCTTGAATGACTTTTTCATTTCCAGAAGTTCCATTTGATTTTTTAAAAATAATTTGATCTCTTTAGTGAATTTTTCATTCATTTCCTGAAATCATTTTGTGGTTTCCTTGTGTTGGTTTTTCCATTTTCTCTTATAATCCATATTTGGAATTCTTTATCTATCATTTCAATATACTGATTTTTATTTATAACCACTGCTAGAGAGCTGCTGTTCCCTTTCGGGGGTGACCTTTCACTCTGATTTTCCTACTTCTGGAGTTCTTTTGGTGATTCCTTCTCACCTGGAAAGGTTGGTGCTTCTTATTTTTGGATTTTATTTTGTTTAGATATGGCTTATTCCCCTGCACTGACCCGTACAGGTGTGTTTGTATAATGGCATATGTTAGGTAAGAACTTTTGGCTTTGCTTAGTGCTTTCATGGTGATCTAGGTTCTGGATTGATGCCGTGGTTGTAGATTTGCTTAGTGTGGTGGATTTCCAGGTTGCTAAGTGTTTATGGGCTGTACCAGTAGTGAGTTATGTGTGTAGGCAGATTCCCTATCTCTCTTTGATGAGGGAGGATGGACGTCTTTGAAATCCTTTCTTTTTCCCCAGCCCTCTTGTCTTCTTAACAGTATCAATTATAACGGCACACCCAGTTTAATTTCTGAGACAATAGGTGGTGCTTTGGGTGAGAATCAACCCACAACCTGTATAATTGGGTCACAAAATGCTGTAAAGGGCATGCAAATTGACCTCCCTGTCAGTAGGTGGTGCTTGCCAGAAGGAGGAATCTACGCTGTTTTTGGGTCCTTTGACCAGCTCTTATTCTTCAGGGGAAGCACTCGAATGCCCCAGGTGGTGAATGGGGCCCTGGAACTTCCAGGTGAGTCCTTATTCTCTGCCTCAGCAGAAGCGGGTGGGGGAGTGTGGATGAGTGGGACTGGGTTATGTGAGCTTGCCCTCAGGCTCCACAAAACCTGGCAAGGTAGCTGTTTTGGTAGGGGTCAAAAGTCTGCAAAGCCACCAGGGAGGGGCTGAAGTGGCCCCATGCAACCAGAAAGTCTGCTTGTGGAGGTGGGACCATCTGAGATTCACAGTCTGGCAGTCTGGAGTAGGCTTTGCTCTTCTCCACTTTCTCTTTCTTCAAAGGTTTTCCCTCCAGTGTCTGCCAGCAGGCAGGAGCTTAAGCCAGCCAAGCTCCCCCACAACTGTGATGTGGGCCAGGATGTTCTCTGCCCAAGATCCCCCAGCCTGAGCTGAGAGTGTGGCCCTCCTGTGGAGAGAGTTGCCCTATGAGCACGTAGCAACTAGGACCCACACTGCACTCTTCCTCCTGATCTGCCCAGGTGGGCTCCCTCACCTCCCAAGACTAATTCACAAATCTCCCCTCCCTGCCCCTGAGCCATGCAATTGAGACTTGGGGGTATAGGATCTGACCTGCAGGTCCATCCCCTGATTCCTGAAGATCAGTCCATGATCATGCCAGGAAGAAATGCTCTGGTCCCAAGTTGCCCATAGGATGCCCAAGCAGGTTTGATGTCCCTCTGCCTCAGTGTGTTCCCTGCTCTGATGGAGCAGCTGGGAAAGCAGAACTGGGGAGAGCTGGCATGCAGGGAGCTCACAGTCCAGGAACCCCTCAGTCTGGTGCAGGACCCCAAGAAGAAAAGTCTGAACCCCACTGTCTGTGGAAGCCTCAATATGGTGGCTCAATTGTCTCTCTCAGCAGCCATGGGTGGAGCAGGGAAGCGGAGCAAAAGAGTCTGGGTGGAGGAAAGCCAGCACTCTGGTCATGCCCGTCCCTCTCTCTGGGAGGTCTCCCGCCCAGAATGTCCAGTTACTGGAGTTACGCAGGTCACCCAGGACCCACTGGACCCCTGTGGCTCCTGCAGTCTGGGCCAGAGTTGGGAAATGTCTGTGTATGAATGAGCAAGATGAAACCCGAGGAGTTTAAGCCTCTCGGGGAGGACAAAGACACATGGTGGGTAGAGAAACATTATGGCGCCTGCCATCCCAGTTCAGGTCTTTGGGGTGGGAAGTGCCCCAGAAGGGTGGGAGCCTGGTGCTTTGTCCACAAGAAGCTCCCATCGCACTGGCGGCAGCAGCCACCGGGGCTGCTCATGTGGGCAGAAAGTCTCTCCAGCAGCTCAGGAACCCAATGTCTGAGATATGAGGGAGAGAGAAACAAACTGCTCCACCTAACCTTCTCACTGGACTCCAAGCCTCTCCAGGGTTGATCTCTGCCGATACCTTGCTCCTTCCTGTTCTGCTCTGCACATTCTTCTTGTGGAATCTCTGGTAGGTTCTGGCATGTTTCCCTTGGAATTATACCTGATCTATGTTTGTTTGTTTTTTCTTTGTCATCTAAAAGTTTTCTTCTTTCTGAGATGATCTGGCAGCTGGTGTCTCTGGTCTGCCTTCTTCCAGCCTCTTTCGGATTCTCAATATTGTGTGCTAAATAGGAATTAGCTTTTAGTAAAACAAGCTTATCTATGTGGGCATGTGGGAAGTGGGATAGGGCCAGGAGATTGGCCCTATGCCTGTAGAACTTGAAAGTTAGAAGGAGACTTGAGATTGCATTCCTTTACCCTCTCGTTTTCCAGAAAAGGAAACCAAAGCTTGGTGATGGCATATGTGTGTGTGTGTGTGTGTGTGTGTGTGTGCGTGTGTGTGTGTGTGTAGCACTGACCAATCAGAATAGAGGCAGACTCTATCCAATCACAATAGATTATGGGTCTGTGGGAGGGGAATCCCAGAAGTCTTCTATAGGTACCAGCTTAATCCTTTGGCTACTAAATTGTGAGAAGGTGGAGGATATCCCGGAAAAAGAACTGTTAGTTCAGGTAATAGACAACATATAATGCCCTCCTTGTCCTAGAGGAAAGGTATTTTATTAGTTAAACACCCATCTGTTTGGATTAGAATGCTGACTCCACCACTTAGAAAAAGAATAACCTTGGGCAAGTTATTTAACCTCACTAAGCCTCAGTTTATTCATTGTATAGTAGAGCTAATAATAGTGACCTCACCAGATCATATATATAATAGAACCATATGTATGTTATGCTAAGTGTTTTAAGTGCACTGTTCATCTATCCTCAACAACCCTCTGGGGTGGATGATTTTTTATTATCTGCATTTCACAGGCAGATTGACTAACTTGGCCCCATCTCCTGTCTGGTGAAAGGCAGAGAATGGACTCAACTCACCAATCCTGCCTGGAGCCCTGTGTCAACCACATTTCTGATCCCAGAACCTGTGTTCAATATTGATCCTAAAAGCTCTGCTTAATTGGCCTCCCATTGAGAGCCTTAGTATTTATTTTAAATAAATAAAATCCTTGTTAAGAACTTAATATAATGAATTTCTGCCTAGGTTTTTCCAGAGAGGTCAATTTGTCCAAATTTATGCAACTAATTCATGAAAAACATCAGGTTAAGGGCCCATCTTCTGGCCCTTGTTCCTGTGTTCCATCCACCTCATACACTACCTTGGTTAGATAGAGCTTTCAAAACGACTGTAAGATCCGTCTGTGAAGCATGGAATGGTGGATGAACATGTGGACTTTCCAATCAGACAACCTGAGTTCGAATCCTGGCTGCACTGACTTGTCCCGTGATTTTACAAAAGTTCCAAGATCTCCCTGTGCCTCAGCTTCATCATCTGGAAAATGGGGATGGTGGTAAGAATATGACCTATCTCCTTTAAATTATTGTCAGTGATGAAGGCACATGAAGCATTTACAACAATGCCTGGGATGTAAAAACACTCAAGACATGTTAGCTATTACTATTTTTTTTTTCATTCAAGCACATAGCAATCAAATTAAATGCTAAATTTCAGTTTTGCCTTGTACTTTTCAGAAATATGATGAATGAAGAGGACTGAAGTGGATACATGGTGGAATGAAGTTACTAAATTAGAAGGATATAAGAGTTATTTTAAGTCTCCTGAAAAGAAGGTGGTTAAGCCTTAGTTCTGAAATCAGATAATACTTCAAAGGATCGTGGTAACTCTAGAGAGAAGGAGTTCTGAGAAAATGGTCTAGTTGAAAAAGGAAAAATTTGGAGGCGAATCCATGAAAGGATAACACGTCCTAGTGACATTAAGTTTTGCTAAGGAAAGGTTTGGGATTGCAAGAATTATACTATTATTCAGATCAGAAAGGGAGATCAAACTCAGCTAGATATAATTTATATTAAATATTTTATTTAAAATGTCTTTTTATTAAAGAAAATATAATATAAATACAATGTGTATTGGAATGAATAGAAAATTAGAATCAACCTGAAATAAATATTAAATCTAATTTTTGGAGGGGAGAGCAGAAAGATTTTTAAAAATCTACTTCTCCTTCCATCTACTGCCATCAAAATTTTATTTAATTCATCACAGAGAACAGTGAGCAAATTTGTGCCTCTTTACCCTTTTAATGCGTTCAACTTGGTTTTAAGCACGCATCAGAGAGCAGCTTGCAGTGAAAGCGTTTTGTTGTCTTTAGATAGAAATGTCAGAAACTTAGCCCTGGCCAGTGCAAGGTACAAAGGAATTCTCCCTGATGCCATCTGTCCTTCAAGATCAAGTTCTGCACAGCTGCACACTTGGGATGGCCTGAGATCACCTGGGTAACCTCTGGGTGACGTTCATATTTGAGATGTGACCTAAGATGAAGAAGAAAGGGGAGAAATAGCAACATGATACTTAACAGATTCTGGTCCAAGTGATCACACATTTGGCTTCCTGCAGCTCATAAATCTATTATCTTCAAAACTGGGCTGCTCACATTGCAGACATTCCTCCTAAACAGCTGCAAATGATAAGTCTCACTCTATATAACTTCCTTTAAAGCACCTTAGAGATATGATTAACCATATATACATATACATTCATATATACACACACACATACATACACAAGCACACACACACATAGATGGATCCTATTTTTCCTGTTTCTCTATGAAAGATCTAGAGATTTCATTGGCCCATCATTTTTTATTGACTCTATGAATGAGTCCTTCAAAGATGCCCTCATTCTATAGAGTCTCTGAGTTCAATAATGAGACCATATCTTAAAAAATAAACTTTTTTAAATTTCAGAGGTAGATCACCCTTTATAATTTACCATTCCACTATTATTCAGCCTTAAATAAGAAGAAAATCCTGCCATTTGCAACAACATGGATGAACCTTGAGGACATTATGCTAAGTAACATAAGCCAGACACAGAAAAACAAATACCACATGATTTCACATATAAGTGAAATTTCTAAAAAAAGTCAAATTCAGAATAACACAGAGTAGAATGTTGATTACTGGGGCTGAAGGGTGGAGGGATTGGGGAAATATTGGCCAAAGGGTACAGATCTTGCATTGTAAGATAAACAAGTATTGGAGACCTAATGTATAGCATGTTGACTACAGTTAATAATAATCCACACTCAAAATTTTCTGAAAGTAGATTTCAAGTGTTTGTACCACATACTCAGAAAAAGGTAATTATGTGAAGTGCTGGATATGTTAATTAGCTTGATTATGGTAATCATTTCACAATATATACATATATCAAAACATCACATTATATGCCCTAAATATATACAATTTTTATTTGTCAGTTATATCTCAATAAAGCTGGGGAAAAATAATAATAATAATTCACCATTCTATTGTTCCTCATGCAGAGAATTTCTTTCCTAGCACATTCTGTTAAGCTGATTTCAACCAAAAGCTTTTAGGAAAAGAAATGTACCAGAACTGGTTCTTGCAGTGCTTGGATAAAGTTAGCATATGTTAATACCAAGGGGCAGTATTTCCAGTCTTACATACAATTGTTTTCATAGATTTGGGGTAAAAATAATTAAACCAACAGAGCTCTCCTTTTCTAATCGGTTAAATAATCATAGAATCATAATCATGTAACTTAGGGAGGCGTCTACAGTGACATGCTGAAGACAGCTCATAACTGTCTGGCAAGAGCCAGTTGTGTACATCTCCTCCCAACTCCTCATTCAGCACGAGAAGGCTGGTAGTTTCAAATTAGCCATCATGGGAGCATCTATACCTTGGACACTGGCAAGTGCGTCCTCTCCATATCCCCACTCCCAGGAGCTGGTTGTTAAATATTTACCAGCACACCACAACTTTAGCAGGACTGCAGTCCAGCCCTAGACTCCAATGCTGGTGAAAGTTATTTCTGGGAATTTTGTAATCATCAAGAAGTATTATAAACTTAATAGTGTCTATTTTGCTCATGCTAAAAATAGACATGAATGAATGATACAATGCAGAGAAGAGAAAAATGTAAATGATTATGCTTGTTAAACTAGTTTTTATAAAACCACCTTTTCATTAAATATAAAAACTACTATTAAATAGGATAAATTGAACTTCATGTGATGACTGACAGCTGGGACCTCTTAGAAGTGTAGAAAAGCTGAGTTAGGAATCTTAAAAATAGCCTTTCTTAGTCAAAAGAACAATATCCTACTATAGGGGTTTGTTCCTTTTTTCTTCTGAAGAAAAAATTTACCTCATACATTAAGAAAAAAACCAAAAAGACCAAGAATCTTTCCATATGTTTTACATTAATAGAACAACTTCCTCTCAGAAAAGGGTTGTTAAATAAACTTGGTTTAAATTTTACTCATTACTGTGAGTTCTGCCTCCGTCCCTGTTTTGCCATTCTTGACTTTCAGTACTATACATCCTTCCAGGAGAGTTTAGTAGTAAAACCAGGCAGGGAGTTTAGCTTTTATTGATTCTGAAAGAACAATATAACAAGATACTGACAATAATAAACAGATACAAAGTTGTTTCAGCCTGGAAACAATTGCAGCCATATAACCCTTGGTGGCCTCTTTTTTATGAACTTTTCTTTTTCTCTCCACAATGACTAACATGGGAACTATCACCCATCCAATCAAGCAGCTTCTAGTTGCTCAGGAAATGGTTAAGCTACTGCAGGTCAGCCCTGCGACCCCATGGAAATGCTTTGATTTGTCTCCCATACAAAACCAATTTGAGTCATTTATTTTACTAACAATTCCCAACACAATTCTCCCAAAGAGACCTGGATAGGTCTCTTTTTAAGAGAAATTTACCTTCACACTTGACTTTGTCAAGAAAGAGTTTCCTCTGAGAAAGATACAGATTTCATGAATTTTCATGAAGTGTCTCCAGAGCCTTTACTTAACATTAAGGAACTGCACAATTGAGCAAATTTTTAAAGCAGCCACACAATTCCAGTCTGATTTAATTTAATGCTGTCTCTAACACATAAAATAAAAGTTTGACTAAAAAATTCTCTGGGGTAAACAATCCAAGTGTAATAATTACTCCAAATGCTCCTAGCCACAGAATAGAATATGCATCCCTGAGTCTTGAATCCAGTGGTTACTCAGTCAGTCAACAAATGCATAATTGGGTGCCCTCTGGATAGGTGATACAGATAGATGTATAAGTTATTCTTATGGGAGCCTTGCAAATATTTTGTCTGGCAAAACAGAGCCTCCAAGGGAAAAAAAATCAAACAGTTAACAATATATTTCTCCAATAACAGCTCTTGTTTCAAAATGAGTGATTCATGGTTGAGTCATCTTCTGCTTGCTAGAAGGTCATTGTAGGAGCAGCCAGGAGGGAGGAGGATTTCTCTGGTGATACCACTGCTCCCCCAGGGTTTCCTGCAGCTTTAGACCATGTGCATCTGAGTGCCTAAGATTTTGGTGATGATTGAAGAAGAGAAAGGAAGAGGAAAAGAGAAAGAAGACCAAGACATTTCTAGAGTTTCAGATAGGAAATAAAACCTCTCCTTTGTATTCCAATTTCAAAGTGAACTAAGTTTGCCACAAGCCACCCTCACAGCAAAGCTTGAGAACACCAGCCTGCATCAAGTCGTTAACCTTTTAGAACCTACTCAAAGCAACGTAGTGTGACTTTATTAATGAATTCTTTAATGTGGTCTATAAAAGCTAACAAACACAGACACTTGCTATGATTCATCAAATTTAATATTCCATCAAACCTTTCCATTTAAAGACCAATGATTTTTTTAAAAAAAAATACCAAAACCTCAAAGTGAAAGTCTTGCACTCCAATTAAACTTAATGCATCAAAAAATAAAATCCGTAAGAATTTACTGCTAGGTCAAAATTTTGAGTAAACAAACAATAAAAGAAATAACTGCTGTGCAACATGAATTATAATTCCAGAAAATGTGTTATTGAAACTGTAGACAACCAAGAGATGTAGCCCTTGAAAATAGCCTTGCTATTTAAGGCACACATTGTCTGCATGTTGCTAGGAGGTAAAAGACCCTGTTGTAAAACAGCTGGGCTCTTGCTCTAGCCAAAGGCGAATTCCACAGTCAAAAACCTAATTAGAAACTTCTAGAATATTTGCACTGCTTTACTCAATGTCTTTCATATTTTGGAAATCCATATTTCTGTGCCTGACTTTCTTCATAAGATCTCTTCTTGTATAATTACAATATATACATTTTTCCCCTTGATATTTTATAAGCTGCCATACAAAAAAACAGCTCACCTCACTCACTTTCAGTGCCCCTCTGCAAGGATTCTTAGAAAAAATTTTCAAAAAGTAATTTTGCTTGAAAAACACCTTTTTCATATTTTTTCTTTTTAAACCTTTATGTGCTGTGGTATTTATCAAGAGAAAAGACAAAACGAAGCAAGAGAACTTTGGTGGTCTAATCTGGCCTCACTTGATCTTCTGTTCAAAATCTAGGTCATGGTCAGGGCCTGATACATGCCAAAAATTAGTACAATTCCAGGGAAACACAGTCACAGATCCTAAGAGCCTTTTGTGGACAAAGAAAAGGGCCTATAAATTATGTCACCAGGCCAGTCCACCATGTCATCAAAGAATAATCCAAGTGGATTATTATCTTTTTCTCTTCAAATCATTCTGTAGATGTCTTAAGTGCTTTGCAAACTTTATTCCTCCTTATCTGGCTGTCAGTTAGGTTATCTCTCATTTTGCAAATGAAGGATCAGACACAGTGAAGTTAACTGATGAGCTGAGGCTCTGATTCAACCAAATCAGGAGGCTACTGACATAAGGATCTTTTTATCACTTAGAATGACATTTCTTAGCTCCTGGAATAGAGAATACCAGCTTATGTGAATTTTACCCAGCTCTATTACTTTTTCACAAACACACTGCTCACAGTGCAAAGTTCTTTAACATGCTCCAAAACAAAACGTACATGTTTGCTAGAATTTTTTTTTAATGCAGAACATAGAATCTAGGAGATATTTTAACTGACATGGGAAATGAAAAACTACTATGTTTCCACTATGAAATGTGAATAATTCACTCACATCACCTGAGATTTTTGCAGCAAATTGACTCATGAATCATAGGATATCCATAAAAAATAGTGTCCATATAACAAAAAGTGGATCAATTTAAAAATTTTAGCTGAATGTCAATCCCTCTTAGGAAGAACTAAGAAGGTTACAATTTAAGGGAGAATTAGACTCATGTATACTGAAAGAGTTTGGTGCAATTCAAAATCATAGAATTTATGCTTAGCCAGGATTTCCAAAGACATACATTCCAAGCCATTAATCTTAGTGATCAAGATGCTAAATTTTGAGGTTAGATAACTTAGCTTCTACAACCCTAATCAGGGCCACAGTTGTCATGGTCAAGTCCAACTCTCTTATTTCAACTGTAAAATGGTCCTTTTTACTAGCCATGTAAAAAGCTTCCTTCCAACAACGTCTAACTGTCATTACTTCTTCTCAGGTAATCTGGGTGCCCTATTCCCACTGGATGTTCTATCCATCCTTAGCTCATTTCTTGAATATTGGGAGACAGGTGTATGCTAATATGTGAACCACCTCACAAGCCACATTTTTGTGAACTCTGTGGATTGTTGGTAGAGGGGACCAAGGAAACTCTGGCAATCTAGAGCACGATGACTCTAGTGCTCTTATAGGAAACAAGTGGACAAAGGGAGCAGCCACTGGAGGGCTCATGGAGCCTGGTGACAGAGTAGGGCGAGAGCCCTGAATGTGTGGTGGCCCTGCAGGCAAGTGCCTCCACTCAGCCTCCCACGTGGTCCTGGGTGAGCCCTCAATACTTGGGCTCCCTTCACACCTGTAGGCCTTACTCCCACAGATGCCGCCAAGAATTTGACTTTTTTGGCCAAAGATGGAAGGGTGGGGCAGCCACTCTAAGCCAGGCATATGATGGGGGAAAGGAATAAGAGTTGTAGAAGATTCTGTTTTAGGAGACTGAGCATGACTGAGCATGTTCTCATACACAGCTGCCTGAGTCCTAACAAAATGTATTTTAACATGCTGGACTAGGAATTAGAAACCCAGAGGTAACCATTTTTTGATGCAGCACTGTGCTGAGGACTGCAGATGCCACAGGGAGCAAACCCAGCAAGGTCACTACAGTCTTGTCACTTGTCTTCACTAGTCAAAGCTGCCTCATATAATACACTCGTTCAACACACCACCAGACTCTTTCAGCAATGTTTTGGGCTGAGCTCATCTCTGCCCAGCTCTCCAGAACCAGCCAGCCCTTTGGCCTCTAGGCTCCAGAAATACTGAACTTTAATTGTTCTTCAAATTCTTCACCGTCTTTCTTTGCACTTACTTTTCTTTCCCACCAGAACTAATTTTCCACTACCTCTTTCCTGGTTAACTCCTTTGGATATTGTCTTACATACCCAGGAATCTTTCTCTTTTCCTCCAACCCTAACCAAAGATTGAGCTGGGTGGCCTCATGTGTGCCCCCAGAATATCCTGTCAGAGTCTTAAGTCACCTTTGGCTTAGCTGGCTCCTCCACTAGGCTCTAAGCTGCACGAAACCAACGTTCCTTCCTTAATTCCTGTTATTTTATGTCCTAGCACCAGCACAGGATCTGGCCACACAGTCCAAAGGTAAATTGTATTTCAATTTAATTGGT
The DNA here is from genome assembly GCF_020740605.2 of Lemur catta. Classification (NCBI taxonomy): domain Eukaryota; kingdom Metazoa; phylum Chordata; class Mammalia; order Primates; family Lemuridae; genus Lemur; species Lemur catta. The sequence continues at coordinate 50,446,436 of NC_059135.1, forward strand.
TTCCTTTATAATTCTGTATATTTTATTGAATGCTTTAAAAAAACATTCTGAGTGGGCATCCTTAGGTTTCATCTGGTTGCCGAGGGGCCTTGTGGTATAAACAAATTTAAGAACATCTGCTAGATGCTCAATAAATATACGAAGAGTGAGTAGCTGGACAAAGGAATGAAAGAATAGATGAAAGAAAACTCTCCACCACCCAGCAAAGAAAAGAAGCTTGACTTGGATCTGACAGTTGTGAGAATCTGTTCCTCATGAATGTGATTTTATTCCATAAGGTTGTGGCATGAAATTGCAGAAAAGGTTCATAGTTTATGGCAAACCCGACACATCTGTGGCCTGTGGAAGACTCCTATTGGTTGCCTACTTGTCCACCAATCCCCTCCCCTTTCTTCCATGCTGACAAAGCCTGCCTCTTACAATAGCACTAAAACAGCCCACACCTATTGTGGCTAGTCATGCCCATGTACCCAATCTGGCCAATAAAGATATAAGGGGAAGCCCACTAGGATCTTCTGGAAAATATGTCCTTCTTTGACAAAGAGAGAGTGATCTTGAAGAGAAGCCTTCTGCTTTTGAATATGGCTTTGCAAAGATGTGAAGTCGAGGACTATGGCAGCCACCTATGTGCAAGATGCAGTAAGTCTGAGGATGACAAAGTAAACATGCTGAGCATGGCAGAGTAGAAATGGAGAAATATGGTTAAGTCACTAAGTCATCCATGAAACCACTTATCCCAAACATCCTTATATGTGAGATCATTAAATATCTCTATTATTTAGCCCATTCTTAGATGGGTGTTCTATTACTTACTGCCTTCCTGTCTTACATAGAAATACAATCCAATGACAGCTTTCTGGCCATGTGAATCAGGGCTGTGGGCCCAAATCAGTCAAGGGCACCACTCCCTGTTCTCAGTTCTCGGTTAACACTTCCTTCTGCAAAGTTCAGATTCACTCGACAATTATTTTATCCCCAGAATACACCAGACAGAAAAGAGGTGCCTTGGCTATGTAGTGGGCAAATTACTTTATGACCCTGTAGTCACCATCACTAGCAGACCTTCCTGAAGAATTTCTATGTGTCTAACTCTCCTGAGCTCTGAAGTGACATGCCAGGCCTAGATTTATAGCAGTGAACACAAAAGGTTAAGGTCCAACCTGAAACAGGGAGGCTGCTTAGATCCACATCCAGCCTCCGTGTATCACTCTCCACAGCCCTAGCCCATTCCCTAAGATACTTCCTGACATTTTCCACTTTCTTATTTCTCTCTGGGAATTGACATGCCTCTCCATTGGACTATAAGCTCTTCTGAAGTCAGGAATTGTATCCCAGGAATCTTTGTGTCCTCCCTCAGTATCCAAACAGGGGTCAATAAATATTTATTCAATTATACTTTTTAAGAGGCTTAGGACTATTTGTAAGAGAGTGTTGAGTCAGTATAACATAGTCTCTGCAGAGAACACACATGTATGAAAAGGTAATTATAATTTCAAGCAGCACTACAATAGCAGCATGAAGGAGAAAGTCAAGGTCACTTGGGTCTGTGATGGTCACACAATGCTCTATAGATCTGAACCTCAAACTAGTCCTGAAAGTGAATAAGACTGAGACAGGAGAGGGATAAAAGGGTACACCAGGCAGGGCACATGCTGTGAGCAATGACAGAGACAGAAGGACCATTTTAGGAGAGCAAAGGATCAATGTAGAGAAATTAGGGAAGTAAATGGGAGAAGGTGTTTGATGTCAGATGGTAGAGGGTCTTTACTGCCAAGCTGAGACATTTTATTTTATAGGAAATAGGGAGCCATTGAAAGTTGTAGGACAGAGTTAAAAATATGTACCTTACAAATACCATTTGTTTCACTCCTTGCTGTGAAATCTGAGTTACTCACTGATAACGATGTCAGTGGCTCTACTATCAGGAGATTATTAGACAATAGAATTATCTGGACCAAAGTTTCCATCTTCCTGGTGAAAAAGTTGTACAGGACAAACTAAAAAGCCTTCCTACATATGAACTATCATTTCCTGCTAGCAATCATATTTTTTGAAGGAAAAATTTTCCATTACTTACCCAGAGACAGAAACTAAAATTATAGCCATTCTTTTATCCTACGTATTTGACCTCAAGGGCAGAGGTCTATAATAATCCTACACCTCTTTTTATAGCACATCATATAACTCTACCCAATATCCTTCTCTTATTTCATTATTTATTCCTCCTCACCTCAGAGCCTCATTCCCTATTTCTCTCACCCTCATGTAGGCATTTTGATATTTTTGATATGTGCATATATTTTTGTATATTTACTATTGTTTTGTATTTAACAAATTTGAATTTGTTTTTAAAATTTGGACAAATGGAATTTTTGCTTTAAATCTCATTCTTTCTTACTTTTTTCACTGTAATTTTGCTTTTCAAATTTATCCATATTGCTATATATACATCTAAAACATTGCCTCCATCTACTGCGTGGAATTACATAGAATGCAGCCTCCTAGTTGACATATCCATTCCCCTGGTGGGAGGTGTCAAGCTTGGTCCCCCATTATTACAAATAATGCTAAAAAGGCATTCTTGTACATGGTCCCTTTGTGAAAATTTTTGTGGGGTATATGTTCACAAGTGGGATTGCAGAAGTTGGGTGACTATAAAATTTATTTCCTAAAAACATTTTGGGAAGTGAAAATAAGCATTATTAATAATTATGCCAGAACCTCAGATTTTCCATGCTATCCCAGGTGAGGGCCTCTTGCCACCTTATTCATTAAGAATTACTCATACTTAATTTCATAAAGATTGCCAGCTTGCTTTCTGAAATGATCATACTCATTTCCTCTTCCCCCAACAATGAAAAAGAGTTTCCACAGCCTCACATCCTTGCCAACACATGGCATTATCCAGTTTTCTAAATTTTTGACATTCTAATTTGTCTAAAGTAGTCTATGCTGTTCTGATTACCAGTAAACCTGAGCACCCCTTCTGATACCAGTTCACTGTTTGAGCTTCATATCCTTTGTGTGCTTTTCTATGGGTTTTCTTGTCTTTTTCTGGTTAATCTGCAGTTCTTTGTACATTCTAGATAACAATCAGTGTCAGAGGTTTTTTTTTTCCCCCAGAATCAGTTTTAAACATTGCAAATATCTTCTCCCAGTCTGTCATTTGTCCATTAACAGATACATTTTACAGTTTGCTATTGAGTTTATAGTTGATCATTGAAAGGGTCACCATTTTCTCTTCAAATAAATAGATAATGTAAATTCAAATAATAGATTAAAGATTCTCTTTAAATATATAAAAAGACATTATTTTCTTTTTCCCCCGGCTCTAGCTAACTCTCTAGCTCTTTGCTTATGCTTTTTAAAACAATGGTAAGGTCTACAATGACTTTAGCCAAGTCATTGCTATCCCTCTTGGCTATGTTCTTAAAATTCAATATGCACCTGACCATGTGGGGTGCGGTTCAGACTCAGCATCTTTAACAAGCTCCTCAGGAAATGCTGATGCTGAAATCCAAGGGCCACCTGTAAAGAAACACTGTCTAGTGTATAAGATATTGGGGCCTGCAGAATGGATTACAGTGCTGAAAGGGACCTTAGAGATCACCTAGTTCAATCCCCTCACTTACATTCCAAGCCATGGGAAGACAAGCACCTTGACCGAGGAACCAAAGGCACAGGTCTCCGGCCTCATACCAGCTTGGGCTCTTGTTATCACACAAGGCAGGGTGTGCAAATACCTCTCTTACTCCAGTGGTTCCTTACTGACATCTTCTAATCAGGAATAATCCTTCCATTGCAAATACTGTGTAGTGAGCCCTGTTTTTTTTTTTTTTTTTTTTTCACAGTTGAATTTTTATCCAAGGCCTAGGATAGCAAAAAGATGAAATGCTTTCATTTCAGGATGTCATTATTATCAGCACGATCTAATTAGGAGAGCAACATGTTTATTTCTTATATGGTCAGCATTTTCAAAGTAAAGCAAAAGATCCCCCTGCCCCTTGCCATGAATAGCATTTCTGAAAATAGCCCACCAAACCTCCAGAGTCCCATGCAAACAAAACTAAGCTCCATGGCGTCCCCTGTTTCGTATTCACACGATGCAAAACACATGGCCAAATTTATGTCACTGCAATTTGCCTGGCAGCCGGCATTTAAATCAGCAAGGTTTGCAGCTCCACGTTTTAGGGTGTCGTTTGCAATCCTGTAGCCAAGAGCTCTGAAGGAACAAGCTCACATGAAGGGTCGTTAGCCAGCCCGATGTGATGGGGCTCCCCTAGCTGAAAACTAATTAGTATGCTGGGATGTATCTCCCTATCTCTCAAATAGACATTGTTTGTGTCTTTCCTTAGTGGCAGGGGGAGATTGTTCAGTAGAACACCTTACCTTTTAATATGCGGGGTTTGTTAGAAGAACAGCTCAATTCATATTTCCCCTGGTTTGATGGTAAGTGAACAGCAGTGGCAATATTAATCTGTAGTAACCTGTCAGTGAACTCTAGAGCTAATATGATGTAGTTATGATTTTACCATCAATCAGGACTGAACAGGCTCTGGGCAATCCTTACAGCACAGCCTCAAAAAATCTAATTGTGCAAAAGCTTCATTGGTTTCCAACATTTCTTTTTTATCTGTCACAGGCTTTAGGTCTACTACACAACCTTTTATTATTGGCCTTATTGCATTAGCTTGTCGGACAAAGAGGGAAAGGCTAAAGCAGAGGGTTCCCCTGCATTCCATCATTTGTTTGCATGCAGGATTCTATTTGACAGTCCCACATTGTTTTAGATGTAGATAAAAATTATTGGGACATATGGCATCACATGAACTTTTGAACTGCCAATTGCCAATGTGTCCTAAAGGACTAGAGGCATTTACTAATTCTGCTCTACCTGCGGAGATAGACATGCTATATGGACGAGCAAATAAGGTCTCCCTGAGGAATTGTATTTTACAGTCAACATAATCTTGCATGTTCTCCTTGACCAATTTTTATTCGGGGGAGGAGTAAAATCATTAAGAGATGGAATGTTAGCAAGCGAGATGATATTTAGCCAAAATGAAGGTTGAATATTTGCAACACGGTAATGGAAAAACAGTTCACTTTCTCCAAGAACCTGTATGCACAATGTGAAGTAACATGGGGCCAGATGGCCTGCATTCATATGCCGAACATTTCTCTGGGTGTCTGAGATGCAGTCAGATTTGGTTCCAATGAAAGCATATGCATAAAACACAAATCCACATCAAAGTAGCTCCAGCCTTGAGTCTACAGGGTTGGAAGAAACTGTAAAACTTAAAACATATAAAAGGATTTAGGAAGATGAACTATTAACTTTATCTATTTAGGCATTTTAATCTTTTGCATCTTAAATGCAATTGGGCTTTTGGAACTGGGAAATTGCTAATCAGCACATTGGGTAAATGTTTCTATTTTAAAATGTGCACATTTAGAAATAACAGCTGGCCATAAAGTACATATTTATGTTTGTGATTTAATGTATCACAAACTTTATATTTTATTTCATTTAGCTTCACAAAGAGATCACACTATTTTTTTGCAAGCATTATATAACTTTTACAACAGCTTGATGACTCAAGAAACACAGATGGCAATAAATCAGATATGTATAAAATGCCTAAGTTTTTCAAATTTGAAATGCCTTTTAATAAAAAAAAATTTAAGGATTATATTCATCTCTTACATTGTTCTGACTCATTTAAAGATTCAATTGAAAATTCCTATTCATTAATCAGGAAAAATCTGCATAGAATTATAGCAATTGTCTTTGGAAACACTGCAGCCCTGCTTCAAAGGAAACATATTGTGAATAAGGGCACATCAACAGCACAGCTGAGGGTTAACCCTTCCCAAACCAATGTGCACATAGCTAATAAAAATAGCTACACAAAATAAGGAAATGGCTGTGGCATCCTGCAATAAGCGTGCAGGAACGCGCCTTGGGACTACTGGGGCGGCTGTTGGATGAGAAAGACAAAAACAGGATGTTAAAATTGTTGCAGCAGCGGTGGTGGCTTTGGGAGTTCTCTGGCCACATCTCCATCATTTGTGAGATGTGCTTTTTTTTTAAAAGGTTGTCTCTAGAGGATTCTTTTCAAATATTTAAATCTAAATGATCTTGAGAAAACCACCCGAAAACATCTGAGCTTTGTTAGACCTCTCAGAAATTTCTAGCTTTTAAGGTGAGCCTTTCTGACAAAGTGGCCAGCATGCCACCCACTAGTGCAGGAAAGTGTTTGCATTTGTCAGATACTTCATTGTGAAGTATCACAGCAAAAGAGTACTGAACCCGGCTGTGTAACATTAACAAGTAAAAACATGACAGAGAATGTCCATATGAGCAGGTTTGAAGACTGAAAACTAGAAAAGATCTCAAAACTGAAAAATTACTGAAAAATGGGAAATCTAGACAGCCTAACCTAGACATTGCTTAAAATACATACAACTACATCTACATGATTTTTAAAATTAAAAAAGCATTTACAGAGACATGGGTACTATACATGTAATATTCATGTCAAATGATAGCCGGTGAAAGTTCTCTCCAAAAATAAAAGGTGCTAAGCAAATGAAAAATGTTATTTCACCAACATTCTTCTTGGCTGAGTTAGACAAAAGATAATTGAATTCCACTTATGAATGTCCCTATAATTGTAAATTGAGAAAATATGTTTTTCAATAGAGTTGGCAGAAAACAAGAGCAAAAGGCTTATAGAAAAAAACTGGATGTAAAGACATTGGGAAAGAGAAATGGTAAAATTTCCTTTAAAAGTACTATCTGGTCATAGTGATAGATACAGAGTTACTGGGGAAGGAGGGAGAAAAGCTTATAAAACCCACACACTAACTAGCTGTAAATTTGAAATGTAGACAATAAATATTACTAAGTAAATTATTTATATGTTCAAACATTCACCTATATACGTATATATCACAAGTAATATATTTTGCCATTTCAGGTTATCAAAAATGGTTTTTCTAGTAAAATGTCTATTAAAATGCATGTAAAGTATGTATCATTTTAGTGGATTTCATCTCCCTTGAGAATATCTTCTAGATCCCAGAAAATTTAATACAGTTTCATATAATTTATGTTTTTTAAAATTATACTCATGTTTGGAAGGTCTAAAGAGCAATAATTACTCCAGCAAAGTTGCTGCACTGAGAATAGAAAGAACTGAGAAGTAATGTAAAAGTCATAATGGCAAAATGTGTCGAAGTTCAGCAGTCAACAAGAGGGAAACAAAATTATAAGCTCAGTTGGTCAGAACACAATAAAGCTGATAAAAAATACAAAGATTAATTACAAAGTTATTAGAAAAATGTCAAGTAATGTATGAATCATTGAGGCAGGATCAGTCAGGTTCCCCCCCACCTGCCCCCCCCAGTATTTTGCAGCAGAAAAATGAGAAGAATTGAACTAAAGTATATGAATACATTTACTTGCATTCCTTTTTGGATAACTTTGTAATATCTATACAGAAAATTTAGATCAACACTGTAGGTTGAATAAAACATGTGCTATGGGTCAAATGAGGTATTTGGTTGTAGCATATGAAACTGCCATTTTCAAGGCTGAAACTGGTTGAACCTTAGCAGTTGCATGCGATTCATCTGTTGTAATATATCTTATAATGTAGGCAATTTAAGATAGTCTTTGAAATTAAATGGACATGTATGGATTCCATTCAGTTCTACCACTTTACGAGCTGTGATCCTTTAGACAATTGCATGCTTTAATCCCTCTGAGCTTTAGTGTCCCTTACTGTATAATGGGCATCATTGTACCTACTCTTGGAATGTTGTGTGGATTGAATGAGTATTCCACATAAAGTCACACAGGGTTTTGTCCCCATCTAATGAAAGGATAGTTCCCAAAACATTCATTTTAAAGTCAATAGCTCAGAATTCAGAAAGGAGGAAGCCTGAGGTTCTACAGAACCTTCTGAGGTGACCCATGATTTCAAGTGTTGGGCTTCTGGTTACCTAACAGAAAAGTCACAACACCAAACACCAGGCAGCTGTCAGTATAGGTGAGGGCCTCCTGCCTGAATATCTGCTCGGAATAAATATTAGCTTCATCTTTGAAACATATCCCAATCTTGTTTCCACACCTCATCCTTTCAGGGACAGTAGAATTTAAATTGACTAGGATGACTCAGAGAATAATTCTTTGAAACCCAATAGCTGTTAAATTGGGGGCGGGGTAGCTTATGTCAAGCCCCTGACACTTCATAAGCAACCTGATAACCCTGAATGCCTGCTGGTATTATTCCCATTGGCCTTACTTATGTGGGTTAATTTCCTTGGGGAGGGGGGTCTGCTTTCTCACACTTCATCCAGCCAGATAAGTAGGTGCTTAGTAAACTCTGGAGGGTGTTGTGGTTGGTGGATTTCTTCTCAGTGGCATCCTGGTCTCAAACTCCCATTCCGTTTTTCTCAAACAAGCCTGCAGGGGTGTACATCTACTGTCTATAAGGTTTTCTGGATGAAGAATATCAAGCCCTGAAAGTGAATCCAACGATGTGCCTGGGGCTGTGAGAAGTGATTGCTATGTAATATTACATTCCATTCGCACAAATCTGTGTGAGTTATCCCTGCCTTTTAAAGATGAAGCAACAAGCTCAACCTTACCAAAGTCACACTGCTAAATAGTAGGGGATCCCAGAACCTGAGTTCTCAGCCAATACGTACTGGTGCCCCTGAAAAATCAAGAACCATGTATCTATTTTAGAGGGTTTTTTTTTTCTTTCTAGTAGAATTTCCACATCAAATAACCAGTAAAGATAGACTATATTTCCTCATTCCACTCCCACCATGCTTCAAAATGGGTCCAAATCATCCTGCCTTCCACTAATGACTACAAAGGTGGCCTTTCTTCTCCTATGGGATTCCCACTGTCTTACCCTTAAAGGGACTCCCTCAATGAACTGACATATTGTTTTCAACCTTAGCATTTTTCTTCTAATTCTTATCACTGGGTATCGTTCAGCTTCAGCAACAGTTCCCCATACCACAAGTTTTCCTGGCATTAGAAAACGTCAGACTTTGCCCGAATTGCACCTTTAGAATCTTTGCAAGCCCGGGCTCCCCAGCACAAATCAATATTCTGCATTAGAGATATGCAGGAACGAGCCAATAGAATTAGCAGCGTAATTTACTGTGGCTCAGCTGCAGCTGGCAGGGACCACAGAAGGAAGCAAGCAGATGTTTGTTTGCTAATGGTGGCTTCCGTGAGTTGTCGGAGCCCAAGGCCCCCTACCTCCATTAGCCAGTCTGTCCAGCTTAATAAAAAAGGATAAGGGAGGTTTGGCTTTGCTCAGTTGGTAATGCCGATTGAGTTCTTTTTCTGCCATTCATTATAATGTTCCATGTTTTAGATTTGTTGTACTTGATGTGGGCAAGTCAGAAATTGTTATTGGGGTCATAATTTCTTATATGTGTGTTCAGGAAATTGTGACCAATTATCCCCCATGACCAAGCTTGGAAGACAGAAAATAAAATGGCAGCAAGAGACACTTGAAAGAGCATGTGGGTGTTCCTTGGTTATAGCAGTGTAGTAATTTGTAGAAGTTTCATTTTCTCTCTCTCTAAAAAACGTGAATAAACTATGCATGTAACAAAACACAGAGTGAAGGAAAATCATGTTTCCTTTGGATTAATCTCTGTCCTTGCTTACCTGTAGAACCCAGGAGGAAAACCAAGACTTGAATGGTAACCATTCCCCTCATTTGAGAGACTGCTGATGAGATAGTACATTATAAACCCACAGGACAGCGTAGCATCTGTTTTTGGTTTTGTTTTTTCATCTGGATCTTATCTATTACATCAGGATTTTATCTGTCAGAGAGTATTTACCCAAGTGCATTTTCTGAAGCTTTCTATGGCAAAGTTCTAAGCCAGGTTCACAAGGGAAACGATCTTGCACAAACAATAACAGTACGGGAAGATTCGTATAAACTTTGGAGGACAGAAGAGGATGTTTAAAATAGGAAAAGATGAAAATGCATTATAAAAAGAGTACCACCTTGGCTTGAGACCTTGACGAGACTTAGCCAGAAGTATAGAGGGGGAACGTTCTAGATGGAGGCCATGAAATTGGGGAAGAATGAGATTCTTGTATTCTGAGAACAGAAAAGTCACTTTGACTGGACATAGGAAGTCAGTGGTGAAGTGGTCAAGATTAGGATCTAAAGCTTGAAACACTTTAAATGACAATCTCGGTCATATGGACTTTATGTGGTTGACCACTGGGCACCACAGAGGGACTATGTGCACCATCTGCCCAATGACGTCTGTGATGCAAGAAGGTCATTGGTCATCAGTGTGTAGCCGGAATTCATGGGTACAAATTAGCAGGAAGTTAGAGGACAATGGAGGCATGAGCTAGAGTAGTAACAATGGGAATGCACTGAAAGCTAAAGTGAGGGTATCATGTTAAGAGGATAGAAAATGCAGAACCTCCCAAATGACTAGATGGATGTGGTAGAAGAGCAGTGGTCCAAGGGGAAGGAAAAGTCACTGGTGGCTGAACTTTAAAACTTTGAGAACCTTGGGAACTGGGTGTCATTAAATGAAACAGACCATCAATAATGAACTGATTTGGAGACACTGCTGAACACCTCAGCATGTCAAGTACTCTTTGGCATCATTTCATCTTATGCTCACAATTTTTCTTGGTAGCTATATTATTTCCACTTTATTTCTGGGGAAACTGGGACTCAGATAATAACCAATTTGCCCAAAGTCACAGAGATAGCATGTGAAACAATGATGAATGGAACTCAGCTCTGTCTGGCTCCAAAGCCTATACAGTGTACCTATTCCAAAGGTTTTCCATCTGTGTTCTGAAAAATGCTAGAGATCCTCAGAGGCTTTACTCTGGGATTACTCTGGAGGAGCATGAAGGAGGTTGGGCTCCTGGGCCCTCATCTTGGCTTCAAACTGATTTAAGATTTCCTTTGATTAAGGAATTCTCCTGGTAACAAAATCAGTATGTTCTACTCCACAAAAGAAGAGAAGGGCTTGCTTCCAGACATACTGGATTTGAGGAGCAAATGGGACAAGTGGAGGTGTGCAAATGTTAAATATGAAGAACTAATCTTAGGGATGAAGATAGAGGTTCAGGAGCATATGTGTGGAGGAAATCAGTGAAAGGGGCTGCCTAGGTTCATGCTGGTATCAGCTTCCTAGCACTGGGAATCACATTCTAGTATGCCTGATACTGGTAATCACATTCAACTGGCATGTGCTGGAAGGGCTAAAAGCTCCTAGTTGCTCCATGATACTGAATGCTGCTCTCTATGTGTCTACACACCTCACTCCCACCAGTTGGATGTCCACCTCATCAAGAGCACTTGTGTTTATCCTCAAACCAGTTTTTGTCAGTTCCATTTGTTTTTGTCATCTGTAGTGTTATTGAATATGTGAACCAATGCAATATGAATGCAAAAGAAAATAAAGTTGTTGTTTCCAAGAATAATAAGTTGAATTGTTTGGGGGAAAAAGGCAAGTTACTTAGCTTTTCAACAAAGTGAGAATGAGACTGTTGTAAAGTTAGGGGGAAATGTAAAAACTAGATAGATTCTGGGCTCAGATTGCTTCTCAACTAAAACTGGAAGTGGTTGGTGATGCATCAAGGATGTAGCTTATGCAAGTTGAACTCTAAGCATCAGACCTTGGCCCTACATTAAAAGAGTGGGAGATTAATGTATATTTGTAAGTTTTAAATGAAAATTTATTTTAAATGAAAATAAAATATTACATGGGTTTGTATGTAGCACTTTTACGATACCTCACTTCAAATGACTTTCTTATTAAACTAGTACCACTAGTCCTGACGAAGTCAGATAAGAATGTACCCACCATGTATTTCTAGTTGTTTTTGTTGTTGTTCTTGACACACAGTCTCACTCTGTTGCCCAGGCTAGAGTGCTGTGGCATCAGCCTAGTTCACAGCAACCTCAAACTCCTGGGGTCAAGTAATCCTTCTGCCTCAGCCTCCTGAGTAGCTGGGACTACAGGCATGTGCCACCACGCCTGACTAATTTTTTCAATTTTTTAGTTGCCTGGCTAATTTTTTTCTATTTTCAGTAGAGATAGGGTCTCACTCTTGCTGAGGCTGGTCTTAAACTCCTGACCTCAAGCAATCCTCTGGCCTCAGCCTTCCAGAATGCTAGGATTACAGGCATGAGCCACTGCGCCCCACCATGTATTTCTAGTCCATGAACAGAAAAGGGATTTTTACCACTTGAGCATAATCCTTTGGTCAAACTAACTAGGAAATTTGGCAAGGATCAAAAAATTGTTGAACTGGGTTGAAGCTTCCCAGAACTCATAAATACAGGAGTGGGGCAGAGGGGTGAGAGTTCAGATTTTAAATGACTTATGATTTCCATTTGTAAAATTATGTGGGAGGAAGTTTCTTCTTACTGCAAATATATTTAAGTTCAATTATTACTAATAGGCACGATTCTATTAGTCCCCATGATGACATACAGCAAGATTCCCAGCTTGCAGGGAATGGACTATTGTGAAGCCATTTCTAACTGTGCGTGCCAGGTCTGATTTTACTTTGCTGCCTGAAGAAACACGAGGAGTTGGAGCCAGCAGAAAGAGACACTGCCCCGCTCCCAGCAGCTGCTGCATCGTGACCCGGAAGCCCCAAGCATTCAGCACCATGAGGCTTGTGTCTCTAATTGGCACTGCAGCCAGGAGAGACTCCTCCCTTTGTGTGCCCCTTTGCAGCACTGGCAGAGCCAGAGAGAGAGAGAGAAAGAGAACAACGTGCCTGTGTGCATGCATGCGTGTGTGTGCATGTGTGTGTGGTGTGTGATCACCTGCTTCACTTGTCTTGTTGCCATGGGTTACAGAGCCCAGAACTGGAGAGTGGGGCCAAGCACTCGGGGTGGAAATAACTGCGTCAGCCTCTGAAAAAAAGAAATTAGAAATAGGGAGCAGGGAAACAATGGCAAAAGAACAAAAATCAACATCCCAAGACAGCCTGACTGTGAGTGAGGAAGCCAGGCCGCCAAAAGCGGGGCGGCTCTTCATAAATCCAGCTTTCACCAGACACGTTGGTCAGTGACCACAAGAGAGAATGAATGCAAATCTCTACAGCAATCCTGTGCCTCCAGCCACTCGGGCCTTGGGTTCAGGTCTGTGATCCACCTTGGAGAAGAATAAACAAAGTCTGTGAAGAGTTAAGTCAACAGCTGTCAGGGAGTCCATGACATGCATAGCATTATGGAGCAGCAGGCGCTGAGGGGAGAGATGACACTGCCAGGAAGGAGGCTGTGACCTTGGGGAGGCCACCATTTAATGGGGCACCCACAGTCTGTAAGTCAGGCTTGTTGTGCACCCTGCGCCCAAGTACTCATTACTCTTCTTATGGAATGGCCCATCAGTGAAAATAATGTTTCCTTCCTCTTTCCTGTGGCCTCTGACTATTTTGAGTGACATATAATAGAACTTTAAAATTAGAAGAGAATTTCAACAACTCCAATCCCCCAATTTTGCAGATTAAAAAAACCAGGCTCAGATGGATAACCCAGCTTGGTTTTTGCTTGTTTTGTTTTATTTTTTTTTGCAGAGGAAAACAGGAATAAAGAAGACTTAAATGATGCAGCTAATGTTTATTTGTATCAGTCTCAGATTGGATAACTGAGAGGAGAGAAACTTGTATCTCTTCAGACTGAACAATCAAGGAAGTTAATAACTTAGCTCCCTGCTTTTCTGATAGGCCACTGCTGCTTTGGATGGGAAGACAAGGGCTGCTTTCCACCAAACCTCATGGCTGGCAGGACATTTGGAGGCAAGTTAGGAGGGACATGGTCATGGAGTGTGGTCTACAAGCCTTTCTAATTCAGGCCACAACACCCATGTGAGCTTCCAAGGCCAAATTCTTCCTTCTTTAATGCCTGTCAATGGAGATGAATCCCAGTTCTTGCAGTGCATGTTGATTTCAGCCAACTTCTTCTTCCTAGGTTGTGGGAAGACTGTTCTGTGGTTACCATCTGCTATTGGAAGGAAAGGATTCCATTAGATTTTGTGGCTAATTTGCGTACCTAGAAAAAACTAGTTTCTTGATGCCGAGTTACTGACCAGCTGTTTATAGTTTCCCTTTCCTGCTGTATCTCCCACTTGCTAAATTCCATGTAAGGGCTGTTCTCATTTTGGCTTCCAGTGTATTTTGCCACCTTGATAACTTAGACTCTCACATTCAAACATATGGGAGAACGGTGTCACTTGCAGGCTTCTCGCAGCTATTGTGAAAACCCACTACTTCCTCTACACCAGTAGAGCAAAGGTAACAACTACAGCTGGTTTCCTCTAGGACCCTCCTAGAGAAAGCTAATGTCAGAGAGGGGTGAGCCTCTCTCCTTTGCAGAGATACACAAGGTTGCCAGTCTCTTCTCACCTCCAAGTTCTGTGGGCAGCACACAAGGAGCGGGGCACAGGCCAAGTTTCTCAAAGGGCAAATGAGCTGTTCCGTAGGTGTTTGTGAACCTTTATCAGGAAGCACCGAAAGCCCTGGGAACTGGAAACACGGAGGGAGTGTTAAGCTGCATGGAAGGCAGATTGTCTCAGAAAACCCCAAGAAACAGATGTCTGGGTTCATATCTCATCGAAGTGCCACTGCTATTCCAAATGTTTTAGAAAGGAGGTGAACTCTCTGCTAAAGAAATTAATCCACAGCCTAAATCCCGCTGTTGTTAATGGCTAAATAGCCTTGAGATGGATTCCTCAGCGAAATCCTTTGATCTCAGCTAGCCCTCTGGGGGCTGCATATTTGTCTCAGCAATCAAAGTCCATAGATCTTTTTTCTTCCTTCAGGGGTCCATCTACACTCCACAAGTTTTTCAAAATCATTATGCCACATTCTTCTCTATTTCACTTCACTCTCTTCCTTTCTCCAAATCAATCTTTTATTTATCTTTCACTTTGGATTCCCACACGGAAATGATCACTTCCCAGAGTGCTGGGATTCAACAACACATCAGCAGGGCATGGTCACAAAGCACCTACCATGGCCAGCACCGGCCAGGGGCAGGGCTGGAACTACAAACATGGCAGATGAGCTTCCTGGCCTCATCACACCCAATCAGGGTGTCAGAAAAGCTGGAGGAAGTGAACTTCCAGCTGAGAAGGAGGAGAGTTGGGGATGGGCAAAGGGAAAAACAGGTACAAAGGCCCCCAAGTCAGGAGAGAGCATGGAGCATAGGAGAAACTGACAGGAGTTGAGTAAGCCAAAGAGCAAGGGAAGGATGGGAGAGGTGATAGCAGGAGAAGCTGGCCTGGGTCAGGTGGTCATGGAAGCCTATCAACCTTTTAAATCACATCAAGGAATTAGACTTTTTCCCCCTGGCAGTTGGGAGCCACTGAATATTATAAACACAATCAGATTCACAGCATAGAAAGATGGAAGCAAGACTGAAGGGGCATGGCAGTGTCAGCAGGGAGACTAGTTAAGGAGAAACTGGGCAGGAGTAATTATGGCCTGGAGTAGGGTAGTGGTGGTAAGGATAGAGGAAACAGGGCAGATTAGAAGCTTATTTAGAAGTAGAACTAATATCTGATAGTTGTGTGGGCTTGTGGATGAGCACTGCATGGGCTGGCTTGAGAGACCACCTGAATTTATGGAACAGGAATACAAGGGTGACCTCAGATATCAATTACTGCTCCTGGTCCGATCACTACCCCCATGGAAGGGACAGGTCTAAAGGAATTTGTAACCCTCTGCCACCTGGTCACAGCTCATGAGACCAGGGGTGAGCACCTGACCCCGAGGCAGGCCATCCATAGACTGGCCAACAACCAATGGTGTGGCCCAACCCATAGTTGTAATCGGAACCAAATTTGCTGTCTTGGGAATATGAACTGTGAAAATGCCAAGAGAATGAGGCGGTTAGTAATAAGAGCTGAAGTTTTAAAAGGATGATATGATATATAGAGAGAGGATAAAGCAAGAGGGAGCTTGTGCCACCTGAAATTATAAGGAAAGGGAAGGTATGAGTAAGCAATAAAGGCCAGTCCACGGAGAGGAAGAATGGAGCAGATGACAAAAATAAGCAGATAAACCAACAGAGGGCAGCTCTGTGGCTCTTGAGAGCAGCAGAGCCAAGGTGGTTTCTAGAACTTCTTCATCACTGAGCATTTTCCATTCCAATGCTGTTCCACAAGCATCTTTCCAATAAATCACTTGCATAACTTGAAGAGTCTCCGTTCATTGCAGCAAAAGAGCATAGCCAAAATACTCATCTAATATTTTGCTCGGTGTCACATGCTGTCTCTGCCCATCTTGCTGCTTGTCCTCACTCTGCTCCAGAGATGCTCGCCTTTTGCTAGATCCCTCACGAGGAATTCCACCATCTCTGACGTCTTACCAGGAGCCACCTTTGGCCACGCTCAGCAGGAACATCAAAATCAAGAAGAATGTAAACCTTCCTTCCAGAGATTCTGCTCTGTGGTAGAATTTTAAACCCATGACGTGTTTCAGTGGGTTGAAAATGTCTTTGAACGTGCGCTCCCATCTTCAGAGCTATGATTAATTACTGGCTGTTGCTGCGGGTTATGCCTGCAGCTCTCTGCAAGAAAATGAGTAAAAAGTATTTGAGCTTTTACATTCTCTGAAAAAGAGCCTCTTTTAAAAAAAGAAAGAAAGAAAGAAAAAGAAAAAAAAACCAAAGCTGGATGTAATTTATAACAAGGTTTCGATATTTTCTGGGTAGCTTTGTACAGGACAGCATTTGTCCTGAGCTCAGCAAGGCTATGACGGAGGCAGGTGAGCTGTGTTGCTTCTTCCCCACACACGAAGTTATCCTCATCATGCTCCCCGCATATTTCTGAATTAGTTCCAGCTAGTTAGTGTCACTGCAGGACAATTTAGACTGCCATTGTTTGAGTATTCAACATACTCTACGATGATGGATTCCCAGAAAAGGCAAAGTCCATTATTTACACACAGTAGGAAAATAAACCTTCTCCCCAGCCCAAGACAGGAAGATCGAGAAAGCTTTTCATTTTAGACAGTTGGAAATTTCGCATTCAAGTGGCTTTGTCAACTCCTTTAATCAATGTCCTTTGGAAAAACAAATTTAGCAATTCAGCTCCTGTATTCAGTAGGGGTGAGATGTAACTAAGGATATTAGCTATCAACGGTTCATGGTCTGTTAGCCAGCACCAGCTTGCAATCAAGTACAGCTATCTGACAGCTATGCCTTGAGGTAGCGTCAAGCATCACAGTAAGGAAGAAAAAAAAAAACACCTCCAGATTTGAAAAGTACAGGTAGAGAAGTCGGGAGAAAAGGGCATTTCTCTCCATCTATGAGAAAAATACCCTTCCCAGTAGATCGAAGGTATTCCTGTAACATAGTCATAACAGTTTTCAAGCCAATATAGCAGGTTGTTGATGTTCTCTGAGCTACATTTCAACAGACACCCACATGCTCACAGGGGCAGCGAGGGGAGAGGATGTGAACAAAGTGCCTGTGCCCTCCGGTGGACCTGGGTGTCAGAAAGGCAAGGAGACTCTACTTTATAGCACAATCTCTGCAAGGCACCACCCTAGTGGCCAGGGACACTTCAGGTGGGCATTCACTGTAACCAGACTGGGAGAAAGAGCTATAAAAAAGTGTTTCCCGAAGTGTGCCTCTAGGAATGGATTAGGTCCAAGATAAGAAAAGGGGTCCAAGGTCAAATTAATTGGGGAAATTATGGGTTTATTTGTTTCAGGACTTCTTGGAGTTTTAAGAGGCTAATGAATCTGCAAGGAGAATATAGTTTGCCGTCTCATCAATGTCGTTTTAGTGGGGGCCCGTGGGAACCTTTTTAAGAAGGAGCTCCTCTCACTGGACTAGGAAAACGCTCTGGGAGAGATTCCATCTCGCTTCCCTGTTATTGGCTCTGGGCTTGCCCAGAGGATCCTGATACTCACTCCCTGGCCCCCAAAACCCCTAACCATGCTGTCTCTTGTAACCAACTTCAGTTCTGAATTCTTACTCCAGACTCTTCTGTGCCTGTTCTGTCCTATTTTCAATCCTCCTGCTTTCAGCCTCCTGCTGGGACACTGGTATGGCTCTCAGTTTTCCCAACTCCAACACTGACTCCATGTTCCCTCAACTAGGTTCGCCTAGATTATACTTCCAGTTATACTGTTCATAGCTGCCTCGAGCAAACAGCTCTCTTGGTTCTTCCCCACACCCAACTGAGGGCCATGGTTCACTGGGCAAAGCCCTGGTCACTCACACTGGTCCCTTCAGCAGGAAAACCTGCATTGGTTAGTCAGTGGCTACACTGAACAGCCAGGCATGGTCTCCACCTTCCTCCAACTCACTTCCAGGCTCCTGATGGAGAGATGTCCTGAGCTCCCTCCACTCTCTCTAGAGCTCCAAGACGTCCTGGGGAGCTTACAGACTCCATGAGGCTTTCACACAAAGGAGCAGAGCCAGCGTTGCCCCCTGTACATTCCCTTCCTGTCTAGCATGGACAGAGCTGGCTTGAGGCAAAATAAGGAAGGAGGTGATGCTGTTCTTCCAACCAATGCTCTGTTCTTATGTCCCAGCCCCAGCCTCCCTCTCTGAGCCTCTTCCCTCCCACCCTCATCCAGCCATCGTCTGGGCCTTTATTTCCAGCACAATCCTTTCTTATCTAATCAGTCATTGACATGTAAGTGCAATTTTAAGTCATATTTTATCTCTCTGGGGACATTTTTTTTAATATCAAGGAATTAGGGAATTAAATGAGTGGCCTCCTTAGAAGGAGGTTAGAGAGATATATTCCCTGCATGCTAAAAACCACAAGAGTGCCTTTGCAGGATGCTCGTCCTGGCTATGACTTTAAGTAGGAGAGCGAATTCGGGAGACTAAATAGTTCTCGGCTGCTGGCTGGGCTCCCAGCTGGGGAGGGTGGCTGCGCAGATCTCATGATTCAAGGAAGCTATACCTGGAGCTATTCATTCAATACTACAGTTATCGCTCTTACCAGGTGAACTTTCGTTTCATTTTTTATATTTTTATTTCTTATATTGTAAAGGGACATTATTATTTAATTCTGCAATATGAGGAAGTAGACAAGAAAGTGACCCAAAGCCCTGATAATACTTTTTCCCTCTTAACAGTGATGACATGGTCCCCATTCAAACCTGAGAACCCAACAACTGAAATTGAGGAGTCATGGCTGATGGGCACAGGGAAGGCACCACGGGCCCTCTGCCCGACTAGATAGAGAACCACGGGGCCATTCCTCAGACTGGTGAGTGGGTGCACAAACAAGCAAGCAGGCAAACTGGCACCATCTCCTGAGTTCAGTTCTAAGAACTTTCTCTTGGTATGGAACTGAAGTTGCACATAAGGTAACTGGGATCCATCAGCCATCTCTGCCTTTCAGATTCTGACATACATCACCTCTTCACACAGACTTTTCTGGACCACTCCAAAAAATTGCACCCTTCATAAATGCCCCCCCCCACACACATACACCCTATTCTCCCATGCTTATTTCTCTCACGTATTACCTCCTAATGAATTAAATATACTTTTACTTTGTCTGTTCCTGTCTCCTCCACCCATCCCCTAGAATGTAAGGCCATGAAAGTAGTTTTTCTATTTTTGTTTTTAAAATTTTTTATTTTTAATTGTTATGGGTACATAATAGTGTAATGTTTTGATATAGGCATAAAATGTGAATTAATCAAATCAGGGTAATTAGGGTATTTATCACCTCAGGCACTTATCATTTCTTTGTGTTAGGAACAATCCTATTCAACTCTTTTAGTTATTTTAAAGTATACCCTAATTTATTTTTGATTACAGTCACTTTGTTGTGCTATCAAATATTGTTCATTCTATCTAACTATATTTTTGCACACATAAACCATCTCTACTTTATCCCTGCTTCCCTGCTACCCCTCCCAGCCTCTGATAACCATAATTCTACTCTCTGTCTCCATGAGATCAATTGTTTTAATATTTAACTCCTATATATGGGTGAGAACATGAGAGATTTATCTTTATGTGCTTGGCTTATTTCACTTAATATAATGTTCTCTAGTTCCACCCAAGTTATTGCAAATGGCAGGATTCCACTCTTTTTTGTGGCTATATCATATTCCATTGTGTGTGTGTACCACAATTTGTTTATATATTCATCCGTTGATGGACACTTAGGTTGATTCCAAATCTTGGCCATTATGTATAGTGCTGCAATAAACATGGGAGTGCAGATGTCTTTTCAATATACTGATTTCCCCTCCTTTGGATATACACCCAGCAGTGGGATTGCTGGGTCATATGGTAGTTCTATTTTTAGTTTTTGAGAAACCTCCATACTGTTCTCCATAGTGGTTGTACTAATTTACATTCCCACCAACAGGGTATAAGGGTTCCCTTTCTCGACATCCTTGTCAGCATTCATTATTGCCTGTCTTTTTGATGAAAGCCATTTTAACTGGGGTGAGATGATATCTCATTGTGGTTTTGATTTGCATTTCTCTGATGACTAATGATGTTGAGCATGTTTTCATGTATCTGTTCGCCGGCCATTTGTATTTCTTCTATTGAGAGATATCTATTCAGATCTTTTGCCCAATTTTAAATCAGATTATTTGATTTTTTCCTGTTGAGTTGTTAGAGCTCCTTATTTAGTTATTGATCCCTTGTCAGATGGGTAGTTTGCAAATATTTTCTCCAAGTCTGTGGGTTATCTCTTCACTTTGTTGATTGTTTCCTTTGCAGTACAGAAGTTTTTAGCTTGATGGGATCTCATTTGTCCAGTTTTGCTTTGGTTGCCTGTGCTATGGGGATAATACTCAAAAAATCATTGCCTGGACCAATGTCTTGAAGCATTTCCCCAATGTTTTCTTTTAGTTTGTTGCTGAATTGACTCTTTTATCATTATATAATGACCTCCTTTGTCCCTTTTTTATAGTTTTTGTCTTGAAATCTATTTTATCTGATAGTTACTCCTGCTTGTTTTTGGTTTCAATTTGCATGGAAAATCATTTTCCATCCCTTTATTTTCAGTCTATGTGTGTCTGCATAGGTGAGGTGGGTTTCCTGAAGACAATGTATAGTTGGCTCTTGTTTTTCTTTCTTTTTTTTTACCCATTCAGCCACTCTATGTCTTTTGTTTGGAGAGTTTAGTCCATTCACATTCAATGTTATTATTGATAGTAAGGACTTATTACTGCCATATTATTTGATTTCTGGTGGTTTTGTGGTCCTCTTTTTTTTTTTTTCTTACTTCCTTCTTATCTTCCTTTGTTAAAAGTGATTTTCTCTGGTAATGTTTTAATTTCTTGATTTTTATTTTTGTGTGTATCTCTTTTGGGTTTTTTGATTTGAGGTTGCCATGAGGCTTGCAAAAAACATTTTATAACCAATTATTTTAAACATATGGAAACTCTGCTCACACACAAATAAATAAACAAGAGAAATTTAACAGAAATTCCATCCCTTAACTTCATCCCCCATGCTTTTTAACTTTTTGTTGATTCCACCCATATCTTTCTATACTATGTATTTCTCAAAAAGTTATTGTAGTTATTTTTGATAGATTTGTCTTTTAGTCTTCCTACTCAAGATACAAGTGTTTTATATACCCGCTACAGTTACAGCAATAGAGTATTCCGTATTTGTGTACTTACTGTTGCCAGTGAGCTGTATACCTTCAGATGATTTCTTATTGTTCATTAATGTTCTTTGCTTTCAGATTGAAGAACTCCTTTTAGCATTTCTTGGATGACAGGTCTGGTGTTGATGAAACCCCCCAGCTTTTTTTTGTCTGGGAAAAGTCTTTACTTCTCCTTCATGTTTGAAGGATATTTTTGCAGGATAGAATATTCTAGTGTTAAGGTTTTTTTCCTTTAGCAATTTGAATATTTCATGCCACTGTCTCCTGGTCTGGAAGATTTCCACTGAGAAGTCTACTGCCAGATGTATTGGAGCTCCTTTACATGTTATTTTTATTCTTTTCTCTTGTTTCCC
Source organism: Lemur catta (assembly GCF_020740605.2). Lineage (NCBI taxonomy): Eukaryota > Metazoa > Chordata > Mammalia > Primates > Lemuridae > Lemur > Lemur catta. The sequence goes on from NC_059135.1 coordinate 50,468,443, forward strand.
TTAGGACCTTTTCTTTATCCATGACCTTTGGGAGCTTAATTATGAAATGCCTTGAGGTAGTCTTGTTTGGGTTAAATCTGCTTGGTGTTCTGTGACCTTCTTGTACTTGAATATTGATATCTTTATCTAGGTTTGGAAAATTTCCTGTTATTATTTCTTTGAATAACTCATTTACCTCCATGTCTCTCTCTCTCTCTCTGTCCCTTCTACTGTAAGGCTAATAACTCTTAGTATTGTCCTTTTGAGGCTAATTTCTAGATCCTGTAGGCATGCTTCATTCTTTTTTATTCCTTCTCTTCTGGCTATTCTCAAATGGTCTGTCTTCAAGTTCACTAATTCTTTCTTCTGCTTGGTGAGTTCTGCTATTGTGAGACTCTGATGCATTCTCAGTTTGTCAACTCAATTCTTAAACTCTAGAATTTCCACTTATTATTTCAATCTCTTTATTAAATTTCTCTATAGGCTTCTGAATTCCTTGTCTGTGTTGTCTCAAAGTTCATTGAGCTTTTTCAGGACAGCTATTTTGACTTCTTTGTCTGAAAAGCCACATATCTCCATCACTTTACAGTTGGTCACTGGTACCTCATTTAGTTCATCTTGTGAGATCTGAAAACATGAGAAAACATGATCTCATGTTTTCCTGGGTGTTCTTGATGATTGTGGATGTTTGGCGATGTCTGGGCATCGAAGAGTTAGGTATTCATTTTAATCTTCACAGTCTGAATTTTTTGAACCCATCTTTCTTCAGAAGGCTTTCCAGTTATTCAAAGGAAATTGGGTGCTGTTATCGCTGCAGCCATGTCAGCACTGAGAGTGCCCCAAGCCCAGTAATGCTATGATTCTTGCAGACTTTTGGTGGTACAGCATTGGTGCACTAGGGCAAGATATGGGAGAATCCCCTGGATTACCAGGCAAAGTCTCTCACTTTCTTCCCTCATGCTCTGTGCTAGGCTTCTAGAGTTGGGGAAGGAGTGACTTGGGCACTCCCTCATGGCCACCAGCACTGGGTCACACCTGAAGCCAGCCCAGTCTCACTCAAAGCAGTGGTGACTGTTGCCCAGCTACCTCTGATGTTTATTCAAAGCCCAGGCTGGCTCTTTATTCAGCAGGTGGTGAATCCTGCCAGGACTGGGTCCTTCGTTTTAGGGCAGCGTGTTTCCTTCTGGCCCAGAGTGGGTCCAGAAATGCCTGGACTCAGGAAGTAAAGCCTGGACTCAGCTGCTTCAGGAGTCTGCTTGGTACTTTATTTTACTCTGGCAAGCTGGTACTCAAGTTGCAAAACAAAGTCCAGGGAAATTTCCCCCCTACTTTCTCCCTGAGCCACACTGCTTGTAGTTGGGAGAGGGGTGACACAGCAACTGGCTTGGCTGCCACCGCTGGTGTCTCACTGGGTCATGTGCACCCCAAGTCCACTGGCTCTGAGCCAGCACAGTCGCAAGAATTGCCCAAGAACTGCAGCCTTTGTGGTCTGACCGCCTTACAGATTTAGTCCAGTTCCCAGGCTGCTTTTTGTCAGCCGGTGGGGGGCTAGCTGGAACTCTGGCTTTGGGGCAGAGGATTTCTCTATGTTAGGCTGGTCTAGATGCTCCTTCCATGGACACTGGCAGATTTCTGCTCTCTGATATGTTTCCCTGTGCCAGGGCAGCTCTAAGTGTCAATACAAAGTCCCACAATCACTTCACTCTCCCTCCCCCAGGCACACAGACTCTCTCTCCACTCAGTGTGCTGGTGCAACCCTGCTGGGGAGTGGGGGGGGGGTGCGGTAGCATAGACAATGTTAAGATTATCTTTTCTGCCCTCTCCAGTGCCCCTTTCCTTGACATAATGTTAAAACCAAGTAGCATGATTGCTCACCTGATTTTTGGTTCTTCTGAAGGTGCTTCCTTGTATGGATAGTTGTTGAATTTGGTGTTTGTGAAGTGGGACGTTCACTGGAGGTATCTATTTGGTCACCTTGCTCCACCAATCAGTAGTGTTTCTCTTTTTCTATGTTTTTTTTTTTTCCCTGCTATTTCTCAAATATCTAGCACAGTGCCCGGCACATAGTATATGCTCAATTAACATATATTGACTGACTTAATGAATCAAACCAATCAAAATTTTTAACTTTCTGGAAATGGACATCCTCCTCTCTTAAAATATGAAATCTTTTATTCTACCTTTACACACTTAAATTTCATACATGTTTTCGGAAATGTATTATGTCCAAAAGTAGGGTACTGCCAGTATTAATACTTAAAAGTAATTGCTAAATTTTGGTAGATAGAAATAAGTATTTCCGAGTCATTAAAGGCTATTTTTCTTTTGCACATATAATAAATCACACATCTGAGAGGTTTTTCCATATATATATATATTTTTAAACATTAGTACTATTGGAGTAATATCTTACTTGCCTTTGACTACAAAGTGTTTTCCTGTATGTCCAACTTTAGTAAGTTTCCCAAAAGATATCTAAGAAAATTTCAGTATACAGATAGCAAACTGAGGAGGAGAAATGAGACTCAAGTAGAAGTGACCTCCGAAGATCACATGGCTGGAAGGAGACATATTTAAACCAGGAATTCAGCATCACAGTTTCCTCACTAGTGAGCTTTCTGCTCACCAGACATGTTGTATTCAAATAATACCATGGATTACCACATTATTTACTAATAAATCAATTTCACTAAATTTTCAAAATTGAGAGTGATTTCCAGAGGAAAGTCTTGCCAAGACCCTCCAAGAATATTTACAAGAATCCATAGCTTCTAAAGCATTCATTCTGAGATGGAAGCCTATTTTAAGTTATATGGAGCATTTCTAATTAACTTTTATCACTTACCCAATAATTAAAAGCCTGAACCATAAAGAAACCTTTACATTTACTTTATGGAGATAGCACTGAAAAGACCTTGGCCATCATCTGCCAAACCCCCTTGTCTTTACATGAGAAACCTAAGACACTTGATGTTACTTGATATCACAAGTAACTTAGTGCCAAAAGCAGCGGTGGGGCAAACATCTGACTCCCAGCCTGTCGTTCTTCTAGGTACCCCTTCTGTCAAATGGGCTGTATGGACAGATGAAAACAATCATCCTTTCAGCAAATGCTTTTCCTTACTCCAGAGGAGCTAATTCAAATCATATTGATATTTTATGGTAAGTTATATTTCTCAACATGCTGTCACTCTTTGGGTATTCACGTTTTTGAAAATGTAAAACATCTAAGAAAAAATTAGCAAGGAGGAATTGAAAAGACTGTAATCCATCAGAAGTGACTCTGCCAATCTTTCCAGCTAGAATTGGCCTTGTCCCTGGGGCTCTAGGGAGCTGAGGCTGGCTTTGGCTTGGAGGGCCCATGAGAAGCCCGACCTGGGGAACTGAGGACTGGTGCTCAACAACACACTCTGTCAGCACCTGTAATCCCCTCCTCACCCAGCACAGTGTCCAGTAATATTTGTTGAACTGATTCTGTGTCAAATTTAGAACCAGGATTCGAGCAAATCCTATCTGTTGTGTTAGAGCACATCAGATGAATCATCATTTTTCTTTCTTTAATTCCACCCTTGTCCTTTTAAATGAATGCAATTGTGAAGAAGAAGGAGGAGGAGGAGGAGGAGGAGGAAGAGGAGGGGGAGGGGGAGGAGGAGGAGGAGGAGGAGGAGGAGGAGGAGGAGGGGGAGGGGGAGGAGGAGGAGGAGGAGGAGGAGGAGGAGGAGGAGGAAGAAGAAGAAGAAGAAGAAGAAGAAGAAGAAGAAGAAGAAAGAAAGAAAGAAAGAAAAGTAAATAATGTCTATCATGTGAACAATTAACACAACACAGGCCATAGAGTTCAGTATACGTGTGATTCCTGTCATAGACAAAGTTTCAATCACATGTCAATATTATACAGGGATAGCACAAGGCATTTTTGTGGTGATGGAGTAGTTCTTTACCTTGATTGTGGTGGTGGTCCATTCATCTACACATATGATAAAGTTGCACAGAACTACACACACACAAATGAGTGCAAGTAAGACTGGTGAAATCTAAACAAAGTCCATGGATTCTACTACTGTCAATTTCCTGGTTTTGACATTGCACTATAGTTATGTAAGATGTTACCACTGGGGGAAACTGGATGAAAGGTACACGGGATTTGTCTGTGCTATTTTGTAACTTCCTGCGAATCTATAATTATTTAAAAATTAAAAGTTTAAAAAATGAATTCGATGTTTTTCCTTTTTTAACCTCTAAATCTAAAAGATTTCATTACAAATATAGATGTTTTTGTTTTTTACTTATTGAAAAAATTCTTAAGGTAAAAATTCTCACCTCTTCCTGGAGATTAGTATCATGAAAATGGAAGCCATTTTTGCCAGTAAATGTGGTTCCAAGAGTTTGAGACAGATTATGCAAATGACTGATTTGTATTATCACTCATCTAAAAATACTTTAAACACACATTATAGGTGTTGAAATTTAAAATATTGCTGAGCAGCTTCCAACTTTTAAAATTATGATAAAATTAAAGTGATCATTACCTAAGGAAAGAAAACCAACACTTTGTCTATAGAAGCTATAAAAAAAGATAAAAAGTTTCAATATGTTCTTAAGAAAAAAATATGCATTTGCCTCCTTTTCCAAATAATATGATTTAGTTTTGCATTATGAGGAATATATCTTTCTGTGCGTTCCTAGAAGTAGGTAAAACTCAGCCTTCCTTTGCTTCTACAGAAAATCTTATTTTCTCATAAAAATAATGACTAGTAAAAGCTAAGGCAACTTAGAATGAAGGGACTAATTTACAGTTGACCACTAGGTGTCACTGTTGGTGGTGGCGTGGGCGAAAAGGAGGGGGAGGGGAAATTGAAAGCAATCTCCTAGGGGATCTTTTAGGTTGTGAGTTTTGTTGTTGCTGTTTTCACATGTAAACTTCTCACGTTATTGCCGTTCTCCCTGTCTGCGTTCGGAAGGATGACGTAGAAAGGAAATAGAGAAGTATGAAGACAGAGCGTTTGGAGAGTTCCCTGCTCACCGGCCATCAGACCGCCCTAGGAGGTGGGCAGTGTGGCTTTCTATGGAGCCACAAGACCCAGCAGAAATTGACTATAAAAGACAGGTCCCTTCTAATAATTCCCTCACTACATAGCAGGAAAGCAGAAAAACGTCAATGACTTCACGTCCGGAGAACGAAGCACTCCTCGGCAGTGTCTCTCTGACGCTGACGACATCAGATGAATAATTCCTACGGCAAAGCAGAGTGAGAGGTCGCTGTGCGCGAAGGGGACTTGAGCAGGAGCTCTGGGGCGCGTCGGCAGCGCCATCCCCGAGCCCAACAAGCAGATCCCGGCCAAAGAGTCTCAGCAACTCTCAGTGAAGTCGAATTTAATTCTGGACTTGGCTATATCAATGGGAACTTTTTCAAAACCCATGGAAAAATCAAACAATGAAAAAGAGATTTTCCTGGTGTCGCGCTTGGCACAGACTCCAAGGCCGGCAGGATGGGAGGTGCCTGCCTGGTCTCGGGAGGGGGATCGTCCTTATCTGCAGAGCGGCCCAGGCCAGGCCCCGCGGCCGGGGTCTGTTCTGTGTCGCAGCCGCACACCCAGCGTCCGCGGGCGGCCGGCTCGTGGGCAGAGGCCTGCAGAGGAGGCTGCCTGTGCCAGTGCTATTTCAAGCAGGCGACTCTAGCTGGAGCTGTTATGCTTTCACTTTCCTAAGGGGAAAAAACTTTAAGAAAACTAAGGAGTTGGAGTGAAAGGGAGGTTGGAGGAGAGACCCCAAACAAGAGTGGTAGAAACCCCTAATGAGCATCTAGAGGAGAATTTTTTAAAAAACAGAGGGAAGAATTAAACCGCACGGCCCAAAGCTTTTCATATTTGAAAGTATTTATTTGCTCAATTATGTTATAAACTATTGCATCAAATGATCATTTTTAACCTCTGCTTTAGACATTTCTCATGGCAGGATTAATGGTTTATCCATAACCACATTCAGTGGAGGCAAGTTAGTTGGATAATTATTTAATAAACAAAAAAAATGAGGAAAAGAGGTAAGCAACATGGAGTACTAACCACATGCCAGGTATTATTCTCAGTGCTTTCTGTGTATCAACTGATTTAATCCTCAAAGAAGCCTATGAAGCAGGCAATAATAACATTATGCCTATTAGAGATGAGGAAACGGAGGCAGAGGGAGGTCCGGTAGCTTGCTCAAGGTCGCAGAGCCTGTAAGTGGCAGTCTGCCTCTACTGTCACTCAGCAACAAACACAGGACAAAGCTCAGAGCTCTTACCCTCATCACCCAGCTTCTCCTCATCAGCCTTTTTGCCACCTGTCACTTGTGAATGTCTACCAGATTCAGATCCTAACCACAGATACCCACAAAGTATTTGCGCAATGGGATTTCTCTACTTGCTACATTCTGACAAAGTACTACACCAAAAGATAGAATGCATACTAGGGTGAAAGGTGTCAGCCCTTGGTAGTCATGCCTTTTATGGCTGACAGTGCCAACCACTATCTCAGGCTAGCCCCTGAGACATATCTCTAGACCAACTTCTGTTCAGATTTCCACATAATTCCTGGTCAGAATCAACTAGCTGTATGAGGCTAGAAATCAAAGGTTCATTATGATTCACATGAAATTAACTTCCAGAAAGTGGAAGTAATGGTACTTTGTATGAAAACACGTATTTTCCAGGAAATTTTTATTGCTGATGACACACTCACTAAGATTTTGCCCAAATAAGTTCAAGCCAGTTGTGTAACTGTACTCAAAACAGCTGAAGCTATATAAAATACCTTCTGGGCACTGAGTCAAGGAAAAAGAAATCCACAAATGTGCTACCTAATTAACTTTGGTAGCTGCACTGATTCTAATGGATAGTTTTCTAGTCCAGCAAGTATTGCAATTTGTCATTAATAGATGTTAGGAGGCCAGTTTGTTTAGCTGGAAGAGGCCACGGTTATTAGATAGCGCCACACCCCCTGTACATAAACACAAACAAACAAACAAACAAACAAACAAAAACAAGAGAAGAAGTTCCAGGAAATAAACCCAGAGGAAGTATTCACTCTGGAAAGTAAAAACAGGTATCAGAGCATAGTCAAAAAGTTTTGTAGAGGTTCTTATTCTATTACTTTTAGGATAGACACTAAGCATGAACAGTGGGGTGATCTGTCAAATTTGTCATTCCTGTTGTACTTCCAATGATCCAGGGTTATCTCATTGCCAATGATTTGCCTAGTGCATTAGTTAGAGTTCTCCACAGAATAGAATATATATTTCTGTGTGTGTGTGTGTGTGTGTGTGTGTGTGTGTGTGTGTGTGTGTGTATGAATTGGCTCATGTGATTCTAGAGACCCAAAAGTCCCACAATATGTCATCTGCAAGCTGGAGAACAAAGAAAGCCAGTGGTGTAAAAAATTCTGAGTTCTAAGGCCTGACCAAGGAATGGGGGGCGAGGGTACTGGTGTAAGTTTGAAGGCCTTAAAACCCAGAGCTTTGATGTCCAAGGACAGAAGAAGATGGAAATCCCAGCTCAAAGAGAGAGAGAAAGGAAATTTGTCTTTCCTCCGTCTTTTTCTTCTATCTGGGCCCTCAACAGATTGGGCCATGCCAGTCCACATTGGAGAGGGTGGATCTTCTTTACTCAGTCTATTGATTCAAATGCTAATCTCTTCTGAAAATACCCTCACAGACACACCCAGAAATAATGTTTTACCAGCTACCTGGGTATCTCTTAACCCAATCAAGTTGACACATAAAATTAACCATCATATTAGGAAATCAATTATATAACCAGATTTAAAGGGACTTTAGGATTAAACTTTCTTCAATTCAAGTGACAAGAAAACACTTAAGTTTCAACCCCCCTTAAATCCTAACAAACTTTTAGAAAACATTTTCTTTTTTATTTTGTCACATATATATCCATATATCAATTCCACATTGTTACCTGGAAACCTATCACAGCAAAGGAAAAATAAACAGTAAAGGCAAAATGTTTATTAAGATAAATGTACTTGAATGCAAAGTTTCAAAAAAATTAATTCTTCCATTCACGAAACCTAGCTACAATAGGCAATCAGCTATCAATCTAAGGCAAGTAATTTTTCATTGATGACTGTACTTTATACTCAAATTTTCAAAAAATATTGGGCTATGCTATGGACTGAATTGTGTCCCTTCTCCACTCATATGTGGAAGTCCTAACCCCCATTGTGACTCTATTTGGAGGTAGGGCTTTGAAGAGGTAATTAAGGCTAAGTAGGTCATAATGGGGTCCTACTATGATAGAATCGGTGTCCTTAAGAAGAAGAGGCAGAGATCTCCCTCCACACACATGCCCAAGGAAAGGGCATGTGAGGACATGGTAAGAAGGTGGCTGTCTGAAAGCCAGCAAGAGAGCCCTCACTCGAAACGGACCCTCCTGGACTTTAATGTGGAATTTTTAAGCCTCTAGAATCGTGAGAAAAAAATTTTGCTGTTTAACACATTAACTGCCATGAGAGTTGTATTTAACTCACTCTAGTGTTGACCCCAGGGTGAGAGAAGCATATGTAAAATCTTACTTGTTATGTTCTTATTGTTACAATTAATATTGACAATTTAATTCTAAAAACATGGATTAAATGAAAAGAAGTGAATAAATTTTGTTTTTCTATTTATGTTTATCTTTAAATTAGACTTGAAGTTTTTATTCTATTTTCATAATAAAACACTGTGTCCCCAAGGAGAGGTTTCTGGTTTTTGTGTGGCAGTCAATGTATTAAGCCACCCAGTCCATGGTAACTGGGTATGTTATGGCAGCCTGAGACTCTGCTTTGTGTCAGAGATACTACTAGATGCCAATCTACACTGGTATTCGGCTCAGATGGGATTCCCTGCCCTCTTGAAGCTTATACTCTGGTTGAGGTGGCAGACATTAAACAATTGATCATAAAGATAAGTGTATAACTATCAGTTTAAACACGAGAAGTAGAAAAGTCTATAGGTAAATTTGACAGTATGACAGGAATTCAATTTAGTTTGGGGAATCAAGGAAATGACACTTAATAGGAGCCTTAGAAATGAGCAAGGCAAGATGACGAAAAGCATAGAAAGTTCTGGAGAGAGGAAACAGTATTTGCAAAGGTCCCGAGGCAGGAAAGAGAATGATGATGTTGAAAGAACTGAAAGAAGTGAGTGGAGTGAGAGCAAAGGGAAAAGGGCATGATATAATTCATGTTCTGGGGAGGTCACTGGGGTGTCTGTGTCGAGAATAGATGGAGGTGAGTGGAAAGTTGATGCCAAAAGACGAGCTAGGAGGTGACTGCTGCAGACAGGGCACAGGAAGATGATGGCTTTGACTAGGGTGGTACCTGTGAAAGTGTGGAGATGCAGAAATTCTAGGAGGACTTTGTAGGTGGAAACAACAGAACTTGGTGATTTAATAAATGTGGATGGAAGTGGTTAGAGAGAAGATGGTGTTAGCATGATTCCCTTGCTTCTGGCATGAAAAACTAGTGCCCATTTGTGGCAATTACAGAAATGGGAACGACTCGTGAAAAAGCAGCTCAGGGGCAGTGAGAGCTGCTGTTTGAAATTCCTGCCACAACTGTTTCTGTCTGGGAGGCTGATCTTGAGACTGTCTATGGAACCATTCTCTGAGGTGTGACTTGGGATGGATCACAAGCATCAAACTCAGTAGGTGGTAAGGATTAAGCACAAAACCATGCAGATCAGCTCCGTTCCAGTCAGACTCCTTGGATGTAGGTATGTGCAGGTGTGAGTTGGGATCCTCCTGCCAATCTCCATCCAGGGGCAGTATCCATTGCTGGGCACATGTCTGGGGAATGTCAGGACAGGACAGCTTCTATACTTGTCACACAGAAGGGCTAGGTCACACCTGGACTGAGGAAATTCTCTATTCTGAGCCAATACAGGACTCAAGAAACCAGGGAGAGGTAGCCAGTATGCTCAGCTTTCCCTGGATCGCTGGACTTTAGGGTCTTCTGGAGTAGAGGAGGTCTCCCTGTTCCTCTTCCCACAGACGTGGCACCACCATCACTGTAAACAGCTAGATACAGGTCTTAGCAACTCCCTTGCTAAAAGCATTGAAGAAATGAGACCCTTCCTTGGTCTTCAGATGGTCTAGTATCAAACAAAAAGATGCAAATTTGAGAAACATAAGAGTTCATCAACCATCATACTTATCCCAACAGTTATGGACCTACAGTTACTGTAACAGAAACTCGGTATTCTTCCACTTTCCATTCTTTCTTCCCTTCATAGAAATGGGACTACGGTTTTAGTAAGAGATGATAGAAACCTGGACTAGCATTGTGGGGGTAGAGAGGAAGAAATATGGCAGGCGGGAGAGCTGCCCAAGAGGTTAAGCCATCAGGAGTTGGTGGTCAATGGCTATGAGCAATGAGGGAGAGAGGGGAATCAGGATGTTCCTATGTGCCTGGCTTGCAAAAGACAGCAAATAATGATGCCATTTCCAGAAACAGAGAAAAAGACCAGGTTTGGGAGGGGAGGCTATGAGCTCCATTTTGGATATGTTGACCCCCCATGAAGAGCTCTGAAGGAGGCATCAGGATATTCAAAGTCTGGAGTCGAAAAGAGGGGTCTTGACCAGAAATAAAAATTTGTCGGTCATCTGGCTGCAGGAAAGGCAGATCACCTAAGAAAAGGTCACCAAGGGAAAAGGTAAGAGGGCTTACCGAATGCCGGTATTTCTTGATCTGATTGTTGAAGGATGAACCAGCTCAGGAGACTGAATAGAGCAGGTAAAAGATGCAGGAGATAACTTGGTTTCCATATGATATCATGGAAATCACAGGAAGAAAGTATTTCAAGTAGGAGGGGCTGGCTCATGGCATAAAATACCTCTGTGAGTTTAAGTAAAATAAGGACTGAGAAATAGCCCTTGAATTTAGCCATCGGAGGCCACTTGTGACTCTGGGGAAAGCTGTTTCCAATGATGAGGGAAGACAAATTAAACCAGGTGGGAGAGACTGGCATGTGAGAAAAAGAGCCAGCAAGTGTTAGTATAAACAACTCCTCATTTCCCTTGCCAATGACTCTTCCCCGTCACTGTTATTTATTAGTAGAGGTCAGATTCTTCTCTCAGTACAGTCTTTTATATGAAGATCACTTTCACTATCAAGAGTTGCACTGCCCGGGGCCTGTTTTCAGTTCTTTATTGTTTTCTTAAGGTGGTGATCACCTTTGATGGAATAAGAGTTTGAGTAGTTTTTATGGCAACAAAGATAGATGTGAACACTGATTTGTTCACTCTCTTTCGCTCAATTGCTTTTATAAGAAGGTTGAACATCAGTGAGGAGTGCAGCCCGTGAAGGATCCTCTGTGGGCCATCTGACATAGAAGGAGAGGGACAAAGCAAAGTGTACATTAAGGACAAATCAAGGAAGCAGTCCTTTACCCAACCAAGGCCCACCGCAAAGACCTACCCAGAATACCTGTTCAAGTTCAGAGTCAGGGGACGAAGGACCAGAGTGGTTAACTGAGTGACAGGAATGTATCTACCAAGGAGAGAGTTGTGAAGAAAAGACTTCAAAAGGAGAATTCTGTTGTTTGGCACAGATTAAAAGGACTACTTCTAGCCAAGGAGAATGGAATACTTAGAAATGGCTTAGATATCAGAGGGACAGAAGCGAAGATCAAGTTGCTGATCCTAGCGCCAGCGTTTCTGTGAGTCCACAATCCCCCATCTGCAATCCTCGAATTGAAAAAGCTCTGAAAACTGAATGTTTTTCCCAAACTCATTTGGCATGTTGCTGACTTGACCTGAACACATTTGGTGGCAAAACTTTATCTGAAAAGATGTGAAGATATTTACAATTGTCCCACGTTAAGGTGAATATTCCTATGTTTCACTGCATCACACCATGTAGGTCTCTGGCAGAATGTAGTCAATTGGCTGCGGGCCAGAGAGAGCACTTCCAGCAAATGCTTATGGAACGTATTCTACACGCAGGCACCTTGTTTAATTCTCAAAATAATCAAGCTGGGTTAATGTGCTATGATCCCCATTTTTCAGAAGGAGAATCTGAGGCTTAGAGAGGAAAAGTAACTTGCTCAAGCTCTTCTATGCCTAATAAGTGGTGCAGCTGGGTTTGAAACAGACATCTGTCTGTCCCAGAGCTAGCCTTCCTACCCTGTACGCTAAGCCTCCTCCTCAACACAGATTGCTAATGCCACTGGGTGGAAATTTAAACACAAACATACAATCCCTTTCCTTAAGAGCCATGTGATTGCCCAGAGTTAAGTGTCAGTGGCCTTCTGGGATCCCTCTGATGGGTGAAGGGATAAAGGTCACAGCGATGGCCACGGAAACCTGTTTATTATCAGGAGATAACATTGCCTGTCACTTAAAATGAGCCAGAGACCTCCAGACACTCCAGCAAGTCTCCCATTACACAGGAGAACAGCTTCAACATCAAAAGAGAAAGATATACAGGCAGAGGAGGGGGAGGTGTGCTTTTCTTTGGCTGTTGATGGTTGGTCAAGTGAGTCTAATGGCTTATTAATAAGAAGCAATTAATTGTGTAGCCAGCCCAGTAGTTCTAAGAAATGAAATCCCAAATCTAATACATGAAGGGCATCAGGGATTGAATAACTGTTAAAAAGCAGTTTCTGGCACTGCTTTGCATCAATAAAGATGTAAAGAACAAAGGAATAGTGTGCAACTACTGTGAGATCAATAGATGCTTGAAATACAAAAGCTGAGAAAGCGAACAAGCACAGAACCTCCTCAAATGTTAATATCTGCTTTCCAGAGAGGAAATCAAAATTGTGGGGATGCAGAGTTGGAAAGGAGCTCAAGAGGTCATCCTATCCCACAGCTTAAGTTCTCTTTAGCAACGGACAGCTAGTCTCTTATTTTAAAAGTCTAGAGAATAATGACAGACTGTATTCCAGAGGAATGAGAGAATGTGCATTTACTCATTGCTGGCACCGGACAGTTGGCCCCCCAGGAGCAGTAAATCAGAGCCCAAAACAATGAAATACATAGAATTTCTGGACTCATCAGACCTGCTCTGATGGAATAAGACTGACAGCTGCTTGCATTCCAATAGAAACCAAGAGAAATCAGAATTTCAGCCAAAAAACCTCTGGACCCTGTAATAGGAATTCTTATCATTCTAAAACAAGAACTCATAAATTTTAGCCACTTGAATGAAGGGATCCAGAGGTCACTTGGGGAATCCCCTGGTCAATCCAGTAGTTGTGAAAACCTGTGCTACTTGGCAGGAAATAACATCCACATGGAAAGGGTGATCATAGTTTATAGCCATAGACTAAGAGAATTCTAACACCAGACTGAAATTAAAACACACACAGACACCCATAAACACACATTTGGAAACCCCAGGAATGTGAGAGACACAGGATAATAGCACTTGTATCACAATGTTGATTTATTGGCTAAGCCCAAAATGTATAAGATTTCCATTTTCAGAGATTGCAACAGCAATGTTCCTGCTTCCAGAATGTCCTCAGTTCCTATCAAGAGGGGTGAGGGAAGATTCTTTGTGAAATGTTTGGAATGTTTTGAGACCTCTGAACCCCTTAGGAGCACTAGGCATAATCATGGGACAGATTTAATGATCTCTGTATCATGCAACACTGGTTGCCTAGGAACATCTCCCAAAGATCAGTAGATGCTGTTTTTGTCCATATTCCTATATTTCTGAGCCTTTTACATTTGTCCATTCAATCAAAGAGAAGATATGTAAAATTTACACCTGTTCAGACATTTTTTCTTTTCTGGGTGCTTTTCAGGGAAGTGCCAAAGAACTTAGGACCTAGGGAATCGTTTCATGGGTTGTCAGAGCATAGGGCATTCATGAGAAGTTAAATACATTTGATAGTGAGAATTGCCATATCAATTCTATAGCTGAGGAAATAGAATCAAAGAATCTAGATAGAGATCAACATTTGTAACAGTATTGTTTCAGTCTAAGAGACTATCTTGGTAAGAACAATCCCCTTTATGAGACCTAAAGCTGCCAAGCAAAGGCTATTTGTAACAAGACTTTTTCTTTAGTTACAAGATTGTATTCTAAATTAGTTGAATCCATGGTCCTTAAATATAAAACTGGCTGACACAACCTAATTTTAATATGGCAACGCACGGGACTATGTTTGAAATGTATGAAAGTGATTGAGTTTTAGCTCTGTTTTTCAGAAGGATTTCATAGCTATTTGTACTTAGGCAGCCTAGCCTCTGAAAGACCAGTTACACTCTCTAAGTCAGAACTACACCCAGCTGGCCTCAGAAAAGAGAAACTGGTGGCTATCTCTGGGGTGGCATGAGGCAACAGGACATGTATGGCTAGTACAGTCACATCTTCGGAGACCCAGAGTGTTCTTCCATCCTAGACTACAAAAAGGCAGGCCCAGTTCCCTTGGGGGCACCCAAGTAGTTGGAGTAACTCATCAGAATGCACCATATGCTGCTTGGATGGTGAGAAACCCTTTACATTTCTCTTTAAATACACATCTCCATTTCTCTCTTCACTGGGTCGCAGGAAGGAAGATGGTGTCATTAAAACATGCCTGTGCCTTATCTTGTCTGTGAGTCTGTGAAGGATTGCTCATTAAAAAGAAGAAAAACCTTCTCTAATTTCCACCTCTGGAAGTAGAGATTTAATATTTGATTAGACAAATAGTAAAATCAGAATAACAAGGAGAAACCATTCCTAGAATCCCACCAAATTATAAGGTCTTATGAACATATCATGTCTCTTGAGGGGAAAGGAATGAGACCTACTGACTTCCATTTGGCTTTTTGAAAAGGATCCAGAAAAATACAATGACTCCAAAGATTTTTATAAGTTTCTCTCTCTCTCTCTCTCTCTCTCTCTCTCTCTCTCTCTCTCAGTTACTCTTTTTGTTTGGTGTTTATGTAAAACCATGGGGAAGAGTCACTATTAGTGGATAGACATTGAGTGTCGAAGACATGCTAAGGAATTCTGAAGTACAGAAAGAACCATAATACTGTGATGCAAAAGATTAATGCAGGCACATATTTTATTATATGTATGCTATGATGTTTTTATGCATGGAGCCCATGTTATAAATCAAGTAAATAAACAAATATAACTTGGCAATAGCTCATGTGCATCTGTGGACTGTTTAGACAATTGCAAATGAAAATGATGTTTTTTTCTTTTTATGGCTACCAAACTTGTTAATTTTATGATGTGGACCGCCTGCTTTTTCCTGGGGTTTAAATGGTAAAATTCTCCTGATGAATACAGAATAAATTAATTGATAAACTAGAAAACAGTTTATGAAAGTGAAGTAGAAAATGTGCTCTTTGACTCACATGCAGTGTTATATTGTGTTTATAAGCAATAACACCCTGCAGTCATTGCCATGCACATGCTGGATTATAGAAACAGTCAAAACTTTGTACAATGGTGACTTTTCTATTGATTCACAGAATCTAAATAACAGAAGCCATCTTTGATTTTTGAAACTATAAGCTGAAGAAATGAAAAGATGAGAAACCCTTCCTTGCCTAAGAGTTAGAACCAGTGATAATGACACAACTGGAAAACCTGCAAGAGAAAAGCACAGGAGACTGATAACCTGAAAGTATAATCTTAAAAAAAAAAAAAAGAAATGAGTCAGGCACACACATGGTCAGGCAATGTACCACTGCAGTGGACCACTGATGTTCTGGCCTGTCCAGAATCCCCTTTTCCTTCTTCTAGTGACCATACTGTTAATTTCCTGCCAGGAACCACCCTCCCCTAACCTCAGGACACAGTGAGATTGGGCACATCCCAGCACCTGAAGTAGACTTGCTTTTGCCATCAGCATCTTCCCTCCTCTGGCCACGGTGATTGGCTGAGAAATAGGCACCTGACTCCATTCTGGCCAGTGACAATCAGACCTGGAAGCTTCCGGCTGAGCTGAACATGACCCCTGGGGGATGTAAGTCTGAAGCTGCTGGGGACATCATAAGAAGAGGACCCAGCCAAGAGTTAAGCCAACAAAATGAAAAGCAAGTAAGAGTGAGACTGAGTCCAAATAAATTTGAACTCCAGAATCTAGCCATGCCTAAAGTCCAAATTTCACCTAGGTTTGTAAAATTATTATATGATCTGTTAAATCCTCTAAAAAATAAAAAAGAAAGTCAGCATAGAGGTGGGTTCCTGTCCTTTATAAACAAGACAGATCTAGCTAATACGCTCCAAAATAATGAACACCAACCACAGTGGGCCATAATGTCTGAGTCTATCATCCTGGTACATGACACAGAACTCCCATCTGTGCCCCAGATGAGCCAGGACTCTTTACTTGCTGCGTTCATGTGCCCAACACAGAGTCAGTCAGAAGAAGAGGGTTACTATGAAAGACTACAGTGGTAATGTGGGGAAAAACCATTTCCAGGGTGAGAGGGTTTGGCACAAACTGACACAGGTAATCTCTGTTTATCCACTGCCAACAGCAAATATTAATAAATACGGGAGAAGACATAAAATGGAGACCAGCTGGTGGACATGATTTGGATTTGCAGAGCATCAGAGCATCTATGGTGAGAAAACAGGATGGACTGTAAAGGTTCCACATCAGCAGACCAAGCACAGACTTCCAGGAACTATCAGTGGGCAGACCTCCCCGGCTTGCCTCCACTCTCCAGCGAATTTCCTCTGACCCTGGTCAATATGATTGACAAGTATTCAAACTTTTAAAGTGGAATAGAGGCAGAGAGAAGGAACTGCTTTTCTTTGATCAATTAGGTATAGTTTCATAACAACATATTAAGAAAGAACTACTTTATAAAATAAAAATGTAGGACTCTAGTATAATAAATATGTACATATGTGTTCAAAGGAAGAATGTTGTAGGAAGAATTGGAAGCCAGGATAAGTGCATACCATAGGCTGAGCTGTGTAGACAACCTAAAACCTAGTTCTTAAATGGTGACAATCCACAGAGAAAAAAACTTGAAAGGAGAACAAGGGACAGATGAAATATAAAGAGAAAATTTTTAATACAGGTGAGAGGTAATTCAAGTTTCAAGAACATGATAGAATAATGATAAAAAGAGAAGTGCCAGTGGAGGCTTGAAAATCTACACAGACTTAGGAGATGTCCCTGTATCCCACATTCCCCAGTGTGATTGTGGAAACCAGATCTTACCCTGGAAACCAGGTACCCCTCATTTTTATCACCCCATCTAGAAAAAGCAGGAACTTCAAGCCAGATTGAGCAAGAGATACTTCTTAGGCTTTTTGTTTTTTTAATTCCCAGGGCCTCCCACAGTGGCCTTCACATATTATTGCATTGATTGATTAATTAATTCCAACTGAAAACGATAGTGGCATTCTGAACTAACCCCTAATTTTACTGATGAGAAACTAAGGGTCAGAAAGATGATGAGTTTAGTTCAAAGTCACAGAGCTAGTTAGAGGATCATCTGAGACAAGAATTCAATATTCCTGAGCTAACGGGAAAAATCTTTATATGCTTGAAAAAGCACACTGGGTGATAGTAACCCTACTAATCAATTAGAAGACTATTACCATGCAGAAGAGGGTGATATCTCAATAATGGCAGGGAATTGAAGATTCCTTGCTATCTTGCTTTGCCCAGAGACAGTTCAAGCAAGAATAGCCAATGAATTGGGAAAAAAAAAAACAGGGAAAAGAGACTTTCGCAAACATATTGTCAAAAGTTTTATTTGGATTATATTTTGGCAGAAGCATCTAGAGGCAACAACCTATGAGTACATCTGCGGTGTTAGTGCTGTTATTCTGTGGACCCTAGTTTAGGGGCAGGGGAGGAAACCAGAGAGACACAAGGCAGTCCTGGAGAGAGTGAAAGCTACTTACATAAACAGGTGTAATTCCACACAGCTCACTTCATTAGAAATTGTTAGAGCTGGGACTAAGCCTGTCTTCATCACTGTCTAACTGTGCAGCTCTCTGTAGACCTTAATTTCCTCATCAGGACTAACTGATCACTAAGATCCTTTCCGGCTCTGATATTACCAAATTCTGGGTGCTGTGGGATATGGCATAAAGTCATCATTAAATTCAGTGGAGGTTAATCTAGAATTGTACACTCTACCTTCCTCTTTCGCCTTTCACTGACAAATGAATGTAAACCTGAAATTCATTTTGTTTCCAGGATGCCTGGGATACTGAAATTATTCACATTTTAATTGACTTTTAACAAGAATAGGTAAGAAAGAAAATTAGGACAATTAAGAAATAATGAAGCCATTATAAAAGCAGTAATGATTTAAAAGCAGGTAAGGGAATACTCTTATCAGAAATGTTGAATACCTGCAAATGAGCAGTCAGATGACAAGTACACCATGGGATTAAGGGATTTCACTAATGCACAAACTGAACCATTTATAATAATTTCTTCCCAAAATTGAGAATGCAAATGTCCTGATTATTACTGGAAATATATATTCTCTTGAAAATTGTACTGCACAATGTTGGATATTATATCTGAAGATGTTATCAGTGCTTTGCACAAATTTATTCCCCCTTCAAAGACAGCAGCTTCCTAGTGTCTTTCTTGTAAATCAAAAGACTTTTCTGAAAACTACTAGAACCAGACTTGTTCTTCAAAAAATGCGGCGGGCAGATATTAAGTTGTGATGCAATGCTAGCAGTTGTCGCAAACAACCCTGAATCCCTGGAGCCTGCTCGCTCAGAGTGAATGTCCCTGGCCAGGCAGCTCCCCTGGGAGCACCTCTTCTAAGCAGCGAGTCATGGGTCTGGGTTCCTTCCATCATGTGGATCCTCCATCTTCTAGGATCTCCAAAGATCTCACTTCCAGCCAAGGACAGTGAGCGGGAGAGCTTGGGAGATTGCACAGAAGGTTTTATGGCCAACCCAGGTAATGACCAATGTATTAATAGCTTCTGTCCACATTCTATTGGCCAGAACTCGGTCTCATGGTCCCCCCTCAATACCAGGGGCATGGGAAGGACAGTTCAGCTGTGTGCTCAGGAAGGAGAGAGGAACTCTCTGCAAGGATTTTTATGTGGGAAATTATCTGTTACTCATCTTGGCTGAACAAAAGCAGAACCTTTGGCATGAAGAGGGAGTGATGGCTTTATACAGAAACAAACAGAATATGTTTCTTCCTGTGCCACTAAATCTAGAATGTGCTGTCTGAAAAACAGGCAGGGAAATGTGTGCTTCCCTGTGTGAGATACCCTCTACGCCATACCTTTCAGAGCCTCTGAGCCTGAAAGAGGGTAAGTACGTAGATAGAGGATAGAAAACCCGGGAATAGTCCCAAAGAAAGCCACAATGTCCTTCTCCTAAGGACTGGCTGACTAGGCCTGGTAAGCTGCTTATTAGAGGAAGAATAGGAGTGTGATTAGGGCCAGGGAAGGAATTCTCAGCATGCAGCTACCCATTCTCTCCTTTCCAACTTCTTTCAATTCTCTACCAATCTCTCTCCTCACTCTCAGTGTCTCTGTTAGCCTCTCTTTGTCTGTCTCTCTGTCTCTTAAACCACACACATGCAGGGGGAGGAGAGAGAGGGAGAGAAATGGAGAGAAAGGCTGCTAGAACCCAGAAACATACAGACATAAAACAAATGGAACTGAAAGAAATCCAACACCACAAACGCCTAGTAACGATAATGATGAAGAAAAGCTGTTGCCAGATGCATCTTGTGATGACGCCAATGATCTAATTCTCTTATTATCAAAAGATGCAGGTAAAGGCAGCCTTGACAGAAGGCTTTAAAGAAATCAAAGAGCACAGCATCACTGGAAATGCCTTATCTGATTTATGCCTTTTCAAAGACCAGGCTTGTGTCACATGCTGATAATAGACTCTAGCCATCCAAACGTTATTTTATCTGGCATCTTGATTTTAAAGAATTGTGGAAACCAGCAAATACAACTGGGTTATTTATGTAATATTTGAAACTATGTTATTAATAGTTCACTAGGGGAAAATGACAACACACACACATGCGCGCGCACACACAACAAAAATCAAAACCCAGACTAGATAATGACATAGTGAAAAGCAACAGCCTCCATGTTATTCAGGATCAGCAATATTGAATGTAATTTCCAAATTAGAACAGGCATTTTTCTTTCATAATTAATGAAAGTATGAATGAGGGACAGGTTGGTATGTGGTTGCCCGCTAGATGAGACCCCCACCCACTAGTACTTGGGCATGACCAGAATTCAAAGCATCACTGCCAGCAGATGGAGACCCCTGCCAGAGAAGAATCCACATCATAAAATTGCCCCATCTATTAAATTATACAGGGGATGTGAGGGTCCCCTTGGAGTACACAACACAAAAATCTTTAAAAAAAAGTTTTAAAAAGTTTAAGTAATTGAACATAAAAACTCCCCAGAAGCATGACCTAATTATTTCACATTTCATGCAATTTAGAGAAGACATCTTTTTCCTTAAATGACTAGACATTAATCAAATGGACCTCCACACTTGAGAAGATAAATGCCAGCCAAAGAAAAGGAAGCCTCTGTATATTTACCTTTCCTTTTAAAGCACAGACGTTAGAAATGAATGAGATTTTTGACCATTTATCATACATGGAGACCAATTGTCTCACAGAAATTTTTATGTCAAACCACACCTGGCCATACATGTTTGTCTCTTGATTCACTGGCTCTAAATATCATATTTCAACATTGTTGGGCAGAAGCCAAACATAATGTGCTTGAAACTCCTTCCTTGCAGTCTTAAATTAGCTGTGATACTGGAAGAAAAAAATCTGCCTTGATGATCCAAAACTATGGACAATCTAAGTGTTATTTATTTAGTGTTTTAACATATTATTTAATGGGATTTTGGCAGTATATTGACCTTCCTAATGAGGTTTGATTAAAGCCAATATTAAAATTAATGTGCCCTCTCTGTCCACCCAGTGACAGAGCATAAAAGGAACTGTCTTGAAAGGATCTTGTGCAGCAGGGAGAAGCCAGACTGGCACTAAAAATTGGCCAGGGACAATCCATATGCAGATGATCAAGATGACTTCATCACTGTTAGGAATTCCAGGAACTATCTTTTCAGATGAGGCTCAGTGCTCAATGACCAGAATATATTGATAGGGAATATTGATTACAGTGGTTATAGTTTATGGAAACACAAGAAGAGAATATAAAAAATCTCAAAAGTGTTTTTAAGTGGAATGACCAGTACCACATACATCAGAACTGCATAGTCATTGGAAACCACTGCAGAGTAGTAATAGTGCTTGGGCCTGACTAGTCCTACCGCAGCTCTACATTCTGTTCTAGAACCTTCCATGTTTTCCAGCCTCACATGCATTTTTCAGCAGTTACTAGGATGCTCACTTGTTAACTGATCTCAAATCATCCTAATTCTCATTCTCAAGCATCACAGAACCACATCCAAATCCCCCTCCCCAAACCCTGATGGCACAGCCAGACTAGGCCAGTGGTGACATAGGTGAAATTTGTCATTTCTCTCTCCCAGCTTCCCCTGTTTTTCACCTTTCACTTTCCTCATCTTCATGGTTGAAATGACAGTAATAGCTGAAAGCATAAAGCATAACCACTCCGTCTAGTAACTCCAAGGTGGATTTTTGAGCACGGCCATTAGTGAGACAAGCCTGGGTCCATTTCCATGCCCTTGCCCAGTCCCTTCACAGCTGTGTGACTTTGGGTGAGTTATTTTACCTAAGACATCATTTCGCAGCCAAAAAAAAGTGGGGATATGGATGTAATGAAATTACATTCACAAAGTTCTTAACGCCAAGAGGCAGTTCTTTGTAATAGAAAGGATCTAAGTGAAATGGGTTTCTCCTCATCCTTCTAAGTCTGGAGATTCGAGGCCTGTGTGCTCCTTTGTGCAATATGGTCCAACTGGGTATTTCAAGCTCCAGAGGGAACTTGAGAGGCCAAACTACCCACTTCTTCCTCAGAGTCAGTGTATTCACACTGGTTGTCTATACCACTGTGTCCCAAATGGGACGATTTCAACCTCATGTCCCCTTCGGTGAAATCCCTTGGCCACATTCTCTGAGCACATGATGACAGATGCTCTCTTTCTTTTTGTATTTGAATTCCCAGCCCAAGTGGACAGGGCAATCAGGGCAGAGAAGTAAAGACCTAGGCAAGCAAAAGCAAGGACTGACCCTCTGGCGATCTTGCCTAACTTCCATTTCATAGCTAAGATACCAAAATAGTTCTTCAGATCTGCTTGCCAACAGCGGCGCTGCCCTTGAACGTGCTCCCCCGGCTCCCGTCTGAGTCAGTGTAATGAGTCTGCATTTTATAAGGCTGAGCCTGGTCCAAATGGAACCGTGTAACTGTTAGAAAGATTAATGGACTGTATCATCCAACAGTTGACTGTAAACTTCTAATTGTGTGAATCTCAGTGTGGTGTCTAGAGCTAAATCGGAGTCTGCTTCCTCAGTCACTAATATCCACTGATATTGTTCATTATTTTTCTAATGCCATCCGTAGGTACATCAGTTTTGAGCAGATCCCTGAGGAAAACAACAACTTTGGTTGTAGGTACTTGAGAGCCGTCATTATCACTGTTGCCAATTAATTCATCAATCAGTGTTTACTGAGCTGCCACTGAGAACAGGGAACGGCACTGTGCCCTGCTGAGCAAAGGAAGGATGGAGAAGGCCATGGAGACAGAGGCTCTGCCCCAGAAGAGCTGGCTCAGGGAGGCAGGAAACAGGAGCCAAGAGCTCTCCTTCCTGCCTGGGACTGTGTGACATCAGGCAAGTCACTGACACCTCCAAGCCTTAAAACAGGGAGGCAGGACACCAGCCAGGCCTACCGACCTGAGCAACAATGGACAAAATGTGTGTGAACACACTTTGAAAACATTAAGCTCAGCACAAATGAAAGCATTGCTCATAGCCTATAATAGAAAATACAGATCATATAGGGCTAAGAAAAATAAGGTTACTTGGGTTTACTTGTACCCACTTTCTTTTTTATAAATTCATGCCCACATTTCCAGAATATTCTTAGTGGCTTCTCCGAATAAGCAACCCTTATTACTCTTATTCCTGTCAGCTTTGAAACCAGCTGCAGAGGCTTCTTTAAGCTGCACTTGCTTTGTCCTCGACAGAGCCACATTCTATTAAAAGAACTATCAAGTATTGACCGTGGTTGGGACCAAGGGAAAGCTACAGGGAACTTCTTACCTCTGCCCTACCCACCTGTTCCTTCCCCCCCACACCCTTCTTCCGGGTCTCTTCTGCTTCTTCTGGACGGGAAACACATAGCTGTCAGCCACATGGTCCCCCTCCACGCTACAGGAAGCTGTAACATCCAGCTGAGATCGCAACAACTGCTGGGTCCTTCATCCCAGGCACCTAATTGTACAAGTGGCTTTTGATCACTTTGCAAAAAAAAATCCCTCTCTCCTTCCTTGTAGCTACACTAATGAAACATATCCCATCTCCTTATGTCCTAAACAGTCCTTTCTTTGCAAGACATTAAGGGGAGAGGAATATTAGTTGCCAATATACATTACTACGGTGTGCTGTGAAACTCGGGATGGCATAATACTTGTTGGCTAATAGAACCATAAGTCTCCAAAGTTAATCAAGTTGCTGAGATTTTCAGGATCTGGATGTTGGCAGAATTTCCCCACAGCCCCCTTCTAATTTAGATGTTTAAATATCTAGGGAATAGCAAATATAGAACACGCAACTGCAGCATTAAGAAAGGACTGTGGCTGCAATCCTGTCTAACCAGCATGCCCCTTCTGTCCTCAAAGCTTCCCTTTTGACTAGATGGGGAGTAGTAATATATATGCCTCCTCAGTCCTGGAAAGAGCCCTCTTGCCATTCTCCAAAAGACTCAGGCATTTGCCTGCTGCATCACTGGTAACCTAGTTTGTTCTCTGTAGATCAGAGAAATGGGCTGATTGGGAACAGATTCCTGTGGATTTGGATCTGCACTTTGCATGATGGAAAAGCTAAGACCTATTGCACTATAAAGTTTAGAAGTATCAATAACTCTGATTCAATAAACTGTCTCAGGTTGCTGAAATGATACCTATACAAGGACCATCCCAAATAAACCTAAAAATAATGAGTCAGTACAAGGTGCAGTATCAGATTTTACCAGCTATACCTATAAAGTTCTTTACTAGAATATGTAACAGTAGTGTGCAGCCAAGACTCCTTTCATATCACTAGAGTAATGATGGCCAAGTTAGGGTCTTAAGATTTATCACCAAATGTTTTCTATTGCTCCCCCCAAGGACATGCCATAGTACAGTTATCTGGCTCTGCTAGAGTTACTCTGCTATGTGAATGGAGGAAGAAAATTTGGGAAGGGGAAATTAAAGCAGGAGGAAATAATAGAAGAGAAAGACCCCTAAAACCAATGAAATTGTGACATTTGCACATGTAATTTTCACTAGAATCTGGACCGTGTGAACATTGGTAGGTAAACAAAAGTCCCTGGATGCTATGGGAATGAGGAGGAAATGGCTAGAGCCCGGGAGATCCAGAGAAAAGGGTCTGTGTGAGCTGAAGGCGCTGGTGTTTTTCCTCTCATCCTTAAGAGTATAAATTGTGGAGGATATGAACAAACAAAAAGCCCAGTGAGACTATTTATGAAGAGAAGCAATAAAATCCACCCAGATAATGTATTACAGAGAAAGGGAAATGAACTTTCCCAAGCAGACTATAACGTGCTCTTCGTGGGTGCCATGCACAAGATTAACGACGCCACCCTGAGACTCCTTGGTGGCATCTCAGGAGCCTGCATTGCTGCTCCCTTTTATTTCATTGGGATGTAAATAATTGATAACTTGAAGGGACCCGAGAAACCCACTGCAACTGAACATAGATATTTTTTATGACATCAATTACAGGGCTAGTGATTTGATGAGAAAAGGAAAATATTTCAAACTACACTTTAATGATCTCCACCAAGAACCCCTAGTGTTCCAAATGAAACGTGGGTCTCTGGGCCTTGATTTTTTTTTCTTTCTCTCCATTTTTCCTCCTCAGAGGGAATATAAGTTACAGCTGCACAGAAGAGATGGTTAATTATTTTCATGTCTGTACTTTGCAGCAGTGGGTCACAGGCCTCCTTCTAATAGAGCAGGAAAGGCTGGGGAGAACAGAGGCTTGCGGGGACGGTCCCTTGTGTGTGCCACATCAAGGCCACATGTTATCTGACAAAAGGTGTTGTGGCATTAGGTTTGGCAACAAGGGCTACGATCATAGTCGAGCTTGTCATTTATGGCATCACAAAACTGGGGCATGTCAAAATGACATGGCAAGTAGTACCATTAAGGCTGTTGAAAGGGAGTCAGAGTTCAAGTGTTTGGGCGTGAGGCACTTTATGTGGTGATGACTTCTGAATTTATAGTTGTCAGGACAGGGGTAGAGATGTTGATTTGGTCCAAGAGCAGGTCTGTCCACACTTGTGTCTGGTTGATCGTGAAGTCCAGTTCATTTTTCTTTTTTCATGGCAAAATTCTTGCAAGGCTGCTTACCGCTTCATGCAATAGCTTCAGAACTATGCCTGGAACATTATCCAAAAATCCAGATGATGCAGTGCAGTGAGAGCTGTGCTGAGCACTCACTGTGCATTGGTCTCGAGGGACTTGTGCCATGAAGTCATATTGGGATGGGGGGCAAAGAGGGCCCGGGTATGCCTCAGAATGAAAGGGGTGGGAGGTAAAGGAGATACTTCAACCCAATTCCAAGAACAATAAAATCTTATTCTATGACTCATTACATGCATTTGAATCCACCACAAGTCAAAAAATATACCTTGAAACATCATTACAGGATACATAAAAAGTCTCTCTGAATTAGCTTATAATAGGTGTTTGAGTGTGTTTCTCCACTCCCAGTGTCATTGCTGTTGGACTGCATTTCTTTCTTTCTTTGTACAGCCCTAAACAACCTAGGGGAGAACTTGGTCTGTTAGTTTAGGACACCATAGATCTGCCAAACTGCTTGTTCTCATGTTGAAAAAGGTACTGACTAGCTGTTACACCAGAACAGTGAAGCCCTCATACTTTAAAGTAATTTAATTCTAAGCTTCCATGTCTTACAAAGAGCTGTTGACTGGCTTGGCTCATAAGTAGGAAGGAAAGGGGCAAATAATGGAAGAATTTTTTCCGTCCAATTTTTTGATGCAAATACACCCTTGTTTCTCCAGTTTCATTTCTTCATCATTCCTCTATATTTTCCTAATATTCTGCATCATCTGATGATGTCCAATAAGCTATAGGGTGTAAAATCTTTAAAACTGTCAGCAGCAAAGTACTTCTTGTGGCTTTCTTTTCTTATGGCACCAGAAAATAATCAATCTATTTTTATAAATCTTCCAACCCAACTTGGTCTGCTTAAGAAAAATCAGTCTCACTCCAGATAAAATTTATTGAAATGTTCCTAAAATGTCTTCTATTTGCCTATCACACGTGACACATTTTTCAGAAGTTGGCAGTGGTTTGTGGAGTATGAGCCTTTTCAGTTTGAGCTGCAAGTATAGTTCATAATGAAAACCTGTCCATGGAGTAGATATTTTATCACATCTGTGTTAATTTGGGACTGCTGATTTATCATTAATAAAGCATTTGGCTAGAAAACGATGTCCATATTTGATGGTCTGGTAACTTCTTTCTCCCATTTTATGCCACAATAACTGCCCAGTCTTATTGTTGCCCATTATAAATGTGTAAAGTTTTATGGACTAAGTAATGTCAAACGAGGCAGTGTCAAGCAGATCTGGAGGCAAGTTGGGAGCGTTTAGATGGAAAAGGAAACTGTGTGGTCTATGCCAGCCTCGCTTGTAGTTTTACTGGCTATTGATTCCTTTTTACACACTGATTTAGTATCCTGAATTATGATGCAGTATTTAAATTTAAATACCAATTGAGAGTGCCTCTCCCAAAGGTTACTCTAAGTCATAGCCATTTTTGACTCTGATGGTCTCTGCTTTTCTGGAGTGGGTATTTTATTAGAAGTGCTCATAAAAGGCTGCATGGCAGTTAACTATGCAATGGAGAAGATGTGTGGAGGTTTATAAGCGTCTGGGGTGCTAGGAAGCAAGGAGTGGTTTGGTATAACAAAAATATTCACAAAATCACAGTTTTGAAAGGAACCTTCGGAGGTCATTCAGTCCAGTCTGCTGTCTCTGGATAGAGCTATACTTAGAACATTCCCTGAAATCCTCAGAAAAGGGGTTCCACAGACTTCCTTGATAACAAAATTTACTATTCAGCAAGCCTATCCCTCAATTGTCCCCAGCACCTCCCCAAACCCCGGCGGTTCATACTCACTCCCATTTCTCTCAAATGACAGGGCATTGAAATCCCACATGGTCTGCTGTGGGAGAAAGTAGAGCGTAATGTATTGATCAAACTTTTTGAAAATTAGGGGGTCCATAAATTTTTAATTAGGTATAATGCAGTCCACTCCCAGTGTTATTAATATAGCTTTTATTTGTTGTATATACCCCAGGGCTATTTTTGTGAGTGGAATATGCCTGAATACCATGCTAGAACTTCTTTCTTATTGGAATCAGGCAAGCTGGATTGGGTTCTAGAGTTTCTTTTTAAGAGGTGTCCGTTGGCACTATTGTAAAACACATGCTATATTACTATGATAGTTAATGTTCAAATATAGGAAAGAAGGAAAAAGAAAGACAAAAAAGAACGGATAGAGATAGGAAGGGAGGAGGGAAAGAGGGAGGGAGGGGAAAAAGGAAGGAATCTATTTGTTCAATGATGTTAAGTCCATGTGGAGCTCACCCCCACGATTCTTGAGTCTGCTGAGAGGCCATCCCATTTCTCCCTGCCCATCACTGAGGCAATGCACAGAATGGACAAGGAGCAGCCAGCCAGCCGGTGGACCATGAGTTGCTTTGTGTTT
This sequence comes from Lemur catta, assembly GCF_020740605.2. Lineage (NCBI taxonomy): Eukaryota > Metazoa > Chordata > Mammalia > Primates > Lemuridae > Lemur > Lemur catta. The sequence continues at coordinate 50,496,295 of NC_059135.1, forward strand.
CCTGCAGGTGCAGGGAAACCGTGCATTGCTAGGGTTACTCTCCATCGCTGGGTCTAGATTCCATGAGGGCATCGGAGGAGCATGTAGGGACAGTGGAAGAATGGAATGTGATTTCATTCATGGCAGTCTAAGATGATTCCTTTCTTGTTCATCTTTCCTTCCAATGTCTTGTGGTAAATCTATTCATTCTTCCCTTATAGCGATGGAAGAACAAGAGACCCAAATTAAGACCAAAATAAGGTTAAGGTGTGAATTTTCTCTTTTGCATTATGAAAATATATAGGTTGCAGAAATGAAATAATTTACTTACATACAGAATTCCCACTAACTAATACTATTTATTAAAATGAAATAATTCACCAGGTTTTATAAAGAGTTAAACATTGAACCTCTAACAAGTTAAATATAACTTTTTCTTTCGATCAAAATGACTAGCTCACTGTACCATGTGTTTTACACAATTGTCACATTTAATCTTTACCCCATGGGTTAGGCAGCTGTTCTCAAAGTGTGGTCCTTGGACCAGTGGCACCACCTGGGAACTTGTTAGAAATGCAGATTTCTAGACTCTATCCAAGATCTACTGAATCATAAACTCTGGGGATGGCACCAGCCATCCATGCTGTAACAAGCCCTCCGGATGATTCACTGCACTACAGTTGAGAATCACTGGGTTAAGGAGTAGCCCCATTTTAGAGATAAAAAAATGGAGGCCCAAAGAGTTTAAGCGATTTTTCCAGTGCCACACAGATAGAAATCAGTCAAGGCTGCCTGATTCCAAAGCCCTTGCTCTTAGACACTAGGTTTGCTGTGTGGTAGACATCAGTTTACCTGGGAACCCAGTGTCAACAATATAGATGTGAGAAATACACTATGGGGGGAAAATTTAGATTTAAAAAAAAAATTAACTAATAACATAAAGCTTAAAATGTCTTGTTTGCCTAATTTCAGTCTATAAAATATTTAAACTGACAACGTTATGAGCCAAAATGTTAACCTCAATGCCAGGTAGGTGATAAGAGAAAATGACTGTAATCAGAAGCTCCAGAGAGCAGAAGGTTTCTGTCCCCCACAATGGGGACAGCCACCCAACTCAGTGCCCACAGAACCATGCCAGATCAAAGTGGTCTCTCAAAGAAGCCAGAACTTCAAATTTGTCAGTGGACTACAGCAATTTGAAACATTAGCTACAAATTCATAAATTTTGAAAAAATTGTACAGGACAAAATCAAAACAAAACAAATATCACATGGGTTTCATTTACAGAGTGTCATTTTGCAACCACTGGCTGAGAAATCCTCATAACGTTTAATGAACCCAGATTAAAAGACTTAAGGGATATAAGGTTGATGAAAAATATGTGTGGGGAGAGGTGTGGGAAATTGAATTCATGGAACTATGCTAAGTGATCACTTTATCAAACATGTGCCTAACCCTGATGGCTATGCCATGGTGGCCGCTTTTATTGATTCATACCTTGGAACGGTGTTCCTTAATACCTCTATGCTTGTGCAGTCTCCACTGGGATCCTGTGACTGCAGACCCTGGTTTCACAAGCGACTGTTTGAGTAAGTGTTGGAAAATTGCCTTTTGCGGTGTATGTCAAGTGTTTATGTGGGCACCATTTTAAATTTTCATTGAGAAAGCCACTCTATGGACTGAAAAACATTCAGAGGAAGCAGGTTTGGAAAGGTTACTGCGAAATCCATCTCAACTGCAAACAGAAGTGATTTTAATGCCTGTTATTTTGGAAGCAGTTCAAAGTTGTTTTTTCCATTGTAAATAGCATTAAAGTGCTCTGCGGAGGCAAGTATTACTTTTTTCTTGGCCCGCTGCATTTCAGTAATGGTTCTTATACACTGAAGGCACAACAATAAGACTCAGGAAGTTATGTACAATATATCGGGGACAGCAGGGAAGAAGTGGGAGGGGAGAGGAGGTCATCTGGTGAGTATAGAGAAGAGAAATTTGGGGGTGGAGAGTCTGCGCATGAGAACACCAGCCAAGACAGGGAACATCTGGAAAACCTGCTCTGTATTATGTGGTCATTCCACAAACTTTTCCAAGGAATCACATAAGGAGAATATTACATTTTAATTAGAGCTGGGTTTGCTCCAGAGAAAAGAGGAAAAAAGAGGGTGGTTTGGCGAACGAGTTGCTTTTTAGTTTGGCTGGGTCTGTGAATTGCAATTAACCACTTAGCTGCCTGTAGATGTACACTTTTCACTGCATGTTCCCATAGCTCAGTGATTTAATAGAATGATCACATTGGGCTCCTGCCCAGCCCTAACCTGTGAAAGGAGAGCAGAAGCAATGGGTGAGTGTCAATTGAAGAAAAGAGATCAAACCTGGGACCTTTTTTTATGGAAGGAGAGAGAAAGCCAATGGGATATCTTCGTCTCTCCCTCCCTTTTTTATTTATGCCACATGGCAAATTCATCAGTTATTCTCTAATAGTAAGAAGGGAACAAGAATGAATATAAAAATGTAATGACAATAAATAACTTCTTTAAGGTAATATTATTCTATTTCATTTTATGAGAAAATGCAAGTATTATGCCAAGAAATAAAGTAGTTCATAGGTCTTGAACCTTCCTTAATAGTAATTACTGCATTTTTTAAAAGCTAATAATTTATTAGTTTTTCAATTAAACATCTAACAAATAAAATAATTAGTTTCAATGAATCTAATATTATTGGAAAGGAATTGCAATGAATGGAAGAAATGGCTTTTTAGAACTTTTTTGTGGTTTTATGTTTCTGTTGTTGTTTACGAACTTATCCTTGTACATTTATTGAGCTCCAGCTATGTATTGGGTACTGTCCTAGGGCCTGTGGGGGGTATGAAGGCATAAGACCCAGCCACTGCTCTCAGAGGACTCAAGGCCAAGTAAGACAGACAATGCATAGAGCCTTACTATGCTAATAACAATATAAGCAACAATATATATGATGGCATGTAGCAAATTGTCAAGCTAAAGGTTCAGAAAGAAACACCAGGAGTCCTGGGGATAGAAAAACCAAGGGTGGCATCCTGGGGGAGGCAGCATTCGTGCTAGACCTTGAAGGCTGGGTAGAATCTGGATATGTGGAGAGGAGCAGGAGGACCAAGCAGAGAGGGGGCTGTGCTCTCAGCAAGCGCCCAGGAAGGCATTGAGTGTTCACAGGACAAACCAGCACAGCTGAGCAGAGGCTCCTGGAGGCAGCACAGGGAGAGGGACATTTGAAAGGAGCTAGTGGCCACATTGTATAGGATATGGACAAGTACGTAGGACCATGCTTGAAGAAGGATCCCTGGTGTAGGGAATAAAAGCTTACAAGTGAAAAGAGTCCAGAATTAGTCACTAAATATTTCAGAAGTACACACACTAAACATATACCAGGAGTCACAAACGTGGGATACTTCCAAATGTGCAAGGAATTTTTTTTTTCAAATGGACTCTCTTGGCGTATGACAGTTTGGATGCAATGTCCACTGTGATTTCTATGTTTCTCTTCCTTTATATCCCAGGACCAAAATTGTTCTGCCATTTAAAATACTCTAAATTCCTGACCCTTTGCTGTATTGACCCCATGCCAATAACACGTCAACTCTTTCTCTTTCCTCTTTCAGCATATCTTCTCCAGATAGCATTTTGTCCTTGTATATGAGCTGCAGGCTTTCCAAAAGTTGGGGAGATCTTGCAGAGAAGAAACATGGCATCTGATTCTTGAAATCACATTCTGTCTACTCTTCCAGCTGCTGTGCATACTTACTACTTGATCTTATTTAATAAGAAAGCTCAAAATGTTTCCCACTTCAGAACAAAACCCTGCATGCCATTCCCTCTAGCCTAACCAGAAATCCCATTCTCTTCCTTCTCTAACTCAATAAACCAAATCTAATTGGAGAATAATTATAAAATACACTGATGTACAATTTGTTTCACTAACTCAATAATTAATTAATATGCTACTTATGGTTGAGAAGAGCTCTTAAGACACAGCACAAATTCCACTGGATGAAAGAGAACACAAAAGACACAAAGCAGGGGCAACATCTGTACATAAAACAGGCCAGGCGGAAAAGATAAGAAGGAGAAAAAAACGAAATCTATTTGGGCATTTTGAATCTATGATGGGCTTTGTTTTACTCCATTTGAAGATTCTCCTCTTGCTTATTCTACAAGTAAGGTAGATTATGTGTTTTGCAGATGAGTTGTCAGCAATACTCACGTAGCTGAATCAAGCTAGTGGAGGGACTTTTTTATGATTAAACTCTCCAACCACCAGACACTTTCAGGTGAGAGAATAGGCCTCCTAATCAATGGACCCATCCCCTATCAACTCTTCTTAGTTGATCTGAGTACACACCTTCAGTGCTCTTTTGGGTAATATACAACTAGACCCTTTTGCCTTCACATGATTGAATCTTGCAGCAGAAAATGCCTTAAATTTTCCCTTTTAGTGTTTCAAATGTGCAGTGCACATAAATTGCTCTGGAGATTTCATTTAAAATGTTTATAAACATTTCTATTTCCCTTTGGAGAAGTGAGAGTTAAAGCTGATTTCTTTGCAATTATCACAAGGAGCAATTATTAAATGATCACTACATTGACCAAATTTTTCAAAAATATTTTTTTTCTTTCTGGACAAAGGAATTTATTGCTCATAGCTGAGTACAAGATTTTGGGTGACACCAGGCAATGACACACTGGTGTGCCTTTCATAAACAAAAGGATGTTATATTTTGTTTGAATCTTTTCAGCTCTGTCTTATAAAATCTGCTTTTCTCTTTAGAAGTCTAGTGAACTCCCTTTTGTAGTACCCACCCCCAGGGAAGCCACAGTGCTTCTCATCTAATGGTGGTGGAACCTCAGGTAATCCAGGGTGGCTAATGACTCTATGGCCTCTTTTTCATAAGATTCCTGGTAGCTTTTCTTTTAATCGCTCCTTTTCCTTGGCAAAGCAGCCATAAAGCATTTCTGCAGCTCAGGCTGGGTGTGCCCACATCAGAACCGTGTTTTCCTGGAGACCCTATGTTTGTGCAGCAACATGGCTAACATTGGCAGGCCAGCACCATACATGACGAATGAGGACACAAAACCTACAAGTTCAGCTGATTTCCAGTCTCAGGCCTATTCAAAGGAAGTAGTAAATCCATCACAATATTGTTCTTTGCCAGTGTCTACATGTGAGTACTGCTTTATATTTTTATTGCTCTTAAAATGAGGTTGAAAATTCAGTCAAGACTTGCTTCATTTTATAAAAAACAACTGATCAATTGCCTACCTATTGTCTGCAACAAAGAATGCACTGTGTTAAATCATTGTGTTTTTAATCCACATTTCTTTCAAACAGGGATGCTGTGTAGAGATGTGAGAGGCTCTCTGCTTACATGCAGCACAGTTAACTGTTCTAATTTCTCCCTTCAGTGTGCCACTTGAGCCTGCATATTGCATTAGAAATCCCCTAAACTTGGCAAAAAAAAAAAAAAACCCACAGTAGTTATGCAAGTTGACTTTTTAGGAATATAGCCTTACAGTGAGAGAGTCTTCTTTTAAAAAATTTCTTTTATATCCATGAGATTTTCCTTACCAAAGAGAATTAGTCCAGCTAATTGGACTCATCCATTCATAAAAGGAATTCTCATTAGAAAATTCCATTGTATCATGTGAAGCCATATTGGACAAAGATAAGACAAACTGGCTTAAATGAATGACTATTTTAGGATTGAAGGAATTTCCAAACTGCAGAAAACTGAAAGAAACAACTCCCTTCCCTGCTAACTCTTCAAGTTCTGAACTTTACAACCCCAGTGATACCGTCATATTTCAGACTTTAACTGTCTAGAGTCTAGAGGGAAATATTTCTGCCTGTTTTTCTCATTCTATAGAAAACTCATCATGGTACAATATGTGCATGGATGTTTTTTAATAAAGATTGCGGTGAGAAGGTAAACAGATGCATTCAACATTAGAAAGCATCAAACAACGTGATAAAATAGGTTACAGACTTCCTGCAATCATTTTCACAAAATGGAGACTAAAATTTGCAACGAACATAGTGGTTGCTTAATAAATGTTTATTGGTGGTGATAACAATGTTCGTATAATGCAGTACTCCTCAAACTCCTTCGTACTATAGAATCACCTGTGGTGTTTCCAAAGTACAGATTCCTGAGCTTATTCCCAGAAATTCTGATTTAGTGGGTGTGGAATAGGGCCCAGGAATCTATAATTTTAACCAACACCTTAGGTAATTTGGAGGTAGATGGTCTGCAGGCCACACTTTGAAAAATAGCACCACAGGGCGTGCATTGTGAAGAAGCCACAATTTATTCCCAGTAAGTCAGGAAGCATTTCACACAAAGCAATCAGGTGACAACTGTTCTTTGAAGAGCAGGAGGAAGATTGCCAACCCAGAAGGAAAGGACATTCTGTCCCTGTGTTCATTCGTTCATTCCTTGATTCCATCATACGAATCCCACTGAGCTCCTATCACTAAGCAGGTATTTTCTGGCCACGCCCTCTGGCTGTTCTTTGAGGCCCAGGCACAGTCAGGAATTAGTTTGTGAGGAGCGTCATTGTCAGAAACGGAACATTAGGTGCAGGAAACTGTTCTTTTTCTCCTTAAATTTTCCATTCTTTGAGGCTACTAGTTTCCAGAAAAGCCTTGTACAAGAACCCATGGTCCATTCCCTGATTTGGACTTTCCTTCCTGAACACCCTTTGACTCCGGAGGTTTAAGTGGCTGGCTTTGAGCTTGAGCCCACGGTGATCCTACATCAGGAGGAACTCTGTTCTGATGAGAGAGGTAGAGTATGGAAGCCAGTTTAATATCACCTCGGGCAAAGTGGGAAAACTGTATTGGAGGAGTTGATACTTTTGTTCTCAACTTAGAGTTAGTCTTCTGCTGAGGATAAATGAATGGCATCATATACTAACTTTCAAAACATATTGCTTTTCCCCCCCTAAGGCTAAAGGCCAATTAAATTTAGCCTTTAAAATAGACAGCATCCAAAATTCCTTAGAATTTTATGAAAATAAATCATATTTTTAACCACCATAAGTACTACTTAGTATAGGGCTGAGATAAGATTCATACAAAATCTCTAATATAGGATTATATTAATGAAAAATAGTGGAACATACATCATCAACCAGTATAGGAGAAGCAGAAAGTGATCTTCTTGTTCTAACCCTTAAAACCCCTATTTAATGCAGTGCCTTGCAGTAGGACTGGGTTGACTAGTAGGTACTTGGGAACTCTCAACTCAGATTTATGTCTAGAGAAGTTCTATTTTCAGAGACAGTGAAACATTTTTTCAGACCAAATCTCCTGCAAAAATACCTAAATATGTTGGATAAAATATTAACAAAACAAAGTCTCACAAAAGTGTCAACAAACTCACAAGGCTATAAGGAACTACCAGGCCAAAATCTAAGGGAAAGCGGGAAGCTAGAGAGGAATGCAAGACCTGCGCACCACGGATGCTTTTATCCAGAAGATAATTTGCTAAATGTTGTTGGACTTATGCAGAGGTGGGCAGAAGTTAAGGCTCAGAGCCAATGCAAGAAGGGAGTCTAAGAAAAAACCCTTCCCTACATTAAATGGAGCCCAAAGACTATACCCTCCGAGTACATGTCAAGCAGAAGTCAACTAACCTCTGCTATACCCAGAGGCAGAGGAGGGAAAGAAAGTGTAGAAAAGAAAAAAGAAAAAAGTCCATCTTGGAGACATTAGCCAGAGGCCAGCCTCATGTGGATTTGCACCCGGTTTTGTACTGCTTGGAGGTCCCAGAGAGCCTCAAACCCTGTGTTTGGTTCAGGGTAGCCAAGGACTGGTAATGCTCATAGGTGTCAGGCAGAAGCAAAACCCCTCTGGGGAAACTTACCTTCATGATAGGCCTCAGAGACTCCCACAAATAATTTTTCAAAGACAATGACAAGAACATACACAAAAGTTACCAAACACACAGAAACAAGGTACCCTGAGCAAATTTGTTCTCTGCTGGGCAGCCCTCCACTGTGCCCTGCAGAGGGAGGACCGCTAGGAGAGGACACAGCTCCCTAGCCCTACTGGAGCAGGTAGCCTTTAATCCATTTCATATTTGTTGAAAAGTTTCTGTGGCTGGAAAAGATTAAACACCACACTGTCACGGGATTTCTAATTGTATGACTCATGGTGGCACCCAACTCTCTGACAATTAGGAAGCCAAACGAGTGAAATCATCAAATTCCTTCAGGTAAGAATGTAATCTAATTTGGGGACAAACTTTTTATGTGTAAGGAATTCAAAGAGCACATCATTTTCTTTAGAATCTAAAAACAACACCCCAACTTGAAGAGAGGAAAGATTTAGTATTTTTATCCATTTATTAATAAAAGGATAAAAGACAAAATGGAGGTGGGAAATAGAATCCCAGGTGACAAGGAAGTCCAAGGCAGCACAGGAAAGTGGCCTGTGGTTGCCTCTGGATTCTATATAGCAAATCACCTTAGTCCAACTGCTATCATCTGAATTCATCAGTCCTCTTGATTTTGTTCATGTGTTTTAGATTCAAAAACTGTATTTTGTCAGAATTCCTCACCCTTAATTTCAAAACCATGTGTGTTTTAGGGTCAATTTAATCTGCATGTTTTCTATTTTCTTATAATTAAACCATCCAAATATTGTTCTTTAAAAACTATTTGATGTCCACAAAATCTTCTGAGCTCTTTCAATAAGCTTCTTAAAAGTGTTTTTATCCTACTTAAAAACAGAAGTTGCCCTGTGTCATGGGTGACCTGATGCAGAAATCAAGAATCCCCTTTAAATTCCAAAAACCTTGAAGTCTGAATAATTTCTGAACTTGGAGAAAATGAGTTCACCCATTGCTAAACTTTCTGTGTTGCTAAAGAAGACATTTGGGGCAAAGATGAGTTCCATAAGAGGGGAAGCCAGGCTGCAAGAGGAACCGAAGGTATGTGCATTTAGCTAAGGCCCCTGAGGAATAACTGGAAGCCTAACTTGTCACATTGCCATCCACAGAGCAAGGAAAAACTCAAATGCACATCAAATGTTTGACAGGACTAAAGAGAAATGTGATGTCCATATGAAATAATATTTGCTCATAGCTCTAAGAAAACAGTGGAATATAAATGTATGGATTTCAGCACATCCAGTTTAGCTCTCTAGTCTAATCCTCTGCTGTTGGCAGCCCATGGAGAATTCTTAATAAATTTACCAACATTGAATAATTAATTCCTTATAAAGGATAAATGAAATCTGTTATTCTCTAACACTAGCTCCTGTTATGTAGAACTGCAGATTTGCAGTGAAAGGGCCAGTGGCTGGAGAGGGTCTTTCACAGAAGGGCACGAGGACAGCAAGCCAGAAAAGTGAGCCAGGCTCTACGGAAGACTCTCTCCTTTGCTCCCTCAGTGTTGACAAGAGCCCAGGCACTGAGCAACGCTGTGAGGGGAAAGCGCTCCAGTCAGACTCCAGGGTGCCTTCAGCAGACATTTCCAGGGAACCTATAAATACCTCTGTCCTGAGCAGCTCACAGCTCTTGGAGTGTGCAGGGCCTGTTATCACCAAGCATCAAATACGGAGCAGACAGGATGCAGGGGCTTCCCCAGCAGGGCAGCTGGCACGCGAGCTCTAAGGAAGAGGGATCTGAGTCCATATCCTGCAATTGTTAGAGAAGGATGGCGACCTGGCCCCTGGGTAAGTTAGACTCCTATGTGCATTACTGTTCTCAAGTGATTGCTGGGATCTCAGTTTATCTGGGCCTTCTACAGAGAAAGTCCTCTCCTTAGGTGCCTGGGAGAATAAAATTTTGATTTTTCTATTATTGTTAATAAAATAACTTACAGTCATACTCCATCTTGGCTTCATAGTTTGCAAAGCTCTAACACCTGAATTAAACCTCATTTGATGTTTGTTGATTTTGATAGCAACAGCAATGACAGTAACCATAATAAGCATTATTAGAACTAAGAAGTAAGTTTAGAAAATTGCAAGATACAAGGTTAATATATACAAGGTTAATATTAATTGTATTTCTATACACTAACCACAAATAATTGGAACATTTCAATAGCTTTATTCAGGTACAATTGACATATACACTGCACATATTTCAAGTGTATGATGTGATAAGTTTTGATTTGTGTGTGTAAACATATACATATATGTACACATACACACATGTACATATATGCACACCCATGAAACCATCACCATAATCAAGGAAATGAACATATCCGTCATTCTGAAAGATTTTCTTGTGCCCCTTTGGAATCCCCCCTCACCCCTCCATGTCCTTTCCCCAGCCCATTAAGACTCTGAAGTTGTCCCATAGCTCACTGATGCTCTGTTCTTTCTTATTTTTCAGTAGTCTAGTGTCCAATCTGCCATTAATTCCATCCAGTAAATTTCACCACTCAGACATTGTAGTTTTTATCACTGGAAGTTCAATTTAGATCTTTTTTTATATTGTTCATACCACTACTTAACATTTTCATCTTTCCTCTAGTTTCTTGAACTTATGGAATACAGTCATAGTAACTCTTTCATTGTCCTTGTCTACGAAGTCTATCATCTGTGTCACTTCTGGGTCAGTTTCAACTGAATACATTTTCTCCTAATTATAGGTCACATTTTCCTGCTTCTTTGTATATCTGATAATTTTTCACTGGATGCCAGACTATGACTTTTACCTTGTTGAGTGCTGGATATTTTTGTATTCCCAAGTATCCTTAGTTCTGGGATACACTATATTACTTGGATACATTTGGGTTCATTAGAGTCTTGCTGTTAATCTTTCTTAGGTGGATCCAAAGCAGCATTAGCCTAGGCCAATCTTGTCCATACTCTACCTGATGTCTTGTGAATTATGAGGTTTTTCCACTCCAGTTGGTAGGAACAAAAACTACTCCTGGCACTGTGTGAGCTCCCAGATATTGTTTACTGCAAACGTTTTGGGTGATTCTTTTCCTGGCCTCTGGTAGTTTCCTCTGAAGCATGCACTGATCAGTCCCCGGCTGAAGGCTCATGAGAGCTCTCTGCAGATCTCTGGCATTTCCTCTACTCTCCAGTACTCTGACCTACAAACTCTAGCCACCTTGGCCTCTCTGAACTCCCACTTCTATTTTCTCAACTCGGGAAGACTGCTGGGCCCTGCCCGGCTGCTGCTGTTCCAGCCCTGGCCTGGAAACGCTGTCCTGGTGCTGAGCTGGGCAATCACAGGGATCATCTCATTTTCCCCCATCACTCAGAAATCACTGTCTTTCAGTGCCTGATGTCCCATGACTTGAAAACATCGTTTTGTGTATTCTGTTCAGCCTTTAGTTGCTTCAGTTGAGAGGAAAGGTTTAATCTCTGTTACTCCGTCTTGGCTGGAAGCAAAAGGTCCACAATTGAAAATGGCAATTGAAAAAAATATAAAAATCTTAGGGAAAAACTTAATACAATGTATATAAAACCTGTACACTGAAAATTACAATACATTTTTGAGAGAGATTAAAAGTAGACCTAATAAATGGAGAGATGAACTGTGTTCAGTTATCAGAAGACACAACATTGTTAAGATGTCATTTCTCTCCAAATTGATCTATAGATTCGATGCAATTTCAATCACATCCAGTCTTTTTTGTAGAAATTAAAAAGCTGATTTAAAAACATGTATGCAAATGCAAAAGAAGATCTAGAAAGTTAAATTACACTGAAAAGAAGAACAAATTTGGAGGAATTATGCTAATACATTTTAAGATTTATTATTATAGCCAAGCATGGTGATGCACGCCTATAGTTCCAGCTACTGGGGAGCTGAAGTGGGAGGATTGCTTAAGGCCAGGAGTTCAAGGCCAGCCAGAGCAACATAGCAAGAACCCCATCTGTAAAAAAATAAATACATAAAACAAAGAATGAAAGAAAAACTATAGTAAAAATGGTGTGGTATTGGTGTAAATATAAATATACAGATCAATGAAATAGAACATAGAGTTCAGAAATAGACCCTGATATCTATGGCCAATTGATTTTCAACAAAGGTGCCAACATAATTCATTGGCGGGAAAGATAGTCTTTTTCAATAAACAGTCCTGAAAAAATTGATCATCCAATGTGAAGGAAAAATAATTTAGACCCATACCTCACACCATCTATAAAACTTAACTCAAAATGGATCAAAGACTTAAATTTAGTATCTAAAACTATAAAACTACTAGAAGAAAACATAGGGGAAAAATCTTTTTATTAGGGTTAGGAATATATTTCTTAGAAAGAATACTCCAAAATCAATGAATCATAAAAGAAAAACTATGATAAATTGGTCTTTGTAAAAATTAAAACTATAATAAAGAGTCTAACTCCATTTTGATGTTTGACTTTGACTGCTGACAGCTTTCAAGCCCCACCACTTCCCCTTCCCCTCTGCCCCACATCTGGGCTAGCTGATAAGAAAACCCAGGTGCTCCCACCTTTGTTGCCAACAGGAAGTTCAAAACGCGCAAGCCCTGGCTGTCATGCACAGGAACCCTCACCCCAGCCTCATTCCCTAATCACAACAACAGCCAAGCCAATCTCTTTTCTCTGTTCTCTCAAGCCATGTTTGGACCTGCTTGAGAGCCTGCCCTGCTCTTGCCAGAAAGTGTCATTATGTAAGTCATAAACCTTTTTATACCTTCTTGGTGCATGTGGGGTGTCATCAGTCTCAACATCTAAATCAAATTTGAGGTGGGGTATCCATCCTGTTTCTGTTTCTGTGGATAGCCACAACAAAAACCTCTACACTTCAAAAGATACTTAAGAAAATAAAAAAGGCAAGCCACGGACCAGGCAAAAATATTACAAATATCTCCATTTGTATATCTAAAGGACATTTATCTGGAATATAGAAAGAACTCTTTCACCTCCATATAAGGAAACAACAAATCCATTTTACAAATAGACAGAAGACTTGAACAGATTCTTCACCAAAGGAGGTATATGAATGACAAATAGTCACATGAAAATATGCTGAACATCACTCATCGTCAGGGGAATGTAAATTAAAACCACAAGAAGATATTAGTTCATATCTACTAGATTAAAATTACAAAGACTAATAATCCTAAGTGTTGCCAAAGACGTAGAACAACTGGAAACCTCATGTACGACCAGTGGAAGTGCAAAATGGTGTAGCCACTTGGGAAAGCAGTTTGGAAGTTTCTTGTGAAATCAAACATAGACTTACCATAAAACCCAGCAATCCCAATTTGAGGTATTTACTCAATAAAAATGAAAACACATATCCATAAAAAAACTTGTGCTAAAATGGTTATAGCCATTTGCTCATGATAGCCAAAAGCTGGAAACCACACAAACTGGTGAATGGATAAATAAAATATTATGTATCCACATATGAAATACTACTTGGCAATGAAAAGGAACTTACTGTACATGCAACATCATGGATGAATATGAAAAGCATTATTCCAAGTGAAAGAAGCCAGACACAAAAGACTACACACTGAATGATTCCATATACAGTCATGCATCATATAACAGTGATTCTGTCATTGTGTGAACACCATAGAGTGTACTTACACAAACCTGGATGCTGTAGCCGACAACACACCTAGACTGTATGGTATAGACTATTGCTCCCAGGCTACAAACCTGTACGGCGTGTTACTGTACTGAATACTGGAAGTAATTGTAGCACAATGATAAGTATTTGTGTATCTAAATGTATCTAAACATAGAAAAGGTACAATAGAAATACAGTATAAAAGATTTTTTAAAAGGTACACCTGTATAGGGTACTTATCATGAATAGAGCTTGCAGGACTGGAACTTGCTCTGGGTGAGTCAGTGAGGAAGTGGTGAGCGACTGTGAAGACCTAGGATGCTATGGTACACTACTGCAGGCTTTATAAACAGTGTACACTTAGGCTTCCTTCTGAACACCGTTCAGAAAGAAAATATTTTTGACAGCTGTGCAATGTGTGTTTTAAGCTAAGTGTTATTAAATAGAGTCAAAAAGTTAAAAAATATTTAAAAGTTTATCAAGTAAAGAAGTTACAGTAAGCTAAAAGTTAATGTAGACACAAGGACAAGATCTCAGAAGATGGCTAATGACTTGCCCCAAACCACACAGCTACTTACTTAAGCAGAACCCGAGCATTCCAACTCCAGGTCAGAGTGCTTTCCCAAATACTACGTCGTGGTCCCGATTCACCACTGCTAAGTTTTAATATTGTATTAGAAATTTAATTATCGAACATATAAAATTTGTCTGTCTGACTGTTTTACAAAACAAAAAACAAAAAAACCTCCAAATTTCCCCAATTTAATTAATCCAATATTAAAATTCCGGGGAAATAAATTGTCTTCAGATTTCTACTCCATCTCTAGCACACCTGCCCGGCCACCCACTTACCTCAGAGGTTGGGCTTGAAGCACTATGAGGGGAAGTTTTAGGTGGAACATTCATTGCTTCAACAAATGGCTATCAAATTTCCCCTGTGCCAGGTGTGTGCTAGGCACTGGGAGTACAGCAGGAACAGGCCAGAGTCCTTGTCCTCCAGTTGTTCCACAGCAACAGGTGAGGAAACAGGTGCATACAGTAGAGTGTGACAACTGTGCTGATGAAAGCCAACAGACACCCGAACCAGTCTTGGGACAAATCACACACACACACACACACACACACACACACACTCACACACACGGCTCCCGACAGAGGTCATGACCAACTGAAGTGTCCCCAAGATTTTCACGGGTTTGCATGATTGGGTAGGGAGAAAAATATCTCCTGACAGACCCCACAGACGAGCCGGTGGGGCAGTAAAGGTAGGCTCCTCCCACTCTCTCCCTGTGTGATGCCAAAGAAACATCACTGATCCTGAGCAAACAGAAAAGCAGAACTGGGTTGTTCGAGAACAAGAACTGATTTAAAACTACATCCTTCTCTGTGGTTTTGCAAACAGGGAACAAAATGCCCAGACGAATCAGTCAGAGCCTGGATAGGCAGGATAATGGCCCCCCAGAGACGTTCAGGTCTGATCCTCAGAACCTGTGAAGACATTACCTTACGGGGCACAAGGGACTTTGCAGATGTCATGAAGGTTAAGGACCTGGAGATGGGGAGCTGATCCTGGATTTTCCAGGTGCGCCCAATCTAATCACAAGGGTCCTTAAAAGTGAAAGAGGATATCAGAGAGTCAAAGGGAGATGTGATTATGGAAGGAGAGTCCAAGAGATACCACCTTTCCGCCTCTGAAAAGGGAGAAAGGGGGTGGAAACCAAGAAATGTGGGTGGTCTCTAGGAGCTTAAAAAAGCAAAGGATTCTCCCCAAACTCTACCAACACCTGATTTTAGTCCAGTGAGACCCACATTGGAATTCTGACCTATGGAATTATAAGGTAATATATTTGTGTTTTGCTGCAGCAACGATAGAAAATGAGTGCAATGTGGTATGACTCCTAGACTCAATAGAGTGAGTTAAAAGTACAGTTTGTTTCCGGATAAGTTAATGACATACAAATAGGCTAATATTAAAGAGAACCCTACAAACTGTTTTCTTTGTGTGTGTGTGTGTGTGTGTGTGTGTGTGTGAGTGTATGTGTGTGTGTGGTGTGTGCGCACAAAGCTGAATTTTAGTCATTAAAAAAATGTGTTTCCATGGGTGGGAAGGATTCCTCAAGGGAGTTGTATAAGGCTCTGCAGAAGAGGACAGTTGACCTGCACATTGCAGGAAAAAGTGAACACTGTGACTACCATGTGCATTTTCTCCCAATGGGAAAACAGAGGTGATGCCCAGCAGTGGCCCTGAGAAGCCTAAGGAGCAGTGGCCTGGAGGCAGGCCTGAGCGCTGGAATCCAGCATTTATTCTCTCTCCAGTTCTCTGTGCTGCTGAGAACATACCTGAGGAGACAGATAGGTTATTGGGGCAATAAAACCCAGAGATACGTGGTGTGAGACTCATTACTTGCTTTTACTGTCCAAACAATGAGGAGGAGTAATTTGTAAGTATTCTTTCACAATGGGGTTGGAAAAAAATTTTTCTTCCTCCTTCCTAGCTGTAAAAAGGCACCCATGAGGATAAGTGGAATTACATCATGAATTTTTCCTTTGTCCTCAGCAGGATCCTGGTTTTGCATTTGCTAAAAGTAGGATTTATGTGAAATAGACTCCTATTCTCTCTCAAAGTTCACCTACTGGTGCAGATAAAATAATAATGGCTGTGTGATAAAGTACTTCTGCCCTTCTGATGTAATGGAACTGCCCCAAATGTAAATACTTCAAAGTTCTTTTCCATCTTTGCTTTCCCTGAAATACAAATCATTTGCTCCTTCATTTTATTTTCCAGCACCCTTGCTCTTTGTACCCCTTCTTTGTTCACATTCCTGGAGATTAGGTGTTGGGTTTGAGGAGTTTTACACAGTATCACAAATCCATAGAATTGGCAAAGTCTTCAAGAGTTTATCTAATCCTCCTCTTTGTTCATCTAATCAGACTTTACCCAAGTCAGCAGAGGTGTAGGATGCTTCCCGTACTCCTAAAGATGCCGTGGCTTGGAGACACTTAGGGGCTGAAAATTCATATGTTTAAGTCCTAAACAAATGCATATGTTTAAGTCCTAAACCCCAGTAACTTGGAATGTGGCTGTATTTGGAAATAGGGTCTTTAAAGGTATAATTAAGTTAAAATGAGGCCATGAGAGTGGGCCCTAATCTGACTGGTGTCATTATAAGAAGAGGAGATACGGATACAGATAGGTACACGGGGAAAGCCATGTGAAGACAGAGAGAGGATGGCCATCTACAAGCCAAGGATAGAGGCCTCAGAAGAAACCAACCCAGTTGATACTTTGATCTTATACTTCCAGACTCCAGAATAATGAGAAATTAAATTTCTTTTGTTCAAACTGGGTGGTTTGCCAGCAGCCCTAGCAAACTGATAGAGAAACCAAAGTCAATAGTCTGTTTACTGTAAGGAGAATTCTCCTTATGCCTTGTAAAAATCTCACTTGCTCTAAACAGTGACCTTTTTTTTGGTCTTTCATGGAAAGATTAGCAAGTTCTTCAGAAAGTATCCCGAATACATTCAGGGCATTCAGAGTATTAGACATAGAAGGGGCGTAGAGATTATTGCAGCCACTTCTTGTTCCAGATGAGGAAACTGAAACTCAATGAGGTGAAGGGACTCCTCCAAGGTCACACTGCAAGTTGGCAGTCAAGCTAAGACAATGGACATAGGTCCCGGACCCTTGCCCCACTGCTTTCTAACTTATTCCGGAACAATGAGAAAACTTTCTAAAGAAACCAATGTTGGGAGAATAATGTGAACCAAGTGTGTGGGGAGTGGAGGGTGGGAGAGCACAGGTTACGGGATATGGTGGTGATGGGTTCTAATTTTCTGTGATGATAAAATTGTGCAGTATTTTAAACTGTTCCAGATCAAACAGTTCTGGACTTACATTTCATAATCAATTCAGAGGATTCCATGTACTTTTAACAAGCTGCCATTATCTAGTCCTACAATATTCCTCCCCTGGAAGTTGGAAGGCACTTTAATGGACTCAGCCTGCCATGAGGGCTCACCTGATGAGACATGTCACCGTGTGACCCCAGCACACCTCCTTGCCTCTGACACTCCCTCCCTTACCTGTCCTCCATCTCACTCCCTTTTGCCCCAGAAACTTCCATCTCACATCTATCTTTTTCTAGAAGCTCTTTGAAGGACAACAAGCTCTCTATAAATCAAAAAGTAAAGAAAGACACAATGTCAGTATCTTACTCTTCTTTTTCCATTTCCTCTTTTTCTTACCCGCCCTCTGACCCCTGACACAGAGAAGGAGTGGCAGGGCTCATGCGGAAAACTCAAAGCCCTGAACTTCCTCAGAGTCCAGTTCTCTTTCCCCCAGAGCACAGTGAATGTACCCATTTCCCTGCAGACTGGTGCCCACCAACGCCAGCCACTGGGGGCCAAAGCAAGGGCCTGTGGCTGTGCCCTGCAGAGGCCCAGTGACAACAGATGGAGGCAGAGCCTACAGTGTAGGGGTGAATGAAGCCCATTTACTAGAGCCCAGAGGAGGAGCCGTAGCTGAGCCGGATTATGATTTCTCAGCTACCAAATGGACAGAATTGCCCTATGTTAACCTTCTGACTCCTCAGACTGAGGTTCTCAAAATGAGGTCTGTGGACCAACTGCATCAGAATCACATAAAGGATCACTGAAAATACATGCTCTCAAACCTCATTCCAGACTCACTGTTTCAGCAGCTTGCCAGAATCAAGGGTCATAGCCCTTAGGGCACTAGGCTAGTTTTGTTGTATTTCTTTTTTAAAAGAAATAATATTGATATTCTATAATATCAACAGACTTTGGTCATCTAGTTATTTTACGGATCCTTTATTTAAAATTATTTAGTATTATTTTGATACTATCTGGGCTGTTAGTTTAGGAGGTCACCCTTGCTTTTGACAAGAGCTAAAAATATTTATGAAATCAGAATCTCAGGGCTTGGGCCTTGGAGCCATTAAGTTCATTAAGCTCCTGGTGAATGTAGTGATTCTTATATTCACTAAAATTGGAAAACTACTTCTTCTAGTTTTCTTTCCCAATCCTTTTGGTCAATATTTTAGAGAAAAGAGAGAGAGAGAATGAGAACTGAGGGAGGAAGGAAGGGAGGGAGGAAGAAAGGTCTATCCTCACTTTAGGCAGCTAGGTCTGCACTTGCCCACTGAACAGAGGCACTGTCACTGCATTTTGCTCTGTGTAGCATCCAGCCTTCTCCCCTCTGGGGGAAAACATTCACCATGCATATATAGTATTTGTGGGATGCAGTGTCCTGACTCCTGTGGGTGGCTCAGGAAGACAGAGTTTCTCTGGTCCCACCCCTGGTAGCCAGAACTTGAGCTTGTGAGTTCATGCAGCTATGTGATGCTTCTACCATGACATTGACCCAGGGATAAGTGATGGGTTTGTAGCCATGGGAACAACATCCTGTAAGAGCAGTGACAATATCTTGGCCAGATCACATTGCCTGTCATCCATTTGATAATGGTATCATTTAATGATTAGACAATTTGGTATGACAGGAAGCCCTGAGCTAGTCATTGCAAAACTCTATTCTAATCCTGGCTCTGCCACTGGGTGAGCTCCCTAACTCCAGACAAGTTGCTTCCTCCCAGGACTTATGTGAATCATTTATAAGAAGGAAAGTCATTGCCCCTAAGCTGCTTTGTAGAATTGTAGTGAAATCCAGAGTTTAAACATATGCCTGCTTTATAAACTATAAAATAATAGAAATACTAGTGGAGAGTAAAGTTTTAAAATTTATATCTGTTCTCACAGAAGCAAATAATTTCTGCTCACCAAGAAGTATTTTTTAGAAAGAGATTCTTGGCTTTCTTGTGTGATTTTTAAAATTAGCATTCAACTTGCTGATTTTTAACATCATGAGTTTTTATATTTTACTATGTCCCCATCGTTTCATCTGTTATCAAACAGGCAAATTCCACAAAGGAATAAAAGCATTAAATAAAATGCTATGCACACTACAGTAAAAACCAATGGCTTTTCTTCTCTGGAAAACAAAACAAAACAAAGCCACTTTCCATCCATTTCCCAACAGCTGTTGCCTTTTAGAGAAACCAAATATTTCTGGAAAGGGCCACAAACATTCTGGATTCAAGTCATTTATAAGCTTTGGAAACGTAACATGCAGTCAGCTTGCCAGTCTTAATCTTGTGCCAGTCTGCACTTCCATTAAACACACCACAACTGCATCATAAAACAGAAAAGGGAAGAATTTATAAACAAATAAAGCAGTTAATTGGGGCAATAAAATAGCAGTTCCCTCCCAAGTGTGGAATTGGTGTGTCTCAACCTGCAGAACTCTGAAGTCTGTTTTTCAGGGGTCTAGCGACTGTAAGAGGCAAACACAGATCAAAAAGTTCAGGATTGCTCCTGGGTCCACAACGCTTACTTCCACACCCACATCCTCAGCCCCATCTGTCCTCTCACCCTGTGTGGGCTACAGTCATTCCAGGGAAATGACCGGTTCCCAGCCTACCACTCTGTTGATCTCTGTGCCATGGCTGGGATTCCAACCGAAGGAGGGAGTGCTAGGAGGACCAAAGCTATGGCTTCATCTGCCACAGATCTCTCAGGTAGAGAGATGGAGACGTTTTCTTAGATGCTCTTCTCTTCCCTGAGCCATACCATCTGGGCACTAGGCAGTGCAGAAACCCAACTGTGCAGCTCTCTCAAGCACAGTCAAGAAAAGAGTAGGCTTTGGAGCCACAGGAACTTGATAAGAATCCTGCCATTGCTTCTTACTTGCTTCATGACCACGAGCAAAAGCAAAATCTTTAATCTGAGCGTTGTTCATTTATTTATTCAACATATATTTATTAAGCACCTACCACATACTAAGCACTGATCTTTAGACTTTTTAGCAGTTAAATGCTCATGCTAATTCTCTACCTCAGAGAGTTGTTATGAGAATCAAATGAGAATATATATATATATATACACACACATTTATGTGAATATGTATGAAGTATATGTGTATACCCTAACACATAGTATGTGCTCACAAATATTCACTCTGTTCATTCAAACAGCAGATAAGAAGCAGTAAATATATTATGCGTAGAATTAAAATCATATCTTTCATGGTATTGCTTTTATTCAAGAAAGAAAGAGAGACAGAGACTTGCAGTATCTTCCCCCATCAGTGAGCCCTGGCTTCACTCATGTGAACCACAGAATGGTCAGGGTGGATTTCCAGGCAACAAGGGAGGGCTGTGACCGTGGGGTGGAGTACAGCCAACTGGGCCATGTGAGGTGCACTCATGACCTTTGCCTTGTTAACACTCAGGACCTGCACTCTCTCCCACCCCTGGAAATGTTTACAATCCATTTATGTAATCAGATGCACACTCACTATCTAGCAGGAAATTGCACCTCTCCATAGAGGTCTGGCTTTTGGTATGTTTTGTTTAAACTCTCTAGAGATAAACTGCCATTTACCCTTGTTTAATAGCCCTCATAACATGTAGACTAGACCTGCACCCCAAAGATGCTCAGTTAGTGACTTACAATACTTACAAATAATTACTTTCTAGATTTAAAAAAGAATGAGATTAGAACATAGTACCCTTGTAAACTATTTCCCAGGTCCTAAATCAACCAAAGGGGAGGAAATACCTGGTAGTTCAAATTTGTGTGAAGCCTAAATAAGTGTTTGGTACCCCTTAGAATCTTTCTTAGACACAGCAACCGCACATGGGCTGCTGCTTCAGAAAAAGTTGACCGGGACACTAATGTTAGAACCTAACATTAGTCCTAAAAGGAGGGCCAGGAGCATGGGGGGAGAAAAAGTACTTAATTTCTTCTCCATGTTAGTATCTTAAATACTTAAAATTCAAAGGTTTCTAGACTACACGGGCAGAATTGTGGGTTAACTTGTTTCCAAATGGGCTGGATTTGCTCAAACCTAAATGAACCTTTTATTCTTGGAAGCATGTGTGGCGAGAGAGATTGAATCCATGTGTCTAATTCATTTGCACATTGGCTGTAAAAACATCTTTAAGTTATGCCCTGGAACAGATCTGTAAACCTTAAGCAAGCACACCTTCTCTTCCACCTAAAGACCCATTGAGAAGCTTTATGGGTGGTAGTGCCCTTTTCTTGTTCCCAAGTCTTGCCAGCTCTTGTCTTCTCATGCATATAAACAAAGCTCAAGTGAACCAGGAGTCACTGAGAAGGCAGTTAGAGTGCTGTCCTTTCATCGGCTCACCTGGTGCTCCAACAAAATATCCAAGAGGCCCACATCTGGTAGGTAATAAAATACAGAGCAGAATGAAGACGCCCGGCTGTGGAGGTGCTCTAGCCACTAGACAAAGCCATCGCGACATTATTTCAACCACAGCAACGCCTGGATTTTAATGGGGCAAAGCTGAGAGCACTCTTTATATATATTTTTCCTGTGCGAGGTTCACTGGCTCTGCTGCTCCCACGCTGCCAAATATTCCATCCCCAGCACCATCAAACCGACTCACAACCCAAACAGGGAAAACGCTTCTTTACATGACAGCATCAAACACAATAATGCTTATCTCCTACTCCCATTTCCCCAGGGTGGTGGCATTGAAAGGCGGATCTCTGTTTTTCCCCACCTCTTCTTAGTCTCCCAAATAAGAATAAATGTTAGATCTCTTTGCAGGAAGAGACAGCTATGCCAACAAAACAGGACATGTTCTGACTGTCAACCGTGATGGATGAGATTCTGTACATTTAATAAATATAAATGTCATAATCCAACCATCAAATTTAATAAACAGAAATACCACAAGCCATCTTTCCTCTCTGCTCCATGTGCTCCTTTAAAGCTGATAACATTAGAACACATTTTGTCCAAGCTATAACCTCACCATCTGCCTGGCTCAACTTCTAAAGACTTGGTATGGGCTAGAAAGAAAAGCAAATGACTTCACACTGGGGGGGCGGGGGTGGCAGGAAACCAGAGTGGGAGGAGACTGGGGGACTGTACGGTTTTTTTCACTCCTCCTCTTCCTTCTGACCCATTTGTTAACTCTAGAACCAGATGTAACTATCTGAGCATTAGTTCAACCCTCAAGAATTATTTTAATATTAGAAAGGCAGGTCGTGGGGAACATTTTTTGCATGAGCTACGCAATCTAAACTAAAATGCACGCTTTACAGCAGGCTGAGTGGGGCATTTCGGTGCTTTGATTTGGAAATGTGTGCGATGAGATGCAGAAAGTAACTGATCAAGGATACACTTTCTTTTGATGGCAAATTAATAATAATCATAACCAAAACATTAATCACAAACCAAAAAATAGTTTTCTTCCCAGGGCATACAGAAGGCAGATTCAAAGCTATTACTGGAAACTTTAGTGGCTAAGGGAATGCCAGAAAGGATAACCAGTCTAAGAAACTTTGAAGGTTGTCTTGTATAAAAAGAGAGCAAAAGATATGCTAGATCTAAATATTTTAACATGCCCTTTTATTGAGAGCCTGCTATATCTCATATACTTTACATACATTTTTATGATTTAATCTCACTGAGTCCTCTCAAGAATACACACAAAAAAGGTATTAACCCTATGTAGTGGCTGAAGTGCACAGAGGCTAAATAATGTGCTTGAGTTGACAGCACTAAAATGTACTAGAGCTGGATTCTGAGCCTAGGTCTAACTTACTCCAAAACTGTTATTCCTTCCTCTCAGGGATACCCCAGTTTTTCTTTAGGGAGCTAGTCCTTTCTCACTCTCAAACCATAAAGTGTGACCTTAGCTCCCGGTTGCAGGAGTCACACTCATGACACCTGGCTCCAAGCCCGTGTTCACAACTACTACGGTATAGTGCTCAAGAAATAGATTCAGATGCTCCAGAGACATTGGTGGCTTGGATCGTTGTAGGCTGTAAAAGGGACATTTCTTCACACCTAAAAATCCCCAAAGTGTTTGAGTTCAATCCAAAGAGACTGTGGGTGTCAGGATGTGTCGATTGGTCACTGCGATTCTCATTTCCCATCAGAGGTCTCTAGGCAGGACCCTGTGCAAACATCTGCATAAGAGAAATCCTTTGACCATTTCCAGGTGTGGTATAATTTTCCTCTGTTTGGTAACCAGCCCACATGCTTCCGTTCTTCCAGAGCACACTTCAAACCTCACGCCTTGCACGGTTTGCCTCCTAACAAAGCCAGAGAAGCTGAGCACTCCTACCCAATCTCCAAGAGCCCAGCCATTTTGTTCCCTTTCTTGTTCCATGTGTCCAGAAGTAGGCTTGGGTCTTCCAGGTCCTGGAGTTCGGCTCAGTGACTAGCCGAGTAACATGCATCCTATGACACCTATAAACCAGCAGGATTAAGGGGGATGAGGAGGAAGTGGAGGCAGTGGGGAAAAGTGTTTCTGCAGATTTGCTGGGCTAGGCAACCTCACTGGAAACTGAATCTCAAGGATTCTTTAATGTATAAAACTCAGATGCCTGCAATGTTGGGCAGTGTCGGGGGGTGAGAGAATGGAGAATGGAAGCAGAGGCATCTTTTTTCTGGAGCCAAAGTCTCCCTGCATCTTCTTGGTCCACAGTGGAAAAAAATAGCAATGAAAAAATCTCACAGAGATTTTGGTACCAAATTACTCCTGGGACATCATGTTGCAATAGAAAAAATTTGTTTGGGGTTGGATGGGATCTCAGATTACAAAAGGTCTCTTTTCCTTCTTAGTTTTGAATATACAGCAAGACATTTTGCTGGTGTCACAAAGATGCAATAACTTGAGTGTAATAATTATCATTTTTCCTCTTGACAGAACACTCAGACACTGTGAAGCGGCAGTACTCAGAGCAACCGTTGCTTACCAGAGAGGCCAGCAGGGGTGGGGAAGTTCTGTAAGAGTCAGTCCATGCCCTGAAAGCTCAGAATCTAATTTGCACAAAGGCCATGGTCAATACTATAGTTTGGAGATTTCCACAATTTTCATAACATGAGCTCATACCTTGAAGGTCAAAGTTTACTATTGTGAATTTCTTCTCTGCAGAGTCTTCCATGGTAAATGAGGGTTTGGGGGGAATGCATGGGAACCAAATTTTCTACCTCTAATGCCCCAAGAAAGACACATATAAATGGTGGTAAGAGAGGTGAGAAAGTGGAGGGGAAAAAAGATGAAATCCATGCCTCCCTGTGTCCATAGTTGTCCTCCTTACTGCCTATGCTTTCAAAAAGAAGTAAGAGATGTGTGGGCTGCTGCTGGCTGCTCAAGGAAGGCTACCTCCCCTTCCGGCCATGTTCATACTGGCACCCAAGTCAACAGAAGAATCTGGCATCTGTCAATTATCCTTTTTAATTCAGAATACTAAAGAATAACTTTGATACTCTGCCTCCTTAGTTAAACCTTAAAATGGCCGTGTCATTTCAACTGTCCTCTTGGATGCCGGAATCCAGAAAGGTTAAGTGTGCTGCCCAAAGGCACACAGCAAGTATTAGAAATTAATCCTGAACATCTGACTTATTTCTAACTTATGTTGGGTTAGCAATGGCTGACAAAGAGCAGACTTATTTTGGAAATGCTTGCTAGCTATATTTCCATCACTAGATATTACCTAGTAGTTTGCCTCATAAATATTGTATCATTATGATTTCTAACATCTCTGTCCAAGTTCTTAACTTTTATGATAATAGGCAACTTAGAAACACTTTGCCAGACATTAGGCCATCATGTACAAAAGCAGTGACTTACAAATGGGCTGTAGCTGTCTAAAGCATATCTGCTGAGCAGATAACTGATACTGGACAACAGTGAGAGTCAGAGCTAAGTGCTGTCTCTGTGAAATGGAATGGAATCAAATGAGGACTGCTTTCTGCTTCTTTGTCTCGCCGTGAACTGCTACAGCAGCCGCATGTCTTGTAATTAAAACCTGCTCCTTGAAAGAATAAACCCAGGAAGAAACTAAGAAGGCAAAAATACAAATATAGCTATTTTCTAATAACACTTATTACACCGTCGGCTGAATGGCTCTATTAGTGTGAACTGAATGTCTAATTCCCTAAATTTTAATTTCTTTACATTCCGAAAGCAAAGCAACCCCATAAAGAGCTGAGGCCATCCCTTGGCAGGTAGAGACCCAGAAACAAATGAGTCTTTGGGATGTTACCACTCAAGTTCCCCTTGAGAGTATTTTTACACAGAAGAAACCAAATTAAAATAAATTTCAGGAGCAACTTTGAAAAGAAAAAAGAAATCGAATTTTTAAAGTTCACACTTTGGTGAAGTTGCAAATAGAAGGGTGAAAGGATTTTGCTTCAGTGATGGTGAGTGTTCAGGCATTCTTTAGATTTTTATTTTATTTGTCTATTTTATGTACTGTATAATCCTTTGCCTCATTCTACCAAGGACTGAGGATGGCATACAGAAATATAATAGGAAATTGCTCTTTTTTTTTTTTTAACAGATTAAAGGTTAGCTTTTAATTGCTATTTTACAAAATAGATGTTCATTCTGGACATACAGTTCTACAACCTTTTTCTTTGTAACTTAAAATGTTTTTATAGTTTACAATGTTAAGTAAAGTTACAAGAATATTAATAGTACAAAGAATGCACCTCATACCTTTAACTCAGATGGATCCATTTTTAACATTTTGCTGCATTTTTTAATCATTCACTTTGTCTCTTTACATACATATTTTTTAACTATTTCAGAGTAAATTGCAGACATGATCACCCCTAAGTGTGCATTTCCTACAAATGAGGACAATCTTTTTAAAAATTGAAGGCATCTAAAAATTTTTGCTGAGAAAGCATTAACTCCAGGAGTGATATTAAGAGAAAGGAATGTAGACCACAGGGTAATGCAGAGCTGCTCCTAAGCCTCTTAGCAGCCAAAATAAAAAGGGAAACACAATCATTTATAAGATTCATCATGTCAACAAGACAAAAACAAAAGCTCAGGAGAATTACACTTCCTGCGACTGAGACCTGGAGGCACTTTCCCATAGCCTCTCATACAGAGGTTGTGGGCTGGTGCCCAACAACATCCCTGCACTAGACACAACCAGGAGCTCCTGCAGGCAGGCTCGTCCTCCAGTGTCTGCGATGGCATCAGCCCAAGGTCCAAGTTAGAGAGCATGATTCGAAGGAAGGTGGGTTACTGTGATTTTCCCAGAATCATCACATATAGTGGCTTCAACCCTGGCTATGCATTAAAATCTTAACTGGGGAGATTTGAAATAACCTGATACCTAGATCATACCCCAGACCAATCAAATCAGAATCTCTGGGGATGTGTCCCAGGAGCCAGTATCAAAAAAAAATAAAAAGTTTCCCAAGGTACCCCAGCGTGCAGCCAGTGTCAAGAGCCACTGTGATCAATACTCACTCTTTTTTCTTACACGGGCACCTCTCTGATCCAGCCTCAGAAGCAGGAACACACCCTCTACCCCACACCCCCATGGTGAGGCTCAGGGCAGTACACAAGACTCAATGCAACTTAGTGGTTTCATTTTCTCCTTCTTCGCAAAGGATGATTTTGGCTGTAGCCATCTTCCCTGGAAGGCTCTTCCAAATGCTCCTACCTTCAATCTCCATGCATTAACTTTCCATTCAAAGACGACGTGAACTGCAAATCCTTGGGTAGAAATTTGTCTCTTTTGTCGTCGTCACAGTCACACACACAGACATGACTCAGTTTTTCTTCTCTCTCTTTTTTTTTAATAATGTAGGACGCCTCATGCATTTTGGCAGATGCTATGGAATGGCTCACTCAGTACTCACTCCAATGCCCCTCTCCGCCATTTCCTCTGCTTCCACTAGAAGGACTGGAAAATTAACTTACCTACCCGGCTTCCCATATAACCAGGTGTGGCCACACAGCACTATCCTGGTCACAGACACAGGCAAGGTCCTTGTCCTAAATAAAAAGCTGAAGCCTCATGAAGAAAAAGGTTTCGCTTATCTCTTTTCTTCCTGCTTGGGAGCAGCCAATTTTCAATGATGTGGATGAAAGGACACACTACGCATGGAAAGAGAGAACATGGGTGATGACATGGAGCAATGGCACCGGCCCCAAACTGTCTACCCTGGGACTTCTTATTACATGAGGAAAATAAACTCCAGTTTGGTATTAAGCCACTGTAGTCAACTTCCTGCTACATACAATCACATGCAACCCCAGCCATCACATGTACAATATCATTAGATAAGGTGTTGTTCTGTAATAGTGCTTTTCAAACAGAGTCACAGTCCTGTATTAAATAAGCCTAGGATATATATGTGTGGACATGGACCTAAATGATAAATAGATAGGCAGATTTCCGTAGGAATGAAGGATTTCACTAATCTACCCAATTTCTTCTCACCCACTACAAGTTAATGACGGTGACTTTTTTTCTGCACTAAGAGTTAAGAAAGAATAGGGAGGCTCCTCTTCTCTCTTGGGAGGAAAAACAACATTTTTTTAAAATCCAAAGCTTAGAGAAAAGATGAGTTAGATTATCCAAGATGGGGAAGGGCCCCAAGAGCTGGAGAAGGTGGACATGGCCCACTCCAGGGGCACAGGATTCCCCCAAAACTGGAGAGGAAAGAGAAGGTTATGATAAGTTTTTCAAGTGGCAGCCTGGGTGGTAAATGAAGGTAAGAATCATGACCTTGAGAGTTGGTAGGGAGCCCTGTCAGCTGCCCGATCAGCCCTGCATGTCAACACTGAACAGCATCTCATTTAGCAGAAGGCTTATTATGAAGATGAAAGCCACCACAAGCTAGAACCACCGTGTTTCAAGTTGTCCTGGCACCACCTAAATTCTGAGGTTCTCATAATTCATTGGAAGGGGAAGGAACCCCTAAAATAACAGATGATAAACTTGATTTGTTAGGTGGGAACTTGGAATTAACATGACTAGGAAAAACAAAGAATTGTGAGGGTTGAAGCTTCTTGCATCTGAGCACTGGAGGATTCATTCCTATTGCCCAGTTGATTGTTAAAAGAGGCATTCATTCTGCAGCATAATCTTTGGGATCATCCCAGTAGCTGGAGAATAGTATTTCTCAGAAGACAATCAAAACTTGGAGAAAAGGTTCACATTTGTTTTTGATCAAACCAGAGAAGGGGTTGAGGAAGCCAGTTTCCCCTTCCGGTGAGGCTGCAGAATCACCAAATTGGGGCATGGAAGGAACTTGGAAGAACCTGGTCCTACTACTCACGTGATGCTCAACTGTCCTCCCCAATGTCCCCATTGGTTGCACCTGCTTGAATTTTGACTTCCGTGCACAAGGTGCTGTGTCTCTGCCCCCAAGTGAGAAATGAGTGCGTAGAGGTTTGTGACAACACTTGGTTTAGGGTGGGAAATGGGGCAAGAAGACAGGGTAACGTCTGGAGTAGGGGGTTATCCCCAAGAAAAAGGATCTTCAGTGAGGGTGGGGGCAAGGGGTGAGAGTCAATGAAAAATGGTTCAAAGGACATTCAGGGAAAACCTTGGTAGAGCGGAAACAGAAGTCATCAGTTTCACAACTTTGCTGTGGACTGAGTGTCAGGGAAGGGCTATAGAAAGGTCTAGCTCAGGTGGCAACAGGAAAAGGAAAAAGGACTTAAAATATGTATAGGCTAGACAATGCTCCATCCACAATTCAAATACTACTTCCTGCTCTCCTCTGTAATATTACTGTTCCCCAGGAATATGATTGCATTTCATCTGGAGTTTTGAAGCCATTAAGAAAGCACTCAAGTTCTTCCAGCACCTTCGTCCAGCAATAAACCTTACTGAATCCAGCAGCAGTCAGCTTTCTGAGCAGTACATGGGAGACCATGAGGGGGAATTTGAAAATTTTATGGTCTGAAAAACGGGCCCTAGCACTTTAGCTTTTATTCTCTCAAAGATCTTATAAATCCCTCTTCATTTAGCAGTTTTCAAGAAAGTGACAGCTTTTGTTAGTCAGGCTAAAGTGAGATTAGAAATAGAAATTTTAACCATTAATCCTCACTGATTAAAGTGAAACCAGAAATCAAATTGTTACCAACTGTGTGCTAATTTCAGCTTAATTCTTTGGCAGGCGGCGTTGGAAATTTTCAGCTGGCTGCACTAATTCACAATGCCTTGCTGCTGATGGCAGAGAGTCAAGGTCTCCTTTCCTCCTGGGCCCAGGGTGCGAACAATGACTATTTCAAAATCAGTCCAATAAAATATAAACACTAAATCCTTAGCTATGTTGTTTCTCAGCCATCACTTTCCACACCACTCTCTCCCCCTATTCACCACCAACCACCCCCCACTCCACCAACATCAATGAAAAAATATCTCCCCAGAGACTCCAGAATCACAGCTGAACGGCCGGCCTTTCCGCATCAAACAGAACGTCTGCAGCATCAAAGCAGGTGTTGCCCCGCACAAGCCGTTTCTATTACAGACAGCGCTGGGAGGGGAGGAAAACCTTCATGCCAATAAGCCACATCAATTCATCAATCAAAATGAATTCATGCACTAATTAAACTAGCAAAAATTTTAAAAAGGCATTTGTGTTGCAGACGGGGAGAAACAGGGTAGGGAGGGAGATGGGAGTTGAAATTCCAGGGAAGTGAAAACTTGACAGGCACAGCACCGAATAGAAAAGGCAGTAAATAAATGACTGGAATGTATAGCAAGCATTGCCTTACCTTAAAAATAAATAAATAAACACACAAATGGCACACACACAGAGAGAGAGAGAGAGACAAATGTTATTCTGGTGGGGCCAAACAGTGGCATTAACAGGAGTGCCTTCTGGACTGTGAATGTTTGGGGGGGGTGGTCTATGAGCCAAGAAAAACCTCTATGCCTCTCTTCTTCATATCCACTTCTAGCTTAGTGAACATTTCTCCCGCTCCTTTTGATGACCTTCCACTATGTACAGTTGTGTAGTAAGTGCACTGCACAAAGGCTCCAAGCTGAGGGAAGAGTGGAGGCTATCATCAGAAAATGGTGCTTTTTTCCCTCCTACAAAAGTGCCCTCTGCTTGTGTACTTAGAGGGCTGTGTCTCCACAGAAGGTAGCAGAGGACCTCATCCATGCTTTTATTTACTTTGCTTAGTTCCTGATTCTCTATTTCCTCCCTCTGAACTTTCAACCGAATGCTTCTTCAGCTGTTTCCAAATGTCATAAATATCTGAACAAAAAGGAAAAAAAAGTCAATTATCCATTCAAGCATTTCATCTATATGACACCAAGTATCCAGATATAGGGGAAACATCTTAATGCCTAGCATTGTGTAGAGAAAACATCTGGTCGATCAACTTAGTTTGTGTTTCTTTCAGGTTCTTGAGTACCATAGAAACACTCTCATACCCACTCAGGCCGATTCTCCTTTGTAGGTGCAAACTCACTTGTCTAGGTTCAAAAACTCCAATTCAGTATAGGAGGCTCTGAGAAATAAGGAAGATACAGGGAGCTGTTTTCCTCTTAACACTGAATAAACAGCATTCAGCCTCTATGTTAAGTATTACAGGGAAAGGATTTTTTATCTTTAGTCCAGTATTTCTGATGTTTGATTTGATAACCAGATACTTTTACTGTCTCTTGTCTGCGTTGTATTTGGAGTAGAAAAACTTTACTATTTGTCTCAATGTTCCAACAGTGTAGTCTTTCAGGCACACCTTTTTCTTTTAAAGACTTCTCTAGAAACCGAATGAGATTTTTAAAGCTAATATCAAGGCAAACAATTTACTCAAACTCAGTTATCTCTGTTTGAAATGATGGAGAAGATGATTATACCGCATCGAGTAAACATTTCATTCAAATCTAGCTTCATCGCTGGAGCAGTCTACAGCATCCCCATGGGGCAAATGGGAAATGTCACTCTCCTCACTTCCTGAACAGAGAAGCAGCAGCCAGTCAAGTTAAATGGCAGCTCCGTGGTCAGACAGTAAGTCCACAGCACAGCAGAGAGCTTTCCAGATCTTCCCCAAACTGGCTCCAAGACAACACTCTTGGCACATAAGGGGTGAAAACTAAAACTCCTTTTCCTTTCCCCAAGGCAGATTTTGAAACTGTAAAGATGAGCTGGCACTTTGTTTTATTTTGTGTAATAAACTGTTCTTTTCACAGCAGTTGGCCCTGGGGGAGTTTCAAATAGCACTGCTTGGCTGCAGCTGTGGGTGTGGCCCCGCTCAATCTGAAAGCAACTTGGAGAGCAGAGCTGTGTCAGGCAGCCTGGATCTTAAAATTGACATCTGGGCTGCACACTTTCAAGTTCACCCCGCAAACAAGTTGAGTCATTTTCACAAGGCAGAACTCCTAATTCAAAGGTTCTATTCTTCCTCTGCCTGTGGTTACTTGGGGCGCAACAAACATCCCCAAAGACCGGCACCCACATTTGACTCAGGCTAATTTGTGACTCGTTCCTGAGCCCTCCCTGTGCTAGTCATGAGAAACGCTCCATATTGGTGCTTATAAAAGTGGTCGGCAGTTTCATGGGGCTATTGGATGGTAGATTTTGTTTGGTTGGTTTTGGTTTTGGTTTTTTGTTTTGTTTTTTATTTATGATCTCTCGGGTTCTTTTTATAGTCTGTGTCTGGCGATCACAGTCTGCTCTGACAACTAGGATACATCCTCAAACCCAACAGATTCATACACATTTCTAGGAAAACTTTCTTCAAGGGTTTTCCTTTGTGTCCTTGCTTCCAGTTGGAGCAAATAATTAGCACACTAATCCTTCCTCATTAGTGTCCAAACCGAAGGATGCAAGAGGGAACTCTGAACCCCTTCTCACCCTCTGAGTGGAGGGAAGAATCACTTGCTTCTTTGTGTCGCTGAGGACAATTTCTGGGCTTGTGAATGGCTTCTCTTCTGACTGGATGACAAGAATGTCCAATGGGCACCATCTGAGAGGGCCAGAGAGAAACCCACCACCAGACCTCCTGCCTCCCCAGGACCTCAAGCGCTGCCTTCTCCAGTGGAGGCTCAGAGAAGCCTGGAGGGTGCAGCCATCACCTGGCTGGGCTGTGGTGAGAGGAAGCACCCTGGGGGAGCACGTGGAGCCGAGAACCTTCGGCAGGGGGCCTCCACGACCTGTATTTGGATGGGAAGAGCCGAGAGACGTGCAAAGCTTTTAGGCAGAGCCAGACCAGGCCTTAGTTCCCTTTGCAGTAGGAGCCACCCACCTGACTGGCCACCTGCACCACGCTCATCCTCCCTAGCTGGGCTCCACTCTGGGGCTGTGTGCCTCCCTCGCTTGGGGCCGCATCCCGGGCCTTGGAGAGCAAAGCCTGCACAGCGTCCCCTAAGCCGCAGCAGTCTGGATGTCCCCTGTGCACTGGCCCCTGAGGAGATGAGGACAGAGATAGCTCGCAGGGAGCAAACCCTAGAACAAAGCCCGTGGAGAGTGTGAGCATAAGGGTGAAGCCAAGAGGCAGAGGAAAGACCCCACCCAAATGTTCCTGGGTGCGAAGCCTGTGCTGCACAGGGTGGGAGGGGACTCTGCAGCTGGGTGCCTGTGACTGCTGGGAGGAGACAGAGCCACTCATTGCAATAAAAGACGGAATAGGTCCTCTAGGTGTAATTAACATGCAAAATATATGCACTAGTCTTCCCAGGGAGCTTTTTTCCTAGAGAAAGGGACCAAAACTTCCCTCAGAGAGTCACAAAGGCTTATCTATGGAGTGCCAGGCTATCCCAGAAGAGATGCTCCATCGAAGGCTCATGGAAGAACGAGTGAACACAGGTAACGCTCTTTTCCAGCTGACGACTCAGAGAGTTCCTCAGGCCACGGCCACTTTCTTCTCTT
The DNA here is from genome assembly GCF_020740605.2 of Lemur catta. Lineage (NCBI taxonomy): Eukaryota > Metazoa > Chordata > Mammalia > Primates > Lemuridae > Lemur > Lemur catta. The sequence continues at coordinate 50,529,534 of NC_059135.1, forward strand.
GCTCATTCTACTCCACCTCAGCCAGTCCTGGCTGCCTGGTATTACTACTGGAGACTTGTAAAGCCTGCACCTTCCTGCAACCTGGGCCAAATGTGTGCTGAATGACCCTCTTACTGGTTATAACTATTGATGCCACAAAGAGGGAAAGCCTGAATGAGACCCCAAGAATGAGGGTTCCTAGGAACACTGCCAGACCTACTTCCCTTCGTCTGGAAGGGCAGGGGGACAACACTGGGGCAGCGTTCAGGTTTAAACACTGGCCTTGAATTTTAACCTCCACTCAGCACACAATTCAAAAGACCAAATACTTGGTTAGTTCATTTCACTTCACTGCGGGAGTTGAGCTTGTAACTCCTAAGTTAAATCATTTCTTTCATGTGAGCATGGGTGACTCACTTGGTCTTTTCCTGGTCTTATTTTAAAGTCAAGGTGTTGGATCAAGTTATCTTCCAGCTGCAAAATTAGAAATAAAGCTGTAATGTCTGCTCAGGCATTGGCAGAGGAGTGTTCCTTATATAATGTAGTCATGGAATGAGGAACGTGAAATTTAAATTTTCAAAAGGAGAGAAAGTAGCATAACATTTTCTCCAGCTGAATCTCCATTTCCAAGTTCTGCACTTCTAATGTTGATCATTTACTATTAAATGAAGTCACATCTAAAATAATGAATGCTCCTTTGTGAGAGGCAATGTCATCTCTGAGACCTAGTGCAGTAATAAACCAGTAGACCCTACGGATGAGATGATTTGCTATCCAGGAAGAAACAATTTTCCTCCACACAGGAAAGCCTTCATCACCTGGACTTTAGAATCCTTGGGTTTCCACTACCAAATAGGATAGAGCCAATTTTTCAGAGCGTCTAATTCTTTTGTTCACACTTTGTCTGCTTCTCATCATTATTTAAGTTTTTGGATTTGAGGACAACAGAGAGACACAAATCCAGTTCTGCAACAGGAATAGTTCTCAGTATGCACATCAAATTTTAACAGTTGTGAGAAAGTCCGTATTTAAGGATGTTTCACCTAACATTTTTCTTTCCGTTGAGAAGTTTCCAACAGTGAAATTTAAAGTCTGTGGCTAATGAGGAACACAGATTTAAAAAAAAAAAAACAAAAAAAAAACTGCATGTTTACAGGGCAGCTCTTTAGCCTCTCTGTTGGAACTATGACAATGTAGGTCTGGTAAAATATGACTCGATTCCAAACTATCAAATAGCATTATAAAAATGTTTGGACTAGATTTAGTTCTCCTAAAAGGTGGCAGATTGATGGAGCATGGATAAAGCAAGTCAGCTTCCAGGAATGGCTGCTTCGTGAGAAACAGGCCCTTCTTTCTCCAGGGGGACATGGACATTCCCAGACAATGTCTTGCAGAATTTTCAAAGCATGGAGCCCAGCTTCCTTCCCTGCTGAGGCCTCCGGCAAGGGTGAGAATTTCTGTAGGAATTCTGTAGCGGAATGATACCTTCCTGAAACTGATCAGCCAGAAGCCAGCAGTGCTATCACCACAGTTAAGCCGCCCAGAACAAGCCTGTGCAATGTGTTCTCTGAGCCCTCTGACCCTCTAGGTCTACCACCTCCCGCTGTGGTCACCCTCCTCCTGCCCCATCTTCTCATACTGACGGCAGCCCCACCTTGCTGGCCTGGGCCTTTTTGCCACACTCTTTGGCTCCTTCCCCTCCCCATCCCCTCTCCTCGCTGCCCTTCTAGGTTCATCTGCATCTCATGGGTGTGACTGACACTGCAAAGCGGAAACGACATGTAGGTCATCACTCTATAAGAGTGGTAAAGATGGGGAAAGCATTTTGACTGTGAATGTTGGTTGACTCTAAATCGTTTAGGTATCACTTCTTCAAAATACTAGAAGTTGTTTTGACTCAGACTTTGAAGGACAACAAAAAGAATAAAGGATTAGTTGAGACAAATAAACCTACACTATGCAAGAAACACATGTCTTGCTAAGTAGATAATTTACACTTACATACATGTGTTTATAAATTCACATAAAGCTTCCAACAGACACAGCTAGATTTTTCCAGTGGTTTGTCTATTGACTACCTCCAAATCTGTTTGGAACTATTAGCAAAGACTTGTCAAAGAAAATGTGTCTTGTTCACCTTCTTGCATTATTAGGGTACCATTGCCTTCCACATTTCATTGCTGATCTACTAATTACAATACGTTCTATCTGTGGCCGCATGTTCAGAGCTCACAGGGAGCAGTCTCTGTAAAAGAATTCCTTTCCTCTCCCTTTCAGCCTCCCTCTCCTTTTCCTTCCCTCCTGCCGTGATGGGACGGATTTGGCCCACTATCTTGGCTTTTTTTACTAGATAGAATAATTTATGGTATCAACATCTTGCCCACCCCTCAGAAGTCAACCCCTATGGTTATTTCCTGGGTTGGCTATTAAACGTTCCCTCTCCTCCCTGCTCCCGTGGCTGCTGCTGTGGTTCCAACTACCCAGCGGCTGTCTCGCTGGGGTATTGCTGCTTCATCACATCGTGCCAGTTTCTGAAAGGCTCTGTGAGCATCTTCACAGAGCAGACCCGAAGTCAGGAACCAGATTGTCAGCTGGGCTGCCTGACTGTCCCGTGAAGATGGTCTCATCGAGGAAGCACAACCATTTGCCCCACCCTCTGCCAGGCCATCAAGCATCCCACACACTGGTATAAAAATCAAATCAGCCCCCATCCGTCGATCACAAGCATTCTTAACAAGGCACTCTGCTAGGCACTAAGTAGCCAGATGCAGGATCAAGCCAGGTTGCCAAGAACACCACAGAATTTCTGAAAATAGCAAACAGACCTACAGGAAGGGGAAAGAGCTCCCCGAGGCCAAGCCGCAGCAAATCCTGGAAAGCAGCGCCTGACACCGGAGGTCCAGACGGCCAAACGGCTTCAGCAAAGCAGCATATTTTTACAGAGTTCATTTAAACCATTATGTCGTATACATTCTCTCTTTTTTTAAATGATACATCACCGCTGACAGTCGGCATGTACTGTTTTCATAGCTTAGCCTTTATAAATATTACGAGCACATATCACGGCAGCATTGTTATAACAAGTTACAGTGATGTGTTCTTTGAGAGAGTGCCAGTGACTGGTTTATATCCTTGGTGATGTTGCCGCATCATAATAAATGTGGAATAAATCTTTTTCAAGGTTCAGCAGTTCCTTTAAGCCAAGGATGCTATGTGTGGGTTGCTGCATTGCCCTGGCTGCTCTCAGCCCAGTCTTCGAAACGCCTGCTTCCTAGGTGCTTTGATAGATAGTCCCCAGTTCCGAGGATTTTAATGTGGTCAGTGATCTAACTGCCCTCCTTTAATAGAACACAGTCCTTATTATAATCTGGAAATAATGTTCATGTAAATATCACCAACAGCCAAACATAATAAAATATGTATAAGTCGAGTAACATTATACAGAGGCCCAGAGGCTCCCGTGGAGTCAGCCACAGCCGCCACAAGTCAGTAACCTCAGGAGAGGGAGGGAGGGAGAGCGGGCATCGCTGCTTTCGCCAGGAGGCTATCGCTGCTGGGGGCTCATGGGAGGAAACAGTGACTCTCTACAAAGTTAACTGCAGAGGAGGGTTTTCTCCATGAATATCAGGAACCAAAAGCAGAGACTAGGGCTGTGAAATAACCAGCAAACTGGACACAATAATTGAAAGACATCATCTCTTCCTGATGTGATCTCACTCTTGGTTTGGACAGGTAAGATGGTCTTGGTTCCCTTCTTTCTACCACAAGGGACCAGGATGAGGGCTAAGAAACATGGACCTTTCATAATGGTGCTAAGTCCACACTCGCTGCTCTGGGGACAGGTAGCAGGAACCCTGCCACAGCGCTCACTTTCATCAGCTCCCAAGTCACTTCCTATAGAATGGCATCATCTTTGGATCTCAAAGCCCTCAACTGTGTCCACAAAAACAGGTCCCAGATGCACTGCTCCCTTCAAGGTAGGGTGCGTCAGAATGAATAGTTGGAAATTGTAGGTATCCTGAAAACTACACAGCTGAATCCTGGGTCATTAAATCTTCATTTAACCCTGCTAATCGTACACACGAGCCAAGCTGCCTTCAGATAATCATGCTCTGCAGAAATTGGCTGTGGAAGCAGAACTGATCTATACTCAGCTGTCCCAAGCTTGAGGTGGTAATTCTTTCACCAAACATTAATCTATTGTGTATCATCAATGAAACCACACTCGAGTCCGTTGGAACAACCCAGGAGAGCGTGTTAGGGGATGCATAACACAGCCTTGGAGAAACTCCCCGGTCAGGTACGTCCTCCATTATGGCTCTAAATCACTTCCATTCGGGACCAGGCTAGGGTTACTTCATTACCTTTTCCTGTGAATTATTAATACCAGAAACACTAAGCCTGGAGGCGAGGGCTGGAGAAAATTGTTCGCGCTGAGGAAGTGAACCACCTAGTTCAAGTGCTTCTCCTTTTCTTTCAGTTGTTCCCTGGAATTTCCTCTGTTCCCCACCCCCTACCCCAGCTCAAGTGTTTGTGCATTTTAAATAGCTGGTGTTTGGGTCATTAGTGCATCTAGTGCTTTTGCCTGAGTTTGTTTATTCTTTGAGGGATATCTTTTTAAAAGAAAAACTGGTTCCTGTAACTTTTTCACAGTGTATGTCCCAAGTCCCAAGTGACTCGTGAGGATATGAGTTCTGAGAAAATTTCTCTACCCGCTTTTTCCTTTGGTATGAAAATAAACTGGTATGTGAAAAATGATTTCCACCAGCGAACCCTTCCTGTTGCAACAATAATCTGTAATCCTGAAAGACAGATGTGTGAATTCAGGGGACAAAAACTCCTCTTCGTCCTATAGTGTGTTGGATGCTCTCCTAAATTTCATCTCGGATGTTCCTTCCTACCTCTTGGCACCCCCAGGCCTTCTCCTTTAGCCTTCTCTTCCTCTCTCTGGTCTGCTCCCTCTGGGAGCACATTTGGTCTCAGGACTTCTACATCACCCCCTCGTCCTCCCACCTTCTCACTGGCCCTAACAGGCCACAGACACTCTCACTTGACCGGCAAAGGTTGTGAAAGGCATCTTGTTCAAAATTAATTTTATTGTCTACATCCCCCAAGGACCATCTCAGCACTGGATGGACTGCAGGAGATGCCTAGTAAATCTTTGTGGCTTGTTTGAAACTGGAAATATTAAGTCAAAAGAAAATCTGCATGTGTGTGTATTTTTTTAATGCTCTAAATACACAGACCAAAGAAGATTTAGAAAATTGGAGATTGGAAGAGATCTGTGGAGACGCTTTCCAGATCGTAATTCCTGCATTATACAGAGTTCAGAAGAAAACTTCAGTGATATTACTGATTCACGGCTCAGTGGCCTTCTAAGCCTGAGAACGATGGGTTTGGCCGAGGGAGAAAAAAAGGTTCATGAGGCTTCTGGGACCTCCACCACATCTCGGAAAACAATCTCTTGAGGAATTAGGGATAAATAAAATCAGAAACATGTGGGATATATTTCACTTTAAATACATATGAGGCTAGAAATTAAGGCAAAGTACTCAGCTAAAGTTATTTAGGGTTTGGGTTTACCCACAACATCTGAAAAGTAGTTCAAGATGTTAGGTGAACCCAAAGTGCAGCCACATTCCCCTTCTCCTACTGGAAATAGAGTGTGTGAACCAGCTGAGGGAAGACATGTCTAATGTCAAGTTAATGAAAGGAGATAAAAGTATGTTGGAGCTGAAAGGAGGAGAGAGTGTTCGAATATGCACAGAGAAAAAAAATTAAATGCTAGAGGGACCTTGGCTACAGCAAAGGGCCAAAGGGACCTGAGATCTTTCTTGGCACTAGTTGCTGAAACACGCACCTCCCTGGGGCATACAGTTCTTTTAGCAAACACCACTTTTTGTAAGGCTCTTTCTCTGGGCATCAGACTTTCCCTCAAAAATGTAAGCCTGTTGCAACTTGTTTATAATAGAAGGTTCTTATAGGCATCAAAAATAGGTTTGACATGTGACTGACTTTTAGCAGGATGTTTTAAAAGAACTGATGGGTTTTTATGCCTGAGTAGTTGAACTCCTGGATGCCCAGGCACTCTTGCTGGGGCTCCCAGTTGCCCTGTAAGAGTGAGCGCCTGAAGATCATCTGCCTAAAGCAACAGGGTAGACTCTTAGCCTAGAGTTCTGCTGTAGTCCCTGCTGGGACCCAAGGCATGGTAGAACTGTCCCTCTGCTGACCAGACACAGCAGGAACCCATAGGCTGCACCTCTACCACTCTTTCTGTTGTACCAACTCTGTCTAGTTGGATGGGAATCATGGGTGGCCTTGAACTCCCTTTTGAGCTAAAAACAATCCCCTTTCTTTCTTCAGCGGACCTCAAGAGGCAAGAGACAGCAATAAACTTGACTTGTGGCCCATCAAGGAGGCCCATCATCTCTATGCCCCAGGGAGGTGCTTGTCTCAGAAACCAGTGCCAGGACCTCAGGTCCCTTTGCCCCTTTGCTCTAGCCAAGGTCCCTTTAGCATTTCATTTGTAGAGTACGAGACTCACTTTAGAGGGAAATAAACCCAGCTTCTTGATCCACCTGTAGAAACTAGAAAACAAGTCTCAAATCAAACTAAAATGATCAGTAAGACAGAAGAACAGCACCACATGACCATGCCCCATAGGATTCCCTTGGATTTGGGAACACAATCTTGGCTAAATCTCTGAACATCTTTTTTGTTTCAATTTTCATATATAAAATACAGAACAACGTCTGCTCTACTTACTTCATAAAGGGATGGTGATGTGATTAAATGAGATATATTCTTGTAAGTGCTTTGAAAGACATAAAATGTTAGTCTCTAGCCTTCCTGCTACATCTTTCTTCTTTGCTCTGGGTGATCTATTTGACATTTCCACCTGAATATTTTACTGCTATCTCACACTTAGCATGTCCAAAATGGACCCCTTGATCTTTTCCTACCAATTTTCACCTATTCCAATTTTCCCCATTTCTGTGAGTGACTCCAACCATATGTTTTAGCCAGAAACCTGGAAGCTTTCCTTGGGACTTATCTCTCCCTCACACATACTGCCAATTAATCACCATGCCCTGTTGAGGCAACTCCACCTTTTCTGGAATCTGGGCCCTTCACTAGCCCAGGTTCTATCATCCTTCACCTGAACCACTGCTTCCTCTGTCACCTCAGTACCCATCTACCCCTACAACCTCACCCACACCTCCACCCAATCCCCCAAAAGTCCGTTCTCCTCACCGCAGCCAGAACGGTCTTTTAAACTTGCTTATGTCACTCCCCTGCTCAACATGCCTCAGGACATCCTCTTCAAGCCTCCCAGGGACCTGAAGAAATAGTCAGGAACAGAGGTATTCAGAGAAGGCTCCACTAAGTGGAGACTTAGGATATGTGCTTACTCACTGTTCTTTTTCTGTGGGACACACATACAGAGGTGATATATCCCAAAACCTTTCCCTCTCTACAATGGCTCTGACACAGGACTGACAGGTGGGTCCTCCTCAACCAGTTGTCCTCACTGGACACCCTGATGAACAGGGGCCCCTACTAACAGGATGTGTGTGTGTGTGTGTGTGCATGTGACTGCTTGTTTGTGCAAGCTTTGTGTCTGCCATCTGTTCACCAGCTGTAATTTCAAGAAGAGAAAAGGGGAGGGAATCAAATACAATACAATGAATAACAAGATGAGTTCTTTTATACTGGTATTTCTTACTGATACTAAGTATTTTGAATGGCCCAAAAACATCTCTCTAAATTTTGAGTATTTTCTTAATGACTTAAAGATTGGCATACAAGCACCTCTATAGCATCCATATGCAAATTCTTGGCTTGATGGGTTATCTAAGACAAATTTTTAATTCAAAACTGACTCCTTCTACCACCCACTATTAGCGATTTGTGTTCAGGACAGACAAACTAATTTTAAACATTTTTCTAAATAAGATATATTTAGAAAAGATAAATCCACTGCCAGAATATTCTATAAAGCTTAATATAAATGCTTTCTGAATTATCTGCTGTTTTAGACTATTAGGTCTGAATTTTAATGCTTTTGGCCAAAAACCATTTTAAAACCTTCATAGTAAAAATAAAATATAATGTAGTTTTCAGAATATGTCATACATTATAAAACAGAACAGAGCTAAAACATTTCTGAGCAAAGTCAAAGCTTTTTTTTCAGTTGTCTGCATATTCATTCTAATCTAAACACCCAAATAAGAGTTAACTAATTATATTTAAATTGTTAATGGCACTTTTTCTCAATGATCTTCAAAAACTTCATAGGTAGGACCTGGTGTCAAGTATAATTTTTGTGTTCTCAGATACAGAGGATTTTGGTGATTTGGGCAAAATTGCATAATCATAGCGTCAGGATAACTGTGTTGGGAGTCACTAGACTTTGAATCTTGTCCCTTCCTCTCTACCTGCCATATCCCTAACAATCAGGGTAGAAAGTGAGCCCCACGAGGGCAGGAGCTTTGTCTTGTTCCCTACTACATCCCCATGGCCCAGGCCAAAGCAGCATCTCCGTAAGGGTTTGTTAGATGAGGAATAAGTGCCATGATGAATTCTAAACAGAAGGGTAATTAGGGTGAGAGTCATGTTCAGATGGCAGCGTTGTTGGGAACAGATTTAAGAAGAGCAAAACCAGTGAGGCCACTGAGTTAATCCAGTGAGAAGGGGGGAGGGCCCAAGCTAGTGGCAGGGGCGAGGGGAGGGGAGGGAAGGGAGAGGTCCTGGTTAGTCGGGGGGATCCCTGACTGGCAGGAGGGAAGCACAGGGCTCTTCCTCTACAGAGATGCAGGAGGACAGGTGAGGAGGAGGATGGAGGGAGAACAGAGGAAGGGGGAGTGTTGAGGAAATTTCCACCTGATGACCTCTACTTGCCCTGTGAAATAGAAAATTTTTAAAAAGTTTGCTGAAATGAGGGAAGATGTGATGAAACAAGGGAAAGCTACTGTGAGGGCCATAGGGACATCAAGGCAGAGCAGGCCCACCAGGAGAGGGGAGTGAGGGAGGCACAGCTGTCCCACGTGCACCTGGCTGTGGGGGACCCGCGCTGGTCTGGGGGACAATCCAGACCCTCACTTACCACTCACCTTGGAAAAGGGACTTAACCTCTTTGAGACTTTCTTTGCTCATTAGGAAAAGGGATGAGCAGGTTCCATCTCACTTATGATGCAGCTTAAACAAGATTAACGTGTCTGCAAGCTCGCAGAGCCAGGGCCTGGTGGATCCAGACTGTGTGGGGCTCTGAGTTTTTGCAATTTGGAGAACACTCTTTAAAGACTAGAATACAAAATGCAAGTGAATGTGTACTTAGAAGGAGAAAAGAAATCACCACAAATTACATGTTTTTAAGCTGCCAAATGCCACACGCATCACAAAATACAGAAAAATAACCCATTATTTTAATTAATTGCCTGGCATACCTCCATAATATTTTTTCCTATAATATTTGGCTGCACAGTCTTGATCACTTCTTCATATAACAATGATTTTATAATATGATTTTTATAGATAGCATAAGAAGACAATTTAGTCTTTGCCCTAGCTTGGTTGAACAAAATTTGTTTTTTATTATTGATAGCTGAGATATATTAGGCATTAAACACAGACATATCTCTGTTTATAATACAGCTACAGGTTTGTACCCTAAAAATACAAGAATTGTGATCTATTCTATTTCTCAGATACCTATCAAAAAAGAAGAAAAATGTATGGTGGGTTTACGTATGGTGGTAAATGTTTCATTACTGAGTATATTCCTAACAGGATATTACTAACAGGAATGTATTACTTAGATCCAGCTTGCGGTCTTGGAAGGTACCCATGCAAATGAGAGACCCTAAAGCTTAAGGTTCGTTAGCATCACGGTAAACGTGCATCCAGCTGGAACCATAACAGGCACTCAACAAATCATTGTCCTTCTCGTCCTCTCTCATAAGCTGTTCTGCGACAGTGCCCCCCAGGACTTCCCTGCCCAGCACCCGGCACACAGCTGTGCTTCCAGGGTGTGCTCAACCAGGGCTTGACAACCACTGCATTCTGTTTACCATGCTCAACTGACTTAATTACACTTTGGATGGGTTTTTATTTGAAGCAGTCCCAATTTTTTAAAACAGAGAAATAGACTTGATATTTGTAATACTCTATCTGGCAGGATTACTCGAAACATAGTCTATAATAACCATACTTCTAAGAATAAAAGAGCTGGGGACTGGTTTTTGAAACCCAGACACATCCCATCAGAACAATACCCTCATAATACGTTCAACTGACACTTCATTTACATCAATATTGTACAGACACAGAGAAATTTGTTATGAATCTTGGCCATAATCCACTCTCTTTACAATAGTATGTTAGGTTTGTATTATGATTTTTCTCCACCAAATAAAAAATGAAAAGAAGGAAGGAAAGGGAAGGAAAGAAAAAGAAAAAAAAAGCAAAAAGCCTTTCCACAGTCATTTATTATATTACTTTTTAAACAATTAATTTCTTCTCAAAATATAAAAACATGTTTCCATAACCTCTTCTACCTAGAGTGCAGAAGTAGAAGGCAATCTTTTCCAGGGGCTTGAAGACTCTTTGTTCTAAGCAAGATTCTAATAAATGCACACAATTTATAAGTGATACTTTGAGGACTATCTCACAGAATTTAAAGCAATCCAGGATTTAATAGCAATCAACAGAATCAAGGCAAAGTGAAACTATTACGGCTGAACACACTGGGAAAGTGGAGTTTGAATTGATGCTGCATATTATTCATTTTGACAAGTGCAAACTCACACTGAAGATAGCAGGAGTAGAGACGGGGACTGCAAGAAAGGGTAATACAAATGTATTATTAACACAGAAACAAATCTGACTTTAAACCTGGTGTGTCTCCTGGTTAGTAAGAATAATAATAAGGCCTTGAATTCTCATTGTACTTTGCATTTAAAGTAATCAAACAACTCCCAAATTTTCATGGGAGATACAGTGGTCAGTCTACATTGGTTATATCTTCCAGAGGAAACCAATTACTAAATTAAGTGTGGGCATGTTGGGAATAGATGCAGATAGGGAATGTCAAAAATGCACTCAGACACTGAGAAATATGGAAAGTAAAGCTCCAGTGCACCCCTGCCTCCCCAAGTTCAATCAGGTAGCTCATCAGAGATTGGCCCAATTCACAGTCTTTGGAGGCTCGGCTGACACTCCCAGTGCAGTGGATCCCAGCAAGTCTCTGAGCTTCGCCTCTGCACGAGCGTAGGGAAGCCCTAACAAAACATCTTAGAAAATTGCCTGTGATTGGGGGGATCAAGTGGACTTTCACAAATGCTTCAATAGGATCAAGAGAGCAGAGATCAGGATTCCAACTGTGCATGGAAAATGCCATGCTCTGTAACCTGTGCTCAGCCCACCTGCCGTGTGCACCTACAGGCTCTGCACACACGCACTTGTCCCACGCTCACTCTGATGGAGCACTCTGATGAGACGAGTCCTAATATTATCCCCATTTTCCTTAGGAGGAAACGGAAGCACAAAAAGGTTGAGGAACTTGAGACAGTCACATCTAGGTGATGCCTACACGGTGACAGAAAAGAGAGAAACTTAGTTAAGCAGACAAAAATCTGTCCTTAACAAACGTTTGTATTTTATTTGTTTGCGCACTGGATTCATGGACTGTCCAAGACTTGCAGATCCAGAGGCAAACTTTCGAGGTTCTCATTTCCCATGCGGCATGTCCTGTCTCCTCTCTCTGTTCCAGTGACTCTTTAGAATGAAATTTATAAATACAATTGCTAACCTAATGTCAAAAACAAAACCAAGCGAAAAAGAGAGAATGTGGTCTGAATGCACCTACCACAGAAACTGCTCCCGCCAGGAAAATTTACAGTCTGTTGTCTGCAGGAACAGCCACAGCCTAATAAAGAGTTAAAGTGGTTGTTGGGTAGCGCCATGGCTGGCGCAGGTAGACATTATTCTAATACCACTGCTCCTCCTGAATTAGTGTCAAGTATGTAAGCCCAAATTTATATTAGCATAAATATTGAGGAATGTTTAACACTGTGCTGTATTCTTGATTTATAGGAGGACAAAACAAAACAGATAAATCATTTTCCTTAAGTGCCACGGCAATACATCTCTAAATAATCAGCCCCTCAACTCCAAAGGCAATAGTGTCTCCTTTACTCACATTTGTAATTCTCATTAGTACCCAATGAGAGTTGTACCCACCAGGGAAGAATAAAACTGAATGGATACCTTGCACTTCAGGTTTTCAGAGCAATGTGAATAAAGAGGTCTTTTGGTTTAATCACAGAAAAGTAGTGCCACTAAGGCAAGGCATATCAAAACATCAGAAACCTAGAATCAGATGTTCATTAACATCAAGATACATTAAATTCAGCAAAGGTGGAGTTCTTAAATGGATTAGTTCCCTGCAGAAATGTTTGCACATATGAGGAAAGGGAACATATTTAAATGAAAGCACATCTTTCTTATCAGCCCAAGAAATCTGATTTTCAGATCCGCTAGCAGTACATTGTTCTTTAAGAATTAAAAATGAGAAGTAATTATCAATAATGTAGTTAGCTTGCATATGTCAGACAGATAAAGTCAAGCCACTTTTAAAAAACCAATGAGATACAGAATATGAATTTGTATTCTAATGGGCAGGCACAAATAAAGAAGAGAGGGAGGTGTAACCATAGAACTAGACTTAAGATTTTCAAGTTGAGTTTAAAATTTTCCCTCAAGATGCTTATTAACATCAAAAATAAGAGTGGAAAATAGAGAAGAAACTACTGCCAGCAATGATATTCAGGAACTTCCTGAACTAGACCTTAAACTGTTGGTAGCTTAGAATTGGCTATGGTGGGAGAATTTACACTGTGGAAATCAGCAAAAGCTACAAAACGGCTAGTCAAGTATGTGCTAGGATATGTCCAAATGTATCCTTAGCCTGAATCCAAAGTCATAGATTTCTACTTTCACACTTCTAATACTGAGCCAAATGTGTGCATTAGTCATCAATTTGGTGAGTAGGAAGATTGCCACTTTGTTTAAAACGCACTGGGTCATGTGGGTGCTGCCCAATAAAATGTGACTCTGTAAAGAATTACTGTCTGATAAGAAGAACGCTGGCCTGGGAATTGGAGGGTGTTTGCTCAACTCCCAGTACGACCGCTCACCAGGTGGGTGGCCTTGGGCAGAGCACTTTGCCCTCCTGAGCCTCCTAACAATACCTTCCCTGCCCGCTCCGTGAGATTGTTGTGAGATGCACATAAATTCATATTCTAAACTGTGAGGCACTGAAAAATGGTCCAAAAATTCACAAAATCAGCAGTATATTGTATTTTGCCTTATTTTCTTATTTCCTAGTCCTTCCTCATAGTTAACATTCTATCATCACGGATGACTCTTTCCTGGGCCTGGATCTTGACTCCTTCCCTAACTGTCCTCTTGGCTCTTCTGGGCAGGGATTACATCACGTGTTTCTGTTGAATGTACCACAATACCTAGCAGAGCATTGCACACATCACAGTGCCTGAAAAACTGACCTCAAGGGCTTCCTGTTACAGATATATATGACCTCAAGACCTCTGCAGAACTGCAAAGAAATTAAAATTCTACAGAAGAGTTATATTTTATCATTTGAGTTTAAGCATCTTTTCTTAACACCTCTGATTGCAACTTTCCTCTGATTTGATCTTTGAAGCCTCTGTTTGAAGTCACTCCTCTAAGTTCACTGTTTCTTAAAGTTCCTATGACCCAAACACACAGGCTTTTCCCAATCTGCACTGAATTATAATTGTTCTTGTTCTAATAAGCAACAAAATAAAAGATGTTGCTGACCATAAAGTAATCAGATATCATATTGATATCCATGTCCACTAATTCCTATTCACTTTAGTTTCCTCCTGTTCTCCCTTGTGCTTCTTTTATTTTTTATTTATATTTTTACAACCCACAAAAAGGGTCCTCTATTTTCTCACTGTGGAATATCATGGAGTAGTGGAAAACATATATAGGATTTTGGACTCAACAGATCAAGTTCAAATCTCAACTTCACCATTTAACAGTTGCATGACTTCAAAGAAAATTATTTCACCTCTCTGAGCTTCAGTTTCCTCATCTACAAAATGGTAAAATACACTGAAATAATGTTTGAGAAAGTACCCAGCACAGTGCCAAGCACAAAGCTCCTTATATACTTACTTCTTCTCCCAGAGACACAGTCCTTACTGCAATCGCTCAGAACACGTTAAGAAGAGAAGCTTCAACACATTTGTCTTCAAGCCTTTGGTTGGCAAGTAAGAACTAAGCTTCTAATTAGCTGAATTAATTGAGGGAAATCATTGTCTATTGCTGCTTGGTAATAATTTAGGCATGTGGCCTAAACTGATCAAGGTTGAATTTGATCCTCCGAGTTGCCACTGGCCTTTTGGATTTGGGATGTTTTTCTTCTTTTTTTCTTTCTTTTCTGTTACTAATTAAGTCAACAAATATTTATTGCATGCCTGCTGGAGGCTGATACAGGTTTTGTGGGGCTTGAAGTTTATACTATTTGGGAAACCGTCTCATAAAAATGAATAATAAACTGCAAATAGAAAGTCAGGCATAAAGGTAAGTATTTCTGAGAATGCAAATAGAAGGGAGCCTAAAACTTAAGGATTATTTGCTTTATGACTGCAGTCCCCAACCCTCAGTCCATGGACTGGGACCAGTCCTCGGCCTGTTAGGGACTGGGCCTTAGAGCTCTGCCAACACCCCACCTGCCCCATCCATGGAAAAATTGTCTTCCATGAAACTTAGGAAACAGGGGGTCGGGGGGCCTGGGGTTGGGGGGCCAGCACAGCAGTTCACTCTTGCAGCCACTCCCATGGATTGCATCCCCGCCTGAGCTCTGCCCTTCTCCTTCACATGGACAAATTATCTTCCATGAAACTGGTCCCTGGTGCCAAAATGTTGGGACCACTGTGTCTGGTGCGTACTGCTTCTCAGGCCCCGTGTGAGGCTCCGGGGATGAGGTGATGAGTACAGTAGGGTCCCACTCATGAAGATCCTGCAAACTAGTCATTTTCAGACAATGGTGACCTGCTCTTGCCTCCTCAGAGGGCTCCATAGTACGTGGCCCTTCTGGTGGCTGAAGCTCCTTGAACACCAACCAGCACAGTGTCCTATTCCTTCCCTACTCTAGACTAGAAAGAACCCGGACCCCTCTACATCCAGTTGCAGTCTGCTCTCTCAAATTTCCTCCAGCACGAAAGAGAAAACCACCTACCCAGTGGGCATTCATAGAATTCTCTCCTTAGAATTTGAAAACCTCATTTACAGATGAAGACATGGGGTTCAAAAACCGGTGTTCTCAAGGTAGAAAGAGAGTTAAGCTCCCCAGCCAAGATGAAAAGCCAGTGTCCTGCTTGGGACTTGAATGGCATTTCTGTTAATGCCACATTGTTTCCCCAAGGCTTGCTGTCCATATGGGGAATAAGAAAAGGCGAATAAACTTTATCCCTCCCTGGAGAGAAATTTTAGCAAGCCAGTCTTCAATGGGCATCATGAATAGCTAGTTGTTTTTATTACCCTCCTGCCACTGTAACCAATCAGCCTTTAAAATTCCACAGTTGCCATTTTTTGGTTGTTTTTGTCAGCTTTATCTGTATTTAAAAATTACACTGAGGTCTAGGAAAAAATTGCATCTTTATAAGTGTTAAGAATAAATAAAAATTAGAATATAATTCCTTCATTCTTCTTATTTTAACCTCTATTTTCTCTTTCTCTCTGAAGAATGTGGCAGTATGCATCTACACAGCAGAATTCAATCTTACCAAACTATCATCTTTTTCCGATCTGAGTATAAGAGTTTAGGTGTGTAACAACTGAATCTTTTATCTTAACGTGACAAAGATTAGTCATGAGATGCTTCTTGAAATATTCATCAATGTCTAATGCATGCAGAATATTGCTTAACATTCAGGACAATATATTCTTGCCTTTTCTTGAATTTTGCCTTTTGATTAAATGGCAGTGGTATTCAAGAAATAGAAACAATAATCCCTGAAAAACCACATATATAAGATAGATATTGATTCCATTTTAGAATAACAGCAAACCACAGCACTGCTGTGAAATTATCAAATTTGGGTTAGAAAGCGTCAAAGAATGAAGGCTGGGGAATTTATTGTATAATCAACATATTGCATCTTTGCAATAGCAGAGAAAAAGCATGTAGCAATTGCAGCTGAAAACATCAATGTAAATGTTATTATGCCTTCCCAGTTCTCAGTCATATTGGCTGCTGACATCTGGAGCGGTTGATTATCAGTGGCAAAGCAGGTCTGTTGTCTATTGGCTCGCCAGTGTCATATGACCCCACTGCCTGCACCCACGTAAATCACCGAGTGAACTGTTGTATGAAATCGTTCCTACATCCTTTGGTGAATTTGCAGTGTGACAGCTCACACCAGAAATATAGTGGATGCCTTCAGACCACATTTGCCCTTCCCACAATCCATTCAGGAAGCTGAGGTTCCTGAGCACCCCAGGACTCTTATTCTTATTGTCTCTAATTCACATGTCGGGTTTTGTGGGCTTGGTTTCCTCACAGGCACATCCCCTGAATCTTTATTTGCTTAGCCTGTCTTTGCATTTGTGCAATGTCTCTTTTTGAGACTTCATGATGAGCATTATGCTGTGACTCCAACTGCCTTTCCAGTTGTTTCTATTTTCCCAAATCTGATAAAGAGCTTAGCAACGTATTTCAGTCTTTGTGTTTGGATAACTTATGTGGTGAAGATGCAACAAAATCAAAATTGGAAAGACACTGAGACATCTTCTTACCTGAAAGGAAAAATACTACAAACTGCATCTGAAACTCTCAGTGTAAACAACACTTTGCTTCACAGATTTCTTATTTTCACAATACATAATAACATTTTCATGTGCTGATGGTGAGGGTGAAAAGCAGTATTACCTTTCCAGGAGACAATTTGGCACTATTGTGCATGAATAATTTGAGATATGTGCAAAAATGTACCTACAAGGATGTTGAAGCAGAAATATTTATAATAAAGCCAAATAGCTACTTATAATTATGTATATTTATAATTGTTCTATGTACTTATATATATTTATAATTATCATAATTATAATAGCAAAATAAATAAATGGATAAAAGATGGATAAATACAGAGATATGAAAATAACCCAGATATCTGTCCAAACATGAAATACTCTGCCACAATTACTGAAGGTTTTTGACATTATCTTTATAATTGTAAAGTAGCTTTCTAACCATTATATCAAACCCAGAGAACACTGATGATTTTTAGTACATATATGTTTAAAATATCTTTGGTATAGAAATCAAACACAAAAACAAAATAAGATAAATAAAGTCAAAAGACACACTGAGGAAAATGCTTGCAACACATATAATGAAAAAATATAAAAAGAGCTCTTACAGATTGATGCAAGAAGGAAGGACAGGAAGAAAAGACAAAAAAGAAGAGGATGCTACTAGATAAACAGACAAGGAGCATAAACAGGTAATTCATAAAAATCCAATGGCCAATAAGCAGATGAAAGGGTGCCTGGCCTCACTAATAATAATCAATGAAAAGAAAACGAATGCCATAATTAGATATTTTGCAGCAATGAAACTAGGAAAAAGACCAATAATATTCACTTACGACAAGGGAGTGAGGAAGCTGGTAGTGAGAGCACAAATTGGGGAGCATTTGGAAACACCTAAAATAATACATACATCCATAACAATAAAATATAATAACTGATAGCATTTATGGAATGCTTAGTATGTGCTCGGGTTAAGCGCTTGTACAGTTACATGTATTAAACATTTAGTCATTACAATCACCCTCTGAGCAGCACTGTGCACTCCACAATTCCAAAAGGCACAGTTCATACAGATTTCTATGTGAATGATGCCTCATGGAGCTATGCAAAGTTAGCTCCATGCTATGAGGTCAGACTTTAATTGTCCCCATTTTACGCATGAGAAAACTCAGCCCTGGAAATATTTTGTAACCTTCCTATGATCATAGCAATAATATGATAATGAGCCAGCTCTCTCTCAAAAAAAAAAAAAAGAAAAAAGAAAAAAGAAAAGGAAGAAAGGAAGAAGGGCAAGAAGAAAAAAGAAAGAAAGAAAGAGATAGATGAAAAAGAAAAGTCCTGATTTATAGCATTTGCCAATTTCTGTGGTATAAGTATTTCCTCCATGGCTAATTTCAGGCTACCAGTATGAGGTCACTGAGCTCAGAGATGGGAAAAGATGTACACAATTGGCTTTTGTGTGCCAGCCTCAGCACACTGCAGTTTGTATTAATAAGTAGTAGAACCAGGATACAAATTCAAGGAGTGTGGTTTCCAGAGCACATGCCATGACTCAAAATTCTATTTCTAGGACTACACAAAATCTATAAAATGCATGTGGCCAAAGTTATATGTAGAAGAATATTTGTAATGGAGAAAAGAAGAAAACAATCTAAAAGTTTGTTTATTCCTTTATCAGTTATTTACTGAGAGCCTATTATATACCAGTCACTAACTGTGCTGGTACTGGGGATACATCGGTGTAGCTGACCCGGATCCACAGAGCTTATAGTCCCATGGAAAGATAGAGGGGGGTACTTACATAGATTATAATTCATCTAACCGAAGGATATTATATAAATAAATAAATAAATAAATGTGTGTATATATGAGAAGATGCAAAGTTAAAAACTTTTAGCATAAATACCTCATGTGATGTTTTCATCTTTAAACTATATGTACATATTCCCTTTATAATTAACTTAGAAAATGAGATAAACATTATTGCTGTGCAATTGTGTTTGAAGTTGTAGTTTAAAAGAAAGTAGGTTACAAAACAGTATGTATGGTATGATTCCTTTTTCAATAAGAGATAATTTTGCATAAGAAAAATACCTACAAAGATATACACTGAATTGTTAGCAGTGGTTGATTAAGAAGTGCTTTTGTCTTCCTCTTTTTGCTTATTTTTATTTAACAATTTTTCTACTATGCGCATATATAGCTTTTACAATGAGAAAAATAAATGATATAAATTGTTTTTAATAACTGAAAAGAATAAGAGAAAAAGTCAACCAATGAGACCTCTGAATTTTTCTACATGAACAAGCTCAGAGCCATTTTTCTGCAGTAAATCCACTAGAAAGAATAAGCTTGTAGGGGGTCTGCTGTCCCTAAAGAATAAATGTGGAAACTCTAAGTTTGAAAGTACTATGATGATTGGCAGAATGTTTCCCTTTCATCTGGGCTCTTGCCTTCATGTAATAACAGCAGCTCCATGAGCTGATCCAACCCAAGGGAAAACGAAGAAAGAGCTGCCCAATGAACTCTATACATAAGACTACCTATCCCACTGGAAATCACTGTCAGGTTCAAATGAAATCACACACTTTACACATATTCCTCTGCTTCTACTTATCTTGCCAAAGGTCAACCTATGGTTTACATTCAGACCAATATGACGTGTCCAAACCATTGTAATTCTTAGAAAAATACAATGCACAACTAGCACACCAGAAAAACAACCACCCAGCAAGGGGAAAAAAAATTCAATAGCATTAGGATTGCTCAAGAAACCAACAAAAGCCAGGAAATTCAAAGTTAAGTTTTACACTCCCTCCTTAACTCCACACTATTGTGAAAGAGAAATAAAAGGCACAATGGTGTGTTAGGGGTGCAATGTCAGCAGTAACAGCACTTCCAGGCTTTTATTGACTTGTGTCATAACCTTAACATTCTATAAACAGGGGATTTGGCTTAACACCTGGGTTCTTTAAAAGAAAAATATCTTCTGGAAGCCTGGACAAGGAAAACCCAAAGAGATTTCCCAGTCTCTTAGGTATACACAGTAAATCATTATAGAGAGAGGAAACAGATAAAATTGTTAAGATTACAGCCTTTCTGGCCTCTTGGGAAAATAAATAATTACAACAAGAAATAGTATTTACTTAGGAGACCAGAAGAGACTACTCTTGGTTAATCTGGTCTACCAGCTAATTATTAGACACATTTGCTGGCAGGGCTTTACATTTAGGGAATAAAAGTATTGCTCAATGGTACTTAAAGGTGCTAATAGTTTCATGTCTTTTTTCTTAGTATTTGCCAGATACAGCAAATCATCTTTTTGAATGATCCATGCCTGAATAAACTCAAATTCCAGCCAGCTCAAGGATGACAGAAACATTTTTAGAAGTTTAAAAATAAGCATAGTTTCATTACTGGATATAAAACCTGGATTTCTAATTTTTTTTAACTTGGTAGGAAATGTTTATAAAAGAAGTTAAATAAGTGAGTTCAAAAAAACCTTTGTTTTCATGAAATGGCTTGGGTGAGATTGTGAGGGAGGAGAGGCTTTTCAGAAACCCTGGCACAAGAAGTTCCTTCCCATGGAGAGGGCCCTAAAACTCAGGAAGGAGATGTGGAAAAGCCTTAAGGCTTCACCAACCCCAAAGGACAGCCATCTCTGCTTCACAGTCATGATGAAAGCTTGGAACTCTCTGGGGACTATTAAGGTTTTCAGCCAGTGCATCCAAAATCAACCAAAGAATGATTTTGGAATCAAAATTCTTCTGGCAACAGAGAATAAAGTTCAAATGAGAGAAATAGTTTTCTATCTTCCTAACTTTGCAATCTGCACTTTAGTAAACTTCACTGGTCAGAACTTCCCTTAAGTGAGTAAAAAACATGCCACTCTAAGGCAAATTCTTGCCATGACCCTTGGCTGTAAAAGGATATGTAATGAACAAAGTAATAGTTACCAGTTATTAAGTTACCAGTTCTTATTTAATAAATTAAAGGAATTTTTGAGGTTGCTTTTTTAAAAATCAGATAAGAGATATGAAACTGTTTCAAATGTTTTTGGAGCATCTTTCAAAAAGATTATATGTTTTCCCTCTTGTAATGTTTTAATATGATAAATAACAATAGATTTGTTAAACTATCTTTGCATTTTTGGAGTAAACATTTCTCCATTCACACTCAGGTGGCCAAAAGTTAGTCACGTGATCCTATATAACTAAAAAGGAGGCTGGAAAATATATATTCTTTGTGTGTCCAAGAAGAAAGGGAAATGGGTTTGGTGAAGAGCTACCTCTACAACACCAACCAAACCATCTCTGGACCTACAAGAATACCAGGTGCCCAATGGCAGTTCCTGAAGGAAAGGGCAGATCAGTCCCTTTCTTCTCCATTACATCCCCAACTCAAAATAGTCAAGAAATAGAGATAATCTGGGGTTAGCGGGACTTAGTCAAACTTTCTTACCTCATAAGAACAGTGGTCAAGCTCACACCTCAAGACTCTATAATCATATCGAGAATACAGAAGGTCTATACTTTTCATTCCTCCATGAGCTGAGAGGGTACATACCACTACTTATATATCACATTATTGTTAGTTTTGTAACTATAAAAATGATATACAAGGTCTGTCCGGAAAGTAGCCAGCCATTGTTAATACAATGAGAACACTTACATGGCTGGATACTTCCCTGATAGACCTTGTACATTTTCACATATTTCATGTTATCCAATAAATCAAGTGTATAACTAGTACAGACACCAAATTATGCATTTTATTTTTCAAACTAGAAACAGAAACCAAAGGTAAAACAGCAAAACATTCAGCTGAAAAAGTGAACAATCTCGTTTTTAGATGTTTTAAAATTGCTACTATGAACTGAGTGAATATTGTATCCAAAGGTACAGTCCATCTAAACAGAAGTGTGGTGGGTAGGGTCTTGTTCCTCTGCCCTACCCGGAAAGTATTTGTGTGTTTGGCTTCTTCAGGCTACAAAGGGCACTCAGTACGGGGATGCCCTGCCTTTCATGCAGCATTCTCAATTTGATTGATCAGCGAGATCTTACAGAGACCGAACGATGTCCAAGTGACATTGTACAAGGTTAGACTGAATGCCATTGATCGTTACAATCCCTAAATCCACTGATACACACCTCCAGCTAATTGACTTAGATCAAGGCATGTGACTATCCTATGATCTAGGATGGCAAAAAAGTAATTTCAGATTTTCTGTGAAATATTTGAAGAAGATTTTTTTCACTTTCTATTGTAGAAGGTTGAAGGAAAGAAACATTTGAAAGTAAAAAAAAATACAAATGACAATTGAATTTCAGAGATGATTCTAAACCAGACATTTTAAAGCTCTTCTTTGCCACTGACTTTCTCTCAAACTTGGTCTTTTCTCTTCTCAAGCACTGAGAAAATGTCTATAATGCCTTGAATGCCCCAACTAGCCCCCCCAGAACAACCCTAGAAGAGGTACGAACTGCTTCTATTTTTCAGACAAGAATTGGGGAATAGAGGTGTCAAATGTAGTGCCCAAAGTCACCCCATACCCACAGGGTGAACCAGGTCTCAAGCTCAAGCTCTCTGACAGACCCCATGGCCACGTTCAACACCACGGTGCCCTCCCTGTGCTGTCAGGCATTTGATTCAAAAATGAAGCTCATAGACTCGCCTTTCTCCTTACTGCATTTGCTTAGTATGAAACCTAATGTTCACGTGTCCTTTTGTTTCCCAGGGACAACAATAGAAACTTTGTGTTCTCTATCTTATAAAGAACCTGGAAATCCCACACTTCTTACATAGGAGCTCTTCAGATTCCAGGATTCCATTACTCCCTACCGCGGCTACTGCCACCACCCGGGTCCACCACGGTCTCCGGCCTGGATTACTGCAGCACCCTCCTAACTGGGTTGCCCTACGCCCTCCCTTCCTTCTCCCCACTACAGCCTATTCTTAGCCAGACATATCCTTTTAAACCTAAGCCAGATTGTGTCGCCACAGTGCTCAGAACTCTCCAGGTCCACCAGCAAATCAAAACCACAATGAGATACCACTTCACATCCACTGGGCCGGCTATAGTCGAAAAGATAGTAACATGTTGGTGAGGATGTAGCAAAATTGAAACTCTCATACACTGCTGGTGGGAATGTAAAATGGTACAGCTGCTCTGGAAAACAATCTGGCAGTAACTCAAAATGTTAAACATTTCTATTTCTCACCTAGGAGGGGAATTTCAGGATAGTTTGACTTGTCTCCTCCCAGCCCCCTTTTATCTCAATAAAGCTGTTATTTATTATAATAAGAAGAACAAAAATCTCCTCTAGGGCCAAGCACAGAACGTGGCAAGTAGTAGGTGTTCAATAAATATTTGCTGAATGAATCAGTGGGGGGGGGGGGGGCGGGCTTCAAGTAGACCAAATTCATCTCATGGGTGAGCAAGCAGAGCTCAGCCCTGGGTCTCAGGTCTTGACTTCGTGATGTGGCTCTCCAAGAAGACTTCACTTTCATCTTGCAGCCTGGCCCTCTGCTGGCCACCCACCTTTGTCCACTCATGTCCCATGAGTCATCTGTCCTTCATGAGGACAGAGGCCACAGTTGCAGCCCCACAACCCCCAGCCCGGTTCTCAGTGCTCAGTGAACTCTTACCAACTTAATGCCTTTATGTGAAACCAATTCCATATTTATTTACACCTACTTTCTTTACTAAACACCTACTTTATGCCAGGCAACATAGAGGATCCTATGGGGAATGTAAAAATGTTAGCAGGTTTCTGAATTGTTTGACTTGTTATTACAAGTGTGTATCACCTTTGTAATATAAAAATAAGTAATTTTTTTAAAGTTCAAAATCATGGTCTCTTTTGGATATTTGAAAGAAAAAAAAAACGATGACTAACTCAGAAAGTCTGCCATCAATAGATGGTAACCACAGATTCGAACATAAATAATTTGGATACAAGCCAGGATGTGCTAAGTGGCAGAATGGAATGTATTAAATATGAAATGCATTTCCGAGCCTGAACCTTGGCTCAGCTACATACTGTGTAAATTGAGATAGGCTGCTGGGCTATTTGAAGCCTCGGTTTCCACATCTGTGACACAGGGATCTTAATACTGCTACCTACTTCAGAGGGCTGTTGTGAAGATGAAATGGGGCAACCAATGTAAAATTCTGCAAATTGTCAGTGTTATATTCGCAGTGGTATGAAGAGGTTGAGGAGACTAGGTAAGGTGATGGCCCTGGGTCTAGGGCTTCAGGGAGGTTGTAGATAACCCCATGGTCTCTGGAGTCAGATCATGTGGGGTTCCAATCCTGGAGTGGCTGTTTCCTAGCTTTGGGAGTTTGGGCAACTTTCTTCTCATCAGACACATTTTCTTTTATTGTTAAATGGAGAAATTAAAAGCACCCACTTTATAGGGTTGGGGGCGAGAATTTATTGAGAAACTGGTGTGTTATATGTTCAGCAGATAGTAAGCTCTCCATCAATGGCAGCTGTTACTCAAGTCCTCATCCTTAAGAGGGAGCTGTGCCAAGCACTTTTAAAAAATGGGTAAAAAGACAAGGTACAAAACAACATTCTAACCAGAGAGAGGTACACACACCACAGTGCCCTGTGGAAAAATTGTCAGCCTCCTAATAATAGCTCATCATGATCGCATCCCGCAACTATCTTCTGAAGATAAAGTTTTCCCTTCTGTAGCTGGTTTGAAATATCTTACAGAGAACATTTTAGAAAGCTCTCTGGAGATTTGGCAGCCCCTGTGTTTCTCTGCAATGGGCTATTGGAAACTCCACTGTAAAGCTGATCATCATTAAACAAATTGTAGCCTTACACTACAAGAATGATGTGAAAGATGGGGACAGTATTCCTGTCTGTCCAGACTCAGTGGGACATTGAAAGACCTGTGCTAGGTTCCAGAAGAGGAGAAAACCAACAAGCTCTGGGCAGCCAGAATCTGTATTCGAACTCATATTAGTTAGAGGGTTTGGGTCACCAAACCCACCACTCCTCATTCTCATCATATATTCCTGTATTAACTAAATTATGAATTCTCTGTCTATTTCCAAGGTTCCCAACTTTAGTGTGGTTCAGAATGACTCAGAGAGCCTGTGAAAATGCAAATTGCTGGGCCCTACCCCCAGAGTTTCTTATTCAGTAGGTCTGGGACAGGGCACATTTCCATCCACTTCCCAGGTGATATGATCCTGCCAGTCTGCGGAACACACTTAGAGAACCAGTTACCTGTCCTAACAAACAGCTGTTTTGGAAAATAAAAAAACTTTAAGGCTGCTTTTCCCTTTGAAAGAACTCTGACAGTAGTAGAGCCTTTTGGATAAAGTTCAATGCACACAGCTTGGGAAGAGTCGAA
Source organism: Lemur catta (assembly GCF_020740605.2). Lineage (NCBI taxonomy): Eukaryota > Metazoa > Chordata > Mammalia > Primates > Lemuridae > Lemur > Lemur catta. The sequence goes on from NC_059135.1 coordinate 50,554,749, forward strand.
GGGTGGACCTTCAGAGGGGCCCTGAGTCAGAAGCTGATCGGTTGCAGCTGCTCTGATGAAATATCCCATAATCAGTGGCTGCTTGTCTTCACAGACCTCCCTTAGCACAAAGGGTTCCCAGCCCAGCCGCCTGCTCCCAGCTTCCTGGAGCAGAGCCACAGCTGGCCCCACTTCCCTCTGCGCAGGGGACCCGTGGGCGTGGCGAGGACCTGAGCAGCCTGGCCTCAGGGGTGGGCTTCCTGCCCACTCCCTCCCACCTCCTGACGTCAGCTCTCCTCTGGCACCAGCCTACACTGCCTTAAGGGCAACTGCTGGAGGTTTGGTTGCCATGACAACTGAGTCTGTGTCTACCAAGGGATAGAGGAACCCTGGTGTGTGATTCCATGGGTGGGCTGCACCATTTCCATTTCCCCAAATGGCAACTGTTTCATCACTAGGAACTCCTTTTACATTAAGCGCTTTTCCATCCAGGAATGCCACCTTACAATGCAAACAGTCCTGGGGAAGAGTGTGAATTCCTTTATCAAATGGAGCCTGGCACCGGCCTCAGAGTCTGAGAGATTGCCAGACCTTACCCAGGGAGGAATGCTGACAGCAGTAACTTGTCTCCTGCAGGACTGCCCAGAAGTCCGGCTGTGAGGTCCTTGCTGAGGGTGGAAAGGAGAGTGACTGCGGCCACACCGAACCGAGGTTGGGAGCAGTAGTAGCTCTCCCTACACATGGTGATATTTTTTAAATCTCACGATCAAAAAGCTGAAGACTGGGGATGATCGCCAAACACCTTGCAAGTCTGCCCGCCGAAAAGCGACTGAAAATGAAGAAATATCCTTTGCGATTGGAATCCTACTGAACAGCCCAGTTTGTTGATGTTTCAGGACAAATGCACCTTCATGGACTAGCATTTTATTTTATATTTTATTTTGCTGTCAGCTATTTCAAGATCTTGAGTCGGGTTACACATAAAAGAACTAGAGCCAGGATGTTTGGGAAATTAACAGATGATATTTAACAAACATTTTGACGGGTCATAAAGAAACATCTGCAGAGAGTCTGGGAGCATGAGTTGTGCGCTGGAGAAAGGAGGCTCCTCTCCAGCAGCTGCGTTAGGTTACAGGGCTGCGCGAGCTGAGCCTTCAAAACAGAGGGCAGCGCAGTTCAACGAGTCCCCAGCAGGGGGCACCCTTTTGCAGTAAACTCTCTCATTTTTTATAGCTTTGCTTCTCAGCAGCAGACCTTACAGATAAGTGGCATTTGATTTCTCTAACCCCCTGTTTCCTCCTTCAAAGCAGACACTTCCCTCTAGAAAGGAAGAGAGCCTTCCTCCCATCGCTTATGAAATGGACATTTTGATGGGAAATGGCTCTTGCGGCCTGGATTGGAAGCAAAATCTGAAGAAGGAAGGCAGTCCATGAAATTAAAACATAGATTACGAAGACGCTTGAATACAAGCCCACAAAGTTTAAAGACAGTCTTGCCTGATTTTCATGACAAACTCAAAGAGCACAAGGAGTCCCTAGATTGTCTCTTAAAAGTCTGAGTCCGTAGTATACACAGGCAGCATCAGTATAAAACTGGCCTCCTGTTATTTAATTTCTCAAGAGTCAACTGTGTAACTTGGCAGCTTGTGCCTGCGTGGAAAGCACCTCGTGTTCTCCTGGCAGTTCATAAATAATCACAATAAATAATTCTGTGAAACAATCAGTCCTGCTGGAGACGATCCTAGAACATCTTACAAGGGAATAATTCAGAAGTAGACAACAGTGTTCTCTCAAAACCAGGATCCAATATCCCCAGCCACTGATATCTAAACATTTTAAATAACCTATTTCTTTTGTCTTTTGAATAAAATTAGACAGTTTAGCTCATTACACTCACACTTCACAGCTCTGTAGATACATTTGGGCAATATTCTCATTTTAAACTTGTCGTGGATTTTGTAATTTGATAGCTGTTTTTTTTTTCATTTTCTTTTAAAGATTTTCTTGCTGGAGTTATTGTCTGGCAGGATTTCACTATTCACAAGGCTTTGCTCCTCACACTATTTTCAGCCACGTTTTAAAAGCCAATTCACTTTAATCAAACTTCTACAGAACTTAGGTAGTGTCTGCCACCTAGACGCTGTAGAAATTTTAAGTCTTTTAAGCTTGTGAGGTAGATAGTATTATTATGTGTTGTCACAGAGGGGTAAACTGAGGCACAGAGAAATTGAGTAACTTGCCAGGATACATAAGAAATAGCACATTTCCCAGTGAGGATTTGAACCCAGGCAGTCTGGAACCAACATCCAAGTACTAAACCACCATGCTATGTTATCCTTAGTAGGCAAGGGGCATTAGTAGTTGTATACAAACTCAACTAGCAAATAGCTGTTTTAATTAAATATGATAACCTACAGAAGGTATCTTGTTCTTGGCACAGAGGAGATACTAGATTAAAATTGGGGGTGGGTGAAGAGGATTAATGTATGTATATATATTGACCTATATACATTTAGTGAAGTGATTGGGAGCACTGGTTTAAACAGAGTTAGGATATTTTCAGCTCTTTCCATTGCCTTACTCAACTGACTTAATCACACTAAACTCAGCTTCTCCATCAGGGAATAATACTAGTAGAGTCTTCCTCAAAGAGTTGAGGTCAGGATAAATGAAATAAGGTATATAAAAACAGCACAGTGCCTGGCACAGAATAAAAGATTATGTTTCTTCCCTTCAGTTTCATTTAGACACAGTTTTATTTAAAGACTTAGTCTATAGTACCATACAAGAATAAATATTTACTCAAATGTTCCCCCAAAGGAGGCCAGTCAAGGACCAAGTTCAACTCTTTCTGGAGAGACACAGAAGCATTTGGTAATCAACATTGATTGAGGGTTTTAAAAGGAAAAAAGATTAAGAGCACTATTAGAAAATCAGTTATGGACTGAGATTTGCAAGGTTTACAGAGCTTCAAGTTCAATACTCCTCCTCTGTAGCCAATGCTGTTTACTGTATGCAGGAGAAAGCTGGAAACTCTGCCCTTGGCAGGCCCAGAGGGTAAAGGAATCAAAGAGGATGCGCTCAGAGGGACCACGGCGAGGGCAACAGAGGGGAAAGTGGGTGCGACCCCCTCCCTCCCTCTCCTTCTCCCTCTCACACCCCCATGCTAGCACCTCTTCTCTCCCCCTGGCCTGACTCCGCCTGGCCACACCCTCTCCTGGAGCAGCTGTTGAATGGTGAAAGAGCACAGTGAGCTGCCTGTGCTGCCAGTGGCTGTGACAAAGGCCAGGTGGCCTCGGTGAGTGACCAGGGTGATCATGGCCTGAGATGGAGAGAGAGTGACTTCCCTCAGACCACCTTAGGCATGTAAGGGCCAGGCACATCTTTGCTGAAGGGCTGCCTTTGCTACAAGGAGAGGAAAACAATATTTAATCCTGAGATCTGTGTTTCAGACCATCGTGTGAAACATGGTTAGTGACTCCACATCAGTCTAGGTAGTCCTTTCTGGTGGTCACATACCTTGCTGGGAAGTAGTACTGTGTGCTGTCTTCCCGGCATTCTTGTGGACTCCATAGGCAACTTTAAGATAAGATTTAACATTTGCTATTGGTTTTTTTTTTTTTTTTTTTTTTTTGCCATTTCTTGATGGCTTCCTTCTCACCCAAACAGGACTTTTCACTGATGAGGAGGATATGATCACATAATTCCCAGATACATAAAGAAGAAGAAAGTATATAAGAGATCCTGGTGCTGAGGGTGGGGAGGTAGAAATGATGAAAAATACCAGGATACTCTAACAACTGCCAAATAAACCTGGATACTCTGCTCTGTGATGTGTGTCCCTATGTTTGTACATCCCAGGGGCCCCCAAAGGACAGTTGTAGATCTTTTATCAAAACAGCAAGAAATAAGTCCCAAAGAGATGTCACTATACAACACATGTATTCATTTACATATTTCAAGCTCCCATTGTGTGTCCAGCCCTGGGCCAGGAGCCACAGAGAGGAATGAGGCACAGTTCTTGCCTTCAAAGAGCTTGCAGGGACCAGCCTTCACACGTCATGTGCAGAGAGTGGTGACATAGCATATCAAGGATGCTGTGGGTACCAGAAGGGAGCTCAGGGAGGGGCCCCTAACTTAGCTGAGGCTACTCCCTCCCCCCTAAAAGGCTTAGCAAGCCATCTGACCCTTAACAAACCCAGTGGACCCAGAGTAGGGAGCAGGGCAGGGCATGGTTCTGGGCATCAGGAACTGCACTGAAGCTCGAAAGCACGTGGGATGATTGGAAACTGCAAGGAGCAAAGCTTACTCATGGGGAAACCACGAGAGATGACTCAAAAGGGAGACAAGGGCCAGATTGTAAAAGGTCTTATAGCCTATACTAAAATGTGAGAATTTTACACTCCAGGTGAAAGGAAACCACTAAGGTATAAGTTTGAGAGTAATATAATGAGATTTGAATCTCAGAAAAATCATTCTGGCAGGTGTCCAGGAGCTTATCACCAAGGGTGACGTGATGGTAGAAAGACCCTGACTGTCTGGCTCACGCTACAGCTCCTTTCCCAAAGTGAGTACTCGTTTTACATTAAGCAAAAGTCCCAGCAGGCCAAGCCCATAGGAGCCAACGGCTCTAACCCTGACCTCTCCTCCCTGTGGTAGATTAAGTAGGACCACAAGTTATTTGCAGGTCTTCCCATTAGAGATGGAGTCCATTTTCCCACTCCTTGAATCAGGGCTGGCCTGTGACTCACTTTGACCCATAGAATGTGGCAGAAGTAACATTGTGAGATCTCCAAGCCCAGGCCTCAAGAGATCTTGCAGCTTCCACTTTCACCCTCTGGGAATACCACTATCACCATATGAAAGGCCCAGACCAGCTTCCTTGAGGATGAGACTGAGTAGAGAGGGAGGCCCAAACAGCAGTTTGCTCACATATGAATGAGACCATCCTGCCAGCCTCCAACCACCCCACCAGCCAACTGTAGCCACACAGGTGACCCTGCGCAAGACAAGCAGAACCATCTAATGGAACCCAGCACAAATGACAAAATCAAGAAATTAATGGTTGTTGCTTTATACCACTATCTCTTAGGGTAGTGAGTTACACAACAATAAACAAATGGTCCTCCTCTATGTTGCAATTTGTGAAAACTGGCAGGAACAACAAGTTGTCCAGGTCTTTGGTGGAATGAATCCTGTCTGGAGGGTAAATATACTCCATGTCCTTTGTGGAGAAAGAGTTTCTGCTGGGATTGTCTGAGTATCCTTCCCTCCAGAGTGCCAGTTAGAGTAGCTGACTTTCTCTAACTTACATCTAACTATAAATGCACTGCCCTGATGGACGGGACGTCGATATTAATTAATAATTTATAATATGGTCAGACTTTTTCACATGTGATCACAACTTTAAATCTCAAGAAATGCTCCTGCAGATTGCTGAAAAACAGCTTTTCCTTCAAATTCTAACTTTAAAAAAAAAGTTATCTTAGTCTCTCAGAATAGAACTTTGGGAAAGTGTGTGAAGAAGTCAAACCTGACTAGAAACGCCATTTTTCTCATCAGTGCAGGATGCCCCTCCTGGAGAATGTAGCTTTCGCGTGAGCAAACCCCACTGTGGGGACAGACAAGGAGAAGATAAAATGACCTCGTATTCACAGCCTCTCCCATAAACCACTCAGATTCCATGTGGTGTGAAGTGGGGGTGGGGGAGGGGCACTGAAACAGGCCCTGGAAACCAAGCTGATATTGTGAAATTCACAGCATCTAAATTCTTGAATATACATCAAACAGAAAAGCCTCACACTTGAACTCATTCTCAACCTGCAGGAATTCTTTGTAAAATCCTACCATGACTTATCTTTGCTCCATACATCTAAAAGTTACATTTCTATCTCCCTTCTGTCACCATATCATGCCAAAGCAGCTAGACAGATTTTTATCGAATTTAGAGGATATGTTTAGGATGTCTCAACTTGAAAAAACAGCCCATGCGTCTTGCAAGCATGAAAGTCACTTTGGGAGGCCCCTGCGGGCAAGTAAAAATGAGCTATGAGAGGCACTGGTAGCTACCAATCAGAGACGTGCCAGAGAATTCAAATGCTAGGGCCAGAGAAAACAAAGCAGGGTTTCAAATGTGAGCCCGAACCAGGACTCATTAAGGCTTCTCAACAGCAGGTGTCAGTTCTAGATGGAGCTGCTTCTCAGGAAGCTACATTGGTAATGTTCTCCAGCATGGCCAGTAGCAGGGATTTATTCATTTAATGAGGGTTAAGGATTCTTCCCAGCAACCCAGGGAAGACCAATGAGTGTAATGGATACATATGGGCAGGGCACCTTGGGAGACTTTTTGGAAACAAAGTTATATTCGAAGCTGAATTAAAATATGCTCCCCTGAGGGCTCACGGCAGGCATTTAATAAACAGCACTTGAATGAATGAAGGAATGATTGGATGCACCCATGAATGAATGAATGTTGTCTGGGGAGCTGTGAAAGGTAGAAAACTGAAGGGAAGCTTCTGACAATACCCTTCACAGAGAGCCAAACCTTGTTAGCCGAGCTTTACGTTGAATGGCATTTTTGGTTTCATTACCTAATAGAGTGTTGGGCATTTTCAAACTACATTTAAAGCACCCAAAATATAAAACTATGGCTTTAAAAGGCAAAGATTATACTGCTTCTGTAAACACTTTTCATAAGAACTGTTTACCTCTCGCTTAATATTGGCAATGCCACTGTTCCTGCAATGAATTGACAAAGCAGTTCAATACACCTCATTTAGAACCATTATGGGGCATTTCATCAAAGATCTGGTTATGAATGTCTCCAAAGGAAGGATCAATGAGGTTTTTATTATGGTTGAGAGAGATTTCCTTTAAGAAAAAAAAATCCCTATAAAATGAAGGTGACTGAAATAAAGCATGACCAAAGCAAAGACATGTTCCATTTTATTTCACCAAAGGTAAACATAATTTTTATTTTTACAATAGTCTATTCCCACATATATTATCCATGTAATTGTTTATGTTCTAAAACCCACTTGGTAGCAGTTTCACAAGCGGCAGAGATAGGCTATTCTCAGGAGTTTGTGCTCTGGAACTGCTTTAAAGAGAAAATGGCACTGTAATTAGGACATCTGGTACATTAGCAATAAAGCACCCCTTGGAGGGCCAGACAGGCCTGTCGCTTACCACACTCCTCTCTCCTGGAAGAGTGTTAGAGTGAGGTTCTGGAGGCTCATACATTGCTACAATTGGGTCAAGGTTTCCCTGCCTTGTGGTCTTAATTAAAGATCCCATGAAACACGGTACATTTAAGTATTTATTTGTATATTTTCTTTACACAAAAGTCATTAATTTTGCTTTAATGTGGTTCTATTTAGTCCCAGATAGTTTTCTAATTTGATAAGGAAAACATTTCTAATTGGCTTTAATATTTTTCCTTATTTTATACCTGCCTAGTCAGTGATTTGAAGGAAGCCAAATAACATTTTCAGAAATATTCAGTAGAACATGAAGGGTTTATTGCACAGATAAAAAAAAAAAAGTATTAACAGATCCAGATGCTCTCATTTCTTTTCATTGTATCTTGCATCAACAAAATCTCAGTGCTAAAGCTACTATTTTAAGTGACACTTTGCAACAAGTTATAAGTATTGTGAACTATATTAGTGCAAATACAACACAGTATCATCAGTTTCCTAACATGCTAAAGTTGAAGGATGAGGTATTCATTGTGGATTGGCTGTATCATTCTAAAGTGTGTTGGCTATCACAGGGGTAGGTGTTAGCCAAAATTTTATCTCTGTGAGAACAGATAGTTAAATTTTAGGAAGAACAGAATTAGCAATGTGAATTATTGAAAGGAGATTTCTATAGGAAGGCAGCATTTCTGTGTGTTATCATGTCAAATCAAAATGACTTGAATATTTCTTTGCAAGGTAAAACTAAGTCAATATATGATATGTGGCAAAAAATCCAAGCATTTCCAAAAAAGCTATTTTTTTTTCAAAACACTTCTTCAAAAGGAAATTTTGGGTGAACATTTTCCCCAGTTAGCAAAGGTCATTGATGAGCAGGATGATATATGCCAATCATTTGAAGAATACACAGCTGTTATAGACCTATTAATTGGAGAATACAATAAAGGGTCCACTGACTTTGAGAGTCATGACATCACAGTCAAGTTAGCATTTCAGTCTCACCTAGTCGATATCACCAAGTCACCTAAAAAACTACGGGTGAAATTGAGCTCACAGCAGATGATATTTTAAAGTCATTGTTTGATGCTGAAATATGGAAAAATGCAGTAGAATACCCACGCCTTTGACAACATGCCCAAAAAAGCTTTCTTGGTTTTCAACCACTTTTTGCTGCAAATCTACATTCTCCTACCTAACCCGACTCAAGATGCCCTTAAGGTCACAAATGACAGACACCCATCTAGAGGATAAACTGAAACTGCAGACCTAGACCCTGCAGCCAAATATTCAAGTGCTTTCCAACAAAAAGCAGACACAACAAAGTCATTAAAAGATTAGTTAACTTTAAAATTAATAGATAGTTTTCATTTTTTGACATTATTAAGTACATAGTAGTTAGATTTTTACAAAATAGTATACATTTTTAAGTATATCAAATTGAAATCTCTTGAATGCGGCCTTATTTGATTACAGCTAAATTAATGAGACCTTCCAACATGAAAAGTTTCCCCACCCCTGGTCAAGGTTCTTTGGGAACAAACTGGAGAAACAGACTCTGGCTAATTCAAGAAACAGGTTATGGGAAGGATACTGGAGTAGCTCATGGAGAGGAAGGAAGAGAAGAACAGGGACCCAAACAGTACCAGTGGTCTCCCTATCAGAGCCCCAGACTCAGCTCCACAAACCTTCAATTTTTCAAAATAGGGAATTTGATTAGCCCAGTTTGGCTCTAGAGTCTCTGCCCATGAACCAATCAGATGTGGTCAAAAGCTAGAGAGGAAACCACAGACAGGGTTGCTGAGGGCACCATGAGCTGCACACCCCTTCCCCCCTTGTGTCTACTGCACTCTAGACTTGTATCTTGTATTCACTAAGTCACTTTGATTGTATCATATCTACCAATGGTAAGTGCTTGCATTTTTTCAGGATAGGCTCAAAAACAATGACACTACCAGGTATTTATACAGAGTTTTGCAGTTATAAAATACTTGGCATACATTATTATGAAGAGCACATTCTCATAAATAGTAAAATCCATTATTTATTGAAAATCTCCTAGTTTTCTGATAGTAAATTACCACTTATTGTGTGCTTGCAATGTGCACGACTAGTGCTAAGCACTTTGAGTAGATTATCTCTAATCTTCACAACAAACTAGCAGGTTTGTATTATCATCAGGTTTGTCAGAACATTTCAAGAATAAAGTTAAATAATAAATACAAAACTTACATTATATCTCATATATACATTCATTTAACCTTTCCAAGACCCTGTCAAAATCACAAGTATTCACCGTACACAGTTGAGGATACCAAGACCCAGACAACCAGGGTATCTGCCCCATACCTAGAAATGGTGACTGCTCTTCATCTAACTGCTGTCCAGTGCCCTCTACAATATAAGGCCAATAGAGCTTGAGTGATCTATTCATAGAGATATTTCTAGAACTTTGCCTAGGCAGGCAATAGTTGGTAGGATCAGGAGTAATTACGGAGATAAATTCTAACTGGGTTGACTTTTCATTTTGTTTATTATCTTTGGGAGAGGGAAATGAATTAATTAGGGTACTGTCTAAACTGCCATGACTAAGAGACCAAAAGTTAGGTGACTTAATTTCCCTCATACCTAAGAGTGTGGAGTGAGCAGGCCAGGACAGACAGGGCAGTCCTACCATCCTGCATCTGTGGCTTCAAGTTATCACCATTTTCCAGCAAGTAGGAAAGAGAAAGAGGGACATTTAGGAAAGATACCTTAGGCTTTAAGGCCCAGAATTTGTACAGTCTCACTTTAGCTTACATCCTATTGGCTCAATTTAGTCACATGGCCACACCTAGCTTCTGGGGAAGCTGGGAAATACACTCTAGCTGAGCAGACACGTGCTCTCCTAAAACTTTGGGGGTGCTGTTTCTAAAAGGGAGGAGGGGAACATGGAAATCAGGAGGAAAGTAACCATTTCTGACACAAGGAGTCACGTGTTCTTTCTTTAAACAATGAGAATTTGAAAAAAAAAAAAAAACTACCCATAATCAGAGGCAGATCTAGGTTTTCTGGGGTCTGAAACTTATGCAATCAGGGTAGGGGCAAGAGGAAAGATCCTTTTTAAGAAAAATAATACAAAAATATCTAAATTTTGGAAATGTTGCAAAAACATATGCCCTTACAAACACATTGCTAAGCCCCTGCCAAGGCTTGGAATGGGCAGTTCTGTAAAAGTGAGAAGCCCGGAAGCTTAAGCCTCTGTAGCTTCAGGGTCAATCAGTATCTGCCTGCAACAGTTGCATTTTTTTAACTTCTGTTCCTACAGACTTGTGATCCCATAAAAGCTGTTACTTTGTGTCTGAAATAAATGGCTGGGTCAATGACAGAAACAGTCTGATTTTTATGGAAGCCAGTTCAGTCTCTCTGCCTGGCAGCCCAGCTGGTGGCTGAGAAGTCTTTAGTGAGCGATACTTACCAGTTGGTCTCTGCCTGGCCATAAATAATTACTCATAGAAAGCAAATGGGGATGTTTGTTTGATTGTTTGTTTTATTTTGTTTAAGCTGAATCGGAGGAGCTGGATCCCATTCCTAACAATTCCAGCCAGCACTGTGGCCTCAGCAGGGTGGAGCCAGTATCCTCAGTGGGCCTCAGGTCCAGAATCGGGCAAATGAGGGGCAGAGCTGGATGGTGCTCAGACCTTATACTAGAGGGAAGATTCTGGTGGAATCTTAGTGAAATGTGCTCTGACCTGCTCCACCTCATGGGCCTGAGCCCAAAGAAAAACAATCTATCATTACAATGGCCACTTAACCATTTGCCCAGAGCAAATGGCAAAGTATGGCAAGCACAATTTTACTAAAAATATACCTTCAGTGGGGGAGAGAAAGCTGATTGCAGGTGTTCACTCTTGTGGGAATTGCACTTCTCCATGAGCTATTTCTAAATGTGACAGTTCTCAGCACGGCTCACTCATTTCATTCATTCATCCCATGACCCTTTCTTTTTACCTGACAGAGCAGGTAGGATAGGACTGAGGATATGTACAAGGGAAGGGCATTGACATCAAGGGTGTACACACACACTTGCAATGCAGGCAAGAAGGGCTATGCCGGAGTTATGCATAGAGCCAGGGGGACTTGTGCATAATCTGGAATTGGGGGTGGGAGAGAGGTGCTGCATCAAGGGAGGATGTTTGAGATTAGTCACCATTAAGTTTGCATCTCTTCCTAGGTCATCAGGCTAGAGTGACTGCTCCCTTATCAGAGGACTGGGTCTCTATCTCGTATGATACCAATCACATGCCCCTGCATGGCAGTCTACAATGCCCTTCTCTCTCCCATTGTAATACAAAATGCAGAGGACGATGGGAGGAATGCAAGCAGATATGTGTGTGGAAAGAACACTATTATCTATTAAGCACCTGTTTTTAAGTCAGGCAATTTACATATTCTGTTTCATATGAATCATTTTCTAAAAAAAATCTCAGTGAGGAAGATAGTAGCCCCATTTCACAGATGAGAAAACTAAGTTTAAAAAAAAAAAAGGTTTGAGAATGTATCTGGGCTCATGTAACCAGTACTGGTAGAGTGAAGATTTGAGATTGGTCATCTCTGACTGCAAAGCCAATATACTTCCCAGACATCAGACTTACTCATTTTTCTTTTACCCCAAAGTACACAGGGTACTTGATTACTATTTGTTAATAACAGAATCTTTCTGCTGAAACATCAGTCTCACTGAACTTTTCTTCTTGGGCCTTGTTTAGATTAGTAACAAGAAAATCTACCACACTGGTTTCTTCTGATAGAGACATCTGTCAGTTCAGAACAGTGATGTAGACTATTTGGCAGCAGTCATTAAATAGTGATCACTTGGCAACAACATTGACCTTAGCTACATTGAAAAAAACATTGGCAATTAAATACTGCAGAATATTATTAACATGTCACCAAGCCTACTGGGAAACCTGTGCTCTGCACTTTCAGTTCTTAAGAAAGTACAAACCAAAAAAAGAAAAAAGAAAAGAAAAGACCAAAAAAAAAACCCAAAAAACCAAGGTCATTATTACTAGAAGTGTTTTTGCCCACATAAATTGATTTCTGTGTTGATTGGCAGATATATGGTTTCATTTGGCTAGTTGTGGTCATACCAAAAGCAAATTTTCTTTTTACCAAATCCTATTATATTTCTTATTACTGGGATATGGGAAGTTATCACCTACTATTTCCTACTTAGTGTTCTTAGAAGAGAATCATCTATCTTCCATTCTAAGCAAAAGTAACTAGACATATTTTTTAGTTAATATTAATATTCCTGCCATGAAGTTCCATGTGGCTATTATAGAAATAATATAAAATAGATTATTGAGAATTTAAAAAAACCCACTTGGTCGTAACCCACATGATATATACTGTTCTCACCACTGATGTTAGACTAGCATGACTCTAAGCTGATATAGGATTTTTGGTCTATGCACAAAAACCAGCAGCTCTGTCTTCTGATGCTCTTTCTAAACTCTTATCTCAGCCCCAGAAATATCTAACTTTGCATTAAATATTTGAAATAACTTATTTTAACAGTCACAGTTCTATTGGAATTTTTAACTCATTTTTAAAAATTAAAATCTTTAGAAAACTAGGATCTTCATCAGCATCCCTGGACTCTACCCACTTGATGCTAGTAGCATCCATCTGCCAGTTGTGACAACAAAATACATCTGTAGATTTTGCCAAATGTCACCTGGGGGCCAAAGCAACCCAGTTGAGATCCACTGCTCTAGACCTACCTTAATTTGCCCAGTGATTCCTTAGCCTAAATATCAGTCTCAGATATGCCCAAGCCTGCTTTGGAAGTGTCAATTTTGGAAAAGGCCACACTTTCTTGGGAGGAATCTTGGTTCACCAGAAAGAGCACGTAAGCTTGAACACTTGGCAGATTTAGGTTTGAATCTTGGTTTTGCCGCTCATTCACTGGGGGCCCTTGGAAAATATTTTTAATTTTTCTGAACCTCATTTTCTCAATTGTAAATGGGAATTTCAATGCTTGTTCCACAGTAAGTGTTAAATAAGCAGTGTATGAAAACCATGACACAATGCCGGGCACACAGGAAGAGCACAATAACGTTAAGTCCCTCTTACTAATCATGGTACCAAAACTACTAGAAGAGAGGAAGAGTTTACCAGTGGAAATATGGTGGAGCTGTAGTGTGGATCTTGAGGACTCAGGGTTTGAAAAGCTGGTCCATATTGGAGAACTTCATGACCAAGATTAGCCAGGATATCTCAGGCTTTCCCAGAGTTCCAAGAGTCCACCTGAATACTAGCTATTCACGAAGCTAAACCAAGAGAAGGACAACCAAACTTCCAACTGGAAGCCCCAGGACAGAAATACACATGCCTTGAACCAGAGGCCAAATAAATGAGATCTGGGTGAGTCTGTCAGGGATGGAGAGAGGATTGGAGATCAGGAACCCCCCCTGCCCCAAATTATAAAGCTTTTATTCTCCATTGAATCTTTCTAAACAGAAGTTTCTTCCTTCTGGAAGCCTTTGGCAATGTAGAACTTCAAAACATGTTGAAAACACGACCACCAATTATCTTCCATGGAAAAATATCTGGAAAAACTTTACCACATATGGCAAGGCAACACGATTCTCAAAACAATTCTTTGGAAAAAGGATTAACTTTTAGTCAAAACTTCCAAGTTCTTAAAACTTAATTTTGCCCACAATGCCTTATTATCTATTGGACAATGTCTGACTCATTCTGAGCCTATAATATTTATGTATCACAATTCCAGGCTCTGAACTTTCTCTATTCTTCTTCTCTTTACAGTATCGATTGAAAATGTGTGAATAATGAAAAGTAGAAGTCAATCATTTAAGTTAAAAATGATTATTTCCAACTTCCTTATGTTCTTTTTAAATTTTAACATCCTTTTTAATCAGAAGTAAAACGCCATATACTTGAAGATGTCCATAGCAGCTTTATCTATAATAATACTCCCACCATCACCACCATCACCAATAGCAAAAACCTAGAAACAACATAAATGTCTGTTATGGATTGAGTTGTGTCCCCCCAAAAAGATATGTTGAACTCCTCACTCCCAGTACCTCAGAATATTATCTGATTTAGAAATAGGGTCTTTGCAGATGTATAATAGTTAAGATGAAAAGTATTTAGGGTGGATCTTAATTCAATATGATGCTTTCTGTATAAAAAGAGGACACAACATAGACATGCACAGAGGGAAGATTATGTGAGGAGACACAGGGAGAATGCCACGTGAAAACTGAAGATTGGAAGGACATGCCCACAAGTTAAGGAATGTGAAAGATTGCCAGCAAACCACAAGGAGCTATGAAGAGGTGAGGAAAGATTCCCCTACAGATTTTAGAGGGAGCATGACTGCTGAAACCTTGACTTTGGACTTTATCCTCTAGATCTGTGAGGCAATAAATTTCCATTTTTTTAAACTATCCAGTTTGTGGTACCTTGTTATGGCAGCCCTAGCAAACTAATACCATGTCCAATAGGAGAGGAATGCTTAATTAAATTATGATACTCATGAAATATTTTATAGACACTAACAATGATAATCATTTAGGTTTTATGGAAACAACAATAAATATTTATTACAGTATAAAGGTAAATATAAATGATGGAACATATTAGAAAATCTTACAGTGGATTAACTTTGAATCTCAGAATCAATTTTCTTCTTTCTTTAGAGAGATATTGGTCTTTAAAGCCAGACTTGGTTGAGGGAGAAAGGAATGTCTAAATAACAAAGTGACCCTGTTAAAATATCCAAGATGAGGGCTCTCGCCAACTGGATCATGATTTAAGTTAGGAAAGTTCCTGCTCAATGAGAAGATGAGGGATGCTTGCTGGTTGGGCAGGAATTAAAGCTGGAGGGACAAGAGCTTTGGCCCTACATGATGTTTGGACTCTGGAGGAAGGTTGGCCCACACCAAGCTGGAGGCTGCCACATCAAAGTAAACACAAGAGGTAGCAAAAGAAGAGCTTTCCTGGGTGACCCTGGATTCCACATGGTTTGGTCAGGACCCAGAAGTTCTTACATGCCCCTGTGGGCATACACAGATAGCAGCTGAGCCAAGAGCCAGCCTGGGGCCGACCAGGGTGAGGAATGAAATGAAAGGACCCAGCCAGGGCCAGATAGAACATGTGGCACAGATTCAAAGGGCCTTCAGCACCAGACAGAGTCAAGGTCAGACATGCCAAATCCCCAGGGGAAACCTTTAGCCTTTCCCAAGCAGACTGCAGGTCACATCAGCAGCCAGCCAATACAAACTGTGGAATTGGGCCCGCCCTGTGTCACTCTCCCAGGAGGCCACAAGGCCACAATTATACTTCAGGGACCAGTACAGAGACCAAGGAAATCTCTAAAGTTTCAAGACTCCCATCTCTCATCACCTCATCTGTCATATACCCAGATCCTTCGGAGGGAGGAGCAGTACTGGGGGCAGGCATGAGTCAGAGCTTGGTTATCCAAAGCATCTGAACATCTGTGAAGACTATTGCAGTGATTGCACCAGATCAAACTTGCCAGTTAGCAAAACTCTCGTGTTTAACATTTTCCTCACTACCAAGATGCAGATGGGGATTCATAAGGCAGATCAAATTGGTTTTAAATAAACAAGAAGCTGTATTTTTTGCATATCTATGTGTATTGGGAGAAAATTTGTGACCCTGCAACATGGGTATGTAGACAAAGATTAAAAGAAAATATCCAAACTGAAAATAATTCATTTCATTCAATTTTTACATTGTTTTTTTAAAAAGAACATGTTGCCTAGTCCCTGTCTCTAAATAAATGTACTATAGTTGATGTATAATAGCATGTTTACAGTAAGACTGCCCAAATTCTTGAAAAGTAAACATCTTTCCAGCCAAGGCCTGGTTTCCATATAAAAGCTATAATAAAGTTAAAGATGCAAAGAATCTTTCCCTTTTTAGTCCTCAATTTATCCAGTTTTCTGGAATGGCTGAAAGTAAAAAAGGAATCGAGAAATATAAGTGATTCAGAAGATCTTCACCACATCATTCATTCCTGTTCACCTGCTGATAATCTGCAGATACCATTTGTGAACATTAGCCTGTCTCAGCTTCCCAGAGCTGAACCTGCTCCGAGGAGCGTGCAGAGCTGCCCCCAGGTCCTGCCCCACATCTGTGACCACTTTTCCCTTCACACACTTTCCAGAGCTCATATGGTGTCTCCTAAAAGTAATTCAAAACTTAATGTGAAAGAGTAGTCTGCATGGTTTGTTTTCCTCACTTCTCTCTTATTTACAAGGAAGACCAGCCATCCCATCCAGGTTGCCTGAGAACAGGGTCAGTCTCACCATGGGGAGTACCCAAGGCATGTGGTTTGCAGGTGCAATGACAGGGGGGTCTTCCTCGCCAGGAACGTCTGCTTCCCCTCTAGGCCAGGTGCCAGGGTCATGAGCATCAGGACTCATTCCATTGGCCTTCAGCATGCCTCTGCGTTCAGGGATCGCCTCTTAAATGCACCCACTGCTGGCAGAAATAACACTTTCAACTCTTGTCAGCTACCACTCTCCCACGATGGATCAACCAGCTACAGCCAAGCTCCAAGAGGACAAGGACCACAGCAAATACCAAAAGGAAGGCAGAATCATCCACCAGGTGTGGGAGAACAGGAAAAAGAAATCTGGAACTGATTACTCCACTCTCAAAAGGAAATTATAAGAACAATATTTACCATTTTAAATGACCACTCTGTGCTTGGCACTTTAATACTGTACCTCATTTAATTCTCATATCAATCCTTTATTAGCTCCAGTTCACAGGTGATTAAAATGAGGTTCAGGAACTTAAGTAACTTGCTTAAGGTCATACAAATTGTGGAGATGTGAGTTGGAATTCAAGCCTGCAAGCCTGCTGACTCTAAAAACCACACTCACTCCTGTATTCCTTGTGTGTGTACAGGTACACAGACACTATCAGACACTGCCAATAGAGGATAATTTGAGGATATTTGTTAAAGCACTAGAAATAGTAACTCCAGCACTTCTACATTTGAATTGTAGGAAGTCATCTCAAGAAATAAATCATAAATATGCACAAAGATTTCACTGTAGATTTATTCATTGAAAGATTTAGCTAGAAGGTAAAGCTAGCTAAATTCAACACTGGGGAATTAGTTTAAAAATAGTATGTTATTTCCATACAATAAAATATTATGAAACCATTAAAATGATGTAGAAGGAAATAGAATGACGTGAACGAAGAATTCATAATATGCTACTATGTTTGTTTTAAGCATGTATGCTGTTTACTATTGCTGTATAACAAATTATTCCAATTACTCCATTTTGTTTTTCTCAAAAATTTGTAGGTCATAAATTTAAGAAGGGCTCAGCTAGGCAGTTTTTGCATGGAGTCTCTCCAGTGATGGCAGTTGAGATGAAAGCTAGGGTTATAGTTATCTGAGGGCACTCCTGGGCTGAAGACCCATGATGGCTGTCAGCAGGGAGTTGCACTTGGGCTATTGGCTGCAGTGCCTGCAGCCTCTTCTTATGGCTTTGGCTTCCTTATAGCACGAAGTCTTCAGGCAGTTGAACTTGAATGGTGGCTCAGGAATCCAGTACAAATGTTAGGAAGAATGAGGCAGAAAGCAGAATCACATTTTCTGACCTAGCCTTGGAAGTCCCATTGAATCATTTTGGCCACACTTCTACCGGTCACAAGTGAGTTACAAATCTGCCAATACAAAGCCAAGAGAATAATAAAAGGAGTGTCAAAAAATTTGCAACCACTTTTTTAAACTGCCACGGCATGTTCTTAAAGAATTTATGTAATATAGCTGCATATTTGTTAAACAGACATGTGACTGGGAATAAAAACCATTTCTTTTGAAGACAGGGTCTTGCTCAGTTGCCCATGCTGGAGTGAGGTGACATCATCATTGCTCACTGCACCCTCAAATTTCTGGGCTCAAACAATCCACCTGCCTCAGCCTCCCAAGTAGCTAGGACTACAAGCGTGCATCACCACGCCCAGCTAATTTTTTATTTTTTGTAGAGATAGGGTCTAGCTCTTGCTCAGGCTGGTCTCGAACTCCTGACCTCAAGTGATCCTCTCGCCTCCATCTCCCAAAGTGCTGGGATTATGGGCACGAACCACCATGCCTGGCCAAATTTTTTATACTGACTCTCTATTAATTTTGTGATCAGGATCAAATCAAATAAAAATATTTAATTTTTAAAGTTTGGAAAGAACACTTTAATATTCTATCTCCATATTCTTCACTAGCTAGGCACTTTTCCCCATTTATCTATCTTTCAAAATCACCATGGAACAATCTATCACACCTTCAGGTACAAATTGCACGTAAATTCATACTTGTTTTCTATCATATTCATGTCAATAAATCTCAATGTCTTAGACGACTTGGCAATCCATAATGAGCTTGGGAAGTGACCATGGCTGTGGCCTCCTTATGCAACACATTCAGGGAAACCCACAAGCCCACAAGGCCCCAGTCACATTCTCCTGAGTATGGCAATTTTGGGGCAACAGGTTGTTGTTGTTGTTGTTTTTTTATTATTCTCATAGAAAATAAAAAGAGATCTCAGCTCAATCAGTAATATCAGCTTTTGGGGATGTTACTTTGGGAAGAAAAAAAATTAGCTCACCTGGCTAAATCCACCAAAAGTGATAAATACTACCTGTCAATCAAACGGATAGAGCATGACTGAGAAGATCCATTCGTAGAGGCTGCCTTCAATGCCAATACCAACTGCCACAGACAGAATGAACAGATGTCTTTCACTTAGTGGGTGGGAGTATATACTAGACCAAAATATTCACAAAGGTCTCAGAGGCCAGACCATATTAATGATCCTCTCTTTTTCTTTCCTTCTCCCCTGAAAACACTATTAAAATCTAAGGTCACCAGCTGTTGCATGCCATCAAGAACTAAAGAATTTATGGCAAGAGTCCTATTTAATTACAGCTCATGAAACTGATCCTATGGTATTGCAGACCTTATATATAAATATTATTTATATCCCCAACTTTCAGGAAAGCAAGGACTATTTCACAGCCTTGCCAGAGGTCAGGGATCTGCCCCTGATGTTAAACATAAAAGGTGTTGTATAACACAGCTAAACAGATTACGGGCTGCTTTGCAGACATGATTTTCTTTTCCACACAACTCTAACTCTCCATCTCTGACAATGGAGAAAGAACTCCATTCAATACACAACTTTTTAAGGCCAAGAGTACTGTCTGAAGAGTGTGGACTTAATTCAGAGGGCCATGGGGAGCCATTGAGGGCTTACCAAGAAAGGAATGATGTGATCTAAACTGTACCTGAGGGGGATTAAAACTGAAATTAGTAAAATAGAAAACAAAACTGCATACATTTAAAAACTGGTTCATTGAAAAGACTAACAGAATGAGTAAACCCCTCCCAAGCTTGATTAAGGAAAAAAGGACAAAACAGTAAAATTAGGAATGTGAAAAGGGCATAATCACAAGTGCTAGTGAAGCTTAAAGGACTATAACAGGGTATTACATACAATTTATGGTGACATATTTGAAACCTAAAGGAAACAGACGATTTCCTAGGAAAACATTAATACAATTGTCCATAATTCATCCAAGAAGAAGTAGTTAATATGAATAGACTATAAACACAGAGAGGTAATGATAAACCACCTATTGGATTCATTTGAACATTTCTGGATTGGAGATGTTTGTAAGGGGTAAGAAGAGGTGGGCGAAGGTAATTCTTACTAACCTGGTCTAATTGGGTGAAGACTGACTTCATGAACAGAGAAATCAGGAGGAAGAGATGAAGTTAGGGGAAAGATAATGAATCAATTTAGAGGCATCATAAGGTATATCGAAATGGGGATGTACATCCAAGTGGCACAGTATAACGGTCACCAAGTGTGTACACCCAGGGACTAATCAGGTATGCAAGGAGAAAATAAATTATATTTATTTTTATCTCATCTTTTTTTAAAGATGTCTGTGTCACTTTATAGTGTATAAAATATATTAGTACCATAGCACTAATACACTAAATATATGTGTAGAGGGGTGAATGCTCAAAAAAATTTAGTAATATGAACGAGTAATCAAAAACATTTGGAGCTATATTCAGAGAGTAGGATAATACTCAGTAATGAAAAGCCACAAATTACTAATACACACAACAATATGAGTGAATCTCAAAATCATTATGCTGAATGAAAGAAGTATGGCACAAAAGAGTACACACTGTATGGTTCCTTTTATGTAAAAGTATAGAAGATGCAAACTTATCTACAGTGACAAAAAGCAGATCAGTGGTGGCTCGGGGCCAGAGACAGAGGGAAGAATGGATTGCAAAGAGATATGAGGAATATTTGGGGGTGATGGAAATTATCTGTATCTTCATTGTAGAAGTGGTTTCACAGGTGCACACACCATTGAAATTCATTGAGTAGCATATTTTAAATGGATGCAACTTATTATACATCAATTACACCTCCATAGACTTGTTTTTTAAAAACATTTAGAAGCCACCCTTGTAGCAGAAAAGGCTCTTAAACCCCTGTGTTCTTCAGCCATGTTATGCCGTAGTTATAAAGAATACCCAAATCTCAGTGACTTACAACAATAAAGGTTTAGTTCTCCCCCGTGGGTCAGCTATGGCTCTGCTCTATAGAACTCATTTGTTTCAGCCACACACACACACATGCACAGAGGTTTTTACTGGCCCTAATCCTAAAATGAGCAGATAGCCAAGAATCACTAGACATGTGATGACAGCCTGTGATGTGGGAAAAGGAAGCCAAAACAAGCAAGCAGAAAAAAAGAAATTTGCAAAACAGAGATTTTACAAGGAGGAAAAACTTTTTAAAAATATATGCTTTGCTTTAATAAGCATTTTTAAATGAGCTTTTCATTTCTAGATAAATTTAAAATGGAATAACAGAAATGGAAAAAAACCAATAAAACATTTGAAAATTAGAAAGTAGGGCAGAAATTAGAGCCCTAGAAAGAAATTGTGAAGTAAAATAGGAGAGAGAATATAAGAAAATTAGAAGACCAGGCTAAGAAATCCAAAATCTGAAAAATAAGAATTACAGAAAGAAAATAAAAAAGAAACTGAGAAGAAGAAATCAAAATAATAATTTAAGAACAATTTTAATGAGTGAAGGACATGAATTTCCAGAAACAAAAGTCCTGCCAGGTACCCAGAAGAGAACAGATTCATATCAAGGTAAATTATCATGCAATTTCAGAAGACTCAGGGAAGAGAAAAGATCCTAGACTATGCCAGAGAGATAAAGCAAGACATCTATGAAGGATCAAGAGGCAGAACAGCATCTGAATTCTCAAGAGCAACACAAAAATCTAGAAGGCAATGAAGTATTTATAATGCCTTCAAAATTCTGATGGAAAAGTATTTCCCACTCAGAATTGTGTACCCAGCCAAACTCTCACTTCAGTATGAGAACAGAATTAAGGGATTTTTTTTCAGACCAACAAGGTCTCACCTATTACTTCTCATGAACACTTCCTCAAGAAGCTTCTGGAGGGTGTTGTTCTAGCAAAACAAGGGAATAAGCTAAAAAAGAAAGGAGACATGGGATCCAAGAAACAAGGGAGCCACTACAAAAGAGAGTCAGTCGAAGAATAGTGAGGGAAGATAATAGCTGTGTGGTAGGCCTCGAAGATAGTCCTGATTAGAGCATGTCAGAAGTCTTGTTTTCCTCAAGAACTTCTAATTTATCCTTAATGTGTTTAAATTTTTTTTTTTTTTTGAGACAGAGACTCTGAATTTTTTTGAGACTCTGTCGCCCTGGGTAGAATGCCGTGGCGTCAGCCTAGCTCACAGCAACCTCAAACTCCTGGGCTCAAGGGATCCTCCTGCTGCAGCCTCCAGAGTAGCTGGGACTACAGGCACATGCCACCACACCTGGCCAATTTTTCTATTTTTAGTAGAGACAGGCTCTCACTCTTGCTCAAGCTGGTCTCAAACTCCAGACTTCAAGTGTTCCTCCCTGCTTGGCCTCCCAGAGTGCTAGGATTACAGGCATGAGCCACTGTATCCGGCTGCATTTAAACATTTTGAAAGGAGATTTGTGCAATTTGGGGAAAGTTTGGATTCACTTCAGTGATAAGTACATAGATATTAAGTAACAATAATAATTTGTTAAAGACAAAAGCATAATTATACTCCAGGGAAAACAAAATACTGGACAGGATGAGAAAATTTATTATATTACACTACATGGCTTAATACATGATCAAGTATTTACATAGTCATAATTATTTAAAGATAATGCAATGTTGGCATAAATAAAAAGACTATATAACTATAATGAGTGGGCTGAGGACATAGGAGGGGTGTGTGTACTGTGGGAGGAAGGTGGAAGAGAATTAAAGCTTCATCTTCTATGTGAGATATCCATGTAATAGATGTCTGACATTGAAAAATAAAAGTAGTATCCATGTGAGTATGAAATAAGAAAGTAAATCCCAGAAAGAAGGAAACACTATGCTTGTCCTCAAAGAGAACAGGCTCAGGAGAGAAAGAGATGTACAAAAAAATTATTTACTTTAAATATGGGACCCATAGGAGAGAGAAACTAATTCAGGCTATGGACCTCAGAAAAAAACTTCACAGAGAAAGTGCAGCAGATAATAGGGAAACCCTATTCTCTTCCATTCTGTTCTCTTTTTTTTTTTTTCTGTCTTTTTTTTGAAATAAGGTTTCGCTTTGTCACCCAGGCTGGAGCACAGTGGCATCATCACAGCTCACTGCAACTTCAAACTGCTGAGCTCAAGTGATCCTCTTAGCCTCCCAAAGTGCTGGGATTACAGGCATGAGCCACAGCACTGGCCCTGACCCTTTTTTCATAGTAGAATACACTCCCTGCACCCCATTTCCACATAGATTTTAACTGAGCTCATAGTCAGTAGAGATTTTATTTCCAGCCCCCCCTTCCAACTAATGAGGACCATGTTCTCACAAAATTCCAAAGAGACCAAATGTGACGTAAGCAACTTCTATGTTACATTCTTAAAAGGAAGCCTTTTGTTCTCTATCATCTCTTTAACTCTGCTAAAACAGTACAAGAGTTCAATAATCGATCATTCCTTTGACATACTAACTCACTTGGAGTAACATATGCCCAGGAAAATATTTACAAGAAAAAAAAACACTTGTATAAAGATGTTTGTAGCAATTCCATTCCTATGAGTTTAAAAACAGAAAAGCTCGGCAATTGTGAAATGAGTAAGTAAATGTTGGTGTATTGCTATTGCTAACATAGACTATTATGTAGCCATTAAATAACACTGACGTATTTAAAATTGTATGCAAAAATGTTTAAATGAGATGCAAAATGTTGAATAGAACATAAATTATTGTGTTTACTAATTATATTCATACAAGAATTTGGTCTCTACATTAAAAAGAATCAGAAGAAGATATACAAGTAATGAACTAGAGTTTAACATTAAGGGATTCTTCATCTTTTTTCTGTAAAATGTTGAAATGTACAATAAAAAATAAAAGATTAATTGGTAGAGTAAAAGAAAATACTCCTGCCAGCTGTAATCACCTCGTACCCCCAGTAAAAATTATAATAAGTACTATTTATTAGCTGTCTAATGTAGTCCAGCAATTCAGCTAGGCTCCTTTAATACCGTGTCTTATTTAAGCATCATAGCTACCCTGAAAGTTGGATGCTATCTTTCTCATTTTATAGATATAAATTGAGGCTCAGAGAGATTAAATAATTTACCAAAATCACATAATTAGTGTATGGCAGAACCTAAATTAGAATTTAGTTCTACTTCCAAAAAAATTTTTTTTCATAAGGATCAAAATAGCCCTTGCTCATTGAGGAAAATGTGGAAAGATATAAATATTATTCAGGGAAAAAAAATCCACAGGCAATCCCCATTTTTCCAAATTGACAACCAATATTTTTCAGCATATTTTCCTTCTCATAGTCGAACTCCTGGTATGTATAATTTCTTTTCTTTTTATTTCAAAATACTAAGGGGGTACAAATGTTTTTGGTTACATGGATCACTTTTGTAATGCTTGAGTCACGGTGTGCCCATCACTCCATACATAATTTCACATCGTCCTTTTTTCTTTAACATTACATCATACTTATAAATTTGAATGGTAGCACAATATACTATTATATGGACATTCCATCTTTTACTTAACCATTCTACTAAAGTACATTTAGATGCTACCAGTTTTTCACTGTTACAAAAAGCACTGCAATAAACTTCTTCATATACAAATCATGCTCAGCAAGAAAGTCAATTAAAAGATGAATAATTAGATTAAAGGGTGTGAGAGTTTTTAAGACTCTTGTTACATTTTACCAAATCTCTTTCCAGGAAGATTTCATCAATTCACATCAGCAATGATAGAGAGCGTTTGTCTTACAACACACTTGCCATGACTCCTACTGTCTTACTTCTTAATCTTTGCTAATGGATAGATGAAAAAGAGGCATACTATTCTTATCTGAACTTACAGATGGAAGTTTTTTTTTCATGTGTTTTAAAATGCAGAATTTTTCTTCAGAGGTTATGCTAATTCCCCTGAATTATTCCCGTTTTAGACAAGTCATAAAGCAATCAGAAGCCCTTGACTTTCTATTACAACATGCTGCCTCCCCCAAATAAAGTGAATCTGCCATCTTTATTTCATTTATTCACCCACCCATCTATGCAATCCTTAAACAACCTTTACAGAAAGCATTTTAACAAAAAGTATTGAGTATTTAAAACATTAATATTCTTTAACCCCATGGACTCTCTCCTGGTAGAATGCCTTCTATGAATCAGTTACATTTGATTTAGTTTCTAAAAAATCCTTGAGGAAAATAAACCCAAGGAAATAGCTCCCACCTTTTGCTTTTCTTTGTTTCTCTCACCTCATTTCAGAAGAGTAAAAACATACTACCATGAACAGCTGTTTTGAAAACAATGAAAACTAAGCAGGTGGTACCACCTGTAGCTATGTAATTAGAAGCTCTGTAAGCGGCTACTCAGTTGTGCTGATATTCAGTTATGCTAGATTTTGTTGGGAAAAGCTCCAAGCCCTGGAAAGATTCTAGTTCAGAATTTTTCAGATAGACAGATAGCTTCTGAAACAGCAATGAACAATTATCCCCCTTTCTCATTTAACCTGCAACAGAGAAGGTGCTCTATTGCACAGCTGGTCACGTCGGTCACTTGCAGTGCATCCCAGGGTCGATCTCTCTGTAAACTCACTGGATGTTGCAAGTACACGAGGCAATTTTATTGTTTGTAACTTCCTGTGTTTACTATATATTCCTCCTATTAATAATAATAGGTCCTTAAAGCCCAGTTGTTTACTGGAATGTACTGCTCTGTATTATACAGCTGTAGCTGTCAATGTTGTTGCATAAACTCACAAAGGTATAAGAGATTATTGGCTACTGTAGTTACTGAAGTTTCAAGCATGGGTAACATGGAAAACTTTCAAGATTATTGTAAAATATAAAAATATTCTGACAAGTTCTGCTTTTGTTCCTGAAGATTATACATACATTCATTCTAAGCAGGACCATAAAACAGGACTAACGTGTCAGAGCAGCCGCGATGAGGCTGAGATGCAAACATAAGATGGCTACTATGGGGTGCGGTCCAGACCTGCCTTCTATGAATGCCATTTTGTTTCACAGAATGAAAGGAAATGCCATTTCATCTGTGAAATACTGAAAACAATCTTGCTGTGCCTCAAGATTTCTGGAGCAGTCTAAATGAAACTATAACCCACTTAATAATCCCAAAGAATTTGATGCATAGAAACTAGAAAATAACAGAAGTGTGCCCTGAAGATGCTAATTAACAAGTCTGGACTTGTTAATCATGCACTGTGAGTGCATCTTGGGTTGCCTGCCCGAGAGGCAGTCCTCCTTTCTCATTTCCTGGAGAAAACCCCATGCTACTCTGGCCTCCACTCCCTCTTCAGTCATATGCTTCTGAGGGTGGATCATGGTGTGCACAATGCTAGCCAGAGAAACACAAGCATCTTCTTGTGAGGCTTTCTTTGGAAAAGAGTTTTGTCACTGGTAAAGAGATACATGAGAAGAAACAGCCCCTTTTTCATCCCTTGGTTGCTTCAGCTGGCTGCAACTGTGTCTCCACACAGTGCCTGAGAATGTGGCAGCCGTCTTGCACATGAACTAAAAGACAAGCTTGCACTCTGAGGATGGCTCAGCAGAAGGATGTGAGAACCTGTGTTCACGATGATGTCATCAACTGTGAATTTACCCTCCTGGAGTCACTCTGCTTCTGGACTTCTTGATATGTATGAGGACAAAGCCCTTCATGAGGATAATGACATGGAAGACTGAATAATGCCCCTCCCAAAGGTGTCCATGGCCTAATCCTTGGCTCCCGGGAATATGCTGGGTCACAGTACAAAGGGGAATTAAGGTTGCAGATGGAATCAGGGGTGCAACTCAACTGATGACCTTAAAAAGGGGGATTATCCTGCATTTTCTGGGTAGGCCCACTGTGACTAGAAGGGCCCTTAAAGGTGGGAGAAGAAGCAAGAGGAGAGGACCAGAGAGATGGCAGGGTGAGCAGGACTCAGCCAGACATTGTTAGAGGAAGGGGCCGTGAGCCAAGGAATGCAGGCAGCCTCTAGAAACTGGAAAAAGCAAGGATAATGGGAGAGGCTATGCATGTGTGAAGAAAGGGGGTACATGGGAAATCTCCATACCTTTTGCTCAATTTTGCTGTGAACCTAAAATTACTCCAAAAAATAAAGTCTATTAAAAAATAAATGAATCAAAAAAAGGTAAGGAGATGTATTCTTCTTTAGAGGAACACAGCCCTGCTGCCACCTTAATTTTAGCCCAATAAGACCTGTGTTGGACTTCTAACTACAGAACTGTAAGATAATGAGTTTGTGTGGTTTACAGCCACTAAGTTTGTAGTCATTTGTTATAGCAGCCGTTGGCCACTAAGACAGATGATCATACACTTTATCATGCAAATCCAGGCACCTTTGAGAGTGAAAGGGGTTCTATTAATAATTTTGGCAGAAAAATAAGGATAAATTGCAAATGTACCCCAGTACACTCCACTTATTGTTCACATCCCTTTGAATTGGGTTTTCTGACATTTGTGGCCAAAAATATCCTAGATAAGTATAGGAAAAATACCAACACATTCCATATATTGTCATAAATTCACCCTTGAAATGCCTTAATTTTAAGACATTGATTTTAACATAGAGCCAACACCACAGGAATTAGTAGCTACCTCAACCTGGGCACCAGCTATGCATGTAGAGGGCCCCCTCACAATCTGAAGAACTCAATCCTGAAGTTAGCTCAGAGTATGAAGAAAAAGAAAAAGAAAGAAAGAATCAGTTCCTGCTTTCAAAAAGTTTACAATCAAGTTGGAAAGACAAATGTCTCAAAAATTAAGGGCCTAATGAACTGATTCCTAAAAGTAGCTGTTTCTTGGAGGCACCTCAAAATGTTCCTGTGACAACTTGTTTCATTCCCCACAAGACAAAGAAAATGGAAAACCTGGTATTTTCACTCAAGTATTCCCCTGCCTAGTCTAAGCATCCTTTGCCCTAAATGCTGTGAAAGTTCTTTCCCTAAAGTGAGCTAAAAGAAATGAGGAAGCAAAGGTTCATTTTGAAAAGTTAGGTTGGAAAGGATTTCATAGAAGAGGATGACAGTCAACCATCAAATACAGAAAAAATATATATATGATTGCATAAGAATCCCACTTCAAGAAAGTCTGTCTTTAATGCAACGCTCTATGCAGGAAAGTAAAGATCAGCACCGGAATGAGCTTAGGGAATGTGCCCTG
Source organism: Lemur catta (assembly GCF_020740605.2). NCBI lineage: Eukaryota > Metazoa > Chordata > Mammalia > Primates > Lemuridae > Lemur > Lemur catta. The sequence continues at coordinate 50,582,791 of NC_059135.1, forward strand.
GGTATTTAAGTTGAGAACAGTAGCAGAAGAGGCAAGGGCTAAATGCACAGGAACTCCGAAGGAATTAACTCAGATTATCTATGTCTGAAGGAATTGCAAGAAGAAAGAGGCAAATTCCAAGGGCTCCAGCTTGGGAAAGGAATTCCATTTCCTGGAGCCCCTGCACACAGAACCATCAGCCTGGGGGAGCATCAGAGGACCCCGTGGCTCTGGACATACCGGGCATCCATGGGGAAGGGGCTCCATTTACCAGAACAATTTCCTCCATTGAAAGAAACAACGAAAGATTAAGGGAAGACTGTTGATTTCAGATGTATGTAGAAAGAGATTCAACCTCTTGTCACAAAATCTGTCAGAAACTACAAAATGACTTTTTCTTATAATTGATTTGTTCAGGTGTATTAGAAAATGCTTGGAGAAAAGAGAAATGACCTTTTAAGAGAGAAGACAACTCTGCAAAAGACTGGAAACAGGTTGGGGGAAAAAACACTGAGACTGCTGGGCAGAGTTAAAGAAAACTTAGGTATCCCAAGCTAGAAAACTTTTATACCAAAGCAAATATGTCTGTGGAGAGCATGGCCTCTTGGAATTCGGCTCCTGATGTGCCTGGCTTCTGTGAGAAGGGAAGCCGGGAGCGTTAGGGACATGAATATTGATTGATGGGGAAGTTGAAGACCTGGTGTAATCAGGCCATCTAATTGAGTCAGAAAGATCCATCCTCTCCAGCTTAACTCCCACCTGCACCACCACAAAAGAAATCACAATCCCCATCCAGTTAATGACTTCTTCACTTTTGTAAAGAAAAATGGCTCTACTCCCTTCTGAATCTTCTTGAACTCTCTGTAGCTTCCAGCCATTGATCAATAGCTATTATCTTTCTCCTGCTTCTGAAGCATCCTCCCAGTTTAGTCAGACTCGTTCATTCATTCATTCATTCATTCATCCAGTAAATACATATCAATATCACAATTAGTGCCAGGCCCTAAAGGAAGATGAATAAGATCTGATCTTATTCACATCCCAATGTTGTGCACTCTCCTTGGGCAACTGAACCAGAAAGTCCAGCTGCATTTGTTTGGATTCACCTTTTCCATGTTTTCCCAGTTGCCATCCTAGTCGAGGCCCTCCCAATGTCACTGGTAGGTCACCTTTCCCTATCTGCTCTTCATATAGGCATAGTGTAAATATGGCTCCAACCACAGTTTCCATTGTCCCCTACTCCAGAGATGCAGCTATGCCTTTCTCTTGCTTAGCAGAATAAAGGGACACCTCAGTTTGCTCCTACCAAATGATATCTTCCCTGCCCACGTGTACTGATCAGATTAATTCTTAGGGTCTTAGCTCAAAACTCAAGAGATATAAAAAGTTGCCTTTAGCCAGCCGCCCTTAACTTATTATCACTCCTGTTATCCATGGTGTACTCTGAGCACATGAACACATGCTTTTTAATCTTCTCTTGCTCATGTCTTGCTATTTAATTGCCCTATGGTTCTGTGTATTTTGGCTTCCCCGACAAAGTTGTCTTTTATTCAACAATCTCAAAACATCTAGTATGGAACTGTACTCACAGTGCAACATTTAAAATGTTGTTAAACAAATATTTGCCTTGCCATTAATTAAATGGAAAATAAAGAAATTTTCCTGTCTCTTCTCCAATATACCACAGTGCTCTCTTACTAATTACCATGGCAACAGCAGCATTTCAGACTCTTCTCAGACCAAAAAAAAGAAAAATGTCCAAGAGTTATGTTCAGTCCATAGTGTCTTCCCTGAGTCCTCTTATGACCATGGCAAATTTGAATGCATCACATTTTCATATTCATTTCCTTCCTCACTACATGCACAACCAAAGTGTTAGCCAAAATCTTGTCTACCCAAACGACATTCCCGAGCCCATATCCAGGAATTGGAGACAACATCCACCCATCTCATCCACTGGGCTCAGCAAATGAGATACCGTGTTGAGCGCTTTGAAGATGGTCACGGCAATGTCGAACATGGAGTGCCTTGGGCAATTGCACTCCCTACCCAGCACCCTCCAGAGCATCCTGAAGTGGCAGAAAGTCACATATGGTCTTTGGAACCAGGGGGTCCTCCAGGTTTGAAGGCCAGATCAGCCACTTACAAACAGTGTGAAATAGGTGACATTACTTAAACCTCCCCGAGCCTCGGTTCTCTCATGTGTGAACTGAAGAGAATGCCACCTTCTTTGCAAGATTATTGGCGGCATTAAATGAGGAAATAAATGCCAAAGCTGTAGCTTTTCAATGTTAAGTCCCTTCCATCCTGCCCCCTTCTGCCACAACACCTCTCTCACTCTCTGCTTCTCTGAAGGGTCACAGGGGCTTCTCCCTGCCGCTGGGCAACATTGTTATTTTCTAATATAAAGACTTCTTTTTGAGACAAGTGTCAGAAAACCCAACTCAAACTAGCTCAGCCAAAAGGGAATTTATTGGGTCCAAGAGCTGAGAGGTCCTGGGATAGAACCAGCCGCAGACCCTGCAGGACTGGGGCTTACAGTGACCCCAGGACCCGGCCCCTCTGTGGCTCTTGGCGGGCTCTGCTCTCCTCTGTGTGTCTGTGCCTTTCTCCAGCTCCATGTCGTCCACAGGGTGCAGCAGCTCCTGCCTCACAGCCTCCCAGGTTCAAGTCCAGCTGCAAAAGCAAGCCTCTTTTCTTTTGGCAAAAACAAACAAAGAAAAAGGTCTTACCTGAACTCTGACTAGACTAACTGGAGTAGATCATGGGCACATCGCTGAAACAATCCCTGCAGTCAGGGCATACGGGGCCGGATGGGCCGGGCTGACAAGTCAATGCCTGCGGCAGGTACCACATCAGTGCCCACCCTGAGTTTAGGCGAGAGTACTAATAAACTAAGGCGGCAGCTCTCTGCTTTGAGTTGAGACGGTGGTTAGAATCCAGCATTTTAGCATCTGAGGGCCAGCAGAGGGATATTTCTAAGGAGAAAGCAGAAAGAAGACCCTGGACAACTTTAAAGGGCTTCACTATTTGCTTTGGCCCAATCGTGTTGATCAGTTTCTTTGTGAAAAAGAAATAATCGTGAGTCTTAAGCAAGTAAAGAACATAAGACGGTGCTTAGCTCTTGTGAGCACTCAGGAAGGGTCCTCTGTTACTAGAGTCTGTAGGCAAAGAGCACTCACAATGCTGCCGTGGGCATTAACGTGGAGCTGAAAGTGAGTGATTAAATCCGTGCCCGTGGAATCCTCTTAGGAGAAACAGCCGCCCAAACATGGCAGTCCGAGTGCCCAAATTTCCTGGGACGTGAGCACAAAAACTTTGTATCTTACCAAAAGAAATGTAATTAAAATGTAGTTAAAATAAAAATTTTAAAAAGGAAGGATGACTATTTAGCTTCCCAGTTCTCAGTTGCCTGTGTTTGCTTAGCTCTTCCATGAATGCGCACCTAACATGCATTTCATTAAACAAGGGAAAGCTAGAGCTAGCTAATTGCATACCTGGTAGCAGGATTCATTACAAAAGCCCCTTAATCAGATGGTTAGCTTGAGTGATTCCCCTTGGAAGGTGACCTGACTAGTATCTAAAAACACTCACATGTTCCAGCTGGGTTGATGGAGGGCAGGAAATGTAACCTTTGACCAAGCAAGTGGTAACAATGTTGCCCTTTCTGCAACCAAGAACCAAAGGAATTAAGATTGAGTCAGTCACCAAGTAGATTGCATTCAGGGTCTCCTATAAATCTCTCTGAAACAGTTACCAAAATGTTTACTTTTCTTAGTAATTTAAAACTCATGGGAAAAGGCTTTGTGCCAAATATTGAAAAAACAAATTTGGTTCCTTCCTCATGATCCATTTCACCAGTCTAGGTCTTTACTTCTTCTTCGAGTCCACTTTCGCAAGCACTTTCTCAATATGATAATGATACTGCAAATCATGGTTAATTCTTCCACAAATTAAATCTATTTCTGCCCCTTCAGCAGATTAAGCTGAAATTATTCTTCAATGACATACATGTGTGGATGACATTGAATTTCTCACATACTAAATAAAGCTGAGATAATGAAAATTCGTTTCATGTAATTTACTTTGAATCATTTGTTTTCCACTTCCCCTTTAATAACATTCAGATTGCGTTTTCGCAATGCCACCAAGAATCTGAGTGGGACACAAGGGACCCTATTCTGTGGTTGCCCCTGTTTATCATTATGCTGTTCATTCTCGGCGGAGGGGTAGGGCTTCAGTGGGGATGCTCTTTGGCAGTTAGGTTAAAACCAAGTAAATGTGAGTACAAAAACACTCACACCTGTTTGGCTTTGTCCTGTATGGTAAGGTTTGGCTAGTAGAGTGTAAAGATTTAGGTGAGATTGTAACTGCTTGCCATCTGAACTTCCTTTCTCAGATGTTTCAGCATTGACCAGGACTACTTAAAAACTGATGCAAAGTAAATGCAGCTTTGATAATGCTTCCTACTTTGACACTACATCACATTATGCTTCTCAAGCAAGGTATTGATCCAAAAATTGGCTTCCTGACTTCTAAGTAATTGTCAATTCTTTTTTAAATGGAGTTCCTGTCTACTGAATACACATTTCCCTTTTGTTTCTCTGCTTCTATAAATGAGGTATGTACTGAATCTCTCAGAATTATTCTTGTATTCTTAGAATAAAAGAAGGAAGGAAAAGCAGATGACACTTTGGCTCATCCCAGGAGCTGTCTGTGCTGCTTCACGAAGATTCTCTCAGCTCTTCCTGCTCTCACTCTTCCTACATACAGCATTGATGTAGTTGTAAGAGAGATGGTTTGGTTTTCATATAGCACAAATTTGTGCTTGCATTTTATATTTGTTTTATTAGGATGGTTTAGTTTCATCTACCTCTTCTGCATAAACACTGCTGTATAAATACAAATATACCTTGCCTTGAAATTTCACCCAGTAATCTGAACTTTAAATACGTTTTTAGGAATGAGTTAGACATGCTGTGTGGATCTAGAAATTACTGATGACAAAGACAGAGAGAACCTAAGAGTCCTGGTTATGTCCCAGGATGTCCAATTTCTATTTGCTTGAGTCACTACCAAGAAGCTTGGGATTATCTCTTTAGTAGACAGCCAAGCAGACAAAACTTTCTCTGCAATGAAAGGAAACATTCTCTGCCCTTAAAAGTTATAGAAAAGTAATGGAAAAAAATAGCTAGAGCACAATAAAGCTACAGCGAGTGTTTCATCTGGGCTCTCCCACTGCTGCCCCTCAGATCTGCCATCTCTTCCACGGAAACCTGCTACACAGCTCCCGTGGCTCCAGGCCCTGGAGGTCAGTTTAATATTACTTCTCTGTGGCAGTGCTTCTGCATATTAACTGTCAATCATTTGTTTACAGTGCTTCTTGAGTGCTGGAAACATTGGCCTTAGACTCAAGCAACTGGGGCCCCTGCCCTGGGCCCCACAATCTAGAGAGTTTGCTCCGGCCCCATTCCCCTATGACCGCAACCTGCTCCAAGTACCCAAGACCCCAAAATACCCTGTCCAAATGGCCCCAAGGAGGAGGCACAGGACCTTGTGGTCAAGTGGAGGAGGATAGAGCTGGAGGATGAAGCTGGGGTGTCCAGTGTGGGAAGAGAAAGGCGGTGGCCCATAGCCCAGGGCCTCCGTTTGCAGCTCTGCCTCAGACCCTGTGTGCCAGGCATTCAGTGGCAAAGAAGAGAGGTGGTCCCAGCACAGCTGGAGCCTCCAACCTAGCCGGGAAGAGATGGGGAGGAAGTAATGAGAAGGGCATTGGGTTCTGCAAATGAGAAGCCCAGGGTGCAATGGGAGCCTCTGACACTGGGGGGGCAACCCAAGCCTGGCTGTGGCTGGTGGAAACGTAGGGGAGTCTTCTCCAGGGGAGCCCCGCCCACTGTCTCCACCCACGAGTCCCACCAGTTCACACACTAGGACTCAAAGGTGCAAAACCCGTAACTTACTTTATTAGGTAACTTTTTTTCTTCTAATTTCAAGTCCTCTTTTCTAGTCTAACTCACTTTCTTTCACATTCCCTTTAACTAACACATATTAAATACATTATGTCTGAGATAGATATTGTTCTCCCCAGTACACAGAGGAGGTGACTGGCTCAAGGTCATAAAGCCGGGAGTCAACTACACCTGAAAGGGTAGACAAGGTCGGGATTTACACTCCACAATTTATGAGAAAATGAGTAGTTTTCTTTATTTTTAAAAAAGGATCTTGATCTTAAGACATCACTCTGATGATGCTGGAAGAAAAATGCAGTATCTCAGATGGTTGGTATGAGGGGTAATGGGATAAAATATTTAAAGCACATAGCACAGAGCCTAGAATAGGATAGGTTTCGGTAGGTGTTAGTCATACTTCTCTGTCCTCCCATTAACCTTAGAAACTCAGGCTGTTTTTGTAAAAACTTCTGAAGTGAAAGAAAGAAATCCTGTATTTTTCACACTCAATAATACTCTGGGCTACTTTAACACTAAGAAGCCTTTATTATGTTTTCTACAAAGATAGGTACCTAATAATAAATACACGCCTCATATTTAAGAGGGAGACAGAAACAGAAAGAGCGAGAAATATATGCCTTAAAGGTGAAAAGTAATATAATTAATGCCAATATCACCATCCATACTTCTGTTTTATCTTCCACTAAATTTCTATTTTAAAATCAGACAAATGAATTCCTGACCCGAAATGGTGTTTCTGGGAAGATACTGAACAGAAATCAGGTGATGGTGCCAGAGCTAGGGTTGCAAACAAGTACCCGGATGTGGAAATGATGAGTATCGTGACACTCAGGATTCCCTTGGAATTTGAAAATGTCCCTGTCTTCTCTTGCTGTTTGGAGTGTGGCTACTCTGCGTGTTTCACTCATTTATCTTTGTTCCCGTCCGGCTCACACCTTCCATACTCTACCTCCTAGTTTTACTAAAAAGCTTTCCAAAGATGAAGTTCTAAGATAAAGAATAAAATTCTGGAATTATCTAAACTCCAGTAACACTGACACATGAAAGTCCACAGAATCGTAGCTCTCGGTGGGCTGATAAATAGCACTTTTGTTCTCACCTTGGGTTTCTGGTGTGTTATGGTAATGTAACATGCCACCTTTCTATATTTACTGTCTCTGCCTCCTTTTATTTATAGGGAAAGACGCAGCCAGTCATCTATATTTTTTGTTTTGTGTGGTTTGGGGGGAAGGTGGATCTATAGGAGTACAAATGTGTTATTTTCTAGATAATGTAGTAAGTGCAGTCTAATAAAGTTTTTCTAACAGCGGCATGACTACCTCCATAAAGTAAATTTAAAGATAAAAGCAGTTTGGAAGTTTGTTTTTAGCTGTTGAAAAAAATAATGGAAGCAGTAAATAAAATGCTAGAACAAATTTATATTTTAAAAAACCACACCTGTGTTTCTCTCACTCACACGGCTCCTTTCAGCACTTTCTGTGCCATCTTTGTCACGTGCATGCAGTTTACAAAGCAATCTTCATTTAAATGCCATCGTGGGTTTTGGTCTTTATAAACACATCCTCAGGTTTCTACAGAATAAATCAATTTTGTCCATTTATGGTGAGTCTATATAATTTAATTACTATTAGTAGTCTAAGTCACAATTATTTCTATTTTGATAGCCCTGTCTTCTGTTTTTAAAATAGCACCTTGGAAACCACATCATAGCTCAGAAACCTTCCAAGTGCAATGTTCCACTTTTATAGATGGGGAAACTGAGGTTCTAAAGAGCTCATGGGACTACCCAGGATTATTCTTGGCAGATGGAAGACTATAACGCACGGTTCCAGAACCCCAGACAGTTGCTTTCTCTGCCCAGCCACAGCTGCTTCCCGCCAGCTCCCAGAATCTCTCTTCGGTCCAGGGTGGATGTCAGAGTAGAAGTGGAGGTCACAGAAAATTGGGCAAATCTTGCTGCAACTGAGCCAAATCAAAGGGCTGCACCTGCTTCTCCTGGAGGTAACTATCTGGGATATCTCTTGGCACTCTGGGATAAGGTGGGCCTGGTGGGGACTCAGAGATATGTGACTTTTCCAGAAACGAGGAGTCAAACTGGGAAGCCAAGTCCTCTATTCACCAGCTCTGCTCTCGGCCAGCTGGATTCATGCAGGAAAGATTTCCTCTGGGCTGACACGACTGGTGCCGTGCACAGGGTCACAGGATGTGCTCTATCCCAGTGCACGTCCTGGGCCTGCAGAGCCCAGGTGATGCTTAAGAAGGTGGAAAGCAGAGGGCTCAGCAGGGCTGGGTCTCCTGGCGAGTTCAAATTTCCGGGAGAGCCAGCTGAAATGGCGGTCCTCTCAGCTGGGTTTTCAGCTTCCCAGCTGTCTACAGGGAACCAAGAGCACCGGCCCCGCTTCACAGCAGGCCCCGGCAGCCCTCGTGTGCAGCCATGTTTAGTAATAGCTGAGCACAGCTGCATTTAAACTGACTACCTGGTAATCTGCACTAGAGACGTCCATATCCCTTTACAAATCCCTCGAGCCTCACCATCTATTTCACTTGTTGCTCTTAAAGTTTCACATCCTTTTCCACATGTTAAGCCACCACTTCAAGAGCATTATTGCGTCTAAGGAAGAAAGCAGACCACTTCTGCACCCCATAGCTGGTAGGCATGGTGGTGTGAGGACTCAATGCTGGTTGCTCGTTTGAGGGATATGTCTGCTGGTTAGCTATAAAGAAATCAACACAGGAAGAAATGCATTTAGAGAACAGCTACACTCCCATGTAGACATTTCTTCATAAAAAAATAGCGACATAGCATCCTACAAGACGTCAGTTACATACAGATGGCTTCTTCTGGACAATCAAGCATTTGTCAAGAATGTTAGACAAAGAAAACTTTATGACCACAACATTATTACTGCTGTGCTGCCAGCAGCACTTGTTTAATATAAAACTACCTGGCAAAAAAAAAAAAAAAAAAAAAAGGACCATCATCTTACTTTTGCTTCATGAGTAATATCGCCCCTCAGTGCATGTTCTTAGAAGTTGATAACTCAGTAGTACGCTTAAAAATCTGCATCTGCTTCTTAAGTCTTCATCCCACCAACATATGATTATAAATGCTTAGTATATCATATATATGTTCATTAAGTATATATTTTCTACTAAAAAAACCAAAAATCATATGAAATCTGACACAATTAAAACTTCTAGAATACTTCAGAATTGTTTTTAAACTAGTCCTGTTGTTTTGACCACTTGTTAGTATAATACTTTATAAATTTAAAGATACCAAAGTATATCTACAATCTAACACAACTAAAAATTCTGGAACACCAAATGGTTTGAGTTATTCCTTCCATCACATTTTCAGAAGCTCCTGAAATATGTTTGTGTCCCTTCTTCAGTATAATACAACATACAGTATAATACAACATACAGTATAATACAATTTGCCCTAAAACACAGGTAAGATGGGCCATATTGTTTTCTGCTGTATTTCTATATTACAATGTAAAAAGATTTTTTCCTTCATTTCTATAATATCCAATATTGTATTATGGGTAGAGAAAAATAAATAGCACTTTTGTGCTCATATTGAAGAAACTAAGCATTCTATGATTAATAACTATGCCAGGGAGGGGGGGCAAGGGCAATTTACGTAACCTAAACTTTTGTACCCCCATAATATGCTGAAATAAAAAAAATAACTATACCAGACCACTATGAAAGTCCCTTTCATTTAGAAAAGCAAGCATTGAGAGGTACTATCATCTCAATGACAAATACTTTACGGAAATAATTGGCAATATAATTGATAATTAATTAATGTGATGAATAAACTATGGATTGGGGAGACAAGAAATTGTAATTATTAGAAGATATGGCCTGATCATTGGACTTACAGGGTATACTTGAAAAAACTACAGATTCCCAGATCTTTCTTTGGAGCTCTTGGATGGGGCCAAGGAATTTGTATTTTAGTGAGTGCATGGGGCTATTCTTGTGACCAGGGAGGTTTGGGAAACACTGCAATAGATTGGAAGCATCCTGCTATGGTTTGAGTGTGTTCCCCAAAGTTTGTGTGTTGGAAACTTAATCTCCAATGTTAGTGTTGAGAAGTGGGACCTTTAAGAAATGATGAAGTCATGAGGGCTCTGTCCTCATGAATACATGAATTCCACTATTACAGGAGTGGGTTAGTTATCTCCGGAGTGGGTTCCTGATAAAAGGATGAGTTCAGCCCCCCTCCCCACCCTTCTCTCTCTCATATGTACTATCTTGCCTTTCCACTTTTCACCGTGGGATGACACAGCAAGAAAGCTTTCCCCGGGGCTGGGCGCAGTGGCTCACGCCTGTAATCCTAGCACTCTGGGAGGCCAAGGTGGGTGGATCATTTGAGTTCAGGAATTCAAGACCAGCCTGAGCAAGAGTGAGACCCCGTCTCTACTAAAAATAGAATGAAATTATATGGACAGCTAAAAATATATACAGAAAAAATTAGCCGGGCATGATGGCACATGCCTGTAGTCCCAGCTACTCAGGAGGCTGAGGCAGGAAGATTATTTGAGCCCAGGAGTTTGAGGTTGCTGTGAGCTAAGCTGATGCCATGGCACTCTAGCCTGGGCAACAGAGTGAGACTGTGTCTCAAAAAAAAAAAAAAAGAAAGAAAGCCTTCTCCAGGTGTGGACCCTTCAACCTTGGACTACCCAGCCTCTAGAACTGTAAGAAATAAATCTCTATTCTTTATAAATTATCCAGTTTTAGATTTTCTGATACATTATAGTAGCACAGAATGGACTAAGACACAGCACAGCCCCTGAGAGTGGTAGTGGGAATGAAAAAGAGGAGGGTAGAAATCAGACACACTTAGGCATTAGAATCACTGTGAGTATTGGTTATAATATTTATATTTCTATGTATTTTATTACAGTACCATTACTCTAAAAAGGGCTTAAAATATATGTAAAGGCCACTTCAGAAGCACCATACATAAATTCCTGATAAAGCCTCCTTCATTAAAAAAGAAAAATCTTTTACTTGCAGTATTTCTAAAAGGGGAAACTCTCTTACTCTCTTTAGAAATCTTTAATTTTTTAAGAACAAAGCAATGGCACATTAAATGTTATTAATTGTCCAGAAAATTTAATTCAAAAAATATTTTTAGGTATTTTTAAGGATGCATGCCACCTCCATGGGCTGCAGGAAATGTGGAGATGGAGTCCTTGCCATTGATAAACTTTCAACCTAAAAGGGAGAGAAGGTAAAATCCTAACTAACCCTAAAGAAGGATAATGTTAAAAAAAAAAAAAGGAATGAAAGATATAAACTGCCATGGAGATTCAGAGAAGGGAGAAATTATATATCATTCAGATATTAAGAAAAGTCCTCATGAGAAAGTGTTATTTGGGAAGGTCAGAAAAACAGAAAAAATTTTAACAGATATTAATATTGAGGGAGGACATTCCAGGTAAAAACAAATTGCATGAAGAAAACCCAGGGGAAGGAAGGCACAGTGTGGATGTAAGATACTATGACTTGCCCAGTCTGATTGAGAACAGAGTCCATTTAGGATGGGAGTGGGTTACAGTGCTTAAGAGGATGCCACACCACTCAAGCTAAGATAGGTGGCCTTAACTCAAGGGCGGCAAAGAACATTTAAAGTTTCCCTGGGAGTGACATAATTGGAATTTTCTTTTAAAAAATTGTACCTAATGATCAGGAGGATAAATTGGAAAAAAGGACCAGAGGTAGGGAATTTCAATTTTATGAAAGCACTCATGTTTTCTGTACATTCAAGGTCATTTCTTTCATAAAGTTGAAACTCACAAATAGTTAAAGGCACTTTTTCCCAAACTTCAGCATAATCAGAACCATCTGGAAGGCTTGTTCAAACACATATTGCCAAAATTACAGTTGGGGACTTCAACACCCCTCTCAGCAATCGAAAGAACTGTTAGATAGAAAATCAGCAAAGATATAGGGGGACTAAAAAGCACTGTCAACCAACAGGATCTAGACGATATTTATAGAACTCCACAAACAAGAGCAGGAACACATTCTTTTCTTTTTTTTCTTTTTTATTTATTTTTTATTTCAGAATATTATGGGGGTACAAATGCTTAGGAACACATTCTTTTCAAGTGGCTGTGGAACATATGCCAAGGTAGACCATATGCTGAGTCATAAAACAAACTTTGACAAATTTTTAAAAATTAAAATCATACAAATATGTTCTCTGATAATAATGAAATCAACCTAGAAATTAATAACAAAAAGACAACAAGTAAATCTCTAAACACTTGGAAATGTAACAACATACTCCAAATAATCTATGATGAAAGACAAAAATCTCAAAAGAAACTTTAAAAATTCATAGAACTAAATTGAAAGTGAAAATGTGACATAATAAATTTGTGGAATGTAGCTAAAGCAGTGCGGAGAAGAAAACATATGTTTATATTAGAAAATAGAAAAGTCTCAAATCAATAACCTAAATTTCTACCTCAGAAAAAACAAATCCAGAGAAAGAAGATCAAAATAAACCCAAAGCAAGCAAAAAGAAAGAAATAATAAAGAAAAAAGAAGAAATCATCGAAATTGAATACAGGAAAATAATAGAGGAAATCAATAAACAAAAAGCTGGTTTAAAAAAAAACCCATAAAGTTGATAAACTTCTAGCAAGACTGATAAGGACAAAAAAAAAAAAAAGATGACACAAATCATTAATCTCAGAAATAAAACGGAGAGTTTCAATATATTAATAGATAATAATGGTATACTACAAACAACATCACACTCATAATTTGACAATTTAGAAGAAATAGAACAATTCCTGAAAAATAACAAACTACCAAATCTCAACCAAATCTGAATTTTCCTATAACCATTAAAGAAATTGAACTTGTAATTTAAAAGTTTCTAAAACAGAAATTCCTGGGCCTGCATAGTTTCACTAGATAATTCTACCTTATATCTAAAGAATAATTAACACTAATTTTATATATTTCTTAGATAATAGAAGAGGAGGGAGTAACTCATTTTATGAGGCCAGTATTACCCTAATACCAAAACCAGGCAAACAGCACAAAAAAGAAACCTACAGATGAATATCTTTTTCAATATTATTTAGATATTTTAGATATTAGATGTCTAATTTAGACATAAAAATCTTCAACAAAATTTTAGAAAATTGAATCCAGCAATATATTTAAAAAATTACATATAACAACCAAGTGAGATTTATTCCAGGTACGTAAGGCTGGTTCATTATTAAAAAATCAAACAATGTAATCCAACAAATCAACCAGCTAAAGAAGCAAAATTGTATGATCCTATCAGTTGACACAGGAAATGCATTTGACAAAATTCAATACTTATTTGTGATAGAAATTCAGCAAACTGGACATAGAGGAGAAATTTGTCTATATCCCAATTGATATAGACCAATATCTGTTAAGATAAAGTGTTTTTCAACTCAAACGCATGGCTACTCAACTTGGTCCTAGAAAAGACAGAATCAAATAAAATTCACTGGGAAAGGGAGATAGCCCCATCTGATCTATATCTTAAAATGAATCGACCCTTATGAAACACCAGGCAAAAAACAGCCTTTGAAAATCTCCTGTTTGACCAAGTTGGTGATGCAGAGCTTCATATTGTCACATCTACCACCCAAAAGAAGGGCACCCATTATCTCATGGAGATAGAGGCCAAATATAGTGCAGTGAATGAAATGTTATTTTCTTTTTCAGTTCCTTTCTCAGTCACATTTCATGCCCTCTTCTCTGAATGTTTATCAGCACCAAGAGTCATATTTCTGTTTGAGTATCTGGCAAGTGACTCCCTGCTGAACAGGCAGGAGAGAAGCTCCATAAATCAGAGACTTCTGCAGTCCACATGCAGCCTTTCTGGCCAGTAGTAGGAATCTTGAATATTCTTCAAAGCTAAGTACTTCAGAGCAGCACTTTTAAAAATAAAGATCCAATTACTCAGAGCTGGATAGTGTTAAAAATACCCCAAATTCCCAAGTGAGCAGGCTTCGAAGGGGCTGTGAATCACTCCCTTGGCTTCCTGAGAGCCCTGATCAGTGACTGACCCAATGAGTTCAAAGAAAACTTGCCTGTCTGCAATGCCAGCCTTCTCTGTGAGAACAAGGTACCCACTGGGCCACTTCTGGAGGTGGAAATAAAATGCAAAATCATCAGTCTATAAATACTGGTAAGAGATCAAGACAATTCAGCATAAGGAAGCTTGGCATACCTGCAGCACTTTTACTCATAAAAATAATACTTTGGAACATGAATAAATTCTGCGGAATAGCTGGAAGTCCTCAGTACTCAAAGTGTGTTTCTTACGTGAGCAGCAATAGCCTATCCTGGGATTTTCTGTACAATAAGACTCTCTAGACCCACCCAGACCTGCCTGATCAGAATCTGCATATTTACAAGATCCCAGGTAATTCCTGGGCACATAACAGTTTGAGCAGCGTTGCTCTAAGGACAAAGGTAGCATACATCTGTTAACTGCAGTCGGGGAGCTGCTGGAAAGGGAGTGAATGGAGAGGCCATATCCTGTGATGCCTGGGTCACCGCCACAAACACTGCAAGACCCAGCTGTGGAACTAAGGGTGTTGAGTCTAGGCCTGAACAATTAGGAAAATTGCCATAAACTGTGCACTGTTCCCTCATCAAATGTCCATGAAGGCTAGAAAGCTCTGAGACTCAACTCTAAATTCAGACCTCCTGCCGGGCGCGGTGGCTCACGCCTGTAATCCTAGCACTCTGGGAGGCCAAGGCGGGTGGATCGCTCGAGGTCAGGAGTTCGAGACCAGCCTGAGTGAGACCCCGTCTCTACTAAAAATAGAAAATAAAAATTATCTGGACAACTAAAAATATATATACAAAAAATTAGCCGGGCATGGTGGCGCATGCCTGTAGTCCCAGCTACTCGGGAGGCTGAGGCAGTAGGATTACTTAAGCCCAGGAGTTTGAGGTTGCTGTGAGCTAGGCTGACGCCACGGCACTCACTCTAGCCCGGGCAAGAGGGCAAGACTCTGTCTCAAAAAAATAAAAAAAATAAAAAAATAAATTCAGACCTCCTATATTCCCAGAGAAGCAGTAATTCAACCTCATTTACCATTTCCTAATTGAATTTCTTATTTCTCAAATAACAAGTAGTTAGCTCATTTGCAGAGGTTTATTGTTATTGGAATAACTAAACAAATTACCAGGTCAAATATTCTGAAAGGACTGAAAACTTTATCAGGGAATTATTATACTTATTGCTTGTTCTTTCTTGGCTTTCAAACCTCTCGTTATTAAGGTTGAAACCATAGGCATTCACTGAGCAGAAAGAGAAGAGGGGAGGACTGACGGGCTATCGAGACCTTACTGGGGTCAGCATGCTCCAGATGGTTGAGTTTGGGGTATTTAGAAGTTTCTTGGTGTCCTACATTATATAAGCCTTTATGTAAAATACAGCTTTGTAATAATCATAGTAACCAGAGTTGTATTTTTAATAACTAAAGCTTAGGTTTTAAAGACGGTTTTGGCATTCAGTTTAAAACATTTTATCTAATTGCACAAATATTTAAAATAAATACTGAATGGTGATTCTGAAATAGGATAGGAGTGACCTTGCGTCATCCTCTTCTTTTCACAAGAAGATAAATTAGTCCTTCTTTCCCATGGATAACTATTGTGTAAAATATTGAGGGAGCTTTTCTTACTTATCAAGGAGAATTTGAGCACCTGCTATTTGCTTAGAATTTTGCAAGAAGCAAAGTTGCATGTGCACATGTGCATCCTGCCTTTCGGGAACTTACCATCTAGATGAGGAGGCAGACATACAAACATGAGATATATTTCCCAGGGAAAACTGATAGAACTTTAAGTCAGAGCGGCAGGGGGCAGATAAAGGAGATATAGGATCTGGCTTAGAGGCTAGAAGTGCTACTGACAGAAACTAGAATGACAGGTGAGGGAAAGACAGGTGGGTTGTGAGTGGGAAGAGGATGGACTTGGCTTTGGACCAAGGAGTGGAAGATGGCCGTGAGCCATGGAATAATCCAAGTCGGTGTAAAATTAGGTGTGAAATGGACAATTAGTACCACAGGAAGTGAAAGGAGGATATCAAACAGAGTAGTCACTGAAGGAATGAATAGTGACCCAAAGCTTCATGAAGGAGTTATGACTTGCATTGAACCTTAAAGAAAGATGAATTCATTCAAGGTGAAGTAGAGTCAGATAATGGAGGGCTTTGAAACTATAGTAGGCCTGTTAGCTTGAAGTGGAGAGGAAATAGATACTGAAGATTTTTAGAAGAGAAGTGATGAAAACTGTGCATAAGGAATTTTGGAGCAGGAAAAGTTTTTGTTCAAAGCTTCCAGAGTTAAAAAAAAATCCCTATTAGGAGTAATTGGAATACACATGGGAAAAAAAAACAAGACAGAAAAAAGATGTACTTTAGAGGAAAAATAGATAAAACTTTGAGTCAGACTATCAGGGTGCTAGAAGAGGAGAGAAATGAATCTGATGAGGAGATTGGTAGTGCTATTGAGAAGGACTAGAACTATAGGTAGGGAAAGAGAGAAGGATTGTGAATAGGAAGACGGTGAACTTGGTTTTGGACATAGCAAGTTGGAGTTGACATTGAGATAGCCAAATGGAAATATGCATGAAGCAGCAGGACCTGGATTAGAGTGGGGGAGGGTAAGGCATACAGGGTGTCAAGTTTAAGAAGATGTGGACTGTCAGGATCTCAGGTGGCACAAGCCTGAGAGTGAGTGCCTCCTTACACCTTGCACCTGAGACCTCAGTTACTTCATCCGAGTCCCTGCTTTACTGGGCAGATGGCAACATGGAAGTTGAGTTTAGATGAAAAACAAGATTGGCGATACAGTCTTTGAGGTAAGCAGCATAAGAACAATTTTGTATTCATGAGGTCTTCAAAGTAGCCACCAAAGAGATGGAAGGGCATAGGGCTGAGCCTTAAGGGAGTCTCTTTTGGAAACCTGAGAAGAAAGAAGAGCAAGCAAATAAGCTTAATGTAAGAAGGACAACCAAAGAGTCAAGGACATGGACATTTCTGTTTAAACTTGGTAGATGTGCCAGATGCTCTTCTGGATGCTCTTACTCCCTTCCAAATCACTATTTAAATGGTAACTAATGATTTTTGAAACAGCATTTACTCAGGATTAAGAGAACAGGGGAGGAGATGACAGTAATAAAATTCTGGAAGCTGGAAATCAGGTGGACAAGTCGTAACTGTCTAGGCGGAGTTAAGCAAACAGAAACGAAAGCCAGCAATGAGGAAAGGCTGCGAGCAAATATAGTTGCACCAGAGAACCCCAAAAGGCTCAGGAATTGGAGCATGTGATACCTCTGGAGCCGGGGCTTGGAGGGAAACTGAAAACAAAAGAAACAAAAGGGCTGGCTAAAATTCTATACACAGTGTATTCTATACTGTTCTATAAAACAGATCTCCTTCTCTAGCCAGCATTGTTAGGCAACATACCTGGCAGAATTATAGAGATCTATTCTCTAGAAAGTTGAATTAGAGTGACTTTGGACACAGGAATACAAGTCACAGATGAGCACAGGATTTCCTTACTAGAAACAGAAGGAGTAAGTGAAAGTCTGTGCACAGAACAGTATCCTTCCCCACCTGAATCCCAAGAGTGCTGGGAGCCTGGCATATAGCTCCCAGGATGGATTCCTCTCTGGAAAACCTGACTAAGCTAAAGAAAAAACCAGCATATACAGACAGGTTGGACGCTCCCCTAACGAAAGATACAGTTAGGTCACCTAATAGTGAAGCCTAGTGGGAACTTGGGTACACAGACATGCACATGCACACAGCTTCCAGATCACATAGAAACCCACTCTTACAAAGGGACAGAGAGCTAAGGATCATCAGACAGTAAAGAAACATTTCTAACATGAAAGACAGGGAAGAAAGGAAGGAAGGAAGGAAGGAAGGTAGGAAGGAAGGGAGAGTGGGTCAGACTTGGAGAAAATAGAAACAATGTAAAAAAAGGGAAAAAATGAGAAAATAAATAAGATCCTCAAAATTATGTTATTTTAAAAGAAATATTCAAAGAACAGTAAAGGGTTCTTGGAAATTATGATCACAGAAATGAAAAAAGAAAACAATAGACTAGTAGGAAGATAAAGTTGAGGAAAATTCCCAGAAATCAAATTAAAAAGGTAACATATATGAATGTGAAAGAAATAAGATGAAAAATTTAGATAATCTGTTCAGGAAAAAGAAAGAACAGGACAAGAGGTGAGGAGGAAATCCTCAAAGAAATAACATAAGAAAAGAACACTCAGAAGAAAAAGACACCAGTTTCTGTCTTAAGAGGGCTCTTCAAGTACCCAGCATAGTAAATGAAAAGAAATCTGATGTCAAAGTTTATGA
Source organism: Lemur catta (assembly GCF_020740605.2). Classification (NCBI taxonomy): domain Eukaryota; kingdom Metazoa; phylum Chordata; class Mammalia; order Primates; family Lemuridae; genus Lemur; species Lemur catta. Next base: position 50,601,151 of record NC_059135.1, read on the forward strand.
TCACAGAATTTCAGAACTCTAGAAACAAAGAGGAAGTGAAGTCCATGAAACATTGGGCACATTCAAAGGAAGGCATAGGAAATCTTAAAGGCAAAACCAGAAACTAAAAGACAATGAAAGCATACCTTCAAAATATCAAGGGAAAATTAATTTCACAGTAGAAATCTGTTCTCAGCCAAACTATTGATCAAATGTAAGCATAGCATAAAATCATTTTTGGAAATGCAAAGCCCCCAAAAATTATCTCCTCTGCATTTCTTATTACAAACCCAATAGACTAGAGGCTCACTACCCAAAAAGATGACAAAGCAAGAGGAAGATAAGGGGTCAAGGAACCAAGGGATCCAACCAGAGAGAGACAAAGGGAATCTATGAGATGGTGGTAAAAGGAGCTTCCAGGGCAGCAAACAGCAAGTGCCAGTAAGGTAAAGAGCAAGGTAAAAATTAGCCGGGTGCAGTGGCCCGTGCCTGTAGTCCCAGCTGTTCCAGAGGCTGAGGCAGGAGGATCGCTGGAGCCCAGGGGTTTGAGGTTGCAGTGAGCTGTGACGAGAACACTGCACTCTAGCCTGGGCGACAGAGCAAGATTCTGTCTCTAAATAAATAAATAAATAAATGGTCTCTGGAGGGATGTATCCAAGAAAAAGAGTATTTCATTTGTTTGTGGTTAGAGAAAATGTATCTCTCTTTCCAAGATTTGGGGATAAACTAGAACAAAAACAAAAAACTAAAAAAATGAAAAAGAGAAAAAGAGTTATTAATGCCAGAAAAAACAATAAAGTACGCAATAAAGGAAATGGGAGCTATATAGCTCAGCTATGAAAAATATTTATATAAGTCATAAACTTTGAATATTGCTCTAAGCAAAATGAGTGAAGACAGAGGAGGAAGGTTGTGGAAGAAAGCTAACCTTCATCATTACAGGTAGTAAACTAATAGGTAACACCTAAAGCTGGGAAAAAAAACTGTTTTCAATAGCGGTGTAAGGATGTGCTTAAGAAAAGTGATCACAAATATTAGAAGAACAAGTAAGAAGAGTTAAAAGAAGTTGCCATTGAAGAGGACTCAGAGAAGGGGAAGATTGAGTCCAGGGCTGTTGTTGTTAATTTTAAGTCTTCAAAATAATTTGCCTTTTAAAATTGTGCCTATGTATACATTTATAAAAATTTTTCAGATAAAGAAACAAAAAATAATAGATTCAATACGTCAAAATAAATTCATATTTTAGAATCACATATAGTTATGATAGTGAATGCCTATTTCAAATCTAATGACAAAACTTAATCTTTCAAGTTTTAAAATTTCAAATTAACATACTTTTTTGAAGAAGAAAAATGAGATGAATATGATGGAATTATATAGCTACAGTATTTAAAAGTGGCTTTTAAGATACATAGTTTCAATGAAGTCAAGTGTGCTTTAAAATCTTAAGTATGTTCTTTTCTTCTTTATAACATATAATCACTCTTTGCCAAGTATGTGTTCATTCTTGTATCTAGAAACAACACTGAGCAGATGACATATAAGCACAAGATCCCCAATGCTCAGAGGTTTAAAAAATTCATTTCACATGTTTTCCAGATGTATATCTGGTAGAATCCTTCACTGATTTTTTTTCAATTCTCTATTTGAATAGTTTTTCCCATGTGTAGATACATTTCCAAACAGTGGCTCGCAACACATTTCAACTTAAACACATAAAATTTCTGTGGGACAGAAAACTACACTTTATTCAAACAACAGATTAGGGATGAAATAGTGGTTTTAACGTTGTTTTTGACATTTAAAAAGGGCTGAAGTATTTTTATCCCTCTACTGCCTGTTGTTTCGATAGATACCTAATAACTTTGAAGAGAAGATCCCAGCACATTACCTACACTGAAACCCTGTCCAATGCAAAGTGATATTTTCCTTTCTATTTTTCATTTCTGGATGCTGGTTCCAGTCAACAATATAATCATTTTCTTTTATTGATTTTCTTATAAAATGTATCCTCGTTAGATTCATTGATGACTATACATTACTGAGGCACCTGATAAGATTTCACTGTGTTATTACCGCTGCACATGAAATGCTTTTTGCTGGATGAAAATAACTACTTCCCAAAGTGAAGATGAAGCTGGGCTTGATGCAGAATTCTAGAGAACGGAGTCTTTATTTGAAACTAATCATCAAGAGCTCCCACCTTCAGATCAGTCCGATGTTATTATCTGCTGAAAAGACGTGCTCTAGCTTGATCTAGTTTTCCAATTACAAAAAAGATGAGTTTTCCCACTTTAAATACTTAACAATTCAAAGCTTTAGCTCTTCAAAAGAATTCTGATTCTTTCATGACTGGTCTGAGCAGTGCACTTCCTAAAACCCTCTAGTCAGTCTCTGGTGGCCTGTATCTGATTAACTTGAATTAATTTGGGCCAGAAGATTTGTTAAAACAACTCAAGTCAAATAGTGACTTTACATTTGCAGGGTTATATATTTTTTAATTTTTATTTGGGGGTATTATAATAAAGTACAATACCACCTGGTGCTCCTTTTTACTAAGAAATACTGAAGTGGTCTCTTTCATTTTATCTGAAATTCCTAAAGCATCACACTGATAAAAACAATAAATGCCACATTTTTTAAAGTTTATTCAAAAGCTTTGGATTATTCCCAGAAAGTCCAGCCAAAAAGGACATAAAATGTTAAGACTGTCACTTAAAAATTTGTTTTGACACATTCTTGCAAGATAATTTACTTTTCAGTTAAATTTTGTCTCATCCTATGCTGTTCCTAATGGAGTGGCTCATGGAGATACTGTTTTTAAAAATACAGTTAAATTTTTTTTCTTGGTGAAAAGTGATTTTTAAAAAGCAATTTCCTATTTAAAGTTATAATGATTGATAATTTTAAAAAGTATTCAGAACCTCACAAAGATTAGATGACAGCAAATTTATGGATAAAGCTGATTTTTAAAATTCGGACACTGAAAGTTAGTACTTCCTGCTACATGAACGATGATATATGATACTGCAACACTTCCTAATTCAGTCTGGTCTGAATTAGAGACTATTTTAAATCAGTATAGTTTTATTTCTTTAAACCACACACAATAACTCATATAGTTATTGTATATGGCATTGCTAATAAAAGAGTAGAGATCTGGTTAACAAAAAGAGAAATAATTCATAATTAGCATGTCAATTATACATGACTAGCTGCTGCCCCAGAGTTAAAATAGCATGTCCACTCAGCTTTCCTCTTTTGTGGGATTATGGGCAAATCCTTTCTCCAGTCTAGAGGTAAGAGCCTATTTCTCGTCTTGCTAATCAAAGATCTTCAGACTAAGGAGGTTTCATTATAGTTTATAGGCAGAACATTGGCTAGATTTTCCATAATAATCTGACTTCTGTTCCTGCTGCCTTTGGCTTACACTGGAACAAGTCATTTGCATATCTGCAAATAGTAGTTTCCCCACTTGAAAGTGAGGCTGAGGGTCCATGCAAGTTCAAGTGAAGCAATTGTTAAAATAGAATTTGATCCTAAAAAAGATGACCAGGCAGAGAGCACATTCCTTCATAAATCATTTTGAAGGAGTTCTGACCACAATAACATCCCTCTTGGCCATTGTAGCAAATGAGTGTAAACAAAGCTACTCTTTTAGTCATTCCAAAAAATATGCACTTAGGGACTTATAAACAGCATATTTTTACTCATTAAATCATTTTTAAAATAGGCTGTGAATGACAACTTAAAAGTGCTTAAGAAAATATTATTCATTCTGCAAAAGAGTAACTATGGCCAGAATGCAAACTGGTCATTTGGGACCATTTTAAAATGACAAGCAAGAAGAGGAAAGAGTCATTGCGCTCTTCCCTCTATGACAAGCCAAACCTCCTTAGACTTGGCCCGTCCACTCCAGAGTTGGGTTGGGCCATCCACTGGGGCTTTTGCAGCATGGACATGCGCAAGATTTTTGATTTAAGCAGTGCAGAAAATCACAAACTAAAAACAAATTTGCAGTAATGAAAATGAGTGCACTTTGTGTTCCAGATTTTATTTTAAAACAATTATTCAGGCATCTCTATGATTTCAAGCCCCACAGCTCAAAGGCATTAAACTGCATTGAAGCTTAATGGCCTGAAAAGTTTCCTTTTGAATTAAAGCACATCCAGTTACAAAAGTGAGGGTGGGAGGAGAAGGGGGCATCTGCAACTAATCTGAAAATCCTGCTTCTGATCCTGAACTTTTAGCACATAAAATAGCCAGCATAATGCTTTCAAATCATGTATGGGAGAAACATTTCTGGGAGCTATGTTTCTACCCCAGTGTCCAGTTAAGAGAATGTTCCATCAGTGAAGTGAGGTTTAGATGTGTGTTGAGGAGGAGAAAAGGTAACTTACAACAGCTTCTCCAGGCCCTGTTACTCTCACCAAGTGATTCACTTGCTGTAGATGCAAATTCTAGGACCTTTCATTTTGTAGATGAAATGGGGTTCTTGTTTCTAGACCGGTGGAAACCATTCCTATTCCAAAATAGGAATGATATACTGGGGTGAAGGTTGAAAATTTAAATTTTCTGTTTATGTGTACAATTTAGATCATCTTTAATTTTCTGTTTGGCCTATGTCATATACATGTAATGTATAATATACATGTAATGCAAAGTACAATAGTGTGTGTGTATATATATATATATATATATATATATATATATATATATATATATCCCCTAAATCTGCAGTCCCCAACCCCCAGCCACAAACCGGTATTGGTCTGTTAGGAACCTGGCCACACAGCAGGAAGTGAGCAGCAGGCTGAGCGAAGCTTCATCTGTATTTACAGTCGCTCCCTATCACTTGCATCAGTGCCTGAGCTCCGCCCCACCCACTCCTTGTCCATGGAAAAATTGTCTTCCACAAAACCGGTCCCTGGTGCCAAAAATGTCAGGGACCACTGCCCTAAATAAATAAATGCCCTTATGTTAGGGTACTCAATCATGTAAATCCAGAGGCAACATCTCCAGACACTATACCTGAGGCACAGCCTAGACTGCCCCATGAGATGAGGGAAGACTGAAACTGGAAGTTGTTCTAACTCTTAGTCCATAAATGAATCCCTTGACTGCTGCAGGCACAGTTCCCCCACTCCCCTCCACCCAGATGGGAGAATCTGATCAACAATAGCTCTACTCTGATCGCATTTGCTCTTTTTTCTTTCTTTTTTTTTTTTTAAGTGCAACTGTGCATTAGTAACAATGGGACCATAACAAAAGTACAAAAAGCTGGGTCCTGTGCAAATCTTTATTATCAGCTCTCACTGTAAAATATGTGTGTTTGTGTTAGTGTAAAACAGAGCCACTCATGTGATCATGTTCCATTCAATGCCCTATTTATTAGAATAGATTATCTCATGCGCAGAGATAGTGAAATGCTCACTGTCAGAGTGTACATTTTTAATATCAACTTCACTCTATTTTTGGAGACCTATTTTTGTCTCCATGTGAACAGGGTATAAGGCACAACTTTTCTTTTGTTGAGTGTCAGTGTTTCCTCTTTTGAGGAAACGTTACGTTACCTGCATGCTTGTTCAGTGAAAGGAGGATGAGATGTTCTAAGATTCCAAGTTCAGTATGTTCAAAGGAAGAAAGAGTAACACAAACTACCGTTTGAGAATTTGGAAAATTTATTTTTAAATATCTAGATAACAACACTTAAAAGCAAGGAAAAACCTCCACCCTCCAAAAATTGTCACTTTACATTAGGGATTCCAATGATCATTGCCAATAGACATTGTATTTGAACTTTTTTTGCTTTTGAAAAATTTACGTTCTAGTAAGATTTAACATATCTTGCTTTGAAGATAAAATGCCTAGCAAGGTCTTCCAAAGCTCAAGGAAAACTAATAACAATCAACACAATCAATTTACTTCATGGGTAACAACACCATTTCCTCAGTACCTCGTCCTCCTTGCAGGTGGCCAAACACTGGCAGATCCCTGTGTTATAAACTCTCAGAACATGTCTCTTGGAGACTCTGATCAGATCTTTCTTATCTTGGAGACCATATTATATGATATATGATTCTATGGCATGTATTAATATATATGTATGTAAATAATTATGTATGTATTTGATTTAATATTAATAATTCATTTAACAATTATATCACATGTATTTAAATAATTTATTGTACTTTTCTGATTTTAAGATAAAGAAATTGTAGACTGACTTTTCTGTTCTCCAGCATCTCTTCTGGAAACCACCCCCAAAACACAAAAACAGAAATACCAGCTCCATTTTTGATGAAAATAGGAATCATCTGAAATCCCCAGTCATAATATATACACATGGAGGCAGGCAGACAGCGGTAACTGACTTAACTGAGTGGAAAGGGTAAAAGCTAAGTGCTGCCGAGGGACATAGTGAGGAGGAGCCAGCCAACAGAGTCCAAAACCCAGGCAGGCCTCAGAAATGGGAAGCACCAGTTGCTGTGGAGGTAGGAATTAAATGCCAGGTAAAACCAGAGTATCTGGCTGAAACGTACATATGGAGCATCATCCACCCCCTTCCACGTCCTGGATCCTCACCTCCACCCTGCAAGGTCAGGAGAGGGGAGGTTTAGTCTCAGGAGAAACCAACTGGGCTTTAAGGCACAGCAGAGAGCAATGGAGAGATGAGATTAACTCATCTTCTCATTAAACAGTGAGAGATATCAGGCTCTTCCCCCACTGTCTTTCCAAATGCAAACATCATACTTAAAAACCCTTAACAAGAGGCCCCTTAATGGACCGTCCCAGAGAATAGAACACCAGAAACTTATATTTGGGGGCTTGCCAATGAAAACGGCAGCTCATAATCTGGTTATTCTACAGTGACCCTCAGCAATTGACAAGTTCCTCACAGACACAGGACTTCAATCTTAAATATGGGCCTCACTACTTTTCTCAGCAATGTTCCTTTTAAGAATTTTTTCCTAAGGGAGCAATAAAACAAGTAGACAAAGATGTGCATACAATTATGCCTAGTGCAACGTTACTTGTAATAGTAACAGTTAAGTTGGAAACCTAAATGTTTCCAGCACTAGATGATTGGCTAAATAAATTTTATGGCCATTAAAAAAGGTATAGTACATGCATTGCCATGGAAAGATATCAATGGCCTAATGATGGTGGGACAAGGCAGGTTTCAAATATTGTGTGTTCTGATTCCTTTTATGTAAATGTGTGTTTATATATGTATTAAAAAATGATGGATTTGTCTAACATAGTGGTTATCTCTAGGAGGTAGAATTCTGAGGAAACTTTCATTCCTCTGTATTGTTTGAATATTTTATCAATCGTACTAGAAAATCAAAGATAATTCCTGTTTTAAAAATGTTATAGATAATTTATATGACCCTTGCTCTTAATTATAATCTTAAAGCCCAGAAGTACCAGATATCTGAGGAAATAAAGAACAGAAATTTAAATTAATATGCTTGGTGGAGGGAGGACAGGATCTTAGAGGTCAGAGAAACAGTGCAGACAGCAAAAGAAAACATCCCCAAACACTATTAATATCCTCCGCAGGATGAGAGAAAATGTTGCACCCATGAAATAAGAGGAAGATATTAAAAAGGAAACAAGCAAATAATAAGGAAAAGCTTTTAGGAAAGAAAATTTTGATAGCAAAAAAAAATTGCAATAGAAAGATCTAAGAAAATCTCCTAAGGAAAGAGACAATGAAAGAAAAATATAGGAAAATTAGAGTATCAATACAGAGTCTTGAATAGCCAATAAGTAGAACTGAAAAAAAGAAAGAAAAGAGAAAATGATTGGGAGAAAATTATCAAATAAATAATATAAAAAAGATTCCCAGACAGAAGTATATTCTGAAGAATGAAAGGCCCCACGAGATCCTAACAAAATTAATAAAAAATATCCGTATCAGGAAATTTTAGATCACTAGGGAAAAAGAGAAAATGCTGATAACTTTGAAATGGAAGCGGGAGCCAGCATGCACATGAAGGATTGGGAATAAGAATGGCATTAGACTTCTCAAAAGCTACCTTGGAACCTTGAAGACAAAGAAGTGGTGAAGATTATTTTCAATTTAGAATTCAGTAACCAAACTATCATTCCAATGTGAGGGCAGAGCCTGGGTGTGGTGGCTCACATCTGTAATCCCAACACTTTGGGAGGCTGAGGCTGGAGAATTGCTTGAGGCCAGGGGTTCAAGACCAGCCCAGGCAACATAAGGAGACCCTTGTCTCTACAAAACAACACCAACAACAAAAAATAAAGGATTCCAAAATAAGGGCAGAATAAAGAAGACATTTTAAGAGATGCAGAATATCAAAATAATTACTTCCCTTGACCTTTCTTTCCCAAGAAGTCTTTTTTTTCCCCTTCATAAAACAAGACAGTGAAATGAGAAAGGAAAATAGGTGCTTTAAGAAAATAGGAGATCAATGTAGAGAAGAGGCAAAAGAAAATCCCAGGACCACAGGCCTCCAGAGCGACAGGGTCAGATTGGAGCAAGAAAGCCCAGGATCCAAGAGAGAGGTTTTCAGGGAGAAAAAACCAGGGGAAGACAGGTGCAGAAGGAACCTGATAGAGTATCAGATTGGTTGCTACAAGGCACTAGGAGACCATTAGAGGTATGGAAAGACACATTAATAGGAACAAAGCAAACAAATCCATGAAATTCAGGAAATTAGTAACTCCAGGGAAAGTGAAAAGTTGCATAAATTAGAGGAAAGGTAATCACGGCATACTACCTGGTACAGACAACAATACCGATAGTCATAAGTTTATTAACGCTGAAATACTGATTTAAACAAAAATAGTTGGGCAAGTCTAGAGAGCACAGGACAGCTATGTCCTCTCAGCCGCAGTGGATACTCAATAGTTGGTGAATAAAACTTATGACTCAAGAAAGAGCAGCATACATTTATCTAGAAAAATGGAAGCGATACTAGCAGAAACAACCAAAAGAGCTAAAAGTAGTCAAAGGATACATGGCAGAGCTTTATTACATGGTTAATGATAGAATTCTTCTTCATGGAAGACTTTTATAGCTTTTGCCTAAAGAGGAACATCAGTTCTGATAATCTAGTACAAAGTACCTTAATTCTATCCTTTAAAGAGTAGATTATCAGGTCCTTGTTAAACATTTAACATCAAAAGGCAAAGAAATTCCTCCCACCCTGGCCCTTTCCCCACAGGCCTGCAAAGTTCTCCATGCCAAGCTGAATTGGCTCCGACTAGACACTCTACTGGCCCGAACCAAATACAGACTGTCTCCAATTTGCAAAGGGATTTGTTTCAGAAATTCCTGGGCAAGTTGTTTGGAACATGGGAATGTCCTTTCTTCTCCACCCCCATCCCAGGAGACATGTTTTAGATGGTCACTCATCCCAGGACTCTGGAGGATGGCGTCCTCAGGTGGTGGAGCTAGGGAAACGGGATGGGAAGAACCATAAGTTAAACGTAGGTTAGTGTTAAGATTTGAGCTTTTGTGCTGAATGGGGGTTCGTCGTTACCTATTATTTTATAAAATCATATTAATAAACAAGTACACAGTAAAAACAGGACCAATTATAAGAGTGTGTCATAAACCAAAAATTATCAACCCATTTCTATGTAACTTGAAGCCCAATGGAGAAAAAATATGAGCCCAGAATCCTATTATCTGATAATACAACAGACAGTACAATTGCCCATACATTCAGCAATTGCATTTAATAAATATTTATTAAGCAACTCCTAGGGGTAAGGCATTGAGCAGGTCCTATAGTTAACAATGAGTAAGAGAAACAAGGTCCAAGCCCTGTGGATATTGGAGAATCATCTTGACCTTTCAGAATTTAGAAATTATATTTAAGTATATAGACCATTTCAAAATGTTTTAAAAACACACACAGTAGTTTCCTTATGTATCCCATAACCAGTCACCAAGCAAAAGTGAAAGACAACAGTAAAATGAATTAGAGAAAGTATATTTATTTTATCTCGATTGTTGGCACTTGTAAAAAAGTAGATTTAATTAGGAATATGGAGAGTTCCAAGAAGGTCTGAGCAGACTCTGAAGGGGACACTGGGACACTTCTGAGCCCTATAGGAGCTGGCGGTGCTGGTCCTTCCCTCTACCTTAATTGTGGGCTTGGTACACATGACATGTTTGGTGGGGACCTTGCTACCAAGGCCCCTGAGAGTGCCTGATGGCACAGTCTGCGAGACCAAGAGCAGCAGGGCTTCTCGGAAGCACCACCAATTGGAGCAAAAATAAATAAATGAGAAAAAAACAGAGGAGCCAACGTTAGCCAAGATAGAAGAAATCCACAATAGGAAGGTCAGCCACTCTAAGAATAACTGTCCTGCAAAACAAAACCAGGCCAAATACAACGTCTCCTGCCTCAGCCAAAATCATCCGCCTTTGCAAGTCAGTGTTATGTCATGGTATTTTTTTCTTCTTTATTCCCTATAGGTTCCTCCAAGGTAGGCCATCCTCTGTGAGAAGATATATGTGAGCAAGGTTTCATTTGACATATGTTTTGGCACTATTACATTTGAGATGGTTATTTTTAGAACAAAAGATAGTTTCAGAAATAATTAGGTGCCCATCTGTGATGCAGGCTAGATGGTGGCCAAGGTTTTTAAGATTATGTCTAAAAAATTCAAACGGAAAAGTAGAAAAAAAATCATGTAGATTGGAAGTTTATTAAAAGGATCAATTTTTTGGAATCCAGCAATATAATGTATCTGTACCTCAGTTTCTCCATTTGCATACCATGCTGTCATTTGCATAAAATTACTCCCCTGACCCCTCCCACCCCTCCATCTGTGAGGTCGGCGTAATCAGTTGGGTTTCCAGCAGTGGTGATGGATTTGCTTTAATCCACCCTCACCCTTTCACCTGCTTCAGCCCTTGATGAATGGACGCCATTACAAGATGGCCACTAGGGTTAGGAGACATGGCGGGGGTGGGGGAGATAGAGGAGGGGTCAGGGGAGTGGGGGGAGGGGAGGGAAGGGGCGGGACTCACCCCACAAGGGGATCTGTGCTGGACCTTGGCCTCTTTTGTGTGATGCTTTAACCTACTGAGCTAAGCAGCCACAGTAAAATAAGGATGCTTGTCATCAGCTTGCCAAATAGAAGTGCTGTGAGAATATATTGTTTTAAAACAAAAGGAAAAGAGAGATTTTAGAAGCTTTGCTTTCACAGTAAAACAGCTATTTAAATACCAACTAAATTATTATAAGTCAGGAACAGAGGCAGTGGCAATAAAACTGTTTCTGTAAGTCAACAACTGGCTAGAGACTACACGTGTCTACAAAATGAGTTTCATAAGATTATGCTTATTTTAGAAACATCAATACTAAAACAGCAGTAACAGAAAGTGTATTTCCCCTTAGTTTAAGCACTGCTTGAATATGCATTATATCCAGCCAAGTAATAAGTGAACAAATTCTTCTCTTAAATTTCCCCAAGTTCAAGTATATGGCTCTGAGCATGCCACAAGCTCTATAAAACAGCCTAGCAGTAAGTAGGCAATAATCGCTCATTTCCTGGCCATTAATTCAGACATCATGCAATCACTCAAAGGCATCCATTTTCCTTTGCTGCTATTTTGGGGACTGCTGTCCTATTGTCATCCCTGCCTCAGACCCCTGACTTAGTCGTCTTTTAATTAGAGCCAGTGAGAGCGACAGGCAGAGTCGGCCTGCTGAGGGCAATCCATCATGGCTCTCTGCTGGCTGGCCTCCTAGATGACTGTTTGTAAACAGGACATCTTGAATATCAGGATAGCTGCTTAAGGAAACAGAAGAATGAATGGCGACCATCTAATAAGCTACTTTCCTGAGATTATAAACTCTAGTCTAAGGCTATCTTTATTAATACTGTATTTAGGTTAAATATCCAAATAAACTTTTCCAATGATGATTCTTTGAAAGCTGTTTTATCGGAGCTTGCCCTAAAACAAACTAATGCCATAATCTAAGAGTTGCCCAAAGTATTAACTAATATAACTTAGCGGTTGGGCCTTTATTTTTTTTAATAGATCTGGATTTTAGTTAAATCCTTTCCACATGGTCCACAGCAGTAGTTCCAGCCCTGGAAAGGAAAAAACAAACAAACAAACAAACAAACAAAACAATACTGGTAGCTTCGTTCATTGTCATTACAGAAAGCACTGCAGAGTATTTACTATTCAATATTATTTTTCTGGCAAAATTAAAAGACTGATTTATGCCTGCTGAGATCTAAACCTGTTATCTTGGGGGGAAGATACATAAGACCCAAAGTTATGTTAGATGTAATTCAAATCTACAGCTGTGTGGTGAGCTGGCACATGTGCTAGGTGCTGGGGTGACAGACACCCAGCCCCCAGCCCAGAGAAACTCAGGTTAGAGGGAGTGGTCCAGTGAGACTGATGAGCATAGTGCCCCCCAGGAGGGAGCAGCAGTGCGCAGTACAGAGATGCTCAGGTGAGAGCCAGTCAGCCTGGATTGGACTCTCAGATCCTCCACTCGGTAGTGGTGTGACCTTGGACAGTTTACTTAAACCATCTAAATCTTAGTTTCATTACTATTTCAATGTATTTCTTCTCAATTCTTTCCAATCTTCCACAAGAAAGTTCAAATCATAGTTTTTGCAGATATATATATCTTATTTTATACACTTAAGAGTACATCAGAAGCATTTTCCCATAATAATATTATTTCTCATGACGTATAAGACTACGAAGTATGGACATACATTAACTTCTTAAGCAACTCCTGATTGTTGAACACCTATATCACCTATATGGTTTCCACTTTTCTCTATAATAAATCGTGATGAATATTTTCCTTATTTTCTAAAAGATCTTAACAGCATTGGATTGAAATATTCCATGAAAGATTTTTAAATTTCAATGAAAAAATTGTCTAAGACTCAATAATTCAGGAAGTAATTATTCTTTAACTTTTTATTCTTCCTAGGTTAAGTACCATTCTATTTTTTCTAGTAATGCAGATTTACAAATACTACATGATAGAAATTAAATTCAATACTGAACAGTGAACATTGACGGACTTCCTAGTCTACTGCCAGATGCTGGGCTAAGTGCTGAGATCCAGTAGTGAACAAGACAGACAAGCCTCAGCCTTCATGGAGTTGACCTGCTGGCAGGAGAGAGACAAAACAAATGCACAATAAATGTACAGTACATCAGAAGGTGAGGAGTGCTTTAGAGAAAGATAAAGCCTGAGCGGGAGCCAAATAATGCCAGACAGGATGGGGAGTACAGGCTCTTTTTTGTTTTAAAAAGGGTAGCCAAAGAATAATTCACTGAGAAGGTGATATCTGAGCAGAGATTGAAGGAAAAGAGATGGGAAAATGATCCAGGCTGAGTGAACAGGAAAGCACGGAGGTCGATTTGGCTGGAGCCAAGTGGGTGAGAACAATATGGTAAGGGACGTGTTTAGAGAAGTAGCGGGGTTCAGATCACCATAGGGCCTAACAGGCCTTTGTGAGGACTTTCAGTTGAGTTGGACATGTGTTCTTAATAGATGTTTGCATGCACGTTGTGAAAGTATCCCTTTCTTTTTAAGATACAGTTCCCAAAATAACATTAGTTGGTATGAGTCCCAGTCCATATATTTTTATAGACTTTCCTCTCATTCCAGTCCAACAAAATATGTCCTATTACAATCATTTGTATCCAAATGGCTATTAATGAGTTTAAGAGCTCTGTTCTTAAAAACCTGATGTTTTAACAAGGAGAGAGAAGTATAAAGGCTAAAAACAAAAAGCAAATAGAAATAAACATTTTTCTGGGTACAAAAATGAGTTTCATAGAGATCAGAATTGGGGCGGTCTGGTGTTTTATAACTGTCCTGCAAGAGAGCACAGAGAAAGCTCTCAGACTGTAGACGATACCAAGATATCCAAGATGTGAAATGCCGACAGTAGACAAAACAGTAGAAGGATCTCTCACAACCGTGATTTGATATAAAATTGTGAGATGAGTGTCAGCATTTAAGAGAAGTCATGCAAAATGTACCAATGAAACTCCAGGATCTGGGCTTTCCCTGCACACACTTCTCCTGCCATGTTCCTGCAACCAAAGAAGTGCATGAATGTTGGAGGATGTCACAAAATGTAACAAATAAACATTCCTTCTTTCAACATGTATGTACTGAACACAGACCATGTGCCAAGCACTGTGTTTGCTGTTGGAAATACAAAGCTTATAGTCTAACAGGGTGACAAATAAATTGATGGAATGTGATGAATTCTTTCCTAGACATAACCAAGTAAGCTAAAAGTGGTGGGAGATAGCTGGATGTAGATGAGTTGAGAAGATTTAGTGTTCCAGAAAGAAAAAAACTCTGAGACAAAAGGCCCATGGGGAGGCCATGGGGTGCTAACAGGCTGCTCTGTGTGGTCAGAGTGCAGAGGTGGAGGGAGAGAGTCTGGGATTGATTGAGAGAAGAGAGGTAAAGGCTTGTTCTTGCCTTGTTGGGTACAATATCTGGAAATACCCATCAATATCTAGAAAACTGCATGCAGTTCTGCTCCTCACACTCAATATCCACACATGGCTGCAAACATAGGTGAAGCAGTTTTCACAGAAGACTGAAAAAAGATTTGAATTCCCTGCCCTATAAAGGCTAAGAGGTAAAATGTACCAAAGTCTATGAAGTTAAGTAATGAATAGGATAACATGATATACTTGTTCATCAAATCCCAGAGATCGAATTCTAGGCAAAATCTGGCCAACTAGGGCACTTTATACATTAATGCCATCTAAAGTAAACATTCCTAAACTTGCTGATCATAACAATGCCTGAGGTGCATGTTAAAAATACAGGTCCCCAGCCCTCATCCCACCAATCACCACCTCATCCTCTACTAACCTCCTGAATCAGAATCTCCAGAGATGGGCCTGAGGATTTGCATGTTAACAAATGTCTCAGCTGCTTCTTACACTTTGGCGGATCTGGGGAACACTATTCTAAAAGCATAGGCTGGAACTCCTCGTGTCAATAGTGTTCTTACAAAAAGGCCCCCACCCGGCCAACAGTGTGTCTTGCATGTAGCCCAGATAGCCTGGATCCCCCTGAAGGGTGATACTGATGAAAAGTACAGAAGATGTTCAGTGAAATGGAATGTCCCACAGTGGCTGGTGCCATCTGCAGATACCATCACTCATCCCAGACCTCACTAGCTTCACCAGAGACAAAAAAACAGTCAAGTAACATTAATATTTGATTGTGGTCAGCTCAGTATTGCAAGGGTCTACACAAAACTCCAGGCTCCTTCAGAATTGTCCCCTGTTTTTTTCTCAATGTCTTCCCCCTGAAACAAGTTCATTCAAGGTCTTTCAAGAATCATCATGGAAGCTGGAAAACCACGGATTTTCAAGGGAATCACTGCATGATGGCTGCAGCCCCTGCCACCCGGTAGTGGCCTCATCCCCTCATCCTCTCTCCCTCCAAATACGCTTCTCTAAACACTCTTCCTTCCTTCAGCCCTCACGACCATAAATAACTGGAGGAAGGGACTGAGACTTGTACTTCTTTCCCATTCCTGTCTTTAACTTATCCAGGACTTTGCTGATACAAGGCAACCCCCGCCCCCTTAAAAGGCAAGGTTTTCACCCCCTTGGCAAGCAATGGACTTTCACATTCAGGACTCTCATTTCAGATAGCATCAAGCACATCAAACAGAGGATTTTTAAAAACATATCTAGAGTACAAATTGTTTTGCCAAATTTCAGCTTGGTGGCATTTGCAAGTCTTAAAGTCAGAATCAATAAAATTATGGGACTTCAGCATCCTAGGAACCACTACAAGTTCTGGGAAGGAGAATGCCTTTCCTGGGATTTGCATAAGTCACTGGCATGTGGACAACACATGCAGCTTAATGAATATGGTACATAGATGCTTCTAAAATGCACTTGCCTTTCAATAGTTTATAATAAGTGAATGCGTTCTAAGTAAGAGTAAGAGCTCAATTAACTAGAATCCTAAGCACTACTGTCTCACAACCCCAATTCATATTCCAAAGGTTTAGGATGAGGGTAAGATTTTTATTAGTCTGAGTCAAATTTGATCTCTTGCTTTTTGGCCATTTCATTGCTTACTAAAACCTGCAACAAAAGGCAGAGGAAAGATCACAAATCAATCTCAGACAGATGTTGATTCACTATATAGTGGCATCCACTGTCTGAAGTGTCTGGAAGTGGAAGGACCCTTTTCCGGATGAGATAGAGGACCAAGAGAAGTTTCTTCCTGGCAAAAATTTTTCAAGTACAATTGTAGAAATCATGTTTACAACTTAATAAAGGTTACCACCAACTTGGTCAAGACCGAAATCAACCTACTATGGCCAAGTGATCTCTTAGAAGAATTAAGAATTACATTAATTTTAGGTAGGAATAAGAAGCCATCACTAAGCAGAAGCACTCTGTATACAACCTGCCGTTTTCAGAACACCCATTGCCCTCATTTGATGAGTGTGTAGGCTTTGATAATGGCAATTCTCCTATTCAGATGCTTGCCAGGAATGGGATATGTTCAATATCACTTCTGTCTCCTGTGTAATTAAGGACTGGCCACTTGTAGATGCGGACCCTTATTTAGAAAAGGGGATAGTGCTCTAGAGACCATGTCAGTTTTATTTGTAGATATCAACCTCTTTTCATTATTCAACATTTTGTATTACAAGACCCTTTTCAAAATAAATTACGAGCCAACATATTTTTCATCTGGCATGTTTGTGGACCCTTAGACCCACATGGATGTTAGTTTCTTACTTCCCCTTCAATTCACTGGATAATAGGTCTTAGTGCTGAAACGCTTCTTTCAATTAAACTTGCAATAGATCTAAGGATTTGGATTGTGAGTTCCTTACAATGGGAGCAACACCGAAGAACAATACCATTGCTGGTGGCCCTGGATACCAGTCTTAAGGGAGAGAATTCCTCCTAACAAGTTTCAAATTGAATCTTCGTGTGAGTGGATTCAGCTTCTATGAAGGAGACAGAGTCAGACATCAAAATTCAATAAAAAGAACTTCTGGGCCTGAAATATCAGTAGTTGTAAAATATTTAACAAAAGCCAAATATTGAACCTGGACTTGGAACTTTGTTCCTATTGTGACCTGTTGGAGGTGAAATGGAAACACCCAGTCTCATACTGATTCAGACAATGGAAAGTGGCCGTGTAATTCAGCTCAGAGAGACTAACCGCCTGTGGACTGGGGGCAAGTTTTCATCTCAGAATATTTTATCTTATTTAATTATTCTAAAGATTCTAATGCTAAACAGGTAAGAGGTACAAAAGCCTCTGGATCGGGTTTATAGATCTATCTCTGCTAAAATAAAATAAACACCAGGTTTGGGCTTACTTTAGGCACACTTCTGTGTTAAGCTTTATAGACATATAAATACAAATATTGTAAGAATGTTCTATTTCCAAGAAGCCCAACAACTAGGGTTACCAGATTTAGCAAATAAAAATATAGAACGTCTTCTGTTAGAAGGAGTAAGTTTTTTGGCCAGGCGCGGTGGCTCACGCCTGTAATCCTAGCACTCTGGGAGGCCAAGGCGGGTGGATCGTTTGAGCTCAGGAGTTTGAGATCAGCCTGAGCAAGAGCGAGACCCCATCAGTACTAAAAAAATAGAAAGAAAATAGCTGAACAACTAAAAATATATAGAAAACATTAGCTGGGCATGGTGGCACATGCCTGTAATCCCAGCTACTCAAGAGGCTGAGGCAGGAGGATCGCTTGAGCCCAGGAGTTTGAGGTTGCTGTGAGCTAGGCTGACGCCATGGCACTCTAGCCTGGGCAACAGAGTGAAACTCTGTCTCAAAAAAAAAAAAAGGAACAAGTTTTTTGAGATCTATTGCACAGTATGGTGACTATAATTAATAATAGTGTATTGTATATTTCAAAATTGCTAAGAAAGATTTCAAATGTTTTCATCACAAAAAAATATATTTTTAGTAGAAGTATGTCCCAAGTATTTAAGGTGATGAATATGTTAATCACCTTGATTTGAGCATTCCACTTTGCATACATATATCATAACATCATTTTTACCCCATAAATATATACAATAATTCTCAATTTATGATAAAATTTTACAGAGAAAATATTATAATAAAAATACAGAACATCAGTCAAATTTGAATTTCAGGTAAATGATAAATAAGTTTTTAGTACAAGTATGTCTCATGCAATGCTTAGAACATATTTACACTAAAAATATATTTGTTCTTTATCTGAAATTCAAATTTAACTGGGAATCTTATATTTTATCTGGTAACTCTACCAACTCACTACCACAAACGGAGACCACACTTGAATCTACAGATAAGAAAATAAATTTGAGGCCAGGTGCGATGGCTCACGCCTGTAATCCTAGCCCTCTGGGAGGCCAAGGCAGGTGGATCGCTCGAGGTCAGGAGTTCGAGACCAGCCTGAGCGAGACCCCGTCTCTACTAAAAATAGAAATAAATTATCTGGACAACTAAAAGTATATATAGAAAAAATTAGCCAGGCATGGTGGTGCATGCCTGTAGTCCCAGTTACTCGGGAGGCTGAGGCAGTAGGATCGCTGAAGCCCGGAAGTTTAAGGTTGCTGTGAGCTAGGCTGATGCCACGGCACTCACTCTAGCCCGGGCAACAAAGTGAGACTCTGTTTAATAAATAAATAAATAAATAAATAAATAAATAAATAAATAAATAAATTTGAACTATCTGTTTGATGTCACCTGAAGGCCATGAGTCCTTAGAGAGCAGTAGATCTGGTGCAGCAGAAAAACCTCAGTGATAATCTTGTGCCTGCCTGAAGTAGAAGAACATTGTGTGTTGTGCTGTGCTTTTATTTTTGTTAAATTCCCTTGAGTTAATAAAATGCAAAACCATAGTACTTCACATTTTGTGATAGCCTGTATGAAATAGGAAGAAAGTCACCTCTGTGAGAGTTTTTGTGCATTTTCCAACAAGACTACAGTGACAAGAGGCTAAGTGTACACCTCAGGTATATTTAACACAGGGAAAGAAGAGATTGTCTATGAGGTCCTTATGCTTAGAGATGGGTAAATTTTAAGTGGGTTTATTCACTGTGTGGGGTTTGGGGTGTGGTGTGTCTGTTTAAACATGTGTTTGAGGGTTTTGCCCCTTGTGACAGAGTAAATCTCAGAAAGGCACTTAATATTGCACGGATCTGAACAAATTATTTTTTAAAGCCAGCAATAAAAAATAAAATTATAAATATTTTGAGGTAATGTAGAATATGTATATATCTTTTGATAAATAGCCACCTGTAAAGGACACAGAATACCTCTGATTAAACAGCTGTTTAAATTAAGAAATTAATTTATAGTAAAAATACCAAGGTGACTCAAGATCAAAGATTATCAGATATAATTCTTTTACAAATGCATGGAATGTTCTTCAAGGCTAAGGGAATTATTTGGCCATCTACTGTATTTCTTGAGCATTCTGAGGTTTTTTAGTATATGTAGAATACCATTATTTCCCATTCTGCATTAGGAAATCAGAAACAGATGCCAAAATAAAACCAAGATTTGACTTCTTTATTACACATATTAGTCTCCTCCTATTTAGCTAGAAATCATGTAAGCACAAGAACTTCACCAGAAATGTTTTTTATTCTGCACCTGGCAGTG
The DNA here is from genome assembly GCF_020740605.2 of Lemur catta. Classification (NCBI taxonomy): domain Eukaryota; kingdom Metazoa; phylum Chordata; class Mammalia; order Primates; family Lemuridae; genus Lemur; species Lemur catta. Next base: position 50,620,797 of record NC_059135.1, read on the forward strand.
CCTGACTTGACACAGGTGCTCAGAAAGTTGTGTTAAATGGGTTATTTGGAAAAGAACTAACATATTGTATGCAGTACTAAAATGCATCAACTGCCTTCTACCCTGGGTTTTATCCGATCAGATTCTGAGTCTTTTTTTAAAATATCTACAGTTGGAATCTAAGAAAACTGAAGCCAAGCCCTAGCTTAGCTTTAGACTATACTCTAAGAGCTCCCAAATGCATACTGGCTTTCGCTGCTGCCAGGAAGATTCCATTTACATCTGTGAGAGGAGAGCAGCAGATATTCGTGGGTCTGTTCGAGCATTCAAGGAGATTATCTCTCCCCATGAAAGGAGGAGGCCTACCTACTACTCCCTACTTTCCCAGCTCTTGTTTCAAATACTGTTTTATCACAGAGATAAACACATTCTTTTTTTTTTTCTATAACATTGTGTGGAGACTAAAGTATCTCCATGTTAGATGCTAATCCATGTTGACTTCCGATTTATCCCAGTTCTGGGAATGCCTCTAAGATTTCCGGTGTTTATCTACTGTTCCTTGTGTAAGAGCACATACCTAACTGTAAACCCTGCCATTAAGCAAATTCCAACACATTCCCCCTGACGCATTTGCTCCTTTTCCATATAGTATATAAGCCCTGGGTATGGGAGGAACAGTGTGGAGATCTATCTGTTTTGTGTCCACCCAAGGCCACATTTCTGTCCGTAAGTTCCCCAATAAAACACCCTCTGCTGACAAACTGTATTTGTCCAACTCTTTTGCTTTCTTGGCTGCCTCAGCATTCATTATTTTGTACACAGCACCTTCCAAAACACGTTCCAACTCCAAATAAAAAGAAATATAAATTAAAATGAGTTTCCTCACCAATACAGTGATTAAAAAACAAGAAAAAAAGAAAAGCCAAGATCACAGCTGTGACTCCGGGATGTGTCATTTGGCATGCTACAGAAAAAGACCAAAGAAGGATAATATTGATGCTGTAGTAAGAGACGAGGTTGAGAGAGGAGAGACTGCTATGTTACATTTAACCAGCTCGGCACCTGTGAAGTAATAGTATGCTCATTTTACAAATGAAGAAATTGATTTCTTCAGGGTCACATGACTAGGAAGCAGTGGTGTTAAGATCTGAACCCAGATCTGATTAATTCCAAAGGCCCTGCCCCACTACACCGAGGGCAGATGGCTTACAGTAGGCCGTCACTTCTAGGGGCTAGTCAATTTGGTGCACATGTCTAAGACTGGACCAGGTGGGTCTTTTCCTATATGAAAGGGCATCAGACAATCCTGTCCTTTTATGCGATGAGAAATGTCAAAGTTAGGACAAATCAACTCTTAAAAACTACAATGGGGCACATAAATGATGATAGATCATTATTTCTTTCATTGTTATTTTTGGATTTCTGTTCTCTATATCTTTTCTTACTACTTTGCTAAAACATCAACGTTAATGTCTCAGTCAGATTTCAACTTCCCAAGTGACCTTTATCCCAATTACCCCTCTATGCAACACCTGCTTCAGAAAAGTTAACCTTCAAAATGCTCTTGAAATGGAACTTTCTCTACACATCTTTGCCTTCTGAATAATAATTACCTCCCACCCATTCTCCACTTCTTTCTGGAGTTAATTATAAAGTTCATTTGAGAGAACAAAGAAAAATAGCCAGGAACACAGATATAACACACACTGCAGAGCCCCAACTATCACCACAGTGTAGTTTGGGTGCACTAATATGCAAAACAATGAAATAAAATTAAAAACTCTGAAGTAGGCCCAACTCCATATGGAAATTTAGTATATGATGAAGGCAGCATTTCAAATAGGTGGTGGGGGATGGGGAGTGAACATTTTAATAAGTAGCATTAGAATAACTAGAGAGTTAGTTATATTTAAAAAGATAAAAGTGAATGTATACCTTATACTACATGCCAGAAAAATTTCCGATTAGAAAAAAGATTTCATATATAAAAAATGATGCTACGCAACTACTAGAGGAAAACATGAATGCATTCCTCCAAAACTTGAGTGTTGCGTAGAGGGCTAGAAACAATGATCAACTCTAGTAGCAATGAGCATCTCTATTGTGGTTTCTAAATATCATTTCTCACTAAAAGATCTAGAACTCTTAAGAGACATAGCTGATTTCAGGTCTGCAAAAGGAAGTGTATAAGATGGGTCATAACAAAACCTACCAAATATTACCCTCGGCAGTCAAAAGCCAGACTGAAGAGGCTCCCACTGGCCAAGGATAGGACAATTTGAACATCAATAAAGATGATAAATGCATGGATTAAACCAACAAATTTTTCTAAAAATCCATATATTCATAATGATACTAAGAAAAAAATATACTCATTAGTCACCTTTGAAGGATGTTAGGGAATCTATGCATTAATTTGAAAACTGATGCATAAAGAGAAAGAAAACAACACCAGCCAATCCAGACTCCAGAAAAAGCCATAGGAGAAACACCTGTTTTTTCAACAACCAAATGCCAAGAAGAAGAAAGAAAGAAAGAGATGGAAGAGTTCTCTATGATTGTACAAGACTCAAGAGACACATCAACCTGAAGCAATGTGGGGACCTTATTTGAAACTTTATTTGAACAAATGATTTTTAAATATATTGTGAGACAACCAAAATATCTGAATGTTAACTGCATATTAGAGGATAGTAAGCTGTTTTGCTAAGTGTCATAATGATATTTAATAAGGCTTCAAAAGAATCCTTATCATTTAGAAATACATAGTATATTTGAAGATGATATATGTCTTATGGTAGCTGATTCAAAACAATGGAACACAAGTGAATGGGTGTATAGATGAAATAAGATTGTCTGTGAGGTCATTATTGTTGGAACTGAGCAATGGGTACAGGAAGTTCATCCTGCTATTTTTTCTAGATTTTTGTATGTTTAAAATATTTATAGGAGTTCAAGACCAGCCTGAGCAAGAGCAAGACCCTATCTCAACAAAAAATAGAAAAACTGGGTGTGGTGGTGCATACCTGTAGTCCCAGCTACTAAAAAGGCTGAGGCATGAGGCAGAAAGATCATTTGAGCCCAAGGGTTTGAGGTTGTAGTGAGCTATGGTGATGCCACTGCACTCTTGCCTGGGCAACAGAGCAAGACCCTGTCTCAAAAAAATATTTTTAATAATAAAAAGGTTTTTTCAAGTGCCATATGTAAACAGCTGAACCAAAAAAAGAAGTCTAGGTCTGGATATGTGAGCTAAAAATAGATGTCATGTTCAAGAGAGATCAGATGGTGAAAGCTACAACTCAGTGTAAAGAATTACATTCTAAAACTCAATCTATGCAAAAAACAGAAGCCCTACTGAGGTCAGCAGTAGGATAATATGTGATAAGTATGGTTTGGTGAGGAATAAATGGATAAATAAATAAATAGGAGGATGTAATAAGACCAGGAGTTCCCTGGAGAAGAGAACAGCACATGGACCATGCGAAGACACGTACCCAACTAGAGCAAAGGGCAGAAACAGGGGACCTCAGTCTAGAAGGAATAGTTAGCAAAGAATGATAGAAGAATGATGAGGGTCTGAAACTAGGGAAAGGTAGTGGAATGAAGATGAGGAGAAGAATTCTAGAGATGACTCATAAGAACAGCTGAGAGTACCTTATGATATTGAGATGAGGAAGAAAAGAGATCCAAAGATGACTCAATTTAATTCACCAAATATTTACTTAGGATTGTGTGCCTACATGGTCTCAAAGCCCTGGCACTCTAATTGGGGAGAGAGATAATTAAAACAATTAACTGTAATATATGCAAGTATTTTATAACAGGAATTAGCATGAAAGTTGTAAGGGAACACAGAAAAAGCAGCAACTGAATAGATGGTGATAGTCACTGAGTTGGGGGAAATACTGAAGGAGCAGCAGTTTAGAAGGGACGTGTGGAATCTGAGGCGCTTATGTGATATCCAGTTGAATAGGTTCCACAGGAAGTTAGACATAGTGGTATAGAGCTCATGTCAGCATGCAGGTGACAATCCCCAAAATAAATGGATTAGTTAAGTTTGTGGGAAGACAGTAAAAAAGGATTGCCATCTTTCTATGATATTTTGGCCCTATTAATACAATATTTTATTTTATCAGCATCTTCATCAAATTTTTCCTGAGTGCTAAGTAAAGAATATTCCAATTTAATGCTACTATAGAGATTTTCTGAAATCCTCTGAACCTAAAGTCAAATCCCCTGATGTAGCAAACACTTAAGTGCCTCATTTAAGGTAGATTAAAACAATTTATTTGTATGTGCCTGCCTCACTGCGCTTATCAGTACAGACATAAAATAGCATAGCGATAATGGCTACCTTCAGTGAGAAAAACTTGTTATTTCAAAGATGGAAATGTAATAAATCTTTGTTTTAAGGGCTATGTAATGAGAGAAGGTAGATGAAGCCCTGTCGATATAACTGAGTGGAAGTAACTTTTCCAAATGAAAACAAATCATATTTCTCTTTTGAAATTTCTGTACTCAATTTTTCAATGCCCTATTTTAGAATTTATAGTTTTCTTAGCAACTCTAAGGAATTGAGAAACTATCTCTAATACCCATTTATCAATTGGTCCAAATATAAGCAATACGGCAATGACTTAAAAGTGTTTACGACATTTGCCATGTGTGGAGAAACTGTAAAACACAGTTTTCAACATCAGTTGGCATCAAGAGCTCAATAAGTAAAACATGCCATATGGCATTAAGTTCATACAACAGAAACAGGGAACAACACCGTCTGCTGTTTGATCACCATTTACAGTCATTTTGAGGGGTTGAGAAAGAAATCCAATAATACCACATATAAAATTTAAAGGTGGCTACAAGGTATCATTGAACATTTGTGTAGTAACTTCTTAAATTTATTAAAAAACATACTTAAGAAAAATCCTTAAGATGGACTATTTTCATCTTGTACACATTCTCTATGGCTTTATGGTGAGAAAGGAAAGTTAACATTCTCAGAAATAACCTCACTAACTTGAAAAACGAACTAAAGCTGAGTGATGGTATAGATGAGAAGTTTTCTTTCACTACCACCTCACAAAGGTATGAAATGGAAGACCACCTCAAGATCCCCATTCTGTGGAATATGCGTTTTTATTTTTATCTAAGCAATGTGCATGGTACAGTACATGACTAAACATAATCCAGTTTGATTTGTGTTGCAGTGGCTCTCCAAAGAACAAATCTGTAAAATTACAACATGTGAAAGCTTAACACAGTGATATAAAATGGCAGTGGCACGGTTCATATCTTAAACTGACAGACTGATGGTGATTATTGCAAGGACAATGCCCTGCATATGTCAAACGATTTGCAAATAATTTATGTCACCTTCCCCTCCATTATTGTTTTTGCAGAGGACATAAACTGTGTCACCAATATTAAACTGTCTGCAAAAAGAGCCGAGCTCAGCTTTCTCCTCTCTGAGATCGCAGAGCCATCTGCACCCAGACAAACATGCATATGGCCATCATTTGTCCAACATCTTACACAGTGTGAAGGTTTTTTACTTGAAATGCCAACCTGTGTGGCAGATGATGTATGTGTTTCCTCAGTCCCGTGATTACCAGGCCCGCGCCGCTGTGCTGCGCTCTCACCTCATCAGTTCCACAAGCCGCACTCCAAGGTGTGTGAAGCATTTGCAGCAATATGGCTTCTGACACGCAGGGAGGTGGAGGCGTTCCGGTGTGAATATCTGACTCCAGGTTTTGTTCCAATCAGGGTCAAAGTCTGACCTGCAGAAATTAGTGTGGGTAGAGATTTAGGACTCCAAAACAGCAATTTGAAAACTGGAATGAATGTATTTTGATAAAGGGAAAAGCAAAGGGCACCCTTGCTGTCCCTGGTTGACTGCTGTGCCAAATGCCTTAGAAATGACCTGCGTTTTGTGCCTTTGGAAGAAAATGTAGTGTAAGGCATATTTGTTGTCACTAGTTGTAAACAGAAAAGGTTACATCTGCAACTAGCAGGTGTAATTAGTTTAAGGGATTTGCCATTTTTACAGACCAGGGAATTGTCTTCCTTGTAAAATGACATGACAAGGCAGCTCTCCCCCAAATCTAAAGTTTTAGGAACACTTAAATCAGATTTTCTTTTATGTACATGTATGCACATACATGTGCACATATGTGTGCACACATACCCATAAAAGATAAGGGTGAGATCTTAAAATATACTTTCTAAACTATTGATGTAGCAATCTTTAGTTTTTAAGGCTCTCTAAATCCATTCGATTCAGGCAGAGTACAGTATTTTTCTCTTATTATATCCCTCTGTCTTTATCAGGGAGGGAAAAGGAGCAATAGAGGAGGAAAACCAAGAAGTTTAAAGATTGTCCCAAAGGGCTCTATTTAGACATCAAATAGCTTTTACAAAGCTGCACATTTTGGTGAGTTAAATGTAAATTCATTAGAAACATATGACTTTATTTTCCTATAAAATTCACATGGACATAAATATATCTCCCCAACCTCCAATTTTCAGTGATGGGAGGGTGGGAAAACTAAAAGAAGACATGTGATGTTTAGTTCTCATCCTCTGCCATATTCCATTTTCAGACAGAAAAATGTTTCCAAACACAGACTTTGCAAATTTGACCAAAATACCTAATTTTAATAAAAATCAATGTGTCAATTTTGAATAATTCCTCAAAATTAATTTACCAAAAAAAAATCTTACTTGTGTTATTTACCAAAACAAAAATATATCCCACTTAGGACCAGTTATGCTATGAGAATAAGCAAAACCAAAACTATCAAGGTCACCTTAGTAGTGAATTGATATGATTTCCAGAAATTGAATACTCTCAATTGAAAAATAACAGGCAGCCAACAGAATTTCCATCAATATTTGCCACTTCTGATTACCTGCAATGCTTTCAATTAATGACAAGAGGGAAGAAAATGGAAACACACATATGTTAATAATAAAATTGTAGGAAAACAAGCATAATGGGTTTTGTGAATTTATATTTGGAGAATTTATAAGATGTGGCCAGCAGCCCCATAGGAGCTTATCCTGACGAGGTTAATTTACATGTTTTACAATGAGCATTGTCAAGGTTGGCAGAGCTAAATTACAGTCAGTTAACCCCTCTCCCGTTCCCAGACATCTTATTCTCTTATACCCTAAAAATACAAAAGCATGATTATTAAAGATCTCTCATGTCACAGAAGAGTCTTTGGAAGATTTGTTAAATTAGATTGTGAAAATTAATACCTTTTAAAACTGCCTACTGGACAGTTTTATTTAGATGTCCAACTCAACGTTTCCAAAACTGGCCTCCAAACCATCAACCTCTCATCAATTTTCTTTTCTGCCAACTATACCTTTTGGCCATTGAGGCTTAAGATCGTGGACCCTATCTTTTCATTCACCGCATCCGATTTGTTATCACCTGTTAGCTTTTTCTTGCAAATTTTTCTCCGATCTGCCCCTCTCTTTCCTTTTCTTTGGTGACCTTCCTAATCCAGGTACTCATTACCTAAACCTTAATGAAATGACCTTTCATTTTTGTCTCCTCGCTACAGGAGGTATACTACACGTCACTTCCTGAGCAATCTTGCTCATCGACAAATTTAATTATATTCTTTTCTCCAGTGAAAATAGCACTTGGGATTTGTGAAATGCTTCATAATCCACAAAGCGGTTTTGCATTAATTAATTTGTTTGATCTTCACAGCAAGCTTGTGAGGTGGGCAGAACAGGTATTAACATCTCCATTTTGTAAATGAGGAAGCTCAAACTGGAAGAGGGAGTGCCTTGCCTGAGACCATGTTCGCAGCTACCCCCTGGAGTCAGCAGTCCAACTTAAGTCTTTTGACTCCAAGCCCAGAGCAATTTTCATTACAACATTCAGTCTACCATGACTGCATGTTGCCTAAATGTCCAAATTACTTAAGTACCCTCCAAGCCTTTTATAATCTAGTCCACATTTGCATTTATAACTTCATCTTCCATGACTGCTCTGTAGAATCCAATCACATTGATTTACCTACTGTCCATAAACTTCCTGGGCACTTTTTACTCATACTGCAACCTTTTAATCTAAAAGTCTTCCTCTATTCAGTCTACCTATCTACTTTTAAAATGCAATTCACTTTAATTGCTCCATGACATTTCATTAAATGTCAATATTTTTTCACGTTTAAACTCGACCCCGTTTTTTGAATACTTAACTATATATGACCTGTGTGTCTACTTAAATTGTTGCTTTTTTATGCTCTCATGTAAGTTTTTACACATTTTTGTCTTATCTACCCAGATAGATTATAATTTATTGAGAGCAGCATCTGTATCTTCGTATGCCTTTCAGAATCTAACAAATGCAATTTAAAAGATATTAAGTAAATATTTGTATGCATTGAATTCATTTTGGTTGAGTTTTGTTAATAGATGGCTTTTATATTTGGAATTTTCATACTGGCTTTATAATAGGAGATCATATATAGATACCTTGACTACCCTCAGTTAGGTGCTTTCAATTTAATATAATATATAGTATTTTAAAATTTTTACTCACTTTAAATACTATATATTATTAATCATCATCAAATGAGAATTTTAAAATAAAGTAACCTTTTCTCATGGACTGTTTTAGAAGTCGTTTTCATCTGTCACTATTTTCTAATTAGGTGTATACAGAGATGGTGTTCACTAACTCCTATTAGAAAATCACTTGAAGCAGATATGTGTCATTAATCAATAGTCATTATTAAATATATTGTGAACAACATACTAAATGAAAAGAACATAGACTTACACTGCTTTTTTCCTTTATACATATGTATTAATATAAATGTAAATCCTCTTAAGGTAATTTCTAATACAGCATAAATATGATAAAGTTTAGCATTTCAATTTACCACTCAGGATAATTTTCTTTTTCTATTGTTTGAAAATACAGTAAAAAAATTTTTTCAATCTTTCCATACCTATTGAAATGCATCTTCTGAAAAGCTAACCATACTAATCCTGGCTTATTTGCATTTATTCAGCCCTTAGCACACTTTCAAAGTTATAACAATATCAACTGTATATCTAGAATAATGCTTAGTTTAGATAGAATTCTCATTTACCTTCTTGAACATATTGAGTATATTTATAATAGCTGTTTTAATATCCTTGTCTACTAATTCTTTCATCCATGTCATTTCTGGGTCTATTTCTACTGATTGATTTTTCTCCTCGTGTTTCTTTTCATGCTTGATAATCTTTTCTTGGGTGCCAAACATTGTGAATTTCACATTATTGGACACTGGAGATTTTTGCGTTCCTTAACTATTTTAAGGCTTTGTTCTGGAATTCACTCTTGGAATTAATTCAGTCCTTTGGAGGCTTACTTTTAAGCTTTGTTAGGTGGGTCCAGACAGCCATTAGTCTAGGTCTAATCTGGCCCTAATTCTGAGAACTTTGATGCCACAGGTATCAAATGGTCTTTCCATTCCAGCTGATGGGAATACAAAGCCCTCTGTGAACTCTAAAGATTGTTCTGCTTGCTCTTGTCTAATAGTTCTTTCCCCAGCCTTAGCAGTTTCTTCACATGCATGTTACAATCAATACTCAGTTGAAGACTAGAACATGAACCTTCTACAGATCTCCAGAGTTCTCTATATAGTTCTCTTCTCTTACGTAGTCTGTTTTGTGAATTCTAGCCACCTTGGCCTTCTTGAATTTGGAACTCTTGTTTTCTCAACACAGGGAGACTACTGGGCTCTGCTTGGGCTCCCCCCCTTCCTGTGAAGAAGCCTGGACATGCTCTCAAAGCAGAAGCTCGGCAACTGAAGAGCTCACTTTCTTTTCCTTCATGCAGGGATCACTATCTTGAACTGCCTATTGTTTCGAGTCTCAAACCATTGCTTTATATATCTTGTCTGTTTTCCTTAGTTGTTTAAATCAGGAGGATAAGTCCAGTCCCTGTTATTCTCATCCTGACTGGAAGTGGAATTTCTTAGACACCATCGTGAAAGGTAAAAATTGCCCTAAAGGTCAGAATAAAAATGAGCTTTTCTTGTTCAGAATTGCCAAAGAATAAAAAACCAACAGAAATGAAAATTTACCCTTTCTAAAATAAGCCCTTCAGCAATGGTATTTAGTTCAAAGTAGAAACAGAAAAGTTACATTGACTCTTTAGAGTAAAATTTTTAACTTATACACATATAAGGAGATAATTCAATTTCTTAAAGGTCATTGAAAACATAGTTTCAATAGCCAGAAATGGTTTCTGATGTAATATTAAAATATGTTATTTCTTCATTTCTGTTATTTGGTAGCAAAACAAACAAAAAATAGTGTGACTGCAATGCAAGTCTGTGCACAGAGAGAAAGAGAGAGAAAGGAATGAAATAAACAGAAGAATTGGCCTGAGCAAGCTGGTACTTTCTTTCTTACATGTCCCACTTTGTATTGGTAAGACCAGATAATGAGTAGCACTTTTTCTTTGTAACAATTCATTAATCAGAGAAATGATCCTTGCTAGTGTTTAGATGTTTTACTTAATTTGGTACCTCTGGCCTGCTGCCCCACTCGTGCCAAAATTATTATTTCTCACCCAGCAGGTGATAAATAACAACTTCAGTCGTGATTAATACCATGAATCCTTCAACCTGACGAATGCAAAAAAAAAAAACTTGAGACCTACAGAACAAGTGGGTGATAATTGTTGTGAGAACTGTCGAAGCTCTGCTCAGCTTGTGAGGGAAGAAATCCACAGGAAATGAAGCGTTTGCTAGCAGTCCAGCTGATCCTAAGAGGCTTCATTAAGCCCATCATTCGCCATTCGCCATTTGAATACCAGTGCTAGGTTTTCTCTCTCCCAACACTAAGTTTTAAGTATCTTCAGAGAAAAGAAACCACTGACTCATTTTTGCATAAATTTAAATATTTATTGAATGGATGAATGAATGAATAATAAGTGAGAAAACAGAAGTTTTGCCCCAGTACTAGACATTATAATATGGGTCATTTGAGAGTTACATATGGTTATCTCTTGTCATTTCTCTAATAATGCAAATTGTGCACAAATGTAGTTTTGCTAAAACCCATAGCAAAATTAGCATTCTCTGCTGGCAAAAAGAAAACTATTAGCAATGGCCAGTAACTAAAGCCACATGGTGCTATCAACTTGGGTATTATCATTTAATAGTAGATACCAAGGTAGTATACCAGTGGTCCTCAATTAGGCAGACGTTAAGGGGACTGCGTGTTGTTTGAAAAAACTTCCCAGGACATTCTTTACCTCCTATTTGAGAAACTGCTTTCAGTGGTACTATATATTTTAAGTCACAAGTCAATGGATTTGTAATGGTGGTCAACCAGCTGAATATTGCCTACAGACATGTTTGTTTGGCAGGCAAGTTTTAATCCTATTTTATTTTACTGCCTTTAGGAAGAGGGGATGTGTTCTTCAGTTTGGCACAGCCTCCACTATCCCCTTTGTCTAATACCTGGTCTGTCTCACCCTATTCATTACACATCTGGTTTCTGAATTGAGTTTGTGGCTGAATGGAGAGGTACTAAGCAATAACAACAAATGAGGATTGGGGGTGGAGGAGGAGTAAAATAAATGACTTGGTTAGAGGTATGTGAATTACAAATTATCTAAGCACCAACTTTTTCAGTGAAAAAATATTTTATCTCTGTCCATAAGCAATTCCTGGCATGGTATCAATATCACTTGAAAGTTGCACAATGTGTAAGTCATATGGAAACACAAAAGAGGGGAACGTAACCCAGTTGGATCTCAGGCTAACTCTTAAGAATAGTTTTAACCAGGATTTGAAGTAAGTGGAGAAAGAAACAGAATAAAACAAGAACCATCTTCCCTCATTAACCAAATATCTCATAATTCTTAATAAAAACTGAAGAACCTGAAATTGAAATTCTAGATTACTGATTTATCACTGATTTACTCTTTAAATTAAGTGGAAATGAGAAAACCTAAATGAATTAATGATCAAAAAATGAGTTGGTAGTCAAAAATCTCCTCCCCAAAGCCAGTGACCTTTGAAGGATAATCCCTATATTATACAAATTTCAGAGAAGAGAAAGTGTCACCCAATCATTTCTTTAAATCAGCTTCACTGAGGTATAATTTAAATACAATAAAATGCAATTTGCTGAGTTTTGACAAATGTATACATCTTATAAACAACATCAAGATCAAAATAATTTTTCCATTACCCCAAAAAGTGCCCCTCTGCCTTCAATCCAAAGAATAACAACAACAAATGTGACCACAGACAGTCATTGATCTGCTGTCTTTATAGATTAACTTTGCCTATTCTAAAATTTTATATATACCTTGAGTAGGTACTTTCATGTCTGCCCTCTCACTCTCAACATATATAACAGCTTTGAGATTCACCCAGGTTGTTGCAAGTAACAGAAGTTCGTTCTTTTTTATTACTGAGTAGTATTCCATTGTTTAAATGTACCATAATGTATTATTCACCCGTAGATGAACTTCTGAATTTTTTTTAATCCTGAGTTATGAATTAAGCTATTATGAGCATTCAGGCATTAATCTCTGCACGCTCACGGCTTCATTCCTCTGGGGCAAATACTTAGGAGTGGAATTACTGAATCATATAGTAAATGTATGTTTTAGAAACTGCCAGTTTTCCAAATTACTTGCACACTAGCAGCGTATGAGAATTTCAATTGTTCCATGTCCTTGTCAACACTTGGTATTATTAAACTTTTCAATTTTAGCCATTTTAACAGGTGTGTGATGATAACTCATTGTAGTTTAATTTACATTTCCCTGATGACTAATGACATCAAGCTTCTTTTCGTGCATTTATTGGCCATTCATGTATATATATTTTTTGTATAATGTCTGTGTAAGTATTTTGCTCACTTTTTAACCTAGATTGTCTTTTTATTAATTTCTAAGAGTGCTTTGTTGTTCTGGATATAAGATCTTTATCAGAAATATTATTGCAAAAATTTTCTCCTAGTCTGTGGTAAGCCTTTCTATTTTATTAAGTGTCTTTGGAAGAGTAGTTTTTAATTTTGATTAAGTCCAGTTTTAATATTTTCTTTTTTTCATAAGTGCTTCCTGTGTCCTACCTAGAAAATCTTTGCCTACTTCAAGGTCACAGAGATTTTTTTTTCCCAATGTTTTCTTCGGGAAGCTTTACAGATTTAACGTTTACATTTAAATCTATAATACATTTTGAGTTAATTTTTTTGTGTGGTTGAGGTGAGTTGGAGTTTATTTTTAACATTATGATATCAAGTTGTTCCAGGACCATCTGCTTAAAAGCCTATTTATCTACCCATTCCTCCCCCGCCCCCCACAACTGCCTTGGGATTATCTAGGGTTTTATTGACTTTTCTCTATTGTGTTCCTGTTTTCCATGCCATGGTGGGTTTCATTTATTTTCTCTATTGCTTATCCATGTCCCATTTCATTGATTTCCACTTTTTATTATTTCCTTCTTGGCTCTTATTTTGAATTCAATTGCTCTTCTTTTTCTAGATTCTAGAAGAAGTTGAGATCACTGATTGTAGACCGTTCATTTCTAATATGAGCATTTAAAATTGTAATTTTTTCTCTAAGCACTGCTTTAGTTGAATCACACAAACTTGGAGATACAGTTGACTCCTAACCAACACAGGTTTAAACTGCGCAGGTACAATTATATGCAGATTTTCTTCCATCTCTGCCAGCCCTGAGACAGCAGGACCAACCCCTCCTCTTCCTCATCCTCCTCAGCCTACTCAACATGAAGACAACGATGAAGATCTTTATGATGATCCACTTCCAATTAATAAAGAGTAAATATGTTTTTCTCATTTTTTTAGTAAAATTTTATTTTCTCTAGCTAACATTATTGCAAGGATACAGTATATAATACCCATAATATATTGGTAAGACTTCTGGTCAAAAGTTTTGGGAGAATCAAAAGTAAGATGTGAATTTTTGACTGCATATTGAACAACCCCCATGTTCAAGGGTAAACTGTTTTGTATTTTCATTACTTTTAAATTAAAATATATTTTCCACTTTCTTTTGTGATCTCATCTTTGACCTTGGGCTATTTTCAAATGTGTTGTTTAATTTCTAAGTATTTAGGGATTTTTTCCATGACCTAAATTAACTCAACTATTTGTTGAGCACATCTGCTCAAACTAATGCCGTTTATTGAATGAATGAAAATAATCACTTTGGGGGATGTAAACATGAAATTTGATTAGAACTTAACTCTCAAGAGCATTAGACTAGTGATGAAATAAGAATATGATACTGAGAAATAAAGACTACATGGATATTGAAGAACTTACTAAAACAATGCTTCTTGTGCTATCCAATGAGAAATTCAGCACTTCTAAATTCTCCAAGGGAACAGATAATGGAAGCCTAATCAGTTGGAAAAAAACTTTTAATATCATATGGTCAAATGACACCAATGAACAATACAGTGGCTCTACATTATATGAATGTTATTGTTTACACAATGATGGCCTTATCATGGCCAGAAATATATCATAAATTGTTAACTAATTTTCCAGTCTTTTTAAAACATCAACTATTTATCATGATAAATACCTGGATGGCTAGAGAGTGAACTTTTCTATTTAATAAATTTTTAAATTTTATTTTCAATTTTCTAAACATGTTTTAAAATTCATTAATTGACTTAATTTCATCAATTTGGCTTTTTACTTTGAGATTCCATGTATAGTCAACAAAGAGATTCTCTTATATGCTTTTTCTCCATAGCATTTTCATCTTGCCTTTCAGTTTCTCTTGTTGTTGTGTAAGTTCCCAATAACATCCTTGACTTAAGTATGTAACTTGCTTGTTTCACCAGAAACAAGTAAATAGGACCAGGAATTCAAACTAAATGTGTACAATAAAAAGCTAAAAAATAGCAATATTCTTAATATTCTATCTTTATCTCTAATTTTATAGGAGTGAAACATCGCACTGATGAAAGTGTACTACATTAAACTTGGTAAGCCAACATTTCTGATTTAATGCAAAAAAATCACTATAAAATTAGTAGTTTTTCTGGTTTAAGTTGTATTATGGGGTTTTTTTTTTACACATTATTGTTTTTAAAACAACTTTTGTTAAGCTTAGTTTTAAACCCTAGGCAGTGAAAAACAGTAAGGAGCTAATCCTCCACCAGCGACTTTGTGTGTACTGTGAATAATATTTCTTTTGAATTAAACCAAAATAATTACATGATCAACATTAACAAAATACACATTTGGGAGCAGAGAGATATAAAGTATGCTATCCCCTCAGGAACACACACATTTCAACTCAATAATCATTAAAATATCATATATTAAATATTTGGGCATGAAAACCAGAAAAGTACTGAATAATGTCTAATATACCAAATTTAGGACATTGCTCAAGTCAGTATAAATTAATCCATCATCTAAGTTAATATCTTAGCAAATTTGACATATTTGGTAAAGTTTTCAAAATATTTAGTCAATGAAAAGAGTTCCTTCCTTCCTCCCTCCCTCTCTCCCTTCTTTTTCTTTCTTTCTTTCTGACAGAGTCTCCCTCTGTCGCCCCAGCTAGAGTCCAGTGGCATCATCATAGCTCACTGCAACCTTCAACTCCTGGGCTCAAGCGATACTCCTGCCTCAGTATCCTGAGTATCTAGGACTACAGGTGTAAAATTACCATGCCCGGTAATTTTTCTATTTTTTGTAGAGACGGGGGGGTCTTCCTCTTGCTCAGGTTGGTCTTGAACTCTTGGCCTCAAGTGATCCTCCTGCCTCAGCCTCCTAAAGTGCTGGGATTACAAGCATGAGCCACTGCAACCAACCTCAGAACAGTAGAAGCTGCCGGGAAGACTCAATGCCCCTACCTGGATCTCCCCTCTCTCTCACATGTAATAAAAGGTGCCAAGGAAAATAAATTGTACAGACATATGCAAAAAACAAACAAAACAAAAAAGAAATCCTGTTAGACTCTTATCTCATACTACACATTAAAATTAACTCAAAATGGATCATAGACCTAAATGTAAGGATGTAAGAGCTAAAACCAGAAAAATTCTAAAAAAAAGCAGAAGAAAATTGTTGTGACTTTGGATTAGGCAAAGATTTCTTACACATGACCAAAAAAGCACAATCCATAAAAGAAAAACTTGATAAATTGGACTTCATCAAAATTTAAAACTTCTGCTCTTCCAAAGACACCACTGAGAAATGAAAAGACGAGCCACAGACTGAGAGTAAAGCAGCATATATCATTTGAACATAAACTATGATTAAGATATATATTGTAAACCCTGGCCACTATAAAAAAATTTTAAGAGGTATAAATAATAAGCCAATAATGGAGACAAAATGGCCTCATTAAAAAAATCAAAAGAATAAAGAGTTAAAAGAAACAAAGAACAAGGGAACAAATAGGAAACACCTGGCAAGATGCTACATTTTAGTCCATCTATATCAATAATTACATTACATGTTAATACTAATATGCTACTAAAAAGACAGGTTGTCAGATGATCTAAGACCCAATTCTAAGATGTTTATAAGAAACACATGTTAAATAAAAGGCTATAAGTATGCTAAAAGAAAGAGGATAAAATATACAAACCTTACAAATGTTAATCTAAAGAAAACTTGAGTAGTAACTGAAATAACTAAATTAATAACAAGTAACTTTTAAAAAATTTTTTTGTAGAGACAGGGTCTTACTATGTTGCTCAGGCTGGTCTCAAACTCCTGGCCACAAGTGATATTCTCACTTCAGCCTCCCAAAGTGCTGGGATTACAAGAGGGAGCCACCACGCCCAGCCAATATCAAGTAACTTTAGAATAAGAAATATTATCAGGGATAAAGGACAGTACATATCAGCAAAGGGATCAATTCTCCAACAAGAAATAATAACCCTAAATAACACTTAGCACGAGATCTTCAAAATGCATGAAGCAAATTGATAGAAATGACAGGAGATAAAGAAGACACAATTCAACACTCCTCTCTCAGTAATGAAGAACAAGGAGGCAGAAAATCAATAGGATGTAGAGACCTAAACAACACTATCAACCAAACTGATGAACTTAACATTTATAGAATAGTCCTCCCAACAATAGCAGAATATATTAGGTCATTAAATATGAAATGTCCAGTTTCAAATCAAAAGTTTATATTTCAAACAAGAAGCAGTACAATTAATCAAAGTATGCACCTAAACTATCGACAGTTTTGACATCTTAACAGTAGCTTGTTTATGACAGCAGTGAAGAAGCCCGGAAAGCAAGTGGTGATGAAATCAAGAAAGGCATTTTCCACAGCTTGTTGGGAATTGAATATTTTTCCTTGCAAGAAGTGGTGGTCCAAAGCCTGGAAGAAGTGTTAGTTAGTGGTGCACGGTCTGGTGAATATGGTGGATAACAGTTTCCAAATCCAGTCTCTGTTAGTTTGAGCAGCTTTGCATGACATGTGTTCGGGCATTGTCTTGCAAGAGGATTGGCTTGTCTCTATTGACCAATCTCAGCTACTTAATTGCAAGCATATTCAAACTCATATTCAAAAGTAATGTGAATTTTTGACTTATTCATGACTTCACAAAAATTGCTCTAAAAAAATTTGAAAGATAATCTCAAGCCAAAATGTGTGTTTGCAAGATGTACCTTCAAAGTAAACATAAAACAAGAAGTGTCAAAGTGTCAGAGATATCAACTGTCACACTTAGCACTTAAGGAATCTTGGAGTATATAACACAAATTGCTTGTTTTAGACACTGTTTATTCCACATGTGTAAAGCTCTTGAGTGGCTTTCAGAAAGATCAAAAGAAAGTAAATATAACATCCATACAGTTGTTTAAGCTTTATTTTTATATACATACATGTTTTGAATGAGTTCCATCATGGAACCAATGCAGTGCAGATAGCTCAGCTCGAAGTTATCAACAAAGTGTTCAGGAAGGATGTGGCTAATGAACACATAGTACATCCATGGTTTGAGAAGTTCCATTCTGGAGATTTTAATCTTGAAAATGAGCCACATGGGTGACCTGAGACCAAGGTGGATAATGATGAGCTGAAAGCTGTAGAGGAAGTGAATCCATCTCAACTGATGCATGAATTAGCAGCAAGGCTTGATGTTACTATTCCAACAATATTGGACCATATGAAACAAATGGGCAACGTAAAGAAGCTGAATGGATGGGTTCCACACGAATTAAATGAGCGTCAGAAGAGAAATTGTCTGAAAGCTTGCCTTTCTTTGCTGTCACAACATAAAGGCGAACCATTTCTACACCATATTCTTATATGATGAAAAACGGACTCTTCTTGACAATCGCAAGTGTTCAGCACAATGGTTGGATAGAGATAAAGTGCTCAAACACAATCCAAAACCGAATATTCATCAACAAAAGCTAATGCTGTCTGTTTGGTGGTCCAGCACTGGTTTCCATTACAGCTTCATGAAACCTGGTCAACTGATCACAGCGGCTGTCTACTGCAACCAGTTGGACAAAATGATGAGGATGCTTGTGATTAAGCAGCTGAGATTGGTCAATAGGGGCAGGCCAATCCTCTTGCAAGACAATGCTTGAACACATGTCATACAAAGAGGCTCAAACTACAGAGGCTGGATTTGGAAACTCTCTGTCATCCACCATATTCACCAGACCGTGCACCGACTAAGACTTCTCCTGGGCTTTGGACCACTTCTTGCAAGGAAAAATATTCAATTCTCAACAAGCTGTGGAAATGCCTTCCATGATTTCATCACCCCTCGCCCTCCAGGCTTCTTCACTGCTGGCACAAACAAGCTACTGCTAAGATGGCAAAACTGTGTCACTAGTTTAGGTGCATACTCTAATTGTACTGCTTCTTATATGAGATATAATAAACTAAAATTTTGATTCAAAATCAGACATTTCATATTTAATAACTCATAGTTTAATTTAATTTAATTTAATGTCATATAGTTGACCAAGAAGCCACTGGCTATAATACTTTAAATTAAAAAATTACTATAAATTCAAAAAAATTGTATCATCTTAAATTTTACTGTAGAAGGTAGTATCTTGAAATATCTCAATATAGCATCCATATCATTAAATGACAACCACACACATTAAGAAAAATATTGTTTATTAAAAAATCAAGACATATTATTAGTGAATCTCACAGACTGACATAGTTTACAATTTCTATTTTTCTTAGATTTAGGGTACCTAATGAATTAATACTACAGCTACTCATCCAATATTGAAATCAATTAAATAGTAACAAGTTGGATTTCTAAGGGGTTTCATAGAAGGTAAAATTATTTTAAACTCAATAATGCACATCATTCAAAAATCATCAAATATGATACTGTAGACTAAATCTGTGTTGATTTAAAGTTTCTTACATGTAAAACTGTAATTCTGTAAAACTACTCATGATTTAAGTTTTTATTTAAATAAGGGTCCATGCTACTTATTTTAAAATTCACAGTAAGTATTTTGGCAGCAAAACATGTCAGCAAACTGGCTTTTCAGTGATAATTTTTAAGTACTGTGACTTGGCTTTATGGACCCAAATTTAAAAGATAAAGGCAGAAAACTGAATCACCAAAATGGGATGTCAAAGGTTCCATTTTCTAGTGTATGTTTCGGTGGTGATTCACCTCAACACCACAAAGAAACAAACCTTCTCTGAGGGTGATCCATATACAGTAAGTCTTAAAAATAAATATATCAACTGAGAATAAACAACCAATGTCTCCTAATTTCCTCATATTAGGAATACAATCAGTTGTAATCATTAAGATTAAAATATCACAATCTATGCTGAAGTATCTGTATATCCAAAAAACTCAAAGAAAAAAATCTAAATTGTGTTTTCTAAAGTATAAATGGTACTTGTATAATTAAATAAATATGACGGCAATATTAAAAGAAAAATGTATTATTTTGTACAAAACAAGAATGCAAAAATATATACAAAAACCTGTCATAAAAATTGTGTAAAAACACAGGTAACTGGGATTTTTTATTTTAATAATACATATTATAAAATTAGTTTGGGAAAACTAATAACATTATAGCCCAAAGTGAGCACCCAAAGTTTAGATGGGATTTAGACGAAGGATAACCTAATATGTCCTTTACATGGTATAAATCTATAATCTTTAAAAAGAAAAAAAGGCATAGTGATTAAAAGCTAAACTGATGCCAGACTGCCTGGCTTTGAATGCCAAATTTAGACTTACTAATTATGACCTTGGGCAAGGTATCATCTTTTTTTTGTCTCCATTTCCTCACCTGTAAACTCGAGATAATAACCTTCATAGTGATTTTTTGTTATTGTTGTTTTTAGTTTTTAGTTCATAATTATAAACTTAACTCTGCAATCCAACAAGAGGTGGAAGGGAATAAGGAAAATATGGAACCCAAAGAACTGCAGTGACAGCACAAAGATTATAGGGTATTGATAGTAAATGGGGTGGAGGGGTGCTCTCCTGAGCTACAGAAGGAATGGTCTGGTTGTTAAGATAAAACACAAGTCAAATTTATTAAAGTTGTTCGCAGTAGGCAACAACCTTCTTGCTGGTCTTGGCATTCCTGGACCCAAAGTGCTCCATGGCTTCCACAATATTCATGCCCTCTCTCTCACCTTGCGAAAGACCACATGCTTGCCATCCCACCACTCAAACTTGTCAGTGCAGATGAAAAACTGGGAACCATTTGTGTTGGGTCCAGCATTTGTCATAGACAAGATGCCAAGACGTGCATGCTTCAGGTGGAAGATCTCATCATCAATTTCTCCCCACAGACAGACTTGCTGCCAGTGCCACTATGGCATGTGAAGTCACCACCATGGCACATAAACCCTGAAATAATTCTGTGAAAAAAGGAACCCTTATTAAAAAATCCTTTCTCTCCAGTGCTCAGAGCTCAAAGTTTTCTGCTGTCTTTGGAACTTTGTCTGCAAACATCTCAAAGGAGACATGGCCCAAGGCCTTGCCATTGATGGCAGGTGGTATCTGCAAAGCCATAGTGTTTATATAAGGATTGAATGATTTAAAAATCCCTGGTACATAACAAGAAAATATAAAAGTACTTTTATTCTAGACATTTTTAAAAATGATTTTTTTACATCTGATTCTTTATAGCATCCTTGGTTTTTATAAGATATGAAATGTCAGAAAATTTGAGGACACAACATACAATCCTTTGTGTTCATATGTAAATTCCCATTGATACTTCTGTGAAAATTATCCTCTCTTCCCCATGACAGGAATAAAAAAGCATTACTAAAATGTTCTTGTCTCAAAAAAATAAGGTCCCTCAGCCTACCCTTTTATCAAATGTAAATCATAGCTGCTCTGATGCAATGTTTTTTAATTCAATTAAGTTTAAATATAAAGAATGCTCTTACATGTTAAGTCTATGTCAGGATTTAATCACAAAATCATATCCATTTTCTAAGCACACACTTGGTAAGAACATTTTTCCTCATTACAGTTTGACCATGTACCTAGCAAAGGAATCTTGGAGTATGTAACACAAATTACTTGCCTTAGAAAAGACACTATTATTCTATATGTGTAAAGCTCAATAAGCAGCTTTCAGAAAGATCAAAAGAAAGTAAATATAACATCCATACAGTTGTTTAAGCTTTATTTTATATGCATACATGTTTCAAGGAAACAAAAATTTTAAGACATGGAATACAATATATCTAATGAAATAATTCAGAATTATTTTAATGTCAACACAAATAATATAAAGTACATATATAGGATACATTATATAATTTGTTTTGAGGTTTCAAAAAGCAGTGATTTGGTTTTAAAATTTGGATACAGTATCTATTATAACATTCAAGTAACATATTTCAAAAGTTTGATGTTTTTAAAATAACTAAATTAATATATAACTCTAAGACAACCTGCCTCTACCATGATCTTCAAAATAGTGCTGTTCAATTCTTCTACAGAAAGCAAGGAGGTTGCTATAGTTTTTCACCTTTTCAGAAAGCTCATCATTGGTCAATCGTGTGGTAAGAATTGTGTACAAATGGCCAAATACCAGTGCATCAAGTTCAGTAGGCCTAAAACAAAAGTAGAAATGAGAGTAATATGAGTAGAATTTAATTTTTATGGTAGAAAATACTGTCAGTTCTCTGCATCCACAGGTTCCACACTTGCAGGTTCAACCAACCTGGGGTCAAAAATAGTTTAAAAAATAAAAAATAACAATACAACAATAAAAATCATACAAATTTTAAAAACAACACAGTGTAACAACTATTTACATAGCGTTTAGATTGTATGTATTAGGTATAAGTAATCTAAAGATGATTTAAAGTATATCAGAGGATGTGCATAGGTTATATGCAACTATTATACCATTTTTTATAAGACTTGAGCATCTGGGAATTTTGGTATCAGAGGGGGTCTTGAAACCAATCCCCCACAGATACCAAGAGACCACTGTATACTACTTTAACTTGGGGAAAAAAAATTTTAAGTATGATTTGCTAGTTGTATGACTTGTTTTCTGAAGTAACAGTAATATTTAAATGTGTTAAAATAATATAGGTATAATAGATCATATTCATTTTATTCATTACTTTGTTCACTAAACAGATACAGCAGGTCTCCAGTGTGCCTGAAACTATACCAGATGCTGGAGACATAAAAACAAGAAAGATACTCTAAGACATGGACACAAAACATAAATTACCACAACATGATTTATTAAGTGTTTTAATAGAAACACAGACAAAGTACTATCAAAGCTCAGAGGATTTCTGCTGTGGTGCTGGAACCAAAAAATGATAACCAATCACCCAATCACATATCAACAACATGATACAACTTTAATTGTACCACTTTTAAAGTAACTTAGATTTCTGAAGGAAACATAATCATAAAGATGACCTCAACATAAAATTTTCTAGGGTTTTTTCCTCTTTAATTATATATTACTAACAACAAACGAAATTTACCTTACTACTAATGGTCTATAAATGTGGCATCACCAATCTACATTATATTAAAATAATTACTAATGCAATATTACTAAAAGGAGAAAATACCAGCCTAATTATGAACTAATTATTACTGTCAGTCCCATAGTGATGAAGTTTTTGAGGAAACATGTGCCAGTCCAGCTAAATGTGAAAATATGTTACAATAATCTGGTTTGACAGAATAGATTTGGGGATCAAATTTAAATTTGAATCCCAATTTTGCCACTTACTAGCTATGTGTTCTTGGTCACTACTGATGAATAATTGCATGGGGTTGTACAGCTTTAAATACCATCTTCATGCCACTAAATCCCAAATATTTATTTCCGGTCCTAATCTCTCCCCTGAGCTCTAGATTCACACATTGAAATGCCTACATAACATCTCCACTTCAATGTTAAGTAAGTATCTCAAACCCGCTTGTCTCCCAGTCTTCCCAAAATAAAAAGCACTACTATCCACCGAGCAGTTCATGCCAAAAATCCAGGGGTTACCCTTGAGTCTTCTCTTTCTCTTACTCCCCGCCCCCCATGTACATTAGCAAGACTGGTGAGATACTACGTTCAAAATATGCCCTGAATACCACTTATCTCTCTCTATTATGATCTCCTAGTCTCAGCTACTATCATCTCTCACCTAGACCACTGCAATAGCCTCCTAATGTGTCTTCCTGTTTCTACTCATTCTCTACACCATAGCCAGAATGACTATTTAATGTCACCAGATCATATCACTCCAAGCATAAAATATTCCAATGGATTTCCATTCCACTTATACTAAAATGTCTAACTCCTTACCCTAAGCATACAAAGCCCAGATGATCTGGTTCCTGCCTACCTCTTCAAACTCACTTCCTACCATTCTCAACATGCAACCCAAACTGTTCTTGCTTCTTTCATTTGAACACAACAAAACTCAAGTCAATCCTGAGGCCTTGACACCAACTATTCCTACTGCCTAAAATACTCTTCCTCTGGCTTCACATTGCTGGTTCCCTCTTGTTTTTCAGAATAAGGTTTAAATGTCACATATTAACACCTCTTTTTTTTTTTTTTTTTTGACAGAGTCTTGCTCTGTCACCCCAGCTAGAGTCCAGTGGCATCATTATAGCTCACTGGAACCCCAAACTCCTGGGCTCAAATGACCCCCCTACCTCAGGCCCTCAAGTAGCTGGGACTACAGGCACACACCACCATGCCTGGCTAATTTTTCTATTTTTAATAAAGATGGAGTCTCGCTCTTGCTCAGGCTGGTCTCAAACTCCTGAACTCAAGCAATCCTCCAGCCTTGGCTTCCCAGAGTGCTAGGATTACAGGTGTGAGCCACCATGCCTGGCATATCTACTTGTTTTCTGCTGTATAACCAATACCTAGAACAATGCCTGGCACATAGGTTCTCAATAAATATGTGCTGAACGAATCAATAAAAAGGTGACACACTTCTCATACCACACTATAACTGTGTTGACTTAACTGTTTCCCTCACTACACTCCATGCTTTTTAAAGGCAACACTGCACATATCTTTATATCTCCAGTTCTTAGCACAGTACCTAAAGAACTGAAATGGCATTTGCTTAATAAATAAATGAAATAAAAAAGAAAGCATCTTGACTAAGGTTTGTGGGATATTTTATTTTCTCAATTGTTGTTATTCACATTCTTTCAAAGCCTTCTCTCTTTTGACACATTCATGAAGCGTTAATGGAAGTCAGATGTGCAATATATAGCCATGTTTGAAAGGGCAGCTGACAGCATAGTCTTAAAAAATCTCATGTTCTTAAACTCAATAGCACCATAATCTTATCATCACAGATGAATCAATAACAAATGGATCCCCGCAAAGAACCAAGGATGTACCGTGGATAAATGTAGAGCTGAGGTACCTTGCAAGAAGTAATATTATATAAACACCAACTCTTCCACATCCCTAAACATATTTCTTAAAAGGTATATCTTATCTTAACAATTCAGGACCTATTTTCCTAATCCTTGTTTAGTGCCAGCTACCCTTTGTTTCTTATACGAGAGCCTAAAAAAGGTGAATGTATTCCCTGATGCAACTTCCAATAGTGTAGATGGACATCCTTTAACAATAAACGAACGTTCTGAATGAGTTCAAGCACGAATGTATGCTGAAATTAGAGTGCTTCAGAAGTACTCCTGAAGTGTCAAAACATTATTTGCTGCAACTATATATCCACATAACTCTAAAGATATTGAATTATATATGGGTATGAGCAAATAAAAATTGATCTGATGTTACATAAAGATAGCAACTTTGTGGCAAGTTACTTTAGAACATCAACAGGAAGTAGAATTCAATAGATTAAATCAAGCTAAGCACATATAGTCACATGTTGCTTAACAATGAGAATACATTCTGAGAAATGCATCATTAGGTGATTTCATCGCTGTGCGAACATTATAGAATGTATTTAGGGCTGGGCGCAGTGGCTCACGCCTGTAATCCTAGCACTCTGGGAGGCCAAGGCGGGCGGATCGTTTTGAGCTCAGGAGTTCGAGACCAGCCTGAGCAAGAGCCGAGACCCTGTCTCTACTAAAAATAGAAAGAAATTAGCTGAACAACTAAAAATATATAGAAAAAATTAGCCAGACATGGTGGCGCATGCCTGTAATCCCAGCTACTCGGGAGGCTGAGGCAGAAGGATTGCTTGAGCCCAGGAGTCTGAGGTTGCTGTGAGTTAGGCTGACACCACGGCATTCTAGCCCAGGCAACCGAGTGAGACTGTCTCAAAAAAAAAAAAAAAGAAAGAATATATTTACACATACCTAGATGGTATGGCCTACGACACATCTAGGCTATATGATATATCCTACTGCTCCTAGGCTACAAACCTGTATAGTAAGTTACTGTATTGAATACTATAGGCAACTGTAACACAAAAGTAAGTATTTGTGTACCTAAATATATCTAAATTTTAAAAAGGTACAGTAAAACAAGGTATTATAATTTTATGAGACCACTGTCATATATGCAGTCCACCATGGACTGAAATGTTGTTATTCCACACGTGACTGTCTACATATATGATTGACAATAAATTACTAATTCCAACAATTTCTTTCATTTTAAAAAGTATACCTGTTGTGGTGGTTTATCCAACTGTGTGCCTTTGTTAAAATTCATGGAACTATACACTTAAAAGTGACAATTTTATTACATGTAAATTATATATCAATAAACCTGACTGCTTAATCAAGTCAAGATCTTGACTGAATTATCTTGCTATACCATGTGAAGAGAAAACATAATGTTCCACCTGTCTTTTAATTGGCTTGCTATACCATGTCAAGAGAAAACATAACTTTCTACCTGTCTGCTTACCAAATAGTTTGTGGATTATATAATTTGTATACAGATAGTATATAGATAGCCATTTCCCTCCTAAGAGTTCTAAGATACGTCATATATATTGTTGCATTTATCTTTGTAGACTTTTTATTAGAAAAACATTCTGGGGTGACAAATACATTTTTAAAGTCCTAAAAAATTTGATGCTTCCTTATCTTGTATCATCATTCTTTCCACATTTCTGTTGGTTATCTACTCTTCTTTCATTTGAAAATTAAAACAAAAACAGTACTGTAATATGTCAACATTTTCCTAACCTTTTCCATTTAAAATTTTTCTGGCATTCATCCTTTTTGCTTTGTTTATTCATTATGATTTCATATTTCTTTCTTTCTCTCTGATACCTTATACAGTATCATCTAATTTCAAAAATATTAATTTTATCTGGGTGTTTCCTAATTTTTCTTGCCCAATATATGATTAGCTTGTCATCTCTTCATACTACTAGAAATAATCTATATAGCCTTCCTTTATATTCCAATCACTGATCTTTAATACTGCACATAAGTTTGTAAATCAAGCCCCTCATTTCTTGGTCCTCTTTCCCCAATTATTATCCTTGCCATGAGATCTTCTTTAACTAACCTTTTCCCTTGGTTTCTTTCATGAGTCCTCCCAACATCCCAGCTTGTAGGTAAGCTAGGAGGAAAGTTGATTCTAATTTTCAGGAGTAAGGGGAGGAGGATACACAGAGAATTAAAGTAACTTGCCCAAGTTCGGTATATGTCAGAGCCAAGAATAGAATTGAGGGCCTCTAACTTAGAGTCCAATACTATGTAGCTTGATTTAAGCCAGGGCTCTATCCACTAAGGTATAGCGTCTTACAAAGTGATGACTCCTACTACAGATAAAGAAATGAGAAAAATTTTGCCAGAACAAAGTAAAAATACAAGTTACTTTTTCCTAAATGTACTTTATTTGCATTTTAATATAAAATGATTGGTTAGAATTAAATTTCAAAATTAAATCTATTCTCATCTTCAATCATAATTATTTCCTAGGGAAAAATGTTTATCTGTCTAAATATCATGTAAGGTAAAATTATTTCAAAAACCTACATCTTAATATCAATTGAAGTTCCTCAAAAGCAAGCCTTTGTTCTAAATTAGAATTTCCATTATAAGTTTAAATATAACTGTGCCCTTATGAACAAAAATGATACCTTGGTATTCCCATTGAGTGGCATGCCCAATGGTTTCTGGTTACTAACATAGTGACAATGAGTTTAACTGAGATGAAAAATAAGTTAGATCTACTCTCTTGGCCTCCCCTAAAGACAACGTGCATAACAAAACTAACTCAAACTAACTTGTAAAACAGAAAAATGCACTTCAAACAATAAAACACACCCCTTCCGAGCTTTTCAACTTCTAAGAATTCCTATTCCTTCTTAGAATTCCTATTCTAAGAAAAGGGGAACTACAGAATACTAACATTTGGATACATTTCTTTTATATTAGGGACTAAACAAATAGAATCTGCATAGCAAACATCACTAGAAACAGGAACAGAGTTGTAAAAGCTTTACCTACCAAGATTTCATGGTTCGAACTCTGTGACCTTTCCTCTTCAAAGATCAACAGATCCCAAATTTTATTTTAATATCAATTACATATAATATTCATTACTCGTGCTATGGAATAATATAACTTAAATATTTCCAAGCTATCTTCATAGTCATTTTTACTACAAATATTAACATCTTTACCACAGCTGTTTGATATAGCTATAGAAGATGAATGCTTATGAAGATATAATAAATAGCAAATAAAGCCTTTTAAAAATTATCAATCTAAAAAGCAAGAAATTTTTATTGAAAAGCCAAGTAAAATTTAGACCTTCTATGTAAACCATTAAGATTAAAATGCTAATTTAAGCCCATCTCATACTGAATCACAGAAGAGACAGCTGATTCTGATATATCAAAAATGATAATTTTTAATAAAAAATTCATTCTTTGCCAACATTCTTCTCAAAATTGCAAAAAAAATCTGTCAATGAAACATGAATTACTCGATTTACATATACACACATATAATCGAATCCTTTCATTTCTATGCTTCATGAATGTTTTCATTAACATTTAAAAGATAAGTTCAAAATAGTGCTTGTCTAAGAATATTTTTTATTGTTTAGTTCTGTTGACTTTCCCAGTCCCCAGGGTATCATCCTATATAGGGTATCATCCTAAACAGACACTTATGCTTACACTAACAACTTCTTCATGTTGTTATAGTACTTTACAAGTTTAGAATTTTGTTAGGATTTTGAAGTTATATACAACACCTTGAACTACCTCTATTACAACCTTTATCATATCATACAATAATGACTGATTTATATGACTGCCCGTAAGAGAAATTCTTAATGACAAAGACCACATTTTAGAAATTTTAGTTTCCCAGAGCCTAGCTTTCTGTGCCTGGTAGCCGAGAAGTGCTAAATAAATGCTTAATGAGTACAAAAATTTAAAAAAATAACTAAATCTTTTCATAAATATTTTTTGAAAAAGTACTTCCTTTATGACACAAGAAATTTGCAACCTAACAATACAGAGAAAAAAACCAACTTAAAAAAAATAAAATTTCCTACTGTTTATTGAAGAAATAGGGTTGTGTTCCCAGTCTTTGAGAAAGAGCTTGACAGCACTGGTCTACATCTTCTAAAACCTAATGCAGGCAATGGGTCACAAAGAAAAATATTTAAATTAGCAAACAATAAAGGGTATCTAAAACTTAATTTATATCACAGTTTAAAACAAAAATGTAAATTTAGGTTAACCTCTTATAATATATTTAAATCAGACTATAGACCACATATAATACTTTCTACATAAGAAATAGAAAATTTGAGAATAAATTTCATTTAAATACAAGTACATTTAAGTTACTTGTAAGAACTTTGTCAAGAAAATGTTATCCTGAACCCATATATTCAAATAACTTTGCAGATATAAAAATATTTGCTTCATCAAGGTGACACTGCTGACCCACCATGAGTAAAAACATTTGAGTTGTTTTCCCACTAGTGGAGATGGATTTTATTTACTCCTTCCCTATTCACTTACTTAATCCCCCTTTTGGCCAATGACACACATCGGTGAAATAGCTGGCCAGGATTAAGGGTAGCCTTGGAAAAGATAGACGTTAATTAACTTGATGATAGTGGGACAAGACATATATTTTAAAATTTTGCTACTTTAGTAAATTTAAGACCAAACAAAAATAGATATATAAAGTACTATATTTAACAGGCTTTCCTTTTTAAGCCCTTGAAGCTGCAGATCTATATTTATTGACATAAAAGATGCCCACAATGTATTGTTCAATGGGTAAGAAATCAGGTTATAGAGCGGCAGGCATGAACTGACCTGGTCCAGAGTCTTGTTACCCCATCCAATAGCTTTCATCTTACGTTTGACTTCCCACTGCTTCTGATAGGCCAAAATATGATTCAGAGGCCAAGGGTAAGGAGATCCATACCTAGCATGAGTAATCTAAAGCAATAAGATTTTGTTAAAAATGTGGTCGTTCCTAAAAATGATGCATAGTTTTACAAATAGAATTCTAAAAGAAATATATTTTCAGAGAATATAAATAGAGCAATCTGAGAAAAATACATAGCTTGCAATCTAAAAAATTAAAATCTTAAACTGTACCCTTTAAAAAATATATAAACTTTTATGTACTTTGCAAACAGTTACATCAAACAATGACACATAGCTTCCCTAAAGTGTATGTGCAAGCAAAATTAAAGTAAGTGAAAAACTGTATCACTAATGGTATAAACCACAATGTTTCATTTATGAGCAGGGACTTGCAATTCTGAGCAAAAGTGTTTTCTCATTAAATTTTAATTAAGATAAATGCTGCAGAACCACTCACCTCCCCTACTGTAGCTTCATCACACCACTGAAGATACAACTAGGAACAAAAGAACAGTCACTAAAACTTTAGAATACCAAAGAGAAAAAGGATAAAGAAAGTTATTTCTTGCCATAGTAATTTTTTATAAACTAATTTTATAAGTCACATATGTGAGGGTTTACTTTCCTTAGCTACTATACAGAATTATTAAATTTAATGGTGGAACTTTATAAAAATATTTCTTATTCACACAATACCTCTCTAAATACCTTCAAAAGGCCAAAGTAAAATAATGAGTAGGCAAGAACCACCCCTTTTACAAATAGAAAAACTAAAAGTGAAAATGTCAGGTAATTTGTTCAAAAATAATGATCAAATAATTTGGGTAACTATCCCAACCCTAGAATTATGAATACTTGACTATTTTCCCATTTCTCAGTAACTTTAAAATAACCCATAAGAAAGATTATATTTTATGAGAGGAAAAAACTTATTTTTAAGCCATATTATCTGGTATAATATTATACCTCTGCAGTCAATAGCATATTGTTGACTAACTCCATGTAAGCTTTCATTTCTGCTTTTTGGACTTCATCCAGCCCATCACTAAGAGAATGGCCCTAAAGAGAATTTAGGAAAATTTAAAAGAACATCATATTAGATGTACAAAAACTTTCAATTATCTTAATAACAAGTACTATAATATGTAACTGTCCAGTGGATTAATATCCAAAATACCTCTCAAAATTATTTTATATAAAAGCATATAATATGCTGTATCACTACAAAATATTAATAAGTAGTATTTGTCATTATACCAATGCATTTTCAATAGATAAATTTATATTATCAGTTATTTCACAAAAGAAGAAAACAGATGAAAAAAATACTGTTAGTAACGATATAAGGAAATAGGCACTAATTTTTAAATTCTAATACACTGTAGTAACTAGTGGATACATGAAATGGCATATCCTTTAGTTCAATCTGGCAATTTATTGTAAGATTTTAAAATACATACCCTATGACATCCCAAAACCACTTTTAGGAATTTATTCTAAGGAGACAGACAAGTGTACAAAGGTGTACATACAAGAAAATTTATCTTAGCACTCTCTAATAGCAAAAAATTGGCTGCAACCTAAATGACCATCAATAAAGACTTGAGAAACTAAAATTATAATACAAACAATACAATAGAATACTATAAAACAATTTAAAACGATGACATATACCTATATACCTATAGCTATTAATATGGAAAAATGTCCAAACATGTTAATGATTTTAAAAGATAGGTTGCAAAATAACACATACTAGTATGATCTGTTTTTCTATACATACAAAAAGATAAGTCTGGAAGGATGTTTCCTAGAACATTAATGGGGTTATTCCTTAATAACTATTAAAATCTAAACTGAATAAATGAAAAGTAGAATCATTCAAATAGATAAATCAATACATTCAACTTCTGAACATATCCTCTAACTCTCTTCTCAAAAGTCAACTGGATACTCCATAACAACCTAACCATTTTAATTTACGACCAAAATTCTCATAAGCATAAGTTAGAAAATTATCTACCATTTTGTAAAGATCAAACTACCTTATTTGCCCTTCACTTACATTATGAAAAACACCAACTTACACTTCAGAAATATTTTCCAGTAGTTTGTACTGGCATTTTATAAAACTAGGTTAAAATCAATGTAAATGTTAAGATTCACTAAAGAATGATGAATGACTTATTTAAGAGGAACTGTGATCAAATGCATTTAATATTTTTTTATTACCTTGGCTTTAACGAATTGGACTATTGGACCAAGTTCTGATACTACTTGATTTCCCACATGAATAAAAGGTACTTTACCTGTTGAGGGGAAAAAATATGTAAAACACTTTCAGTAAATTAAAGTCTGTGCTAACAAGAAATTAAGACAAAACTCTGATGTTTTAATATAGAGATTTCATGAAACTATAACTTTTGAAAATAACAGATATGTATGTTAAATTCTATAAATTTTTAAACACTAATTACTAACCAATTTTAAAACAAAAGAAAAGGAACAAATAGATTAATTTCTAGAGTACTCACTCGGATATAATAACAGATCACAATATTCTCTTTTCAGAGCCAACACTAATAAAATATTTGTAAATAAAGGCACATTTAGCTACAATTTCCCATTTTCCCTATGTATGGCAACTTTTGGGACACCCTGCATAGCGGTAAACACTAATTTTCCAAATTACATGAATCAAGCCAGGACATTGGTTCATGACCACTGATAAATTTCAAAGAAATTTAACTGGGCTTTCTCTTCAGAGTATAAATGAAACAATCTACATTGTAAATATATTTAAGAAGTCTTCTTTTTATATTTTCTAATTTTAAATATTTGATACTCATTAAGGTCAATATTTTAAGTACATATGGTGTGTTAATAACTGTTTTTCACTCAAAATACCAGAAATGAAAAGAATTAACAATCTTTGAAGGTATGCTACTTGCTGAGTTATAATACAAAGTATGTTCCCAACACGTGGGAAAAAAAGAACAAGTAGTATGCTTATAAAAACTGGCTTCTCTAAATACATGCTACATTAAAAGAGTAATATTTCATTTTAATAAATGCTAATACCTGATGAAATTATCAGAGATGAGAGAACAAACTACTCTTCAAATAGCAAGAAGGTCTATTCCAAATGCTAAAGAATGAAACCTGCTGTCAGACCTAGTTCAAATAGAGTTCACACTAACAGCAGGCTTCTTCCTGCTCCTTTCAATGGATTCACTCCTCTCTGGCTCAGTCAGCCTGGGAGTAATGGACGAGGTGTACAACACCAACAAAAGCTTCATCTGCATCCATAGGATAACACGCATTACAAAGGAAAGGCAGACCTTGTGGAACACAACAACTCTATAGATGTATTTAGAAGACATTTCCCTGTTACCAATTCTGCATTCCTTCCTTCTACTGCTTTATAAATCTTGTAAAAAAAAAAAAAAAAAAAAAACAGAAAGAATGAAAAGAATTTATCTAGGTAAGCATTAGGCCATATTGTTTTTTAACTTGGGATAAAATCTTTGTAACTATTATATTACCAGAATTAGTGCAAGTCCTCTGAGATAAAATGATCTAAGAATGAAAACTATT
This sequence comes from Lemur catta, assembly GCF_020740605.2. Classification (NCBI taxonomy): domain Eukaryota; kingdom Metazoa; phylum Chordata; class Mammalia; order Primates; family Lemuridae; genus Lemur; species Lemur catta. The sequence goes on from NC_059135.1 coordinate 50,654,185, forward strand.
TAGTGCTTAGACTAAAGGGTATTCTGAGGTGTAACACTTTTACAGCAATGTGTATTTCTCATTTTCAATAACTAGTGTCAGGTTCTTGGAAAAAGAGTTTGTAATTTATTTCTTTTCTTAAAAAATATCTTAAGTATTGTAGATTCTAAAGCAAGGAAGAAGTATGAACAGTCAATTGAGTATTCATCTTACATATCTCTAAATATAAAGAGATATATAAAAATCAAGGCAACAAGTTAAAAGTGAATAATGTTTTCTGTCACTAACCTGACTTAAAATGGAGCCAATGTTATATCCTTATTATTGCAGGTATCAGGCAAAAGCACAGTGAGACAGTTATTCTCTGGCACCAATCAAAGGTCATAAAAGAAAACCAAGCCCTCTGTTTTTCATTTTAGGCAGAATAATCACAGAATAGAACTTTTATTTCCAAAGAAAGCAAGACCATGTTGCCAAGCAAGTTTGCAGATTCAGAGAATGTTAGAAATATAAAGGACCTTGGATGTCATCTAATTCAGCCATTTCATACTACAGATGAAGTCACCTAGGCTCAGAGAAGTGAAATTTTTCAAGGAAATAGTTAATATGTGACAAAGTCACAGAAAGAGTAAAGATTTCCTAACTCTTAGCAAAGTGGTCTTCTGACTATGCCATGTTGTCTGGTTTAAAAATCTACCATGAGATCAAACAAGCAAATAAAAAAACATTTCTCTGATCATCCCAAATCATTTGATGAAAGAAAATATCAATTTGAAATATGATGAAATTTAAATATCTTAGTAGAAAGTACCATTTTCCTCTACCTATAGGAGATTCCTCCTTATGAAAGAATGTATGTATGCATTGTATGTCTCTAACATATTTATGTTTGTCTTTCATAGAGTCTATAAAAAGGTGATAGATATCTACCTAAGCACTACTAAGTATAGTAATTTTAGGAAACAGGTAGATGAACTATATTGACTTCTCATTTGCTAAAGATTTTAATTTTAGTATTAGATTACTAATCTTTTTGTATGTAAATATACAAACTCTTTTTGTATGATTATGTAGAGGAAAAAGATCGACAGAATACACTATATTCCACCAGAATTCAGTGAAGTTTATAAAACCTATGTATAAAATCAGCATAAAAATGAGTCAATGAATGGCCTCCAAGAATCTAAAATACGTTTAAGTTTATAAATCTATAAATTCTTTTATGGTAATGCTTCCCAAATATATATTCATAAATATTCAGTATGTATGAGGAGGGTGTTTTTGACAATTATTACCACCCTTAAGAACTTAAGGTGAAAAAAAATGTTTAATACAAGTCATTCCAAAGTTATCATCACATCACAATGAAAAGACAGAGAAATGTCTCCCTAAAAAGCAATGTAACACACTTATACCAATCAGTTATATTTAATGATTTATTCAAAAAGGAGTGATTTTATTGTTATTGCTACAGCAAAACCATAATTATAATAATCCATGGCACTTATACTTTACATTTATTTGTAAGCTTTGTGGTGCTATATTTTTATATTAAAAATTATTTGAATCATATTTAAAACAGTACTTTAATATGCTGACATATAGAAAGATAATACTGATTATAAAGAATAGTAGAAAGGCTAAAACTTCCATAAAAAGTTTCTTCAAACTTTTTAATATAAAGCATTAGAAAAAAGAAATAATTAGAAACCAAAACATTCAAACCTAACAGCTAATGACAAATTAATTATGCTGCAATCTTTTTCTGCCTATATTATGGAAAGGTATCATTTAGAGAAATGTATTGAATAATGAATGGATTCATCATAAACTGATGAAGAAAGTCTTCTGTAAGTAAAACTGGGGAAATCTGAGATCATGTATTTCCTTAATATTTACTATTTAAAACAATTCCCATAACATACCAGTAACTACTGCTGACCAGAATTGAAATGAATACACATGCTGACCCCAAGATTGTCAAGTTTGCAATTGTTACCTTATAAAACCATGGAAACTTCCTCTAAAGGTAAACAAAAAAATCAGGCATTTTTAACATGTAGGTACAAACTGAACTATCACTGTAATTTTATCAATCCAACAGAGAAGAAAAAACCACACTTACCAGATGGAGACATATATTCTGCATTTGCCCTACAAACTACTTTGATAGGCAGATTACACATTTGCAAAAAGGCCTGTAAATCAAGAGACGTACAATAAGCCTAGTGAAAGCATATGCATATTTGAACAGAACTTTTCATTCATTTATTTTCTAAACTTAATTACCAGTTCATACTGCAATACTCCATTGGAAAAGAATGAACCAATTTCAAGTGAACGATTTGTTTTCCAAACAAAAATAAAATGTCATTTCACTACTTAAAAATCAATGATTTAGATACCAGTAAACATATGAAACTTAAAGCATGTATATACACTTAAGGAAGAAAATGTAAATTATCCATAACTATTTTCCTGTATTAGTTTATGTAAGTGAGCAATACTGTATATTGCTTTATTTTTCTTAAATAGATGACTAAAATCCAAATGTTATAAGCTATTGATTGCTTAATTCCACTACTCTCTACAGGATTATCATCTTTCTCATCTTAGGGGAAAACTCAAAATGATATTTCTGCTACTTCAAAGTTCTCTCCAATAATACTCTATATCCTAACATGTAGCTTCTATGCTCATTAATTCACTTTTTAAAGACCTAGATTACCATTATCACTATGTTGACAGTAACAAAAATTTCATAAGCAATTTAAATGTCTAAATGATAAGGGGATGGGATAAATCACTACAGTAAATCTAAACTATCAAATGTTATGCAGTCAATTTAAAAACTCATGCTTTTGAAGAAATTTTTAAGACAAGAAAAAAATGTACACATTATAATATTAAGTGAAAAATACAAAATTGTATTACTATATTGTTCTAATTCATTTGTAAATATTTTTAAGACACCAGTAAACTCTATGCTAAATCCACTATTTTTTTACAATACTCAAAGTTTACTCCCTTGTTCTTTTTTCTATGACTTCTTGGTGGCTTCTTTTCTACTCACAAAATTTATCTATATTTCTAAAAAATAATTCAATTATTCAATTGGGGGCTCATAAGTTACAATGGCTCTAATTACTACATACAAATTAGAAAACAAATCTTTTATCTCTTTTGAAAATGAAGGAACTCCTAAAAATGTAAGGAACTACCAGTCAAATGTAAGTTGAGATAAAACTAATAAATTAACAAGTCTATTACTTATCACATAATACCCAATAGAGATTTCTTATAGGTTTATTACAATTCCTTCCTCAGTTCTACATTAGTAATCAGTTTTAAAGACTCCTGTTAAGTAGTAAGAGTACTGAATAGTGATTAATATCTTGTACAAAGAATTCCATTTACCCAAAAGTATGTCAATTCTCTTCTTCAAACCCGTCTTCCCAGAACTCTAGTCCTCTAGAGATGTTTCCCTCTAAAAAGAAATCCCACATGAGTCTGATCCCTCCCACTTGTACTCTCTGATCCCTGCATTGCTTGGTAACTTATGTGTGCATGCCTGATCTCCCTAAGTGAATGGCATCTCTCAGAAAGCCAAAAAGTAGATTTTAATTTTTTTTGTAATTCTGTCCTCCTCTCCCAAATCTTCCTCATTTTCCCAAACTAACCTAAAGTGGTGCACTACTTATATTATAATGTTAAAGCATTCAATGTTATTTACTGATTGGACCAACCAAAGCTCCCCAAGAGTTTCTATTATGGCAGAGGCTGTTAGTTATCCCCACAACATATGTTCACCTCTTTCCCCACAGTAGTAGAAACTATGAATTACATCTACACACATGGCTGCCAGAAATAAAAACTCTTATTTCCCAGTCTCCCTTTACAACTGGGTGTGGCCAATGTCTAAATTCTGGTCAATGGGACTAAAAGTTCTAGGTAACTGCTTTAAAAGGAGAGGATATCTACTCTTTTTTCCTCCCTGCTGACTATAATATAAAAAGGATGACTATAGCTAGAGCAGCCAAATCAAACCATGAAATAGAAGGTGAGTGTTGGAAATGGTAGGGCAACAGGAGTAAAAAGAAGCCTAGGTTCGTTCCTAATAATCATGTAGTCACCAAACCTGGATTACCCATGTTTATAAGAGAAAGAAAGAAACCATCTTTTTAAGCCACTGCAATTTAAAGTTTCTGTCACTCACAGACAAAGCTAATCCTAAATAATTCACCTACAATTGCTGTTTCTAAGTTTAAACATCACCGCACCCAACCAAAAGTTGAATCCTCTGTGTCTAGGTGAAAACTAACAGTCCTCTACATACTATAATCTGTGATCTCAATTAATATTAAGAACTAATAGAGCATTACTTATTTGTAAGCAACTCCAATTGATAAAATAATCAGCCAAATGTATTAACATATGAAAACTAAGAACTAAGGAATGAATAAATTAAAACTATAGCCCACAAATATATTCATTCTTTGAATATAAATTTATGCTATTATAGCACTAATAGCAAGCTTCTTGACTGACCCACAAAGACAGGCTAGGGTGGTGGTTCTCAAACTTCAGCATGCATCAAAATCATGTGGAAGACTTGCTAGGAAAGAATTAGAGAAAATAAATATAAACAACTCTTTCAAAAAGCATGGATCAGAAGAAAAGAAAGGAGTAGAAGGGCCAACTCCCTACTATTACATATGTATCTATACTGATGGAGAAAAGTGGAGCTCATTAAAACACAGAAAGAAAAAAAACAAAACAAAACTGGAGATAGGCTGAAATTACAAGAAACAGGTGGAATAGCTGATATCCAAGATCCATGAGTACGTAAAAATGGGATGGAATAAGAATACAGGTGAAGGGATGTATTTTTGTCAGGAAACAGGACAATTTTTTCCCTGTAGGGCAAGGGGTGGTAGGAAATCAGTGATGATGACTGGAAGCTGATCAGAGAGAAGGATGAGAAAATAAGTGAGTGTTCACATTCTGGGAAATGGGAGGAGAAATCATTTGCTGAGAATGAGAAGCTAAGAGGGACTGAAGTCTTCAGTACAGCAAAAAGAGTTTGAAAGAATTATTTAATATATCTTCTCAAAGGCCTGGATATTCTATTGTTAATTAATTATTATTATACTATATAAATAGTAAATATGGTATATTTTGCTAAACTACCTGCATAGAGGTAACTATACTAATCAATATTTCAAAATGCTGTATTTCACAAAAAAAAGGATTAAGCAGAATTCTAATGTTCTGCAATCAAACCATGATTTTTACTTTTTTGTAAAAAAAAAAAAAACTGACTTAATTTTTACCAATTAACAACACTCAACTTACCACAGACCTCAACTGATAGCATAACTTTCATTAGCCAAAGATTAATTTTACAGCATTTACTGCAATTATTCTTCATTACTGATTCAAAAGAAATTTTCTGAATTAAACTGTGGTTCACAAAGAAGTTTGATGTCACAAACACAGCATTTTCATCCAAACATTAAAAATGCAAAAACAAAACATTACCACACATATCTTCAATGATATAAAAACTCTAAAACGAAAGGAAGTTTTGATTCAAACAGTATTTATTTTCCTTTCTCTTATAGGATGGAAGAAAACACCTGAGAGGCTCCAAAATAGTACTTTCACCTTCCACTTTCATTTTCAATACCTTATCAGCACACAAAAATACTCTAAATAACAGGCATGATACACTAACCTAAAATATATTTTATTTTCAATTGTGAAATAGCAATCTGTATATTTTATTCTCATGTAAATCCAAAGAAAAATGTAGTTCTAATCGTAAGAATGAACTTAGGATAACTTAGGTAACTCTTACTCCTCAGTTGAACACTTTATTCTAAACTAATTGAAATGAATGACAACATAAGATAATTTGAATCAAAAACTTAGCACATCCTATCAGAATAATGTTTTATAACTATGCTGTCCAATATGGTAGCCACTAGTCACATATGGCTATTTATCTTAAGTTTAAAGTTGAATAAAATTTTTAATTCAGTTCCCCAGTCACACTAGCCACACTTCAAGTGCTCGACAGACACATGTGGCTAGGCTATGTATTTATTGGACAACACAGATACAGACTGTTTCCATGATCACATATGATGATGTCTACTGGATGTCTATCAGACAGGATGGGTCTATACCAATCGTAATCAGTACATAAAAGAGATCTTAGCAAGAGAGGCTGACATCATCTAAAAATGATTAGACTAAAGACTGTAAAAACAACCTACATAGTAATAGTGTCCAAAGACCCTGCAAGTGATCAACTTTTGATGATAGTGATATATTAAACCCCATAATATTTCCAATTTCAGAGAGAACTAATATAGGGTTACTCATTTATTGAGCAACTCCAATTGATAAAATGATCAGGCAAATGTATTAACACATGAAAACTAAGAACTAAGGAATGAATAAATTAAAACTACAGCCAATAAATAAATTCTTTCTTTGATTATAAATTTACTGAGTACCTATGCATATGACAGAGAATTTTTTAAACCCATACACACGCACACAGAACATAACAGCTAGTAACTGGTTTCTAAGACCCTGAAATTTAATAAGCTTGATGTAGTTTCAGCATATTTAGTAAGTTAATTGAATTCATAATGTCTAAAAACTCATTGAAGGAGTACGGTGTCAGGATATTTTTTAACTTCAAAAAAATCCAAAGGAAAAAAATAATACCAGATCATCAATCAACAACTGGTTAAACATGAAGGACTGAACTAACACATTTATCTCTGCAACCTCTCAAAAAAATCTATTGAGAGAACAGTGAAGAAATAGAGAAGGTATAAACCCAGAAAGATACAAAGAATGGGAGAGGAGACAAAAGCAGACCAGAGATGTGAACCCATTTTTTTAAAGATGGAAAGCAGACTTAGCAGGGCAGAGGAAGCTGAAATCTAAGAGTGTGCAGAGAAGAAAGCCAATATATTTGCATCACAAAAATGAGGGAGATTCCAAATTGAAGGAACCAAGTAACACAGAAGGCAGGGGTGAGGGACATGAGTGCAAATACAAGGACTGGGTGAAAGTCTATATAAGCATCAGAAAACCAGCCCTCCCCCTACCTAGAGGGAAACAGAGGTTTCTTCTTTGGAGAATCTGAATCAGAGAGGCTCCTGACTCAGGGACCCAAGGACAGCAGAGGGTCCTAGGTGAGATATCACACTGAAAAGAGGAAAAGGGGTAAGAATACACATTGACTGAAGAGATCCCCAGCACCCCCCTCTCTCTCAGCTCTCAAACACAGGATATTCCTCCAGGATATCTCTGGAGAAAAAATGTACAAACAGTGATGGTTTTATTGGCGGTGAGGGTTGGGGGTAGGAATAATAACTAACAAAAATGGCAGCTGAATGTGTAAGCAATCAGTCTACAGTGATGCCCACTGTCAAAAAAGCCCCCATCAGCTTTTTAGTGCCTCACTCTGAACAATAAATTGTTAGCAGAGATTATTAAACAGTTGAGGAATGCCTCAAATATATACAGCCAAAACAAACCACAGAAAAAGGAATTGGGAGGAAACAAAAATGCAGAGAACGGAGGATAATTGCAAAGAAAAATTGTAATGGCCAATATTTATTGAGCACTTACTATATGTCAGGTACCTGCATAAGGACTTTACCTATAAGATAAGTATAACAAGCATCCCTATTTTAAGATGAGAAAACCTAAGTATGGAGAGTTTAAGGAATATGATCAAGGCATATAGGAAGGTAGAGAGAGAGAGAGAGAGAGAGAGAGAGGGAAAGAAAGAAAGGAGGGAGGGAAGAAGAAAAAAAGAAAAAATAGGAAGGAGAGAAAAAAGGAAAGAAGGATGTTTTGAGCCTGGTTCACAACTGGCAGATAATAATTATCAGGTAAATAAATGAATGAACACATGAAAATTTAAACAATAAATTATCTAGTTCTAGTCATATGTGAATTTTTCAAAATGAAGCCACAAAAATTTCTGATAATAAAAGCATAGAAAAAAAGGCTGTTAAGTGAAATTCAAAACATAATTATATTCAACCACTGGTTGGGGTATACAAATCAATGTGACCTTTTGAGGATACTTTGTTAAGGTCTATCAAAATTCTAAATGTATATATCCTTTGACTCCAAAATTTTATTGTTACAAATATATCATATAAACATATTTATATAAAATTATACAAGATATATATTAGGATATTCACACCCAAGCCCTATTTATAACAGCAAAATAATTATAATAGCTTAATGCCCACTGGTAAGAGACTGGTTAAGTAAACTGTGAATTCATCAATGGAATATTTCTACCCCTGAAAAAAGAATGAGATTGTTCCTCAACTGGACTTCTCATACTAAATTCCAAGACATTTCTTATCTGGAATCTCCTATAAGGGCTACTGAATGACATAAAACAACATATACTAAATGCAGAATTGCTTTTCGTGTGGCTGTTTCTTCTAAATACCTAGAGCAAAACATTAAAACATAGCTCAGAAAGGTAAACTGCTATTTACTAGGATAGGAAAAACTGTGGGATGAGCAGGTTTTGGTGGGAGGAGGGGGCTCAGGAGTCTTTAGATGGTCTTCTCTAATTGTTGCTTCTCTGTTAGACTTCTGACAGGAAATAAATAGCAGACAACTCTGCTCTTTTTTCAAGGGTCTAGAGTTGCTAACTAAGGGTACAGCTGTATGTTCTGAAAACCAGATAAGCTGGTTCTATTGAAGAGCTGAGAAGTCCAATCTTCAAGGCTACCCCACCTCTTTTGTGGACACAACTGACAGAACTACCTACAAGTCAGTATATTCTTTGTCAGCACTTCATGCAGGTATGGCACTTTCAACGTATTAAAAAATGAGAAGAACTACAGATATTATGCTGAATAAAAATATAAACAAGGACACTTTTCATTTTTGCTCTTTTCTATATCCTGTATCTACAGCCTACCATGTTTAAAAATTTAAAAGTCAATTTAACTTCTTTATTAAATAAGAAGCTTTAAGATGCGAAGTAGCAGGCCAGTGCAGTGGCTCATGCCTGTAGTTCCAGGTACTCAGGAGGCTGAGGCAGGAGGATCACTTGAGCCCAGCAGTTCAAGGCTGCAGTGAGCTATGATCATGCCACTGCACTCCAGCCTGGGCAACTGAACAAGACTCCAGCTCTTTAAAAAAAAAAATGTGAAAAGTAAAATAAAATAAAATTTTAAAAAGTTTTAAAGTAAGCTAAGAAGCCATCCCATAATAGCAGTTATTATCTTCTGAAAATTTATTGAGAAGTAACACATGAAGAAGCCACTGTTAGCTGGAATCCTTTAAAATCTCAGCAACTATAGTTTAATCTTCAGGACATCAAAAGTAAGTAGGCAGGTCTTAAGGTCTTATAAGTAATATAAGCAGGTAAACAGAATAACATTAATAAGCAAATCAACAAAACAAAACATCTCAAATATATACATCTAATTTCAAGTCTTTATACTCAAATATACTAATAATATTCCAGACAGAAATATGAGAAAAAAATCGGTGAAATTAAATTTAAAGCCAAAAAATCACCCATTTCTTTTACAGAAAACAACAAATATGATGGTTTCTGACAGGAATAAGGAAACAGAATCTACAACATTAAAAACCTTAAATTATCAAGTATCTTTTGCTTTAATTATATTAAGTTTAAAAAAAAAAGGCAATAGTCTGTTCAGAAAATGATGAGAAGGGTGCAACCTGGTTGCATGGCAACAGTCAATAGCAGGCCTGCCTTGGTTGGTACCTTTGCACAAGGATGATGCTGCCTCATTGAGATCTCTGTCCTTACCATCACTTAAAATAATTCTTACTTTCTGTTGCTGAGTCATAAACTCTACCACTCATGACTGGGCAACCATCAGCACAACCTACTCCTTAAATCCCACTGGCTGAGTATCCTAGCAGAATCTAATAGATCTTAACAGAGTACGGATTTAAGAAGTTAGCTAAGGGCAAGATTAGCATGAACATACATTTGAAAAAATGGAATCCTCTGCATCAGTCTTAAGAATCAGGATAGAATAAGGAGCTAATAGAGCAGAAAGAAGCCTCCCAGTAAGAGATCTCTGGGTAGAATCTCGGTGACTGTTAGCTTGAGAAAGTTCCTTTACCTAATAGCTTTCTCATTTCTAAAATGAAGACAATTTATTAGGCAGATTAAGGTGCTACATTTAAAACACTGTAAATACCATCTGATATCATCTGAATAATACATTCAATAAATATGATTATAAATATTGTAGTAATAGTAATAATAAATACTCATTTCTCCATCCGTAAAGGAAGACAGACTATTTTAACTTTGGTGACTTCAAAAGAAAGTTGGCTTCACTTATTTTATTACCTTTTGATGCCTCCTTATGAGAAAAACATAATTATATACCATAATTTAATTGTATTTATTTTTATAAAATCAAAACAGCAAAATTGTGCACTAAGATAAAAATCTCTAGATAAGCTGGGCACGGTGGTACCAGCCTATAGTCCCAGCTACTCTGAAGACCGAGGCAAGAGGATTGCTTGAGCTCAGGAGTTCGAGACCAGCCTGGGTAATATAGCAAGATCCTATCTCTTAAAAGGAAAAAAAAAAAAATCTCTAAATAGATACTAAAAAAAATAAAGGAACATAACCAAAAGCACTTGTAAACAGTGACTATATGATTTATGTTATAAATACATATAATTACATAAAATCTTTTCTAACAAGGCAAAAACAAGTGAATAAAGATAACTTGATAGTGACATAAATGTTTACCTTGTAATTTTTCAAAGTCGTACACACTGATAAAACTGATAAGTAAGCTGACAAAAGACCTCCCCCTCCAGATATAAGCTCCATTAGTATATACAGACCATGTCTATCTCATTCAACTACTTTAGTCCTCAGCATACAAGAGGCTCTTGATAAACATTTGCTCAATGAACAAGCCACAGATATTCATAATAATACAAGCATACCTAAGGCCACAGAAAAATAATAAGCTACAATAAAGATTAGCATTTTGTTATTTTATGGGTCCAGAGCTCATTGTTTTAAAACGTCAGAGTAACTCCTGTTAAATTTAGAAAGATTTTTAAAAATCAATAGTTACAAATATCAACAAACAGATATTGCTTTAGAAAACAGTAACAGGAATTCAACTTGAAGAAAAATAATTGCCTATGCAGAAATCAGAAACCACAATTCAATAAGTACAAAAAGCTTTAAATAGAGTAAATTTGTTACCAAAAATGTGACATGTTACTTGAGAGCACACATGAAGACATATCACATCAGAGAATAGAACCTTCCTTAATACAACTCTCACCTGAAAACTACTCTTGGACTATTTGACTCATTTTAGATACATTAACATCTGACAGCTATAGAAAAAAATCAGGTTCCCTCTGAAAGCAACAAAAAAGACAACCAGAATAGAAAAAGATATAAGCTTTCCCTGTTAGAATTACATATAAATAAAATAAAGTTACAGGGTCAAAAATAAGCAAAAAAGTTATAAAATAGTCAAAGGTACAGAAAGAATAATACTTGTAACCCAAGAACCTAACATAATACCAGTTACATAGCTGCTACTCAATTGGGGAGTAAAGAAAAAAAATTCCTTTTTTTCTGGGCTCCTATAATAAATGTTTTAAAGTACTGTTATTTACACACAAAAATATTCCCAACTAAGAAAAATAACAAAAAAAATAAAATAAAATTCTTAGAATAAGCTAAATAGTAGATGACAGAGACACAATATATTCATTTCATTTGTAACCAACCAATAATAACTCAATGTTGAATCTTTGCCAATAAGCAATACCAACTATCTTCTTTCCTCCTCTTTATTCTGAAAACATTTGTCTTACAAGTTAAATAAATAGCAATACTCTCTTTAACTGCACCTAAGCAATAAAATCAGCATTGTTTGCCAATAAAAATATAATTCAAAATTTTAAAGAACTATCCTCAATAAGTCTTTAAAAGATTGGATGCTTTGCACTGATTAATTAATATCATGGAATTCAAAGGGTTATGAACAACTTCTAAATTTATGTGAGCCACATTAACAAAGTTATTCAAATTCCAGATAGGTAACAATCCATTTTCAGTCCAAACATGTAAAGCTATCCTCAGATAGCAGACTTCAGGTTTTTCTTCTTTAGGACAATGCTTCTATTCATTTCATAATTAAATTTGAAATATTTTATGTAAGAATTCACTAAGGACTATTCTCAAGCACGCAATGCCATTTTCAGGGCACAAAATAAAAATGGTTCTGAATTTTAATTCATATCCTGTTTCAGCAGGACACAAAGGAAAATCTGTGACAACTGAAGAATTATTTTCCACCTTACTGAAGAGGCATGTTTTAAAATTAAAAACCATGAACAAATCTATCTACAAAATAATTCATTTTTATATCAAACAGCTGCAGACCCTGTAATTGAAATAATGTATCTAAGGTTACAAATGAAAAGTGTTAGGTATCATTCTTGAAGTGACAGATTAAGTTCCTAATCTAGTTACGGTAATAGCCATATTTGTAGTTTAACATAAATTAAGACCTTAATTATATTTGTGACTATTTTAAACAAAATAACAAATTCCTTTGTACCTGTGAATGTAATTTATAGCAAAGCCAGGTTCATTTTCCAAACCAATCTATTTCACACTGCAGAAATACTCTGGTATAATGGTATAATGTAATTCTTGTTGTAGAATGTTCAAAGAGTAGATTCACTAAAAGCACAGAAGAGGTTTGAAGATAAATGAAGATGCTATTCATTCAAGGGTAATTTCATCTTAGAACTATATGAAGGATGTTTCACTCATGCAGGGTAGTGTATGGCCTCAAATTTAAGTGTATTTTCAGCTCAAATATAATGTTGCTAGATCGATTATGTTGATACTGTATATCTAATAATGGAGAATTCTAGCCTTTTTCTGTTTAAAAAATAGGCTGCTGTTTTTTCATCTTACTACTGTCTTTATTGTTCTGTTTAACAGCAACAAATTTTAAAATCCTGCCTGCTATTTACTTTTTAAACAAGAAAAGTATGCAGTTGATGTTCTAACTTGCAATCTCTCAGAACTATAGCAGTGTGAATTTTTGCTAAGTTAAACACATATTTATATTAGTAAACCATTACCCTTTATAACCATTTTCCATTATTTTCCTAATTACTAAAAATGACAACTCTAATAGCCACCTAATTCTATTGTGAATATACTTCATTTCCACAAATCCTACAAGACTAATTTAAATGTTTTATATACACCATAACATTTATGTGTTGAGGGAGCAATATTAATACTGAGATTTTTTCAATCTGCTACATTCTGTTTGCAATTTAAGTTCACAGTTATCTTTATAAAGATCACATTTTACATATTTAAATAATTCCAAGTATTATAAACACAAATCACCAAAATCCTTTAATATTTCTGGCACATGAATTATAAGACAATCAATCTGAAGAATTTAAACTGAGCAATATCAAAGAAACATCTGCAGCCTCCATTTTGCTTAAGGATTTTACAAGTCCCCTTATCTAATAAATGTTCACTGAATTCTCTTTACCCCTTAGCTTTCCTTTCCTTCTCCTAACCCTGACAGTGAATATAGAAGCCTCATTTTGCAGAGGACGATCAAAGTGAGAAGAATATATTAACCTGAAAACCCTAAAATTTTACACTTTATGAAACTTTACACTGAGGAAAGAGATCACAGATGATGACACAAACAAATGGAAAAACATGTCATGCTCATGGATAGGTAGAATTAACATTGTTAAAATGTCCATACTATCCAAAGTGATTTACAGATTCAATGCAATCCCCATCAAAATACCAATGTCCTATTTCACAGATCTAGAAAAAAATAATTCTATGTTTTGTTTGGAACCACAAAAGAGCCCAAATAGCCAAAGCAATCTTAAGCAAAAAGAACAAATCTGGAGGCATCACATTATCAGACTTCAAACTATATTACAAGGCTATAGTAACCAAAACAGCATGGTATTGGCACAAAAATAGAGATATAGAACAACAGAACAGAACAGAGAACCCAGATATAAAACCATCCACATACCTTCAGCTGATCTTTGACAAAGCAGACAAGAATATACACTGGGGTAAAGGCCGGGCGCGGTGGCTCATGCCTGTAATCCTAGCACTCTGGGAGGCCGAGGCGGGTGGATCGCTTGAGCTCAGGCATTCGGGACCAGCCTGAGCAAGAGCGAGACCCTGTCTCTACTAAAAATAGAAAAATTATCTGGCCAACTAAAATATATATATATAGAAAAATTAGCCGGGCATGGTGGCGCATGCCTGTAGTCCCAGCTACACGGGAGGCTGAGGCAGTAGGATCACTTGAGCCCAGGAGTTTGAGGTTGCTGTGAGCTAGGCTGACGCCACGGCACTCACTCTAGCCCGGGCAACAAAGCGAGACTCTGTCTCAAAAAAAAAAAAAGAATATACACTGGGGAAAAGAAGCCCTATTTAATAAATGGTGCTGGGAAAATTGGAGAGACACATGCAGAAGAATAAAACAGGATCCATCTCTCTCACCACTCACAAACATTAATTCAAGATGGATAAAAGACTTAAATGTAAGGCATGAAACCATAAGAATGGTAGATGAAAATGTTGGAAAAACTCTTTTACATATCGGTCTAGGCAAAGAAGACCCCAATGGCAATCACAGCAACAACAAAAATAAATAAATGGGACTTTATTAAATTAAAAAGCTTCTGCACAGCTAAGGATATAATTAGTCAACAAAGCAAATAGACAACCCACAGAATGGGAGAAAATATTCGCAAGCTATATATCCGATAAAGGGGTAATAACCAGAATCTACAAACAACTCAAGAAAATCAGTAAGGGAAAAACAACCCTGTTAAAAAGTGAGCAAAAGACATGAACAAAAGCTTCTCAAAAGAAAACAGACAAATGACCAATAAACATACGAAAAAATGCTCATCACTAATTATCAAGGAAATGAAAATTAAAACCACAATGAGATATCATCTTACCCCAGGTTAGAGTGGCTTTTATTAAAAAGTCCAAAAACAAAAGATGCTGGTGTGGATACAGAGAGAAAGGAACGATGATACATTGTTAATACGACTGCAAATTAGTACCTCTTTGGAAAAAGTATGGAGATTCCTCAAAGAACTAAAAGTAGACCTATCATTTGATCCAGCAATCCCACTACTGGTTATTTACTCAAAGGCAAAGAAGTCATTTTATCAAAAAAACATACTTGCATGAGAATATTTATTACAGTACAATTCACAATTGCAAAGATATGGAATCAACCCAAGTGCCCATCAATTCATGAGTGGATTAACAAAATGTGGTATATGTATACCACAGAATACTACTCCACCATGAAGAAGGATGAATTAAGGCCTTTTGCAACAATTTGGATAGAACTATTCTAAGTGAAGTACCTAAAGAATGGAAAAGCAAACACCACATGTACTTGTTATTAAATTGGAACTAACCAATGAGCACACATGTGGACAGTGGGAAGTAAAACTCAGGGGAAATCAAGCAGTGGGGAGGAGGCAGGAGGGGATGGGTGAAAACCTACCTAACAGGTACAATGAACACAATCTGGGTGATGGGCACACTTATAACCCTGACTCAAGCATAACAAAATTGATACATGTAACCAAAAACATTTGTACTCCCGTAATATTTTGAAGTAAAAAAAAGTTATATCAATTTTTTAAATATTTTCATAAAATATTATTCTATTAATTCTTTATTAAAATATATCCACTGGTATCATTCTACTTGTACTTAGATCACGTTTAAATGAACACTTTAAAACTGCATACAATCCTGAACAACTTGTTTAAAGCAAAAATGTGCCCAACCAAACTGAAAATTCAAAATCATTTCCTCTAAAATTCTGCAGGTAAGCTGTCTACTGTGGCCATTTGAATGACGTGACAAGTTTATACAAGCTGTATTTTCATATTCACAGTTGCTTCTCCAATGTAAGAATCAACCTGCAGCCTGAAAGAAAAGACAGATACTCCTCCCTCCTGCTCTTTCCCAAACACTACATTAGGACATTATCATTTAACTGCTAATTAATATGTCCACCTAAAAAGCATCATTTGCTAGAAGGAAAAAGCAAGGGTCAGCTAAGTATTTATCAGCAGATCCGACATGTTAGTGTTCATGGTCTAGCATTAATGAGGCCTATAAAATTGCTGACTTTTTTTTAATGATTTAACATATTCAACAGAAAGGAAATAGTTTTTTTTTTCTGTTGTCTTCCCCTTTCATTTTTAGAGATGAAGTATTTATTCACAAAGGGTAAGAAATGGACATTGCGTTTAATCTGAACTTCAATGCTGTTCTTCTTTGAAGTAAAAAGATTACTTTTTCATGCAGCATTCTATAATTATAATCATCAGTTTGAGCCACTGTCTAAAAATCAAATTCAAATTTTTATAATATCTAGAGTAAGCCATACAAAAAAGGAAACCACTTTCTTTTTAAATTGGCTTCATATATAAGTGAAATTCTTTCTAAAACTTACTAGAAAGTAACATTTTATTATATAAAGACATTCACAGAATATGTACATAAATCTTTGAAGTCAAAATAGGCACTAATTCTGCGTTCAACATCATCTTGCATTCCTATCTCTCACTTTTTTCAAAAGAATTTCCAATTTATTACCTAACTTAAGCTTTATAATAATACATAGTAGAGGTAAGACTACCTTTATCCCATTTCAAAGATTCAGAAGCTGAGACATGTTTATCTTTCACAACTTAATGTAAACTATAAATTGTAAGATATAATTTGCTAAGAAATGTCAGAAATAATTTGTGATTAAATGTTCACTTATTGTTGGGTAAAACTTCAAAGATCTGTATCATTGGACTAGATGGATATGCAGCAAAGTGTTATGAGTATGGATTGTCAACTCAGACTCCCTGAGTTTGCATTCCAGCTCTGCCAAGTACTACTTATGTAACTTTGGGCCCATTGTTTAATCTTTGTCTTATCTTCCTAATCTGTAGGGAAATGGGAATAATAATAGTACCTACCTCATAGGGTTGCTGTGCAAGAGGATTATCTATGATACATACCTCATATAGCATCTACCTCATACAGTTATAAAAAGGATTAAATGAGTTAAGAATTAAGTGCTCAGCACAGGGACAAGCATATGTGGCACTCAACCAATGCTAATGTTTCTGTTATTTCCACAATTTGTGGGCTCTATGACCTTGAGCAGAGCCTTTGAGCTCCAGTTTCTACATCTTTAAAATGAGGGTAACAGTAGTACCCTCACCTAGGGTTGTGTGAAGAATTGAATGTAATACTCCATATAAAAGCTCTCAGTTGTGTCTTACACTACAAAAGCATTCAATAAATATTAAATTTTAAAACAAATCTTATTCAGTATTAAAATAACATTTTGTTTGAATTAATGCATTCAATATTAACTTTTTTAGATAAAGAATTGATTACAAAAATTAATGTTCACACAAATATGAATATGGCCAAAAATTCTTACACATAACATTTATTTTCAATTACTTTACATAACATTTATTTTCAATTACTTTGGGTGTTCTTAGGCATTAGCAAGCCTGCAAGCTTCCATTCCTCTTGCTGATATTGATTATGTGTATTTCAGTCAAAGAATCAGGAGAAAAGGAAATAATAACCAACATTCATTGCATATTTACAGTATACCAGGTACTTTCCTAAGTGCTTTACATATGTTAACATATTCGATCGTCACAACAACCCAATAGGATAGCTTCTGTTAATATCCGTTTTACAGATGCTCAAACTTGAAACAAAGAGTTCTATTTTTTTTTTAATTTAAGGAGGTTTATTCTGAACCAAATTTGAGGACCATGACCCAGAGCTATGCCCAAGAAACCTTGAGCAAGTGGACTCCAAAGAATTCTATTTAAGGTATGCTATATTTGAAACAGAGACCAATTGCCCATTTCATACGTGGAATCTGCTATAAAAGACAGCATATACTGAATCAATAAACATGAACTTTTTAAACAAAATAAAACTTTTTTGCAGAAAACTGACAACCCTTATGTATTTGTTAATATTGTATTTCTAAATCTGCACAGTCTAATACAATAGGCACCAGCTACACATGACTATTGAGCATGTGAAATGTGGCTAGTACAAATTGAGATGTACTGTAAGTGTAAAATACACATCAAATTTTGAACTTAATATGAAAAAAATATAAAATATCACATTAAGCTGGATATGGTGGCTCACGCCTATGATCCTAGCACTTTGAGAGGCTGAAGCAAGAGGATCACTTGAGGCTTGAGGTCAGGAGTTTGAGACCAGCTGAGGCAACATAGCAAGACCCCTTCTTCTATAAAAAAATAAAAAAATTAGCCAGATGTTGTGGCATGCACCTGTAGGCCCAGCTACTAGGGAGGCTGAGGCAGGAGGATCACTTTAGCCCAAAAGTTTGACGTTAAAGTGAGCTATGATCGTACCACAGTACTCCAGCCTGGGGGACAGAGTGAGACTCTGTCTCTAAAAAATAATTTTAAAAAAAAATATGGCTGGGTGTGGTGGCTCATGTCTGTGATCCTAGCACTTGGGGAGGCTGAGGCAGGAGGATCACTTGAGGCCAGGATAGTTCAAGACCAGCCTGAGCAACATAGTGAGAACCCATCTCTACAAAAGACTTAAAAGATTAGCTGAATGTGTGTGGGGTGGGGGTGGGCATGCCTGTAGTCACAGCTACCAGGGAGGGTAAGACAGGAGGATCACTTAGGCCCAGACATTTGAGGTTGCAGTGAGCTATGATGATGCTGCTGTACTCTAGCCCAGACAACAGAGTGAGACACCATCTCAAAAACCAACAAAAAACTCAATAAATTTTGTATTGATTACATGTTAAAATGATAATATTTGGATATACTGGATTAAATAAAATATATTAGTAAAATTAATTTCACCTATTTCTTTTTACTTTTTTAATGAGGCTACTAGAAAATTTTAAATTACATACGTGGACAACATTGTATATCTATTGGATAGTTGGTTTAGGTTTGGAGGTAAGAAAAAGTAGGAACAGAAAACTATTATCAAAGCTCTTTGTCCAATCAATATAGGCTTAAGTCCTTCGAAGTGGAAGTATAGAATGGAAGATTCTCATTCACATTGTGTGTGTGTGTGCATGTGTGTATCTGTAATACTGCATACACACACACACAGTTTATGGGACCAGAGAAACACACTACACTAATACTTCACTATACTCAACACACAACATCATTTTATGACCAGGCAAATACTTCAAGTAATACCAATACTTTATGGATGAGAGAAAGAAAACAAATCTAAGAGGAAATAACAGGCACAGGAAAAAAACTGATTTTCTTTTAAACTAAAATCATAAAGGTTCGTTTGCTCAGAAAAGATCTAACCATTTAGTTCCAGGGGTATGATAAATACCAAGTCTGTGTGAGGAGTAAAATTTAAATTTCCTGATGGCTTAACTGGCAGACTATTAAAATATCTGATGCTTGATATCTGGTATCTTCTAGAAAATATCCAGTGTATAGATACCTGTCATATTGTTTTAATCAATTTTATACATCGAACGTGAGGCCTTTAACTGATTCTTCTAAATGGATGCTGGTCCACTATATAGAAGAAAATTACTCCATAAAGTTTACATCAGATATCTGGAAAAGTCACATTTATAGTCATGGCTACTATCAGCTGTCAAGCCAAAGAATATTGAAGAAAACCAAGAATTTTTAATATATGCTGGTTAATTTATCATCTAAGTGACATATGTAGGATAAAAAAATTGAAATGGTTAAGTAAAGTTCTACATTTTAAAAGGTTCTTTTCTTCTGGTTTTATTTTTAATTGCTACTATGATTTGAGGATGGAAAAGCAAATTAATAGAAATGATAAAAATAGAACTGATAAAGTACACACTAAGATTTCTTTTTTCTTCCTTTCCCCAGATTATTTAAAACGTTCAGTTTTTTAAAATGGTAATATATTGATATCTTGGTTTGTACTAGACACTGGATAAACTATCTCAGATTTTCTCAACCTTGACTTTATTTATATTTGGGGCTAGCTAACTGTTTGTTGTGGAGGGACTGTCCTGTGTATTGTAGGATTTTTAGCAGCATCCCTGGTATCCACAAAATAGATGCCAATAGCACCCCCGTCCAATAGTTCTGACAAACAAAACGTCTAACACTATAAAATGGGGTGGGGTGGGGGGGACATGGGGCTGGGGGATAAAGATCTCCCCAGTTGAGAACTACTGGTCTATTCTTACTCAAAATACCTTCCTATTTGATGAAAATTACTTCAGTACTTCCTAAAGTACCATTATTTAGCTTTAAGGGCTCTTCCTAGGGTATCCCCAGATAGCTTCAGCTGGGAGATAAGTAAACCGACCCGTATGCAGAATAGCCTGGGTATGTTTTTGGTTTTATTTTTGGTTTTATTTTTGTGTGTACAATGGAATGTTTTTGGGAAAAATGTTCTGTAGCTTTTGTCAGATCCTGAAAGAGTTATTCCCAAAACAGCAATTAAAAAAGGGTTAAGGATCAGTGCTTCAAATAAAATATTCACTATGCCCTGAAGCTGTCTTTCCAAAGATATAAAGACTGAAAATACTATTTTATACACAGCAAATAATTTACTTGTGCTGTCAGTTATTAGGCAAGATTACTTTCACCACACTTATAAACCACTCACACAACAAACATTTACTGGGTACATTCTATTATACACTAGGCACAATGTTATTAGTATTTGATAATAAAATTTAAATTCCATATCCCTCACCAAAAATCTAAAATGGATTAACAAATAGCAATATAAAGTTCCTATTAATTGTATATGACTAAAAATTTCTGCTTATCAAAAGTTAACATAAAAAAGAAAACTAGTTATAATCATAGCATCTAAAGACAAAATAAAGGTAAATAATTTATATTCTTTGTAAAAATACATAAATCTAAAAGAAACAAAGATAATTATAGATACTCATACTAATAAATTATTGTCCAAGCGTATTTCTTTCCGTCTAATTCTTCCTGCCTTGCCTTAAACAAAACAAAGATATACTGAATGACATACTATCATTCTGTCAGAATGAATGACAGTATCAGACACTATTATTAAACCCAGAGAGTATCAAGTTGAATAAAAAGTATAAAGGAGATGACCCAAAATTAAGTGCTTAGCATTATGCATAGAACACAACAAAAGCTCAATAAACAGTTCCTTTCCTACCGTTTCATTCTGTCCTCAAGAAACTCAGTCTCACCTCCAATAAATGTCACATATCTTATATTTCTCTTTTGAATTATCTTTTAGGTGCTACACAATAAAATCTTTGTAATTCAAACTATATAAGCTAAGTAAACAGCAGCTAAATATGTAAAATGTTTGAAGAACTATATTACAATTCCATAACCTACATAAACATTTCTTTTTTTGTCCAAGCAAACCATCCCAAAGTATCCTATTCTTCCTGTAGTACAGTTTAAAGTTTACAGGGCCACTAATCTTTTTGGATTATACACTGTGATATACAACTTGAAGAGTTACTGCATTCCATAAATGGTTTGGGGAATACTAAGTGCTCATATAATCAATAAATATTTAAGAAGTGGCTAGAGAAGAACATGTCTGCTTCAAGATTACCAAACAGATTAATGCTAGAATGAGTACAATGAACAAAATGATACTTAAAAATATGTGGTATATAATCTTTACAAACAAATGAGAAAATAATTCTGAGTTCACAAATGAACATATCACCCCAAAGAATCACTACCATCATATCTAGCCAAAAATAAAACTGCTAAAACACACAATGCGCCTAGCATGTTTATTTTATATACTAACAATTAACTGAATAATATTACATAACAAAATTATACTTCACAGAGAAGTAATGTTATAATGATAATGGTAAATCACACAGAAAAAGTTCTAAACATATAGTATCAGACTTTCTGGGGGGAAAAAAACTGCAACTCAAAATGATGCAAATCACCTAGGCGTGGAAAAAAATATTACATTATTTACACATTTACCTGCACAGCAAGAGAAGCTGCATTGTCAGAAAGCAAAATTTGCTCCCCTGTGGAAATACAATGAAAGGTCTGAGTCAAAAGTGTAACTGCTAAAAAAGTAAAATACAATATTTTTATTTTAAAAAATTAGTTCTCTCTTTGAAAAGGAAAGGTGTAGCCTATCACTAAAGAAATTACAAAGTTCTATATCAATGCTATTGTGTAATTAGAATTTTGACTAAATGATCATAGTGTGTAAATAATGGTAAGATAAAACTATTTCCTCCAAAACTATTTAATCATTTATTGCATTTTTATCAGCAATATGTAATTAAAATCACTCATTTAAAATCAAATTTATTTTTCAAGTTTTTAAGAAATATTCCTCTTCTTTTCATTAAAATTAAGCAAAATACTACGTGCTCAAACCTCTAGTTAAAAGTAAAAGCATCCACAATCATATAAAACCAGCTTGCAGTTAATATTGCACAGTGTGTCTAGGTCTGTCACACAAAAGAAAGATGACAAGTTCTCTGCAATAAAAATTCCATGCTTAGAAGACTAGGGCTGCTGCCTATTAGTCTTCATTACTTTGCAGTCTTCTGACAACTGTAGCAGGCTGCTGAGCCCCAAATGGGGTCCATAATGTGATCTGATGATATATGAAGAGCTGCTAAAGGGAGCCTGAACCATCCTAGCCTATACATTTTAACAGTTCCTTTTTACTGAGAGCCCACTTTACCACAGGACTTCAAAAATCTGCTGTCTCAGCTATTGGTGCAGTAAATCTGCCAACTGCTCCTGCAACCACATCATTTTACACTGCCTACAGCAGCCAATATAATGAGTCAATAATAAACTAAGGACCTTATAGGCCATGAATAGTTGGTTTACACTGGCAGATACAACTTTAGGTAAAACCTCCTAGACAAATTATACAAGGCAATCTCTTCTTTAGGTTTTATGTTCTCTTTGCAGTAAATTATATTATTGAGGGATTATTTGGTAATAAATATATTTTGATACAAAGCCATGTTAATTGTGAACAAGAACCTACCTTTCAGTTGTTGATATAATGTAGCATTTTCAGGCCAAGGTTCTGTAGCTGTAAAAACAAGGCATGATAATTAGGCACACAGGGCAAAACATATCAATAACCAACCAAATTAATAAGGATGTACATTTGCCTAGCTAGAGCATTTAAAGTCAATAGCTAAGGTTACCTTAAATATGGCAACTAATCACACCATCTTAGATTCTATGGTAACCTGTGTAAACAGGTTAATTTGTTGTAAATGCATGTTTAGTTTATTGTGGGTAATAGTTTGTTTTTTATGTTTTTTTATGTCATTTATAGAGGGAAGATAGCTTGCCCAGTCAAAACTGAGAATTTAAAAATAAAGCAGCCTGTATGTTACGATTCCTTTAGCCTCATTCAAACACAGATGTCCAAAATAATATTTGTACATATAAGAAAATATTGTTTCATTCATACAAAAAAAGATAATGAAATCATATTTACATTTTATTGTAAACTTTCAACAAAGTAAGCTTCTAACAGACATTATATGAAAGAATCAAATATATCTATATCAGACTGTCCATCTTTCCTTATAGGCTGGTAGTATTTAAAAATACCAAGGAATTCTATTGTATTCTAGAACATTTCATTGCCTTGACCCTACCACCACCACCCCACAAAAACAATTAAAGCAAGGTAGCATGATGAAGCATTAAGTACCTACAAGGTAAAATAAAGCCAGTAACACTAATCTTAGGCCTGACGTGAACCTTGACCTTGACCCTTAATCTCTCATCTAGAGAAAACTTCAGCTACAGAGAGAATATTAGCAACCTACCTACCAGTCCTTGGGAAAAGCACTAGATTTGAATTCTGTCTAATCAATTGCACTTAAGAAGCAATGGCTCCACTGATACAATGGATGCCATTTTTTGGATTCTTCTTTGTAAAAGCCTTAAAACATTAGAATCACCAGTTCTAATATAGTAACTACATTTGCTATTAGCAAGAAAGTAAATTAGATATATAAGATTTGATAATAATTGGTATTTTTTATTGTGTTTATACTAGTCCAGTCTCTGTAACATAGCAATAAATAATTTTTAATATATAATTCTGGTTCTTTTTTAAAATAAATTTATATATGTGAAATATTTTTTTCTTAAGATTGATCATTTAAAATGCACTAAAACAGTGCCTGGCCTGGGGAAGATGAACCCCTTAATTTGCTTTTGCTTTAGAATAAAAAGAAAAACACAGTAGCATTATTATAAATTACAAATGCTACTTTTGGTTTGATTTGGTTTTAGGTACACAAACTTATACTTAGGGATAATACCATGAAATCACCAAGTAAATAATAAACCACACAGTTTTGTATGCTGTTACCAACATTACATGTATAAATATAGGCTACTAAATTTCAACACACATACCAAAAAGGCAATGAAACAAAATATTATATTTTACTGTAAACTTTTTAACAAGTAAATTTCAATAAGAACCCAATTAACCTGTATAAAACAGTTTTTAAAATAAAAGTCAGGGAAACAAAAACAAGCTGACATCAGCAAATTACTCAAAAATAACCTTTTAGCATAAATTGTATGGTCAGCACACCTATTCTGTTTACATCTATACTAGAAACAATACAATGAGGTTCATTTGTTATAAGATCCTAAATCATCAAAGATTCAATTATATGCATTATATTAATCTTATTAAAGCAATAAAGGATAGGAGCAAAATTCACAAAAATTTCAAAGAATAAATATTGAAACTAAGTTCCTTGGGAGCACAGATGTGTCATATGCACCTGTGTATCCCACATTATACCATGTTTTGCATGTAGTTGGTGTTCATTAATTGTGTGTGGAAAGAAAGAAAAGGGATACGTGATTAAACCTACCACCTCATTCCCTAAACATTGTGGCTAATCAAAGACTTACTAAACTTAATATTATCATCTATGTGGAGGTAACAGGATATTCTAATTAAATATTCTGGTAATTTTAACTTTTGGTTAGCTATTTTGTGTACATACTAGACATGCATTACAATTTTTAAAATAATGGAATAACATGTATTTAGCATTAAATATATGTTGAATATAATTTAAGTGTTCTCTGATAAATCATAAGCTACTTCACTAATCTGTAATATAACAGAGTTCTTACATGAACAGCAATTTATGTGTTTAATAATTTCAGTTAAAAATTAATTCATCATCGCCCCCATGGTTTCATTCTCCAGATCTAATCCAACAGGCTACACTGAAAGTAATAGAAATGTGGCAACATATTACCTGACTGAAATAAGGCTAAAGAAGTCACCTATAAATACCAAAAGCTCTGTTATTAAGAATCTAAAGCTGGAAACTGGGGTGAAAAAGGTGAATGTTTTGCTTAATCCAAGATATAAACTATATTTCAACTCAGAAATTATTATTAAAAATAAATTCTCGGAAAGTAACTCTACCAAAACATCTGGTGTTTTCCTCACAAATAGAACCTATGATTTACAAAGAGAAGGCAAGTAGACTGATATAAACCTATACAGCCCCGTTATTTTAGCAGCTAGGAAATGCAGTCCATAATGTGTCTATAGAAAAGAAATGGTAGGGTATGCAGGGAATGACCAGCTGCCTATCTTACCCATGTGCGGCTCAGAGTACACAAATATCACTGATTTAAGTGCATGGTCTATGTGACCTAGCTCAAATAATTACATTTAAAGCATGACATGGGAGAAAAAATTGCTAGTGTTATTCCATAAGAATGCCAAAAGTAAAAATTTGGCTGGGCTTGGTGACTCACACCTGTAATCCTAGCACTTTGGGAGGCTGAGGCAGGATGATTGCTTGAGGCCAGTTTGAGACCAACTTAAGCAAGAGTAAGACCCTGTCTCCACAAAAAATAGAAAAATTAGCCCGGTGTGGTGGCATACGCCTGTGGTCCCAGCTACTCAGAGGCTGAAGCAGGATTGCTTGAGCTCAGAAGTTTGAGACTGCAGTGAACTATGATGATGCCACTGTACTTTGGGGGTGGGGGCGGTGGGAAGTGGAAAGGAGATGGCAGAGACTCTGTCTCAAAAAAAAAAAAAAAAAAAAAAAAAAAAAGAATGCCAAATGTAAAATTCCTAAATTGGGTGGCATGGCAATGGATCTACAAATCAACCATTCAGGTATCTTTCAAGGAAATGACTTCTATAACTGTCTTCACAAGTAAATTCATTAATCATGAACATTATTATCCACACAAATAATACAAACACCTATTTCTTAGTTAGGGTACTATTAATTAAAGCCCTTTATTGAGAATACCTATTGTGTGAAAGACGAAGTCCAAAAAGACAACTTCTTCCCCACTCTTCTCTTTCCCAAGGTCAGACAAGTCAATACCCACCCCTTACTTCTCACCATGTGTAAAAGAAAGGGAGATTAAAAATTTTAAATCATGGTGCTGACAATACACATTTTATAAATCTAAAGCATTTTAAAAGAAAAATCCTTTTAAAACAATAATAAAATATTTTTGTGTTTTGCTAGTTTTTCTTCAGTTCACCTGAAATGTTTTAGATAGACCACGATCTATCCCAATAGTAAATAAAATTTCATGACTCATCTACTTTACCTATTTTTAGTTTCTACCACCAAAAGCACTCCCTGATGTTAAATGCCATTTTAAATAAGCCTTAAGGAAGGGCCCAGCCTTAGAATAAATACAGTAGGTGAGACTGAAAGTTTCCAAAAAGGAAGTTGGTAAGAAATAAGAGGTTGAGGAAGAAAGCTGTCCAATGCCGTAAAGCTGCAAGTTACTAGCATTATCAGCACATCAAAAGTAAACTTTATGCTTAAGACACATTAATAGTTATGTGTCCCCCTTGGAATAAAGACTAGAATCCTCCATATAGCCTACAGGGTTCCACTTGGCCTTTCAAGTTACCCTCTCTACCTCTCACATCACATACACACACAGCCCCCTACACTCTATACTCCAGCCACACTGGCCTTCATCCAGTTTCTGAATGCACCGCCTTCCTTCCTGCCCTGAGACTCTTTTGTGCTGTTTTCTCTGCCTGGAACAATCTTCCCCTCCTATTGTGTCATCACATCTTAGCTCAAACATCGCTTACACAGGTAGGGGCAGGTTCATGGACTTGTACTTGTGCGGGTGCACTGGGCTGGCACTTAGAAGGGCCCCATCGTTGGTTTAATGTTCCTCTGTCTCAGTCTTGAAAGTCTTAATTTTTGAACAAAGGGCCTTGCATTTCCACTTTGCACTAGGCCCTACAAATTTTGTAACTGGTTATATCCCCAGAGAAGTCTTTACTGACCTCCCTAAATGGTTCAAATACTCCCTTTACAAGCTTCCAGCATGTACATCCCTTTATACCACTGATCATAGTCAATATTTTTACATCAATTTAATTACCTCTTTGATTTTGTCTCCCTCACTAGAAAATAAGCACCATGAATCCAGCGTTCATGTCCGATTTTTGCTTACCACTTCATTCCTAGAACCTACCACATAACAGGCAATGAATAAATGTTGGCTGAATAAACTTTTGTTTTTATTATTACCACCATCATTATTATTGTTATTACTGTGTACCATTTAGGCTAAGAATGCAGCAGGGAAGATAAGGAAAAAACACTGCATGGCAAAACATGAAAAATAAACTTTACCCAGATGACTTCAATACTACAACCAACAATACAACTCTAAAATATTAAACAGCTGCCTAAAAACAATTGGAACTTGGAGTTTTTTTAACCCTTTCTACTTTCTTTTTTAGTTTATGATATATTAGCTCAGCAATTAACAACTATATGATTTCTATAACTATGGCCCTGCGTTTTGAAATATTTTATTGATAAGAACATGAAATTTTTAAAAATGGGGATCCTTGGGTTAGAGTCATAGCATGTGGAAAGCAGGATAGTCAGATGGCTTGTCAAATAGTTGAGGGCATTAACTATGAGCCTTAGGAGTGGTACAGCAGTAATATCTGATGAAAACTATATATTTAATATAAAATATCTTATAGAAAGAGATATTCAGTTTTAGGGTTAGTGCATATGGAAGAAATGTATAGGTAATTTAAATACTTTCTTCCTGTACCTCAAAGGATTATCTTGCATACCACAGAGGGCATATACCCCACCCTATATTGGAGAACACTGCTCCAATTAAATAACTACTTACTTGAAGTTTTAGCATGGGACCCATACATTCACGTATTCTTGAACAGGGAAGAGTCCTCCTCTCTCCTGGTCAAATCACCTTTTTTAACCAAACAAAAAGCTTGGGGAGGGACACCAATGAATTAGTGAGGAGGATGGGGATCGTTGCTTGCCTGCCTATCTACTTCCCTAACAAGACTCTTATATCCAACCAGAGTACTTCCGATTTCCCCCATACACTTCACACTTTCCCATCTTCATAACTTTGCTCAAATTGTTCCCCTCAGTCCGGAATATTCCTTCACTGCCACATACCTAAATCCTACACCTTTTTTAAGACCAAGTTTAAATGCTACCTCTACCAAGAAGGCTTTTATAACTGAACAAATCTAATTTCTCCTTTATCTATACTGTCTACAACAGTATGTACTTGTCTTATGTCATATTATTTTCTCCTCTATTATATTGTTAGGTCAATATCTTATCTCTCTTTCTAGGAGGTAAGTTCCTAGAATGTGAAAAATTCCTAGGTCCTGAGGTTATTTATTAAAATCTTGGCTTCTCAATTGCTCTAAACTGAAGATGGCTTTTACAATATGCCAAAATATGAAATTTGAATTAATCAAGATTTAAATGTTTTGTCTAATTGTCATTTAAAGATATTAACAATATCTTTATTACAAGAGTTCCAAATTAAAACACCTACCTTTCAGAAATTAATTCCTTCATGATAAAACTACTGTATCACTTTCACACCAGAGCAGTAACTTACTCTAAGGTACTCTTAGTGACCTACATTAATTCACTCTTTAAAATTAGAATTACTATTCTAATAGTATTCTCTAACAAAAGATATACTAAATTTCTATCATTTTTATAAAGAAATATATTCCTATTTTATAGATATAAAAAATACCTAGAAATAAAGCAAATATCAGAGCACTTCATAACTAAGTGGGTATCCAATTACTGTTATTAAAAGTCCAGTTAGGCCAGCCATGGTGGCTCACACCTGTAATCCCAGCACTTTGAGAGGCTGAGGCAGGAGATCACTTGAGACCAGGAATTCAGGACCAGCCTGGGCAACATAGTGAGACTGCAGCTCTATAAAAAATAAAAAAATTAACTGGGTGGAGTGGCGTGTGCCTGTAGTTCTAATTACTAGGGAAGCTAAGCCAGGAGGATTCCTTGAGCCCAGGGTTACAGTGAGCTGTAATTGCAGCACTGTACTCCAGCCTGGATGACAGAGCAAGACCCTGTCTTTAAACAACAACAAAAAAAAAGTCCAATTTAGTCCTTTACCTACTTTCCAATTTTGCCCAGGCCCTAATTATTTTACGTTTAGTGTTTTCTTTACCAGGAGCAAAAGAAATGCCTCTTAAGTTTCGATCTTTAATGGGACAGAGAGTATTTTTTATCCAAATGAGTATTTCTTAAATTTTTTTGTTTCTTTTTTTTTTGAGACAGAGTCTCGCTGTGTTGCCCAGGCTAGAATGAGTGCCATGGCGTCAGCCTAGCTCACAGCAACCTCAAACTCCAGGGCTTAAGCAATCCTCCTGCCTCAGCCTCCCGAGTAGCTTGGACTACAGGCATGCGCCACCATGCCCGGCTAATTTTTTCTATACATATTTTTAGTTGTCCAGATAATTTTTATTTCTATTTGTAGTAGAGGTGGGGTCTCACTCAGGCTGGTCTCGAACTCCTGACCTCAAGCGATCCACCCGCCTCGGCCTCCCAGAGTGCTAGGATTACAGGCGTGAGGCACCGCACCTGGCCATATTTCTTAAATTTTTTTTTTTTTTTGAGACAGAGTCTCACTGTGTTGCCCAGGCTAGAGTGAGTGCCGTGGCATCAGCCTAGCTCACAGCAACCTCAAACTCCTGGGCTTAAACGATCCTACTGCCTCAGCCTCCCGAGTAGCTGGGACTAAAGGCATGTGCCACCATGCGCGGCTAATTTTTTCTATATATATATTTTTGTTGGCCAGATAATTTCTTTCTATTTTTAGTAGAGACAGGGTCTCGCTCTTGCTGAGGCTGGTCTTGAACTCCTGACCTCGAGCAATCCACCCGCCTCAGCCTCCCAGAGTGCTAGGATTACAGGTGTGAGCCACCTGTATTTCTTAAATTTTTTAAAGATATTTTTTTCTACTCTTGTAAGTATTTATGTCAAAGAAGAAAGTAAAATTAAAAAGAGAGGACACACATTCCTGGACTTTTGAAAGCCATAAGATAAAATAAATAATGCATATATAATGTTAGAAATACACACATGATAAAGCAATACAACCCCAAAAATCACATATTTGTTTCTCATTCATTTTAATTATCTTTAAGCTACCTACTTTTTAAGCTTTCCCAACCAATACAATATAAAAAAACATCAATATTCTTTACTACTGATCCATTAGGATTTTTAGTGAAATGACTGCTAGCCAATAAATTCACATATGTATACCCCTAAGTCTCTTAAAGATTTTATATATTCCTTGCAGTACTCTCTTGAATTATCAGGTTAGGTGATAAGTCATTCTGGTGGCAGCTCATCTATTTATTCCACTCAGTTCAGGGTATTTCACAGTATGAAAGTGCTATGACCTAATAATCAAGTCTCATTCCAAAGTCCATCTCTTAACAATCTAATATAAGAGAAACAAGAAAAGGGCCATGAAAAGAGGTACACTCTGTTGATGGTTTCTTTTTGTTGTTGTTGTTCTGCATTCTTAATGTACAACAGGACTCCTCTGGCATATGAATGTAGGTGAAGACATAATTTGTAGAATAATAGGCACTAATATTACACGCTGCTTCAGTTCTGTCGTATTTCCAATCCATCAAATTGATTAATGCTATAATAACTCTACACAAACCTATCATTTGTGCACTAATGAAGTCAAACTCAGTTTATCCTTAGGCAACTAGATTCCAAAAGCTCATAGATGTCATCTCTTCAGCCTAGCAAGACTATTTAGACAGTGCTATATAAAAAGAGTAAGAAACATGTATAGTCTATCTCCAAATTTGGATGGCTTCCTGCCAAAGGTGTAAATGCAAATACTAATATAACAAAATGCTCCAAGAACATTTGGCAGCTCTTAAACATGAACAAGTTACTGCAAGACACAGAGAAAAAAAGGAAATAAATTTGCTAATTTGGTATAAATATTATACTGATGAGCTCAATGATATCAACATAGACACTACATTCAAATCCCTTCAAGTTTTAGGCAATTATAATGTGAAGGTTTCATATTAAATAAATTTCTAAGATGTTTAGACTTAAAATATGATGATATGGGAGTTTATCAAAACTGGAATTTTAAGGACTATGTATTAAATTCAACAGAAATTCAACCTGCGAACTATAGTACAAATCAAACTAACACTATATCCCAGATAATAATGAATCATGTTTCATAGGGAACATTTAATATTATATAGGATGTGTAAGTAGGAAGTGATTCTTCCCACAAAAAGAGTTTAAAACCATTCTCCCATCACCTCAACAGTCAAGAGATCAGAGTTTCAGGTTAGAAAGTGGCTCATGTCGGAAAATAGAGAAGCACGGTTCACAGACATTTCCATAAACCTAAATAAAAAACAGGCAGGCAGCACTGTGGTAAGGCTACTTAAAGAATGTGCTGCAAGCAAGTGTAGAGACAAAGATTAAAGGCTACCTTAGAGATTTAAAAAGGGCCCTGAGGCATGAAACAAATATTCTAGGACAAACTAGCAATGTATAAGACACAAACACAAAAGGATTCCCAGACTCTAGAAGGTTCTTCTAGAAGAAGGTTCAGACCAGAACTATTCCCTTGGCTATACGTTATCTTAAGTACTTAGGGAGAAGAAACTTGCAGACTGACATCAGAGCAATATCCTTTATTGTTTTTTGCATACAGGCTGAGTATCCTTTATCTGAAATGCGTAGAACCATTTCTGTGGTCCCAAGCACTTTGAATTTTGAATTTTTTTGGATTTTGGAATATTTTCTTACCAGTTAAATCTCCGTAATCAGAAAATCCAAAATCCAAAATGCTCCGATGAGCATTCCCTTCAAACACCATGTCAGCATTCAAAAAGTTTCAGATTTTGGAGCATTTCAGATTTCCGATTCTCAGATTAGGGATACTCAACCTGTATGAATACGTATAATAAATTACACATAATTCTCATTTCAGAAAGTAAATTTAGCCACATTCTACAAATTGGTTTTACCATTTACTCAATAAATATTCGTGGCATATAATGTGCTACACACTATTCTAAGCACCAAAAATACAATCAGAAAGAAAATCAAGTAACTTCCCTTAAGGCACTTATATTTTAGAGGTACGATGTGGCCTATCACCATTATTTGCTACCTTTATAACATTTCAAATTAAAAATTCTAACAAATACTGGAGTCTACCTCATTATGATAATATTATTTGGTATACCTATAAAAAGGTTTATTGGGCTACATACTATACAAGGACTAAGAAAAAATTATACACAACAGTGTATAATCTGAAAAATGCCAAATGAATGCCAATTTGCTGAACCATGGCAAGTAATTCAAATAATATCCCACAAATCACTCATCAATCTCTCCAACCACACATACATTCAGAACTGGTAAACAAAAGATTAAAATAACCAAAAGTGGGTCACATGAATGAATGATGCAGTAGAATTAATATCCAAGGCAGCTGGAAGCAGAAGATGGAAAGCAATACAGATTGAAAATGTAGGAAAACTAGTAGAGGGCAGAACTTCCCCTTCACAACCAAAGTTGGAGTCTAAATAAAACTACAGAATAATGAGAATCTATCTCCTCATCAAACAATAACTAGATTTCTATCTAGGCAGATGATGATGATGATGATTATGATAACAGCAATTAAGATTCCCAAGACTCACACACCTTATATCTAGAATGTATAAAGAACTCTTCCAACCTAATAATAAAATAACAATATAACCCAATTTCTTTAATTGGGCAAGGGATATGAATGGACATTTCTCCAAAGGAGATATACAAATGGCCAACAAGCACATGAAAAGATATTCAACCACATTAGTCATTAGGGAAATGCAAATAAAAACCACTTCACACCCACTAAGAAGACAATAATCAAGAAGACAGACAATAGCAAATGTTTAGAGAATGTAGAGAAATCAGAATTCTCAGATATTTTTGGTAGGACAATGTAAAGTTTGGCAATTTCTCAAAATGGTAAACACAAAATTACCACATGACCCAGCAATTCCACTCCTAGGTATCACCCAGGAGAAAAGAAAATATATATCCACACAAAGACCTATACATAAATGTTCAAAACAGCATTTTTCACAATAGTCAAAAAGTAGAAGCAACCCCAATGTTCATTAACTGTGAATGGACATACAAAATATAGTATTTCCATACAATGGAATACTGCTTGGCAATAAGGAAGACAAGTACTGACACATGGATACATGGATGAACCTCAAAAGTATTCTGCCCAAAGAAAAAAGCCAGTCACAAAAGAAAATATATTGTGTGATTCCATTTATATGACATGTGCAGAACAGGCAAATCTACACAGACGAAAAGTAGATCAGTGGTTGACTCAGGCTCGGGGTGGGAATGCGGCTTGACTGCAAATGGGCAAGGGGTTTCTTTTGGAAGTGATGGAAACCTACTATTAGATTGTGGTAATAGTCACACAACTATGTAAACATACTAAAAAAAAAATCACTGAATTGTACACTTAAAAGATATGTAAATGATACCTCAATAAAGCTGAAACAGAAAATTTTAAAAGATTTATTGTACTTACTGTACATGTAAGTGCTTAACATACATTAACAATCTCACAACAACTTTACAAGGTAGGCACTATTATTTTTATCCCTATTTTACATAAGAAAACCGAGACAGTGGTATAAGTAATTTACCCAAAGTCACAAGGCTAGTAAGTGACAACAGCCAGGATTTGAACCCAAGGAGTCTGGCTCTAGAGTCAATGAACACACAACTAACCTCTTGCAGAGCTCACAAATAAACATTCTTGGGTAATAATGATTGGAATTAAAGCAATTATAATCATCCTACAACAGCAGTTCTCAACCTTTAGTGTACAAGAATCATCTGAGAAACTTAGTAAAGTTGTGTATTTCATAAACTCAGAGATTCTGATACTATAGAGATGAGAACCAAGAATCTGCACTTGCAACAAGCACTCCCAGTAAATGTGAGGCACATGGTCTGTGAACACTACAAAAAAAGACTGTCCTCGAGACACAGATGGCAGTTGAGATAAGATTAAGTTCTTTTTATCTCTTTCATTCATTTGACTTAGGGAAGTAGTAGTAAGAATGTATATAGATTCATTTTCTTCAAGATTTTTGACCATCTTCTTATATTTAAGTATTTGTGGATATGACTTAAAGCCATGTTTTAAAACATACCTTAGTAACATGTTCTGAGTTTGTAATGTTCAAGAATAAGCCTTTAAGATTAATGAACTCAGGTCAGACTTATTTTGGAACCAAAGTGGTTATATGATAGTTTTTCCATTAGATTTAATCAATATGAAAATAAAAATAAGTTAGCAATTGTGAGGCTTGAGCATGAACCATCTAATTCTATCTACATGAAACTAGAGATCAATGCCAAAATTGTATTCAAGGATCAATTTCATAAAACTTCTGGAAGACAAGGGTCAGGAAAAATTCACAGCATCAACAAGCCAATAACTCAGGTTAAAGTAAATACAAATCAAATTTAAAACCTTTCATTCTTTCTTAGTAAGTATGCATTTCTCATGTTCTCAGATAGTTATGTTTAGACTTTGTCCCATTATTAAAATGATCCACCATAGCTGGGTGTAGTGGCATGCTTCTATACTCCCAGGAGGCTGAGGCAGGAGGATCCCTTGAGCCTAAGAGTTTGAGGCCAGGCTGGGCAACACAATGAGACCCCATCTAAAAAAAAATCCACCTTTTTTTACTAATTTCCAATAAAAAGCAGGTTAACTACATATGATTCTTATGAATTGATAGGTAAGAACCTTGTAGCTAGGACTCAAAATTTGAATTCTCTTTTTAAAAATGATAATCTGAAATTCAGAAAAGAGGAGGCACTGATACCATTCTGAGCTTTTCTCAGAAACAGAAATGAATATGAGATCAATGGCAGAACATACAAAAACAGCTGGTTAAGATTAAAAGTGCAATATCCGGCCAAAAAATAGAGGTAAGAAAACAGCCCTACACAACTATCAGACCTCAACAATGTTAACTTTCAAGGTGCAATAGTTTAGTGGTTCTTTAAATCTAATTCTAGAGATGGAAAACGGGTATCCCTCAAACTAAAGAGCAGCTCTCCCTAGTACTCTAAACCAAATACAATAATTATAACAACTGCACCTATTTTTTTAAGTATATAGTATGTGATTACTGTTCTAAGTATTATACTTTACATATAGTCACTATCTCACATCAAGCTAGGTAACCAAAAAACTCTCTATTCTTCCCTACTCCTCCCAACTAGCTATGAAACAAATGGTCCCCTACAAAGGATCTGATTTATTATCACACCTGCTGAAATCTTAGCAAAACTGCCAAGATTCTCCAAGAAGAAAAAAATAAATAAATAAGATGACACAGCCTTATCACTACAGAATTCCTTCATGAATAGGAGAACAGGGTAGGAAATCCTCAGATTCCCCCACAAAATATTAAAAGCATTTAAGTGAACAAATAGATTATTAAATGTACTAGGAACTATAATAAAAAGACAAAAATGAATATAAAAGTGACATTGCTCTCTAGGATCTAATTTTGCTGAGGGGGTGAGAAACAAGGAAGGGAGGTGAGAAGAGGAAGTGACTGAGATACACATAACTATTTACATCAAATGAATACATTAAGTGTAGGGAAAAAACATAGGTCTTGGAGTCAGACATTCCTGGGTTCCCCTCCCAATTCTATTAATACAACTTATGAGTGATCTCAGCCAAGTTGCTTAACCTCATCGTGCCTCAATTACCTCACTGTAGAAGAGGAAAATATTAACTCTCTTGTAAGGTTGTTTGAAGAATAAAATTAGATAAACTATGTAAATGTTTTTTACAGTCCCTAGCTCACAGAACACTTTCAATCAATAAT
This sequence comes from Lemur catta, assembly GCF_020740605.2. NCBI lineage: Eukaryota > Metazoa > Chordata > Mammalia > Primates > Lemuridae > Lemur > Lemur catta. The sequence goes on from NC_059135.1 coordinate 50,690,642, forward strand.
TAATAACATACACATTAAACCAGAAGTGTGTATAAAGCCGTATAGGAATACTCTTGAATAACTAAATCTTTCCAAGGAAAAAAGGAAAGAATTCACAGGATGAAATCTGAATTGGTCCAAAAAATAATCAGAAGCATGCCAGAAAGAAGGTGAGGGGCAGGGAGAGGACTTTAGATGTTTACCAAAAACCTAACACCTCTAATTCAGTTTGAGGAAAAGTAGGTAAAATACTCAGCAAAGGCTTCCTGAACTAGCTGTCTCTGTGCAGATTTCTATCATAGGATATACCTTTATATTGAAATTATATGTTTCAATGGCTATGTCCAGCACAAGAATATAAGTTCATCAAAGGCAAGAATTGTGTTACTCGTTTTTGTACCCCTGGCAAAGCACCTAGCACAATTTACTCAACAGATAAATACATTCTACAGAAAAGACAAGCAGGTCTTTTGCTATCTAAAGTCTAAAAGACATCTAACAGCAAAAAACTACTATAACTGAAAATAAAACCATTGAACCAAATTAAGAAATGATAATATCTCAACAATGGATACTAAATTCAACAGTGGAAACTCAAGAATTCTCTTTCTCTCCAAATTGTTCAATCATTCCTAACCAGAGATACACAGCCAAATCATCTATGGAGTATTTGAAAAATAAAATGTGCCTTATTGCCCCCTTCAACCTTCCCATAATAAGTCTTCTTTGGTGAGAGAAAAAAAGAATGTGTGTGTATGCATACATGTTGGGGAAGGGGTGCAATGCAAGACAGGCATCGGTAATTTCAGGGAAATCCAGATAATTGACTGTAAAGTACAATACCACATTTTCACACCACTCTACCCACCCCCACCTCCCATCTACCCCCATGCTGTTTTAGAACCTCTCTTCAGTCATAAGTTGGCCCGGCTCTAATTAAAACAGGTTAGCAAAGCCCTCTGCACCACTAATATTATCTTGGTTACTGTGGCAGATTACATTTCTTAAAGATGGCCACAACAATATCTCTTGCCCACAAGGTCTTCTAGAACCATACCACTTCCCCATCAAGAGATGAAATCTAATCCCCCTTCCCTTGAATCTGGCAGGCCTGTAATTCTGTTCTGACCAAGAGAATATAGTGGAAGTGATGCTGCAAGACTTCCAAGGCTAGGTCATAAAAGGTGATGCAGCTTCTACCTTGTTAGCTTGGACACTTACCTTTGGAGAACTGAGTCACCATGTAAAAAGTCTGACTACCCTCGGGCCAGTAGGCTCTGAGGAAACCAAGCCACATGTAAGCATTCCAGAAGACAATCCCAGCTGAGGTCTTCACCAGAATCAACTGTCAGACATGTCTGTGAAGATGTTTCCAGCACTTAATTGCTGGATCCCCCTCAGTCTTTGAGCCTTTGCATCTGAGGACTCAGATACCCCGAGGTAGATAGAGACGAACTCTCTCTCCTGTGCCCTGTCTGAATTACTGACCCAGAGGATCCATGAACATAATAAAATGGCTGTTTTACGCTCCTAAATTTGGGGTGGTTGGTTACACTGCAATGGTAACAGTTAAGAATTTTAACGCTTACTATTCATTACATATTTATCATTAAAGATTAAACTAAATGTTGATTCATCTGAAGCCTCACAGAACTCCCTGTTCATCTAAATTAGTTATCAAACTGACTCCTGACCATATTATGTTCACAAATTCCACTTTACTGCTTCAGAAATAGCTGTTGAAATTTCCATTTTCTCTCTAGTCAGTTTCATTTTATTAATCCATTATCTTGAAACTTTATCTTCCTGATATCTCACTCTATCTTCAACTTGCTGACCATATCACCATGACTCCCTGGCCTTTAGTCCTCAGAATTTGGTACTCCATGACTATAATGGCTTACATTCATCATTAAAAACTGATCTGAATGGCAGTTGTTATATTATTAAGAGATTAAGGGAAAAACAGGAGAATCCAAGAGAAAAACAATGATGACTCTAGCTAAACTCAAATCTTATTATATCTTTTCATAAAAGGCAAACCAATATAGTCATCTACTTATGATACAAAGATAATCCAAAACAGTAAATAATGAAAACATACTTTATATTTGCCTTTAATCTGCACTCTTTGATTTCTAAACATTTAAAGTAGAAATTATTTTACATTCTCCAAATAGCCACTCAATTATAGTAAGATACTAAGTGAAAAGTATCATACTATCAGTACAAATACATGGTAAAAGGGAGCAATCTGGGGAGAAAATACATCAAGAATAATTCACAATGTCATCTGAAGAACAAATGTCAATCACCACTGAAATAGTTAATAATATGTAACTAGTTCTTGTCCACTAGCCAAATTAGAATCTTAAATTGATGAACAGTAATAGTAAAAATAACAATAATGTCTAATGAAAAAATAGACAGCAACTTTTATTTTTCATTATTTCTGACAAATTTTTTTTAATTTATAAAATGAGAAAGTTAGAAACATTACTTATAATTCATGATGCCAAAACAACCAACATAAAGCCTAATAATCAAAAGAAAAGGAGGTCAACAAAAGGCTAACTCATTAAAGAATCTGCTGCCAATATTACTTTACAGAAATAAATACTGGAGTAATGTTTGGCCTCCTCATGTTAAACATATGACACAATTTATTTGTATAAAGTTCTACTTAGTGGTCTAGGTTGACCAGATTATGAAATCTAACATGTGGGGGGAAACTCCATTATAATACCTAAGGATACGGTATCCACTGGGATAAATATACATATCAAAAGTCTTTTTGGCAGGTTAAATTATAAAGAAACTTCTTTGGCTTATACAAATTCTTAGAGATAAAAATATATAATCAGCACAAAAACACAGCTAAGTGTATAAACACAATGAAATGCATTTTATGGTTTCTATTTTGCTAACATAGTTACAGTTAATGGGAATTGTCATGACAAAATGATTGTTTTTATGAAAAGAACCTTCTTTATTACAACCCAATCAAATTTCATTTTTATTACTGATGTAAAAAAGTTCAAAACCATGATTCATTTATAGAGCGTACAAAAATAAGAAAAGTGTTCAAGAATAGAAGAGAGGATCATTTACAAAGCAATAAAAAATTAAAACATGCATTTCTCTTACTGGCAAGGCATATACTTCTGTCTTTGAACAAAAAATGAGAAGACTGAGTTTTCAATGTCTCATCTCTATTTGATGTATTTAGTCTATCCAATAACCACTTATCAAGAAATTTCAAAAATGTTTGAAAAATGTTAAGAAGTTTGATGATGTTTTCTGTCAATTTTCAAATATTGAATGCTTGAGCTAACATTCAAAAGTCTTCACAGAAATAAGACTGACAAATTTTATGAGGCACCCATGACCAGAGTCTTTTAAGTTAAAAACTAAAAATCATGTAATTTCAGAGTGTGAAATGTTAATAAAGCACTTAAGGAAATTAAAACTCACATTATAGCTTAACTATGGACTACTTCAAGATCAGAAAACAAGCCTTTCATGGGATCTTCACATCATATCAAAGTTTTCAAAAGTCAATAAAACATTGCCTCTAAGAATTTAGTTTCCAACCTATTCATGAATACACTATGATAAAATGATAGGACACACTGCTGTCAATAAACTACACTTTATCTCCAATCTGAAGTATAACCCATTTTGTCTCTGTTTAGAATCTTGCTTCACTATCTGCACTTTTACCCTTTGATATCAACTTCACATCTACCAAGGTGATAAGCACCACTATATAAGACTATTCATATGACTAGTATGAATGAAAAATCATTCTCTGAAATGTGATGGCCAGTTCAACAACTTCTCAATAATTCCTCAGTGCCTTCCTCAATACTGGAGAATCCTCAGAATACTAAGTAAAAATAACAAAATATTTTAATTCTCAAGAGCAAAAAAATTTAATGCATTATATTTCTTCAATTATCTGTTACAATTATCATCATCAACCATTCTGATATGCAGATGTAAGAGTCTTTACTACCATTCATTCTGAGCAACAGCATCACTTCTCTTTCACAAAAGCCTTTCTTAACCTATATTTTCCACTTCTTTCAGCCTCTAAAACACTTCTGAATGCTTGTAAAGTCCAGATTCCCCCATACTCATGTGAGGAGAGACAGAATGGAAAACACATTACTACTGATATAAAAATAATTTTTTTAAAACATGCCTGTTTTGATCACATTTATTTTCAAGATGCTTACATATAGGTTCCATGGAACCTTGAAAAATTTCTTTCCTAGTTCATGCTATAAATTAATGCTACTGCTAAAACTAAGTTATTAATAAATTTAAATAATTAAGTACCCAAATGTCCACAATGAGAGAAATGAAATATTCCAAGTATTCTTTTTTTATCCTTTATATATAGTTTACTGAGCTTCTAAATAAAGAACAGAACAGATACTGTCCTTATTTCAAAAGATTAATAAATTACAGTATGATAAAATTAACCAATGTGCTTAAAAATGGCAAAGCAATGGTGAAGTAATAATTCAGAAATGATATGAGAGTAAATAAACATAAGAACACTTTGGGCCTTTTCTGCTGTCCAAAATGGTAATAGGTTACCAGATCTTGAAAGCTAACATTCTCAAAGGACCCCTTCCTATGAGGTGAAAGGCTCTTGGGCAATAAAAGTAATAATAGAAAGAACCATGTATTTAGCATTTATTATGTACTACCCTATACTAGATGCTTAATATACATTATAAAATACATTATCCACCTTTTACAAATGAGGAAACTGAGGACCAGAAAGGCCCAAGCAAGATCATAGAACAAGAAGTAGAGTTGAGCTTAGAACTCAGTTCTATCTTACTCCAGTGACCTTGTTCCTAACCTTTATACTCTGTTACCTGAGTTTCAATTTCCTTATCTACAAAACAAGAATAACACATAACAAGACCAAATTGTTAATATTAACAATTACGTATATAAATCATTTTGCACAGTAGCTCAAAAATGGAAGCTTACTCTTATTATCAGTAACCAGCTATGGCAATGTCTAATTAACAGGTCTCCAGTATGACCTATACCAAGATTCAATTTTATAATGAAGATAAACATTGCTGAACATATCAAATATATAATCTTGAATTTCCTGGAACAATTTGTTATTCTAGGATACATTACTAAGAGTAATTTTAATAATTACAGTAACTTTATATTTTGTATTATTGAATTAAATTATGTATTCTACTTATAAATAACTTTTGAAAGCTTTACCAAAATTGCATCTGCACACAGGAAGTATGAGGCAAAACCAAGAAGAGAAAAACTAATAGGTAAACAGCTAAAAATAATATTTATGAACATTTATCAAGTACTTACTACATGCCAGACACAATGTCAAACATTTTACATACTTCCTCATCCTATCTTTAAAATAACATATATTATTATCTTCACTATTTTACAAATGAGAAACCTGAGGCTTTAAAAAGGCAGGTAATCTGTACAGGTTCACACAGCTAGCAGGTACCTGAATAAGAACCCAAGTCAGACTCTCACTCCAAAATCCACAGAAAGTATAAAATCAAAGTGAAGGATGCAACACACTGTAGCAGATTTTTGCACCTCTCTCCCTTCTTTTGTGTATCTGGTGGTACTGTGCAGTCCTTAAGCCTGAAGCCATTCCCAGCACAGGGCAAGTGAGTCGGGCCTGTCCACTATAGTATTCTGCCCTTTTGGCTACAGCGACTGCTCCAAATGTGGTCATATAACCAGAATAGGGTTACTCAATTGTCCCCTACAATATATTTATGCCCAATTGATTAAAAAAAATTGAAAAAACAGAAATTCAAGTAATGTATTGAAAAATTTTGCCATTAAAAAAAGTGAAATTTAAATACACAGGTTGTTATAAAAGATTCTGAAAACAATTCAATATCCAAGACTATTTTTATCCTCCTTTTAAAATTCTAAATAGAGCATATCATCATCTATCCAAGCTATTTATTCAAAAACATAACCCACCATTCCTTTCCATATTATTGAGTTAAAAGAATAATTCAAAATCCTCTTCCACTTTCAAAAATTTATCTTGAGAAATTACTGGATACACAAGTATGTATATACTGTTTATAAAATACAAAAATCATATACCTGTGATGACTTTGGGACACATCAACTTAGCTAGACTGAACTATACTTGCCAAAATTCCCTTTCTACTAGGTCTCTAGTTAAAGTGGGCTACAAGGTATACTTTCTGGCATGTGTTGGGAAGACAGAAGAGAGGCAACAGGTATTTTGTAGCATACAAACACCTTCTCCCAGGGATTCTAAAACTAATCTAGGTGCTGCTGTGAAGGGATTTTGCCGATATAACTAAAGTCCCTACTTAGTTAACTTTACATTAATCAAAAGAGAGATTATCCTGAGTGGCCTGATTTCATCGGGTGAAAGTCCTTTAAAAGAAGGTGTAAGTCCTCCCTAAGATCAGACACTCCAAGCAGTACCAGGTCCTGCAGTTGTTCTTTCTCCTCAATCTAACCTCCTGCCTGCTTGTCTGACTGCCTTCCTTATGCACTTTGCACTTACTTAGCCAGCCCCCATAGTAACAGCGTAAACCAATTCCTTATGCGCACGTGTGTGTGTGTGTGTGTGTGTGTGTGTGAATAGGGAAAGAGAGATCCTATTGTTTCTGCTTCTGTAGTTGAACTAACCAATACAACTTCCTACGTACCCATCAGCGTAAGACTACATAAGTAAACTATGGTTTCTTCATCACTATGAAATACTATATAACTACTTAAAAATGATGATGTATATATAATTCCATTATCAGACATGAAAAAAGATCCCAATAGGTTATATGACAACAGGTTACAAAGAATGTATGCATAGTATATATTATGTTAATTTTTTTAATTCAGAGAAAAAGAATGAGATAGCCTTGCTCACCAAGTTTTAATGAAGAGGATGAGATTTAAAAGTTTCAATCCGGGTGGTGTGATTTCAGGTGATCTTTATTTTACACTTCTCTGGATTGTTTTCATTTCCCATAATGGCCATATATCATTATCATTGTTATCAGGAAAAACCACAATAAACTTTTCTCATTTGAAAGGAGAAAAAATGTCAGGTAGACTTACTTTAAATGGTTAAAATGGTGCCCAGAGTCTTAAAGGACGAATAGGAGTTATCTAAGCAAAGTAGAAATTTCGGGCAAAGGGACTTACGTGCCAAGGATAGACACTACAAATACTTTAGAAAGGCTATTGCTCAAGGAAAGAATTGGCAAGACAAGAGGTTAGAGAAAGAGAGCTGGACTAAGGAGGGTCTTCTATGCCTCACTACACCCTACTGACAATGGGAAACCAAAGAAGGTTTTAAAACAAGAGGAGTCGCATCAACATTTTAAGAAAATAAAAACAAAACAAAACAAAACCACTGAGGCTTGCAGTGTAGAGACTCCATTGGAAGGTAGGCCAGACTGGAAGCAGAAAAACCAATTCAGAAACTACTGCAGTAATCCAAGCAAAAAATGACAAAGCCTTGAATTAAGATAACAGCAGTAGAGATGGACAGAATAAGTCATATTAAGGAGAAAGAACTGAGAAAACTTGGTGGCAGATACTGGTAGTGAAAAGACAGAAGTGGTTCACTTAAACTGAGAAATTCAGAGCAGTCTTTCAAAAAGATGTTCTTGTGAATAAGTCTCTCAAAGAAGGCAACTCTAGAATACCATATATAGACAGATGCCAGATGTCTTTAAATGTTTTCAAAGAAATATCAGTGTGTTAGCTCATGTCCACAGAAAGGAAGGATAAAAGCAAAACGTTAAATATATTAAAAATTAGAGTTGTCAAATTACAAAAACACACTCATAATTACTTAGTAAGTTATAATAGGACTATGTAGATATATATATCTCTAACCTCTTGAGGTTGACCTCTTCCAAGAAAACCATATTACTACCAAAAACAGAATATTGTGCATAGTTGTTGAATTTGAGTCACACTTATAAGTCACATACAAGTCAAACAGGGTTTCACACAAATTATTATTTTAGCCCCTGCTATAGTTTGAATGTTCCCTACAAAACTCATGTTGAAATTTCATTGCCATTGTGCCAGTATCATGACGGGGGACTGGTTTGAGGCCAAGAGGGCTCCACCTTCATGAATGCATTACTGTTGTTATCTCAAGAGTAAGTTGGTAAAAAAGCCAGTTTGGCCCTCTCCGTCTCTGGCTCTCACCCTCGCTTGCCCTGCAGCCTTCTGCCACGGGATAATGCAGTACAAAGGCCCTCCCAGATGCCAGCACCTTGATATTGGACTTCTCAGCCTCCAGAACTGTGAGAAATAAATTTATTTTCTTAATAAATTATCCAGTTTGTGGTATTCTGTTATAGTAACACAAAACAGATTACTATAGCCTGCTTTTTTTGCTTCTGAACAAAATATAATCTTTTAAATTTTTAAAATTACAACTGTTTAAATTACAGAAGTAAAATATGCTCACTATAATAATTCAAACAATTCAGATACATAGTTCCTCTTCCCTCCACCAACACCCTATCTTTAGTATCCTGAAATTACTAGTTAAAATTAGTTGAATATTCTTCTAAAAGTTTTTCTTTGCATATGTAAACATATAAATGCTTATACAGAATTTATTTAATGAGTTCACATAAGATACATATTATTCTATAACTTTTTACTTAATATAATCAGTTTTCAAGTCAATATATTTAACATGTGTACCTCTTCATTTTTAGTATCTGTAAAAATGTTAGTATACCATAATCTTTTTACAAATTTTTTTCTTTGACAAATAATTGTGTACATTTATGAGGAACAATGTTAACGTTTTGATATATGTATATATTATAGAAAGATTAAATCTAGCTAATTAACATACCCATCACCTCACTAAGTTATCATTTTTTTGTGGCGAGAATGTTAAAAATCTACTCCTTTAGCAATTTTGAAATATATAATACATTATTATTAACTGTGGTCACCATGCAGTGCAAGAGATCACTAAAACTTATTCCTCCAGTCTAACTGAAACTTTGTTCCCTTTGATTAATATCTCCCCTTTCACCATCCCTCCTCTTCTCCCTGCACACTCCACCCCCTCGTCAGCCTCTGGTCACCACCTTTCTACTGTTTCTATGAGATGAACTTTCTTAGATTCCAAGTGTAAGTGAAATCACACAGTATTTGTCCTTCTGTGCCTTGTTTATTTCACCTAGCATAATGTCATCCAGGCCCATCAATGTTGTCATGAAAAACAAAATTTCCTCCTTTTGTTAAGGCTGTATAGTATTCCACTGTGTATATATACACCACATTTTCCTTATCCATTCATCTGTCATTGGATACTTAAGTTGCTTCCATATCTCAGCTATTGTGAATAGTGTTACAATGAACATGGGAATGCAGATATCACTTCAACACACTGACTTCAATTCCTTGTATATACCCAAAAGTGGGATTTCTAGATTGCTATACCATAATTTGATATACATTTAGGACATTTCTAGTTTTTTGCTACTACAAATAATGTCACAATTAATAGCACTGTAAATTTCTTTAAGTACTGATCCTTATATATCAGATAAATCCCCACAGAATTTCTGGGTCAAAGGATGGCATTTTAATCAATATTGTTATATTAAGTTCCTAAAAAGTAACATACCTTACAGACTCACCAGTAGTTTGTGAGTATAACTGTTTTCTTCAGGTCCTTGTTAGTACTAGAAATTATCATATTCATTTCTGCTCACATTGGTAGTGATGGAGAGCACCTTTTCACCTGTTCGTTGTCATTTGCATTTACCCTTTCATGAATTAACTATTCAATCCTTTGCCCTTGATTCTGTTGGGTTGTCTTTTCCTTATTAATTTGTAGAAACTTATTTATGGTGTTTTTTATCATATAAAGCTTTTAAATTTTTTTCTACAATCAAATTTGCCAATTTTCTCTTATGGATTATGAATTCTGTGTCTTGCTTAGGCCTCTTCTGCTATCCAAGATTATTCAAATAATCTATGTTTTCTCCTAATTACTTCATTACAATTTGAGTATTGTTATTTTACATTTAGATCTTTAATCCATATTGAATTTATAATACTCAGGTGGTGTTATGACTTAGGAGTTGCTCTAACACGATTTTCTATTGAATTACCCATCTTTACATGCTTCCTCCTAGAGTAACAGATCACTACCAATAGCTAAGACAGAAGAGACAAAATGCCTAGAAATTCTTCAACTTCACTAATTGAGACAATATTCCAAATTTATCAAAAGTCAATTAAAAGACATCATTTTCTTTTTAAAAGAAATCACACATTAGGACACATGCATACAGTATACCAATATCAGCATACACTGAAATTATTTTTTAACAGAGTAGTAATCTAAGTTAAATCTTTGATTTAACTATACAATCCTGATTGTTTTCAACATAAATGGCAAAAATAGAAATACTAATGCTTGAAATCTCAAGATTATTCATTGATTCAGGTCACAAATATTTATTGTGCACCAACTGACAGGTGCTCAAGATACAATGGGGAATAAAACAAACATAATCCCTACAGCTTGCAATCTTGTGGGAGTTTCTCTCATTCCTAGGGAGCAATGTATTTAAGTGGAAAAGGAAAAAAGAAATGTATGTTCACACAAATATAATGCAGTGAAAAACATTCTGGCAAATTTTATGATACATTCTATACTTCTCATTTCCAAAATATTACCTTCTTATTTCAAATGCACCTATTTATCCTGGTGACTGTCTCATTTCTGTACTCATGTTGAAAACACTGCTAGGGAGTTATGATTAACTCTGTCAATCCACGCCTGGAAGTATCTATGCTTAGTCTCCTCATTTTTGCAAAAATATTTAATTTCTTTCATTACAGTAAATAAGAACCTTAATAAGTGAAACTATAAATCTATTTACATCAGCCATGTTCAGTCCGTAAAATCAAAAGTATTTCTTTAAAGTACATGTAGTTTTAAAATATTTCAATGAATCCTAGAGAGTTTGCAAATGGCAGTATTGTGTCACTTGGAAAGGAAGCAAGAACTTTGGTGGTCCCTCAACAACAAGTTACAACTCATTAGTGACAGTCACCTTAAACTTGAGATACCAGCACCAAGAGACTGCTCCCACTCTTAGACTGAAGCCTTCAAATGCCTGGTCCCTGTGGCCACGCCCCCCACCTCAATCCCAACCTACGGCCACTCACACACTCCTGAACCATCTCCAAGGGGGAGCTGGAGCAAGCCCCGCCCAGGGGGAGCAAACTGGAATCCTGCTCCAGCGGGATGACCTTGGCCAAGTGTCTCCTCAGTTTTCCCACCCGGGAGACGAGGATAGTACGCTATCCAGCCTGGGTTCAGCATCTGAAGACGCAAGGCTGACGGAAAGCTTCAGCCCCATATCCCACGATGCTCCCCATACCCCACGATGCTCCCCACTACCGCCCCACTCCGCCCCCGTCTCCGTCCGCCGCCCGTGGCCACGCGCGCTACCTGCAATCTGGGAGACGAAAGCTTCCGCCACTAGAGACATGTCGGCTGGGCGGCCCCGCGCCCGGGTGCCTGCCCCACGCAGCCCTCAGCGTCCTTCTCCGCAAACCCGGCGGCTCCCGACAGCTAACGAGCCTACCTTGCCTGAGGCTCGGACTCGCAAAGCCCACCCCGGCAGCAGCGAGGCCCCCAAGGTTACCGCCAGCTCCAGCCAGGAACTTCCGGCGCAGCTGACAGCGGCGCGAGAGCGCTTCCGCTGGCCCCGCCCCCTCGCCCTATTGGCGCGCGGGGCCCCACCACTCCGAGGCTCCGCAAGGTCGCGCGAGTGAAGGGGCGGGGACTGTCAACCGGCCTAGTGGACGGGCGGGGGAACCCGGAGGTTTTAGTGTCCCTTATGTCAGCCAGAATTTTGTAAGCAAGTAACAATTTCAAGCATCCACTAGCTACTAGACACTTTAAAAATATATATCCATATGCAGAAGAATAAAACTAGACCCTTATCTCTCTCCATATACAAAAATCAAATCAAAATAGATTAAAGATTTAAATCTAAGATCTGAAACTAGTAAAAGAAAACATATACCTAAAGGAGAGGAAATCAGTATATTGAAAAGATGATCTGCACTCCCTTGTTTATTGCAGCAGTATTCACAACAGCCATTTAGAATCAACCTGTGTCCCTCAATAGGTGAACGGATAAAGAAATTGTGGTACACATACACAATGGCATGTTATATAGCTACAAAAAAGAATGGAATCCTGCCATTTGCAACAACATGGATGGAACTACAAAATTTATGTTAAGTGAAATAAGCCAAGCACAGAAAGACAAATCTTGCATATTCTCACTCATATGTGGAAGGTAAATATTAAAAACAATTGATCTCATGGAGACAGAGAATAGAATGATGTTTACTGGAGGCTGGGAAGGGTAGTAGTAAGGGGTGGATAAAATGGGAATGGGTAATGAGTGCAAAAATATAGTTAGATAGAATGAAAATATTTGATAGCACAACAAAGTGACTATAACCAACAATAAGTTAGGTTATACTTTAAAATAACTAAAATAGAGGAATTGGAATGTTCCTAACACAAAGTAACGATAAATGCCTGAGTTGATGGATACCCCGAGTACCCTGATTTGATTAATTCATATTGTATGCCTGTATCAAAACATCACATATATCCTATAAACATATACTTCTATTATGTACCCATAATAATTAAAAAGAAAAAGCAGTAAAAATCCATACCATAGAAATTGACAGACCTAAAATTCTTTCCTTAAAAGTTAAAGAATTTCTAGAATGAGTATATATTTGTAAATAAGCTGAAAACAATTTAGTATGCTATTTTCCTTATTATAGATGCTTTCCTTCCAATCACAGTCTCGTTACTTTCAGTTTTATCTTTGTTTCTAAATTTTGGTCATTAAACATTAAGCATTAGTTTATTATATTATAAATGCAATATAAAACTAAATAATGTAATGAGAAGCTGACAAGCTGAAAAGAAAGGTGCAGGAAAACATTATAAAGACAAATGAATAAAAACACTCCCAAGTAAATGCTAAGAACCTAACTACAAGGGAAATAAGTTGTTTTCATATAAAGTGGCAAGCTGTTTGATTTTATTTTCTTATCTCCATTGTCCTCCTACCTTTTTAACAAAAAGAAATAAATGAATACAACTTATATATGTCTGCTGACTAAAAGAAAAAATATATATATATATATACGGTATTCTATTTTATTTCATCCTCTAATGACCCATTAAGATGATATTGTTATAGCCGTTTTAAGAAAACAGGCTTAGAGAGTTTAAACTGCCTTCCCAGGAACTCCGCTGGGGCCCAGATTCAAAGCCACATGAATTCCCTCTATTCTACTATACTATTGGGTTGATTAGTCCATGGACAGACATTAATGTTTAACTATTTCTTTATTCAAACATTCTTGCCAGAAAGAAAGAGGCTTGAGCAGCACCTAAGCTGAAAAATAGTTTGTCCTTCAACTCCATACACCTGAAAAGAAGCTCAGTTTGGAGAGTAAGATACCAAATTATCTTATAAGTTTCACACACTTCTCACCTTTGGGGGGTGAGGGAGGCAGGAAGAGGAGAGGACACTAAATCCCATAAGGGACTTTTTCCCCCCTTAATCTAATAACTTCTTAAGTTATATGATTGAAAAATCACATACATTACAGATTTTGTAAAATATTACAAGTGGAACAGGCTTCAGAGATCATCTGGTAAGCCAAGACCTTTTCACTGATGAGAAGCAGGTTCAGAGAGGTGAGTTGACTCATTTTAAATCACACAGTAAATCAAAAAGTCAGATAGCTTGCAAAGTTTTTGCAAAGGAAACCTTATATTTTTAGAATTGCTGTGCATGACATTTAGAAAGCTGTTCCACACTCTTTATATCCCTAGATCTCCGAACCTCTATTACAGTTTGTTGTTCATATTTCTGACTCCTTAACTAGGCAGTTTCCTAGGGCTGCCGTACAGATTATTGAGTGGCTTAAAACAACAGAAATTTATTCTCACAATTCTGGAGGCTAGAAGTCTGAAATCACAGTTTCAGCCAGGCCATGCTTTCTGTTAAGGCTCTGGAGAAGAATCTTTCATGATCTCTTCATAGCTTCTGTGGGTTGCCAGCAATCCATGGCATACCTTGGCTTACGGAATCCATCCATCCAATCTCTCCCTCCATCATTACATGACATTCTCTCTGCGTGTCTATGTGTCCAAGTTTCCCTCTTCCTAAGAGGGCACTAGCCATAGAATTAAGGCCCACTCTAATCTAATATGACCTCAGCTTAACTTGATTTCATTTGCAAAGATCCTATTTCCAAATAAGTCACATTCACAGACCCTAGGGGTTAGGACAGGTGTGGGGAACCTTTCCATGTTGGAAGCCCTCATTAATTTAGCTGTAATCAAATAAGGCCACATTCAAGAAACTTTAATTAGATATACTTAAAAATGTACATTATTTTGTAAAAATCTAACTACTATATACTTAATAATTTGAAAAATGAAAACTATTTGTTAATTTTAAAGTTAACTAACCTTTTAATGACTTTGTTGTATCTGCTTTTTGTTGGAAAGCATTTGAATATTTGGTTGCGGCATGGAGGACTGCAGTTTCGGTTTATTCTTTAGATAGATGTTAGTCATCTGTGACCTTAAAGGTGTCTTAATATGGGTTAGGTAGGAGAGTGTAGATTCTCAGCAATAAATGATTGACACCAAGAAAGTCTTTTTCAGGAGTGTTGCCAAAAGCATAGGTATTCCACTGCATTTTTCCATATTTCAACTGGATCTTTCTTAGCATCAAACAATAACTTTAAAATGTCATCTACTGAGAGCTCAAACAATTCCATCTGTAGTTCTTTAGGTACCTTGGTGATATCAACTAGGTCAGGCTGAAATGCTAATTTGAATGTGATGACATGATTTTCAGTCAGTGAACCTTTCCTTGTATCCTCTGATTATTAATAATAAGTCTATAACAGCTATGTATTCTTCACATGATTTGCATATATCATCCTGCTCATCAATGACCTTTGCTAACTAGAGAAAATGTTCATCTGAAATTTCCCTTTGAAGAAGTGTTTTGGGAAAAGATAGCTTTTTTGGAAATGCTTGGATTTTTTGCCTCATATCATGTATAGACTTAGTTTTACCTTGCAAAGAAATATTCAAGTCATTTTGATTTGACATGATATCACACAGAAATGCTGCCTTCCTATAGAAATCTTCTTTCAATAATTCACATTGCTAATTCTGTTTTTCATAAAAATTTAACTGTTCTCACAGAAATAAAATTTTGGCTAACACCTGTCCCTGTGATAGCCAATGCACTTTAGAATGATACAGCAAATACACAATGAATACCTCATCCTTCAACTTTAGCATGTTACAAAACTGATGATGCTGTGTTGCATTTGCACTAATATAATTAACAATACTTATAACTTGTTACAAAGTGTCACTTAAAATAGTAGCTTTAGCACAGCGATTTTGCTGATGCAAGATATAATGAAAAGAAATGAGAGCATCTGGATCTGTTAATACTTTTTTTATCTGTGCAATAAACCCTTCATGTTTTCCTGTCATGGAAGGTGCACCGTGTGTGCATACATTCACTCAATTTACCAAATTCAGTCCAACTTTACAACATTTATCTTGAAAGTTGTTGAAGATATCTATTCCCCGTGTTCTATTCGCAAGAGTGCCTAAAGCGAGTAACTCTTCGTGGCAAAGAAAATCATCTGTTATGACCCAAATGAAATATAAAACCGAGTCAGTAGTATCAGTTCATTCATCCAAAGTGATTAAATAATATATATTTTCCTTTTGAAGTGTTGCATGAAGTTGTTCTGTTAAGTTGAAGGCTAATTCATGCTTCCAATCAGTTATGGTTCTCCTTGAAAAAGTCAGTTGTTTGTACTTGGAAACATTATCAGGGGGTTAAGCTTCCTACAACTTCAACAATGCATTCTTTTACAATTTCTACATCACTGAATGGCTTCCCTTTTTTCTGAGTATATAAGCTACTTTCTAAGTTGCTTTAGTGGCATTATTTCCAGGTCTTATTGTGCTTGAAAGAATTGTCTTTGTTTTTACTTTTCATCTTTTAATTTCTGCAATAAAACCTTTGCTCCTCTCCTTGTAATTTAAGATATTTGTGGTCCTTATGAGTGTTATAATGCTGACAAGCATTGAATTTCTTTAATGTTAATGCTGCAGAATCACAAAGCAAGCAGATTATCTTATCTTTAGCAGAAACAAGATAATATTGCAATTCTTGATGCTCATTAAAAAATCTGTTTTCTTTCTTCAGCCTTGTCTTGGTCTTCTTTGACATGATGGGCTATTAACAGACAGAATTTTAAAAATACTGTTCAGCTGTGCAACTATTCACAAATTCCACTTCAAACAGAAACCCAGTGCACCACTGTCAAAAGCTGATAACAGACTGGGGTACTCAACCCCCATGAACTCTCGCCACCCAGTCTTATGCAGTAGTGGCACCAGTCAGGTGGGGGAATTTAGAAGTAAATCATGAGCATATAAGCTGTCAACTCAGCCCTTATGGCTTACTAACATTCTAATTGTGCCAGCCAATCTAGGAGGATTATTTCATTGAAACTTATTTTATTCTTCAGTATTTTAAATATGTTCATTTAAAAAATAAAATAAAAACATAAAAGATGAACAAAAATGTATTAATAAAAATAAAACAATTTGTTCTGTAAAATTTGGTTTCAGTCAAAAGACAGCACTTTAGGACCTAGAAGGCCACATGTGGCCTTAAGGCTCCAGGTTGTCCACCCCTGGATTAGGATGCGAACATATCTTTTGGGGAGACACAATTCTACCCACTACACTTGATAATAAGTTTTTTAAGGATAAGTCTTATCAATATTTGTATCCCTCTCAGCAACTAGGAAGCTTGTTAAACAAAATTTAAAGTTACCCAATATCTTACATGGACTTAAACACAGCAGTGTCTTAGGAAGCAGTGTCTTCTCTTTGGCTAAATTCAGAGTTGACAAGGAGCTGTGGGTGGTAGAAATACAAGGAAGAGAATAGGGTTTTCTTGTTTGTGCAGAGGGAGGTAACACTAACAGTAAAGAGTACTCTGCGCCCAATTTCCTCCTCATCCCATAGGTGATATTGACCAAGGAAAATGAGCTCCAAGTATTTTGATATCAATCCAAAGAAAAGCTTTCTGGCTGGGCACGGTGGCTCACATCTATAATCCTAACACTGGATAGCCGAGAAGGGAGGATTGCTTGAGGCCAGAAGTTCAAGACCAGCCTGGGCAATAGCAAGACCACCCCATCTCTACAAAAAATAAAAAAAAATAAAATTAGCCAGGAGTGGTGGCATGCACTTGTACTCCCAGCTACTAGGGAGACTGAAGCAGAAGAATCGCTTGAGCCCAGGAGTTTGAGATTACAGTGAGCTATGATGATGGCACTGCACTCTAGCCTGGTCAGCAGAGTGAAACCCTATCTCAAAAAAAAAGAAAAAAAAAGCTGTCAGTTTCTGTCTGTCCTCTACACAGTAGAGAATTACATATAACTTTGTAAAAATGAAGATCTGTCATTACTTCAAGTTCTATTACCAACTTTGGCATGTCACCTTTAGAAAGCTGAAAGAGACAATGTTTTTGACTACTTTTTGACAGACTTGAAGTTTTTAAGATTTCTCCACATCATGGCCTGTGTGGGGACTTGAGTCAAAGTCCTTAGAGAGAACTGAAGATTGAACTGGGGAAACCAAAACCAAACACGTTCAAAGAGTAGAGGTGAGCCCCAAAGTGGAAGAGACTGGACAAAGCCAGAGACTGGGCTACATGCAAGAGGAACAGAGCAAGATCAGAGGCAAAGTAAAATGTGTCCTCACAATTTCAGCTAAGCATCCATGACTTAATGCATGGTATATGGGTGAACTCTCTTGCTCAAAGCTACTGGGTCGGCACTGACAGCAGTCTTTGCTGTTATAGCAAGTGTTTTAGCCATTAGGGCTGCTATAACAAAATTACCTAGTCTGGGTAATTTTATTATAAACAACAGAAATTTATTGCTGACAGTTCTAGAGGCTGAAAAGTCCAAGATCAAGGTGCCAACAGATTTAGTGTCTTGTGAAGGCCTGTTCCTCATAGATGGCACCTTTTACGTGTCCTTACATAGTAGAAGTACAAAAGGGGAAACTTAAATCTCTCAGCCTTCTTTCATAAGGGCACAAATGCCAAACACAAGGGCTCCCCTTGTGACCTAATTACCTCCCAAATGCCCCACCTCTTAATTCTATCACATTGGTGATTAAGTTTCAACATATGCATTTTGTGGGGGACACAAATATACCAACCATTGCAGCAAGATTTTCAGAGAGAAAAAAAATAACCCACATCTCTGCTGAGGACACAGAGTCTATACTCAACTCTTTCTTCATTTTTGCTGGGGAAGCAGAACCAACAGCACCATATGGATTCACTTTTTCTCCCTGACTGATGGTTCTTTTGCTTCCCACACTGGCAAATTAGGCTGGAAAGAATCTGTAATGTGGGAGGTCTTTATTACTAAAACTTAAATCCAATAAAATGCAGATGTCTTAATGGTGCCCACAAATAAACTGTCTTTGTAATAAATAGCCAACTGGAGAAAATATATGTATGCATCTGTATTAGAAGGACTGGCAGATTTAAATCTGAAGATCTGTTTAAGGCCGCCACAATTAAGGGAAATACAAGAAAACAAGCCACTGGAATTTTTAAAAATGAGATTATAAAACAAAAGTGCTAGAGAATCCATGTTACTAAAAGCATAATCATGCAATTTTTAAATTAAAATATTAATGCATGACATTAATAATCTTATTGTTTGCCCTAATGAAATCACTTTTCTTATAAAACTGTTATAGAATATTTTCATGTTACTATATTTTATGGTACTGTATCAAGTAATAAAAAAATACAGTTATCATGAAGAATATATCTTAAGATTAAAATACTAAGGCATTTTATCTGCATTTCATTTTTCTCTGACAGAATGTTAATATTTTTAATGTAAATATTTTATTGTTAAAAAGATGCCTGTAAGGGAAAATTTTTGTCTAGGATTCCTTCAAAATTACACTATTTATTTGACAGTGATATGTAAATTCAGGGCTTTTTATCAAAATAGTCCCTCCCTCACCCATCAACAGAATTAACTATAGTTAATTCAAATAACCTAAAGAGAATGTTAATACAGTTAAAAACACTAAGGTGACCATGTTATGCCCTAGAGCTTTATGTTCATCTGTTAACAGTCTTATTTCAAAACAGTGGAACTCCAGACAACTACAAGCAATCTAATATATAAAGTTTACAAAGATATTTTTCGAAGGGTACATAAATGTGACAGTTATTCATCCTTATATCTGTCAACTCCTTTCCTCCCTTTTTTAATTCCTAAGAAATCATACCAATCCAAGACTTTTAAATTCTTACCTTTCTCTCACTTTCTGATATTACCCCCTTGTATTTTAGGCTAGCCCACCCTTACATAAACTACGGTATATTTGACCACACTTTGGGAAATATCTACATTATTGATTGTAGTGGACCTAGACCCTTGAAATATTAACTGGTTGTCAAAAGAAATTAAAATGCTAAATTTCCAAAATATTCTTTCAAATTGGGCCAATATGTTGCCTCACTTTCATAGTTTTACCTTATTATTAGGAGTTAAGTCTTTTTATTGTACCTACTGATGGTCCCCTTCACTGGTGGTGATAAATGTTTTATCTACAGTTACAGAAGCTGTGTCAGTTAGGATGTTTCTGGTTGCCAGTTACAAAAATACAATTAAACCTACTTAAGAAAGTTTAAGTTTATTGGCTCATGGTGGTAGAAAAGATATGGAGGTAATTCACAGAACAGAATGAAGAGCTTTAGGAACCGAGAGATTAGTGCTTCAGCTCTCTCTCTCTCTCCATCCCTTATCTCTGTTCAGCTTTATTCTTTTTTTAAACTTAAGACACACCTTCTCCCAGGTGGCAGGAAAAATAGCTGCCAGCAGCACCAATTTGACATCTTCCAGGCTTTGGCAACTCCAAGTGTAAAAAGAGTTACTCTCTTCCAACTACCATATTCTGTATTTATCCCAGGAAAGAATTATAATTGTCTTTGCTTGGATGTTCTCACCTCTGGATTAAATAAATTATCCAAGTGAATGTGTTGGTTGATTTACCAGGCCAGGGGAATGGGGCCTGTGACAAGAAGGAAAATGGGAGGAAAATATGCTCAACAGCCAAAACCATAGTATAGTCCACAGTAAGAAGAGAGCTATACTGTGGCTACCACTTGTTTGAAAACTCAGACAAGTCATTTAAACTCTTTAATATTTTTCATTTATATAAAAGGGGTAGTAAAACGTAATGATGCATTAATTATAGTCCGTGGGGTGGGGAGGGGGAGAGGAATTCTGATGAGTATGTTAACTAAAAGAACAGAACTAAGGTTGCCTTCAATAGAAGTATTATATTTATGTGAAAGTAACTACTCAACTCTTAGTGTGCTAACTCAACACTAAATCACTGTAGCAGTAAATTTACAGGTTTTCAAAATATAAAGGAAAACCCACACATAATTGTCTCATTTCTTATATATTACCCTTCCAGACCTGGCTAACAAGGAAGCTATCATTAATACGTATGAAGTCCATATAACAGCATGAAAATCGTGAATGATGCAATGTTAAGTAAAAACAGCAGAATGCAACATGTATTTTATTCTGACTACAACTTTGCCGAGACATGTATATGAAAAAACTGGATGGGATTTCTCAAATATGGTAAAGCCATTGTATCAAGGCGGCATGCGGTTTTGATTTTCTTTCTTTTTGTTTTCTTCTAAACTTTCTGTAATATTATTTGCCACTTTTACTATTTGGAAAAAAAGTTATTTTTATCGCACTGGGTAGAACTTCTTTAAAAGCAAGTAATATGGAAAGCACTCTAACCTGTCTGCATTCAGGTCTTGTATAATAGAGATCCCACTGATTATACTGCTGAGAACCTATTTTAAAACAGCTCCGTGTTCCGTGGCAGAGATTCACTCCTCTGGTAATAGTGTGAGAGCGTGTGCAGACAGAACAATACCCAAGATACACTATTGTTTGATTATACAGCCTTATTTAAGACTGTATACAGATGGACAGGACACATCCCAATGTGCAATTTCTATTGTTGAATATTGAATAAAGTGTTGAGCAGGGAGAAACTGGCAAACTCTGTAGGCCAGTTGTGAACAGTGTTACTTTAGATGATTTGATATTGATTTTAAACCTTATCAGAGGTGTCACATTTTACCTTATAACCCTTAAACAAAGCTGAAGGGATGGTGGTGATGATCAACGAGCCCTGAAGCAAGTGCGTCGACAAATAGCTGATAAAGAGACAAGCCTAAGACAGAAGAAATTTGAAAGGACCCTGGAACACTTGGAGCCACTTTGAGTAAGAGGCTCCCATGGTGGAAAAATAGGTCACCCCTGATGTAAAACTGGCATCTAGAAGGTAGTGGCAAATAGCATTGCGATCACCATTTTCTTTTGCCTTCTTTTCAAATCAGAATCTGTATTACAGCATGAGATTGACTGATTCATTCATTTGTCAGGTAATTATTGGATCCCATTTTGGAGTGCTGGGTCCTCAACCACACCCTGGAGATACTACAGTGAACAAAATTCAGTGTCTGTTCTCAAGGAGTTTACCATCTGAGAAGATGGCTGAGCAAACAGGCCATGTCAACACAGTGTAATACGCGTGCTATTGAAAGAGTGGCCAAACCCATTCAAAGTCATAGGCAATGTGACCTAAGAAATGCTTTCAGTTGCTGTTTTGCAACAGCTGCCACAATTCTTGCCAGGGTACCAGATGACTTTCTGAAATTTGGATATCTGAAATACAACTGCCTGGGATGGTAGGAAGCACATCTTCGGTAACCTAAAACCTCATCAAATATCTTAGCCTTCGCAGGGGTAATGATCAATCTTATTTTGGCATGTGCTTGAACTTCACAATCCTTCTAAGGCACAATATGCTTCTTTTCATGGCAATTCTTTGTTTTTTCCTTTCTAGATAAAATGAAAACATCATACCATATAACTCTTCAAAATTATCTAAAGTAACTATTTTAAGCTGTTGGTGAGTGTGAAATATTTGGTATATTGCCTTCCTTTCTCATTTTTTAACAGTATCGGGGAAATAAAACACAGGAACTCAAAAGGAATAGAAGCAACGAATGTCAGATAGCGGTACCTCCTGCCAATCACAGCAATCATGTCCATTTTTTCTCTGGAAAGTTTTTTTTTAATTGACTGAAGATCCTCTCTTCCCTGCTGAACCCAGTCATGCACATGAATCCACATGAACTTTATCTAGATTTGCTACTTAGTTTTGTCTGTATTTTACTGGAAGACCCTAATTCCAAGTATTCAAAAATCACATCTGCCTCTGCTTTGTTTAAAGTTGTATTTATAATATCATTAGAGCTGTCAGGCTACTACTCCAATTCAGGAAAATAAGATACTGTGTGCAGAGCACTCAAAGCACATTATTTGCATCTAAACCTCAAGCTAAGGCTAAAGTATTAAAAACTCAAATAAGAAGGCATTTCACTAGCTTAGGAAGGGATAAGAGAATTCAATTCCTCATCCAGTTTTCTCCAGAGGATTTATAACTAAACCCCCACATAGCTGAGAAAAGAGAATCAGCTTATATATCTAGGTAAGTGTAGTTGTGCACATACATAAACACAAATATGGAAAACAATCTCAGTGTCTTGAAATGAAATTGGAGTGAACAAAGAAAATACCTACGAGAATAAATTCTAAAAAATAATAATAATTTACTTTGGTCTCTAACAACAATTTCAAGGTCATATAAATAGCCTATGTATTTTTCTTTTGATAAACTAAAAATACTCCTTTTTGCCCATTATCATGTTAGCAAGTGTATCGTTAACAGCAAAACCTAGGCTTTCATGAAAAGATTGGCATACTGGAAAACAATTTAAGCTTACCAGCCCTGCCAGATTATGTTGTAGTAGAAAAATACATTAAAGAAAATGTAAATTGGGTTAAAATGCACTATACAGGCCAAAAATTAAAATTAAATATCATAGCCTTCACAATAGTTTTTTTAATTTCAGTTCTTGAGTATTAAAATATCCGCTCCTTATAGCTGAAAATTATGTCCTAATTTATCTAATTGTTTTTAACTTGTGTTTTGAATAATTTTAGATTTATAGAAAAGTGGCAAAAATTCTACTGAGAGTTCTTATATATACTTCATTCAGTTTTCTCTAATGTTACTATCTAATAGTTAAATATAATTTTTGTTTTATATAAATACAAAATTATATTTGCAAATATAATATATTTATATTTGTATTATAAAATATATGTGCATTTGTAAATGTAAAATAGAATGTAGATAGATTATTAAAACCAGAGAATTAACATGGATACAATAGAATTGTCTAATCTACAAAGCTTATTCTAATTTCTACAGTTTTCTCACTAACTTCTTTTTCTGGTCCAGAATACCACATTGCAGTTATCACTTTCATCTAAAATCTTTCCTTCCTGCAGAGACACTCTGGCTTAGAGGTGTTTCTTGTCTGCCATCTTGCCTCTATCCCTATATTGCAGTTAGTTGTCATGTTTCTAGTCTTCAATCCATGACAGTTTCTCTTCCTTTTATCTTTGTCCTCCATGACATTGATGCTTTTGATAAATACTGGTGAGTTCTTTTGTATGATTTCTCTCAATTTTGGTTTGCCTGTTATTTCTCATGATACATTGAAGTTACATGTTTTGGGCAAGCGTACCACAGAAGTGACATTGTGCGTATTCCAGTACATTACATTATGAGGTACACATTAATGTATCTTATTATTGGTAATGTTAAATTTGATCACTTGGTTAAGGTGGTATCTGCCAGGTTTCTCCACTATGAGGTTACCATTTTTTTTTCTTTGTAATTAATAAGCACATTGTGGGAGCTACTTTGAGACTATGCAAAATCCTGTTTCTGGTCGTATTTTAGTTCACTGATTTTAGTAACCATAGGTTCCTAAACCATTGTTCCTGCCTGCAACAATGATTACTTTGGTGTTTGTCTAATAATGATTTTCTATTTTCAGCATTCCTTCTATATTTATTAATTAGAATTCTACCCTAAAGAAGAGCTGTGCCTTTCTCCCCTCTATTTATTCAATTATTTATATCAGTATGGACTTATGAATATTTATTTTATTCTGTTGGTTATAATCAAAAACTATCTTTTTCTTTGCTCAAATTTATTCAGATTGGTTTATTGGTAGATCTTTCAAGTTGATTTCTGTGTCCTATCAAAACCCCCCTATTGTTTTTTGAGTATTTCCTTATTTTCTGGCACTAGAAAATGATCTAGGCTCATTTTCTATTTTTCCTGCCCCAGCCACAGAATCAACCATTTTATAAGGAGCCTTGGTTTCTTTTTATTGGAGAATGACATTTGAAAACCAACTGGTTGTTAGGTATGTCCAGAGCTACCAAGTTGTCATTGCTTCTGGGCCCTCTCAGCAGATAAAGACAGGAAATATGTGTTAATATTAACACACATGCACACACATCTGCCTTTATTTCTCAAAATGTCTGTGTATATGTGTGTATAAAACCATGAGTTTATACTGATACCTCCAGTTTTAATCCAATACCACAAAGTTCATTCTAGCCTTCCCCCATTTCCTTATTTGTAAATTTTTTTTCAGCCAGCGAGAAACCTGCTCTCATTATCCATGATATATTTTCTCATTGGGTCAATCATAGTACTGTACACACATAAATACTTTCAGAATTACAAACCCATCTCCCCATAAGAAACAAATTTATTACCTAGAGTACATTATTTCTGTGCAGGCTTTTTGTCTTTAGTCTTTCAGTTTATAGTCAAAATATTATTTTCCAAGGTCACTAAGGTTAGTTCTTTCCTTACCCCCATCCCCCCACTTCAGTGTGATTACATTATTCCTTCAATACACTTGGGTTCATTTATCATTCTTCATATTGCATTTGGGGTTCTCCCTACATCCTGGCTGATTTTAATTATTTATTTGGGGTGTACGTGGAACATTACCATGGTTCTGTGAGAGCTATACAGAGAAGTGTCACCACTCCTTGTTCTTGCTACACATCCTTTCTACCCTATTCCCATCCACTCCCTGTGGGTAACCAATCTCATTATTTCTGGCTTATCCTTCCTGCATTCTTTTGCAAAAGTGGGCAGACAAATGTTTATTTTTAAATCCTTCTCTTTCTACATGAAGTACCTTATCTTCTTCAATGTTTTTCTTTTCTTACAGTTTTTTGTTTTTCAGTATTATCCTGACTTTTCTTAGATGTTTGTTTTTCCACATGAACTTTGTATCAACTTATATAGCTGCATTAAAAAAAAAGCTTCTTGGTATTTTTATTGGAATTGCATTAAATTTACAAATTGATTTAAGAAGAACTGACATCTTTATAATGTTGACTCATCCTATCCAAGAATAGAGGGTGTCTTTCTGTTTGCTCAAGTCTACTTTTCTGGCTTTCAGGAGTGTTTTAAATTTTTCACATCTAGGTTTTGCACATTTTTATTATGTTTATTCCTGAGTATTTAATCTTTTTTATTTCTATTAAATGGAGTTTTCTCTAACTTTATGGACTGTAACTGGTTATTGTTTGTACATATGAAGGCTGCACATTTTTGACATTTTCCCTTACATTTTAAATGTTAAATAATAACTTTGGTGACAAAATACGGCTTACTCTTTGTGATTTAAAAAAAAGGAATTAAGAGTGGTATCATTTCTATCACCATAGTTTCTCCTAATCTAGTATCTACAGTACATCATATATGCCTGACAGTCCTAGTTCTTGAGGAGTTCCTACCCCCATTGTCTGTGTCAGCAAAGGCAATGCAAAATGGCAGAGTTCTATTTGAGTGAAGCCCTTACTTAGTGTTTCTAAAAATACAAAAACCAGAATCCTAACCGAACTGGCTAGTCCGTGGGGGAAGTCAGAAAGGGCTGCATTTTGTGGAAAGTGAAGAATAGACATGTTGAATTTGAGGTGCCAGCAAAATATACAAGTACAAATGTTCTGTAGGCATTTTGAGATGTAGGAGTAGAGCTAGGAAAGATATTAAGGATTGATTTTTTTTAAAAGTCCATATATGAGTGATGATTGAAACTAAGAGATAGAATGTGATCTCTAAGGAAGAGGATATAGAGAAAGAATAAAAAGACCTAAATCTTGGAGCACACCCAGGTTTAGGACACCAAGAGGAGGTAGGAGGAGCATCAGAGTAAGGGAAATCACTGAGGCCGAGAAAGAAAAAAGGTCCAGAGAGTAAAAATGGGCCTCTGTGACAAAGATGACAGTAGCTGCAAGAAAATGAGGCCTGAGTCAATGCTATTAGGTGCAGGTAGTTCTAGTGTTTTCCAAAGTGTGGTCCCCAGCATTCTGGTTCCTTCAAGATTATAATATGTATTATTCAAAAAGAGTTACAGAGGTCAAAAAGTTTTGAAAGTACTGGATTAATCAGAGTTAAACAGGTTTCCTTACTACAGGACTTCTTGGAGATATTAACACGCTTCTGTGGATTGTGAGTTTCCATAGATAAGATAGTAGGCAGATTTCAGCAAGCTTCTTTAACCGATTTACCTAAAGGTTCTTTGACGTTTTTTTCTAAAAGGATTCCTCAGAACAAGATGTATCTTGGAACACTCTTTGGACGTTTTAGCGCTCCCTGTAAACTAATTTTTCTTAGCCTCCTCTCTGCTCTCAAAGTCAGACACAGAAGCTAGGAACTTTATTTTTATTTTATAGGAAACAGCACTTTCTAACTCTGGAAGATTGCTGGTAGGTACTCTTAGCATTTTCACAGCACAGCCCCAGCTGAACAGCATGCGCAGAACTCCCCTAAAGCAGGCTACTGTGAGCTGGAGACTGAGATCAAGATGGCAGGAGGGCAGGCTGAGGAGGAGGGGGTCTCTGTGGGGATCAGCGGAAAAGAATAAGGAGCCATTTGAGTTGAAAGGTCCAGGAGTATTTGGAATCTCAAATGCAATCTGGCAGCATCAGCTCCCAAGAGAGCTGACCCAAGAGAGTAGGAAAGACCCTATGGTTCTCAGAAGCAGACCCTCAAGCCTGGGAGTGGGGCAGTGGTAGGCTCTTTCCAGAAGGGAGCAGCTGTTCCCAACTAAGCCTGCAGATGGGCTACGATTACATGGCAGGCAGTTAGGGTAGGGACAGGGCTAACTGGGATTCCATCTCTCAGAGAGAAAACACTTTAAACTTGTAAAATAATAATAAAAAAAAAAACTCTAGGAAATTTAAAACAAAATTTTCTAAAATGAAAAAGCACTCCTCAAAATATACTTTATCAGCAAAAAAAGTGCTTTTCTTCATAAACACCTTAAAAGAAATTACAGTGAGAGTGGAAGCCCCAATATCCAGCATTCATTTAAATAGAAGTCATGTTGTCTGCAAAAAGAAGTATTTTTGGATGACGTCTTATAGAAAGGTAAAGGCAATGACAACTGTCTTATTACCCAACATGAATTAAGAGTCTTCATTTTTTAAGTCCTAAGGAGGGCATTGCACAGTCTAGAGATAAGTGGATATATAAGTGCAGTCAGTTAGATCAGTGCTTGCCTCATGGAACTCCACCCAGCTTTAGGCCCTACATTTGCTCAAGTTCTGAGCACATCCTAACCAAGCCTGGCAGCATATTGGAAACCCTATTTCCATCAGTATTTAGGAAATTAGTCTTGTCATTCTAAGCCTGGTATCTGCGGTACCATAGTTCAAACCCTGAGCTATGTTTTCCCTGTTCCCTTTCTTTTTCATGCATGCCTAACCTGTATACAGGACTTCTTTCCCAAATTATTTTGTAATCCATTTCTCTAGTATATACATCCCCCCTAAACTCAAGCCCTCTTGGCTAGGGTCTTGCCGATCACCCTAGTTCTTGTCAGCTGCTCTCCTCAGCCCAACCTCACTACCACTCCGGCACTCTACCTGGTGGCTGGGGTCTTGCTTCCAACTGAACAGAATCTCATAACCACTATTCTTCCACCATCTTGCCTAAATTATCACCATTTCATGGAGATCCCTGCCACTAGGACTCACCCAGAAAATCTGACATTTTTAGTATGAGCATTAAATGAATAGGACGGAAGTTCACACCAGCCCCTTGGGCACTATGGTTTGAAGTGCTGGCAGCTCTCAGTCACTAGTCTTAGCCCTGCTTGGCCCCACCTCTCTCCCCTTTCCCAACAACCTGCTCAGAATGAAGATCTCAAAACACCTTGACAAAATGTTAATGACGTGTTCTTTTCTTATGTTTTTAATTTCTTCTTTAAGTCTGTAAGTGTATAAAAGTTTTGTGATTTCTTACCAATACTTCTATTAATTGAAGTTTGTGGGATCTATTTATCTTATTTGTTGTACCTGCTAACTCTCACAGTAATAATAATCTGCTAAATAATAGTAGATTATTTCCTTGTGTATTTTGTAAATTTTAATCTGTGCAGCTTGCTCTATGGAACTTATGTGCAACTAGGGTTAAGGGTATATCCCTCCAGAAAGGTTTTGCATTTGCTTCTGCCAAGCACTCTGGAGGTATTACCAGCCTAGCCTTGACTACGTTTTTATTTTACGGTTGATTTCTCAGGGTGGGGGAGTTCCTAGGCTCGTACAAGTGGAGTAAATTCAAATGATAAGTCCATATCAGGGCTTGTGGTTATGAACTGTAAGAGGATACTATTTTGGTCCACCGAGAGCACTGGTGAAAATCAAGTTTTCTTGTTGCTTCCCATTGTTAGTAGGCAAATTACTGCTAACCAGTCCTTTCTCTGAGGGCACAACCTTTCAGGGGTTCCAGTATTATGCAAGGGTGTAACCTGTCACTGGCCCAAGGGTCTCTCATGCTCTTGCATGGAATAGTAAACCCAAGGCTCTAGGTTAACAAGACCAACAACTTCTTCCAGGGCAATAACATCATCTTCCACCATTCCATTTTGGTTTTCAATTCCCTCTTCATTTTAGGTGAATGGAGATGTTTTACTTTACCCTGAATTTATAAGTGTTTTGTAATGGTAGAGTTTTTCAGCTTATCTAATCCATAATTTTTCTGGAAATAGAAGTGTCAGTGTGTCTTTTTAATAATGAAAAGACCAATTGATAACTCCATCAGTATAATTATATATCATTTAATATATTTTTTACATAAGCACAGTACCTTCAAGAGAAATAATGCAAGATCTTACTAATGAAGATTTCAGAGAACATCTCACTGTAGTTTATATATTTTTTGTAAATCAGAAGGCCTAGATATGATTTCTGTTCTGTGAAATAATAAAGTATCATTCATTTCCTATTATCTTTTTCCATTTTCTTTGTATATCCACTAGCACCCTGGTTTGGACCATTATCTCATGTCAGGACTTATGAAATAGACTCTTAATTGATTTTCCTGTTTTCATACTTGCCCAACTCCAAATCATGCCACAGATAACCACCAGATTAATCTTGCTAAAACACTGCTCTTGTGGTAACATGTTTTCTACATGTCTGATATTTCTGAACGCAACTTAAACATTTACTTGTTATCTCCCCATACTCCTTGTTAATTTTGCTTTTGCTCATAATTTTCCTGTCATCTAGGATCCCTTCTTCCTTCTTGCTGCCTTTCCAACTCCTGCCCATTCTTAAAGGTTCCACATAAATCTTCCAACTTGAAGAGTTCTCTCCCCTACCCCACTGGAAGCAATCTTGCCCTCTTTAGTACACCTCTAGTGGCTAGTATCTGAAACATCCATTTAACATTTATCATAGTGAATATAGAGAACCCCCAGTTTACAAACCCCCAGCTTTGTTCCCAAAGCATCTTTATAAATTGACTGTTGGAAATGCTAAATACTATTTCCCTCAGAAGTCAGAGTATAAATGCTGGTTATATTTCGAAGCTAGCTTGCAAAAGTCTATTCAGCCCTTAATGAAATTGAACCAAAGTACTAATAGTCCCAGTTCAGGAATCTGTGGGTCAAAGTTTATATTGTCCAGGAAAGAGCAAAAGGATGACTATTAATGTATTCCCCCTTTTTGATAAAACAGTAAGTTCTATGCTTGAGCAAATTTCTACTTAATCTAACAAATATTTATTGAATAATTACTAGGTGCTGGGTATACAGTGAGCAGGACAGACACATCTCTGGACCTCATGGCAGTCCTTTATCCCTACCCCTTCCTGTGTGCAATCCTCCCCCATCTCATGATATCCTCCTAGGGCACAAATTTTCTGACCTAGGGATTGGTTTATTAGAAGTATTGCCACCCACCAAGGTAGGAATTGTCAGAGAAAGGATGGTTTGGTTGGGTTTTTTATGTGTGTGTAGTAAAGGTGGCAATGGAAGTGGTTTCTGCTTTCTTATATTTGCTTGTGGGGGGTGTGGGGAGATGGCGTATGGGGAAGAAAAAATATGTATTCTATTTGGAACTTAAAGTTTGGCATCTTTAGGGGCTACCAGGTAGTGATCTCCAAAGTGAAAAAAAACTAAGGAATATTGTCCTGGAGCTTGTGGGGAGAAGTGACCTGGACCAGAGCTATAGGCTTAGGGGTGATCAGTGTACCAAGGTAATCTTTCCCATCAAGGGAATGGATAAGATCATTTTTCGTAGGTATGGGTTGCTTGAAGGTTTACTTTTTGAAATGCTAAATTGGCTATACAGTCTTCTATTTTATTTTATTTTTTTCCTTGAGGCCATTTTATAACAACAACTAGTTTGTTCCCGTAGGACAAGAAACTTTCTGATCCAGCTTTATGCTCCATGAAAACTTGCACACTGTATGGATTCAATAAATATTTGTTGATTGTTCTGCTGTGTCAATGTTACACTCTGAGACACATCAATAATTTCCCTAGGGTTAATAAAAGTAATTGTAAACAGTTGGATACTCTGATGTACCACAGGTTGGCTAAATATAGCAGTAATAGCTACCACATTTGCTAAAATAACAGTTAAGCTGCTGTACACAATTTGGGATTAAAGGCTCATTAAATAATAATACAATTCTTTCCAGAAAAACTGCCCTATTCATTATTCCATGACAGGCATTGACTATTCCAGCTCCCATGTTTCTGGGGACTCCATTTATCCCATTTGTTAAGACCATATCTCCCCATTCTACCTTGTTAACCTCTCTAAATTCCCCTCTGTGAAGGCCTTTCCAAACACCCTGGCCCTAGGTTATGATTCCCACCCTGTTTCCTTAATTTTATTGATCTAACCTATCTTCCCAGCCAGACTGAGTAGGAATATTTTAAACTTTTTAGCATCCTCTTGCCTAACACAATATGATAAAATAACAGATACTTCATAACTCTTTGTAGATGATGATTGAAGGGTAAGCACCACATAACTCATAAGATCATAGACTGTTAGAGCTGGAAGAAAACTTTGGGAATTCAGTGATCCAAGTATAATGCCCAATAGACATTGTACCTTTGTCTTCAAATTGACCACATAGGCTAATTGAAGCTTCTCAACCAGGCATCCCCAGATAACAGCTGGAGCAAGGCACTCCCGTGATGAAGCAGGTCAGAAAAACTAGTCTAACTCAACCTTCTTATTTTGAATATGAAAAAAGGCAGTTTCAAAGAGTTGAAATTAGTTTTCCCAGGACACACAACTGGTGTGATAGAATTTAGAAACCTAGTGTACGGACCCCTACCTTGAAGGTCCTTACGCAATGCCAAAGTATTTGGAGACTGGTATCTCAGCTATATCACCTATGTAAAAGACATACATACTTGACAACTTTCCCTTTATGCTTTCAATAATGATATTTTGAGTTCGAAATCTTTTTAATAATTGAACTAGACAGTGACTGGATAAAAATTGTTCTTTGGGTTAACCAAAATAACTTTGTACTTAAAAATGTTCTTTATGGTTATCACCACTGAGGCTCAACTCCAAATGGATTAAAGCAGGAGAAAGTTTCCAGAGTGAAACTGCTTCCTCTATTCCATCTTTGCTACCAAGGGCAAGGAGGCTATGAATTACTAAATCCTCCAAAATAGTTCTTTAATGCAGGTATGGTTTCTTTGATGTTGTGAAATTATCATACTTCATTTTGTTTTGAACATTCTAGATAGAATTCAATCAATTATCTTGATATATACACTACTTTAAAAAATAGAGTATGCTCTAATACTCGCTCAAAAAGAGTTTATTAAGTAACTGAGTAGAGTTATCTTTCATTGCATCCTCTCAAAGGTCCAGGAATGGGAATAATCACTGTCAAAATAAAAAGCTATTCATTTCAGATCTACCTGTGCATTTTAAGATTTTGGAGTACTATCTCAATTTTTAAAATACCAATTATTAGAGAAATTGGTTTTCTTGCTCTCTCCTTTCCCCCATCTTTTAAATGAACAAAAATAAGAAATATGTATTTTACTTTTCAGACAATTTATTCAGCCTTGCTTTTGTTATATCTCCAGAGACTAAATTTACATTTTGAAAAAAATATATTATGTACAAATGTGCGTACTCTACTCTGCCAGCATATCATAGATACTGTATAGTAACATCTGGGAATATTAAACTTTCCGTTTACTG
The DNA here is from genome assembly GCF_020740605.2 of Lemur catta. NCBI lineage: Eukaryota > Metazoa > Chordata > Mammalia > Primates > Lemuridae > Lemur > Lemur catta. The sequence continues at coordinate 50,723,366 of NC_059135.1, forward strand.
GCAATCCAATTGGCATCTTTAACTTACGGTGCAGATGTTTTATACTGATGTGTTTTGGAAATATTTGAAGTATTCTCAAGACAGTATTCTGAGGTTTCTGCAGTGGTCCACTTTAGTCTTTTGAAGTTCTCTATACAATAGGATACATACATCGATTTTCCAAAACATGTTTTAGTGGGAAAAGAAGAAAAGTTCAAGTTGGCAATATACAAAGCTTCCCTGAGTTGTCTGTACCTAATTCCTTTTTGGCACTGTTGTTTTGGCAGTCAGTAAGCTTTGCAAGACGGGTCTGATAAAACTGTTCCTCTGCCCAGACTGCTTTGTAGATTCTAAATGTAATGCCCTGTATCTGTGAAACATGCGTATTTCGAAAGTACAGATGCAATTTTAATTTTCCCTCTGCACATGGTATTTCAGCTGTACGGCATCCAAAGGGTGAAGCCCCAGGGTGGTAATTATTGCCTGTGTGTGTGGAAATGCTGATGCACCCCGACTTACGGAGGCAATGAGTCCCTCCACAGTGCTAGCACTGGGCATTGTTCTTTCATTAAAAGCCACAGCTGCTTCTTACGGAGCCTGCTCCTGTTTACACCGATGGCTCCTCCACTTGAGCACAGTGTGGCTTTTGTTTAAAAGAAACTGCCTTAACCATCTGTGGCGAGTGCTCACCAGGGGCCCACGACGGTGCCACAGACTTAAAACATGGACTTTACAGAACGTTTCCAAAGCAGACTTTACAGCTCCCTATTTCAGTGCGGTGGAGAAAGCACATAGGCTGTACAGACACATATTCCTGGGTATAATACCCAGCTCCGTTACTTACTAGCTATAAGTCTCCTCTATCAGGCTGTGGTGTGGATTAAGTAAGAGGACGCGTACAGAACGCTTTCACAGCGTCAGACCACTGTCAGGGTGTGCAATTGCCATTCTCTGAATTCACTTGGATTAGCCAGTGTTAAAATGCACACTGCTTCAATTCTTTTTTTTAAATGTAAAATATGCACAACATAAAATTTACCATTTTAATCATTTTGAAATGTATAGTTCAGTGGCATGAAGTAGTTCACATTGTTGTGCTACCATCACCATCATCCACCTCCACAACTGTTTTGTTTTCCCAAATTGAATCTCTGAACGCATTAAACATTGACTCCCCATTTCCTCCTCATCCCAGCCTCTGGTAACCACCATTCTACTTTCTGTCTTCATGAATTTGACTTCTCTAGGTATCTCATATAAATGAAATCATATAATATTTGTCCTTTTTCTTCAGTTCTTATAAACTAGCTAAAATTCAGGACTTAATTATTGATGACCTTGTTTTGGCATTAAGTTAATATTGCCACATGTATAGTGCACTCAAGATGTTAGAGTCCATCCCAATACACCTATATGTGTATTCATCTTACTGTCCTTGTAATGGAATATTAGACTGCATGATGATGATGGTGATGGTGATGATGATGATGGTGATGATGATGTGTCCTCCACTGTTATCTCCCCAGTATTCTCCTTTGTGTCTCTGGAGCAGTAATTTCAGTGTTAGCAAAGTCCTCTCATCCTTTTTACAAAATCTGCCTCACCTCTTGCCTATGGACAGCTGGAGAACTTTCTATGCCCCAGCAACCCCCTGCAGCCCTCTAGAATGGAGGCCGTTCATTTTCCATCTCCCATATTCAATGAGCCCAGAGGCAATATTGGCATTCTCCTAGTATTTCTGTTTTTAAAAAAGCATTGCTCTTTGATCTTTATGCAAAACCCTTCATCCTTTAGGTCTTTTGTAAACTAAGATTAGCTAACAAGATTTGCTAAGACGTTGGATGTGTAGTGTGAGAGAGAGAGATGTGAATGATGTTGCCCAGGTTTTAGGTTTTGGAAGGATGGAGTTACTATTAACTAAAATAGAGAGGACTGCAAAGGTGGTTTGAGGAAGAAAGGAATACCTGCAGCTATGTTTGGATATTTTAAATTTGCAATGTTCAGATGCTCATTAGACATCCAACAGGACACGGCAAGTAGGCAGTCTGGGGATCAGGAAAGAGATAAAGAAATTTGAAATTCATCAGCCTTCAGATGATATTTAAAGTCACAAAATTGAATGAGACCATGTAGGGAATAAATGTTAGACAGGAAAGAGAAGAGGTTCAAGAACTGGTACTTCAACATTTCCAAGTCAGCCAAAGGAAACTTGAAAGGCCAGAAAAGTGGGGGAAGTGAGCTAGAATGGTATCCTGGAAGACGAGAAGGAAGTGTTTTGAGGAAGAGGGTCATCAACGGTCAAATGTTGCTGATGAGTCAAGTGAGATGAGGACTGAGAAATGACCATTGGATCTGCAAATCTGGATGCCACTGGTAACCTTAAAAAGAGCAGTTTCAGCACAGTGGCAGGAGTGAAAACCTTTCTAAAGGGAGTCCAAGAGAGAAGCAGGGAAAGAAATTGGAGGTGAATAGCATAAACAACTAAGTCAAAGAGTTTTTCAGGAGAGGGACAAAGAGAAGTGTGGTAACTGGAGGAGGAAGGAGGTTATCTAAGATGAGAGAAATAACAGCATGATTGAATGCTGATGGAAATGGTGTAGTAGAGAGAAGGGAAATGATGCAAAGGAGAGGGAGAGAATTGCCAAAGCAATGTCCTCAAGTTGAAGGGTGTGACACTGGTGTGCAGGCAAAGGGATTAGCCTTTGCTAGGAGCATGGCAGTTTGCTCAGAAGTAACGTGAGAAAGGGTAGTGCATCCAGGCACAGATACTGATAGATGAGTAGAAATGCCAGGGAGAGTTCATGAAAGTTCTCTTGCAATTCCTGCAGGTGTCTTGAGGAAGCAAAATCATCAGCTGAGAGTGAGGAAGGGCAAGGAAGTGGTGCAAATTTGAGGAGAAAGAAGGCACAAAATATTCTAGTCACTTAGAGCAGCATAACTCAAAGGGGAGTCCGCAAACCAGTTCTTTTTTTTTTTAAATTCTGTGTTATCCATCCATGAAAAGATGAAGATAGAAATTAAGAGCAAGCATTTCAAAGCTTTTATAGCAATTTGACAGAGTAATTTCATGACAATTAAATTTAATAATAAAAATTTTGGACTATTTTGTATGTCTTTCTTTTAGTGCATTTTTCTTGTTGCTCATTTGTGTTGTTATTTACAAAAGTATTATACCAAAATGGATTTGAAATTATAAGAAGTTGGTCCTTCATCATAGATAATTTGAGAAACACTGGTTTAAAGAGTGAACTGTACAAATACAGTATAATTTCTGGGAAGCACCAAGGGCCCACTTGATGTTAGTAACCTTGAATTTAAATCAGTCAACATAGCTGATTTTGTCTTGTCTTATTCAATAGCACAGATAAATTTTTATTGGAAGAAGAGTGGGATTTCATCAGGGTGTTTTTTTTTTCTCCAGGTGAGTATGGTTGAGGGAGAAAGGACAAAATTGTTAGAGTGTAGCAAGGAATCCATTACAAAGAATTTGCCAAAACTCAACAAATGTAAACTTCAGATTTATGCATTTCTTCATATGTAAATTTTACAAGGAAAGAAAAAAACTGTAAGCAAATATTGACCTTGATATGCATGCTGAAGTATTTAGGAGAAATGTAGGGATGTCTGTAATTTACTTTGAAATGCATTTTTAAAACAATGAATTGATAGATGGATAGAGAAATGGCTAAATGGATAAATATGTGATAAAACTTAATGGTAGAATTTAAGTGATGGATATATGAGTGGTCGCTATAAAATTCTTCCCATTTTGCTGTTTGAAAATTTTCATAATAAATATTGGAAAAAATATTGCCTTGAATTTTTTTGTGACCATTCGTTTTATCTTCCCAGCCAGATTATTAGCCCCAGAAGGACAGAGGCAGTTATATCTGGAAGGTTACCTAGTACATAGTTCTTGTATCACAGATGATGAAACTGAGTCCTGAAGATGGTGAGTGAGTTTATCAAGATCAGATGGCATGTTAGGGGCATATTTCACCCCATACTCAGTTTCTTCCCATTACAGTAGGGGCAACTAAAGTCCATAACTCACTCCTAGAGGATCCATAGAAGAGCTTCTGGAAAGCCCATAAAACCCCAATTACTGAATGTAAAAATTTGAGTATATGTTCAAATGTGCATTTTCTACAGAGAAAAATCATAGCTTTCAAAAGATCATTTAGTGGTCTATGATTCAAAAGATATTCCTGTCTCTTTAAAAAGTTACTAGGACAAATTTTATTTCTGTTGCATTCCTTGAACATACTGAACACAGTGTTAAGACATTCAAGAAATATTTTTAAACTGATAATGTTTTACTGATAATCACTGCTAAACTAATAATATTTTAAAACTGATTAGTGATAATGATATTTAAGAAGACTTTTTGTAGTTCCAAAACAGATTATACAGATGTGTATATGTAAGACACTGAAGCCCTTCATAGTTTTTAATTATTGTTGAGCTCGTCCCACATAAGGTTGTAGTGATTCACATAAAGCTGGCTAAGTTGTGAAAAAATATTTTTCTTTTTACTTTCTATTTCTTTGACAGTCAGAGATCGTCATGTTGCTTAGCAAAATCCATCCAAGGCTTTCACTTCTCAATTTCCAAGCAAAATACTTTATTATGTAACATCCTTCAGGTTCAGGCTATACATTATCTTGCCTCGAGTATGTGCTTGGTAAGGATGGGGTTGCCTTTGAGTACAGAGTGAGGTTTGTGTGCTCTCATCTAGTCCTCTGCTCTACCGCTAGTTAGAGGAAAACCATCTTCCAGAGCTGTAACATTTTTTCTAACCTATAAATTAAATTTGCTACCTCCTGAAGTATCCCACAAGGTTATGTTAGTATTAAGTAAATTAATATTTTTAAATCATTTGTAAAATATGAGCCAGTAAATAAAATATATGGTGTTATATTTGCTCAAGTAAAAGAAAAAGTATGTACATAGTGTGTATACTTTAAGAGACCAAAGATACTATAAATTACTGAAGAAATGAATGATTTGGCAGGGCTTCTATCATCGGGGAAAACTATTCTATATCTCATAGGAGCACTTTCCACAGTGACTCTTCCATCTACATGTGCCTGAGTTTGCCATCCCTCTATTTTTCTTATCTCTCAACTCAGTCAATGCCTAACATACGTTAATAACACAAAAGCTTATAAACAGTAACATCTACAGGTTTCTTCTGAATCTCCCAAGACAAACTGAATAGATACGTCAGCACAGCTAAAATAGGACTGACTCTAAATCTGCTTGGGTTGTCAAAAAAAGAAGAGAAGAAGAATTGTGCAGGAAGTAAAAGAGTCAATGAGACAAATTAAAGGAAATAAAGAATTCTGATGTGGATTGAACTGACAAGCTCAAGAACAAAATGATAAAGACCTTTAATCACTTCAGAAGGTCTATAAAACTATGTTAAGTACAAGGACTAGAAAATGTTAATAATAAACCTTATTCTATTACATAAGAGACAAAATGAACTGCCAAAACTCCAGAAAGGTCAGATCTATCATATATTGTATCTGTATTGAATGTTCATACTGAAAACTAATTGGAAGTCTAATGAAGAACTTGCTTTGCTAAGAAAGAACGATCTTTTAATGCATCAGATGATTTAAAATGTGGACAGCTCTTGGAACCTTGTGATTGCCACATGATTGTGCATGGGTTAGCCTGCTGTGGGATGAGACACAAGAAGCAGATGAGTTGTCCCAGTGGAGGTCAGGATAAATCAGACAACAGCTGGCCAATTAGCAAGTGGTTCTTGGCTAAGACCAGAAAAACCATATGGCTGTGCCCAGCCAACATCAGCAGAACTGCCCAGCCAACACATAGCTCCGTCCCTCCGTAAAGAATATCCTTTGTGGGGTGGGAGTGAGGGCAAAGTGGGGCAACCAGTAAGGAGGCTACTGCAATGTGCTATGCTAACAGCCCCTAAACTACTGATTTATTTTAACATCACAAGAGAGAGACAACAGGCATTTTGTGCCCCCTGATATAATGCATGGGGAGCGCATACCACCACTTAGGAAGTCGTCTTCCCCTAGAATAGAACCTGCTCTGATACAAGAGCCATTATCTAAGTACTAATTTACAAGAAATCCAGGGGACAGAAAACATGGTAAACAATAACAAAGGGTTGCAATGAGCATAATCCAGGCTATGGAAAACCCTACAGGACAAATTACCTGGTTTCCCCAACAAACAAAGGGTAAGATAAAACACAAGGAGGGATAATCTACCGACTAAAGACCGCCTGTAGTCTATAAGCAAATCAGCTGTAAAAAAAACCACATTTATGAGATAACTGGGAAAATTTCAACAGTGACTGGATATTTAACAATATTAAGAAATTACTGGGCTTTTTAAAAGATGTGGTAATGATATTGTGCTTATTTTTTTTTGAGTCGTTATAGAAATACATACTGAAATATTTATAGATGAAAAGATATATTTGGATGTGCTCCAAAATAATTCACTTGGGAGGGGGAGAGGGGTGGGAATACAGTATAAACAAAATACTATTAGACATGAATTGATAATTATTGAAGCTGGTTGATGGTTACATGGGGGTTTATTATATTATTCTCACTACCTTTGTGTATGTTTTAATTTTTCCATTTAAAAAAATGTTTTAAAAGTATGGAAGAATGTCATTTATATACAACATATGACAGGAAATGGTTCATGGATACTGCTCTTCCTCATTATTGACAAGCCATGCTATTGCAAAATGCCTTTCTCCCTTTGCAGATGTGTTTGTTCCTCTGGAGACCCTCCAGTGATATTATTAATGCAAAGATCCCCCTGGGCTAGAGAGTGGCTTAAACCAATAGAAGAATGAAATGAGATCCAGCAATCCCTAGACGGGGTTTAAATCTTTTTAAACCCAAAAGATTTAAAATCAGAATGTCCAAGATATGTCTGCATTCCCATGTTCATCGCACTACTATTCATGGTACCCAAGTTATGGAATCAACCTAAGTGTTCATCAATAGATGAATGGATAATGTGGTATGCATACATAATGGAATACTATTCAACTATAAAAAAGAATGAAATACTGTCATTTGCAGCAACATTGATGGAATTGGAGAACATGCTAAGTGAAATAAGCCAGGCACAGAAAGATGAATACTGAATGTTCTTACTTATACGTGGAATGTGAAACAGTCAAACCCATACAAGCAGAGAGTGGAATGGTGGTTACCAGAGGCTGGGGCATGGGGGAATGGGGAGATGATGGTCATAGGGTACAAAGCCTCAATTAGGAGACATAAGGTTTTTTTTTTTTTCTTTTAGAACTATTATACAGCATGGTGAATACAGTTGATAATAGTATATTGTACATTTCAAAATCGCTGAGTAAATTTCAAATGTTCTTACCATAAAAAATAAGTATTTGAGGTGATGGATATGATAATTTATTTGATTTAATTATTCCACGTTGTATTCATAAATCATAAAATCACTTCGTACCCCCATAGACATATACAAATATAATTTTTCAATTTATAATAAAAATTTTTTAATTTAGAAAAAATTTTAAAAGAATAAAATGAAAGCATGGTAAAGGCACATATGTACAATGTGTACTGTGGACTGTAGTATGTATTTTAGTGTATACTCACTGAATGACTTTTTAATTAGCCTTTTAAAGTTAGACCCATTTTAATTAGCCAGATTTTTAATTATTAAGCTAAAATCATGTTCATAGCAAAAAAAAAAAAAAAGTCCAAACAGTACAGAAGATTGGGAAAAGGTAAAAAATAAAAGTTCTCCCTCTGAACTCCCAGTCTCACTCCCAGAGATATAGAACCACTTAATTAATATGTTCTTGAGTGTCTTTTCAGAAATGTTCAATGCATAAATTTGCATGTGTGTGTGAGTGTGTATACTTATAAAAGTCATTTTTAAGGAATATTTGATTAAGGAATATTTGATATGGATTTTGGTTAATTTTATTATAATAATTATTAGTGAATATATAATGCATCTTTATTTTGCAGCAACACTTATATTTGCAAAGAAGAAATATAGCTTAATCATAGCCCTATTTTCATATGATTTTCCATACCATTCTAATATAGTTATGTAAACTTCTATTGATCATTTGAAAATATAGCTATATTAAAAGAAGATACATTAAAATGAACACAAATAGTGGCTTATTTATCATTGTTTCTTTAAATCCTTCAAATTGAAATTGTTTAAATAGATTTTCCTTTGAGGCCAGTATGTTGCTGTCTCACATCAGCAAAGTAATACAAAATTTCAGGGCATAAAAAGAAAAAAACACGATCAGTATCTTTGCTTGTTCTTATAGCATCTGCCTGAATTAAAAGTAAAAATGGCAATGTTACAGATGCATGCAAGAAATTTTTCAAAAATATATTGAAATTATAAGTAGGTTTTTTTATATTACCTCTTTGTAAGTTTTAACCTTCATTTTTTAAAAGTTGTAAGGTTTGCAACAATAAACAAAAATACTTCATTCTTTAAAACATGTAATGCACTGATTTTCCACAGAACTAAGTAATTATTGCACTTTTATAGATGGCTCTCAATTGAACATTGACTATAAGTTCTTTTTTTGTTTTTTCTTATTAACTTTTACAAAATTTCAAGAATCATCTGAGGCTTGAGTTACCCATTACCGTATTATTTTTTAATGCTGCCCCTATTGGCATGTGCTTATTTTGCTTGTGCTCTTCCAGTGATTACTGATTTTTCGAACTACTGGAAAAGAAAAGAGTAAGAAAGACAATTCTTACTTTGGTTACATGCAGGGCTGGTTTCATGGGTGTGTGACCTGCACAGTCACACAGGGGTCCTGTGTTCAAAAGGGCCTCAGGCTTGGTTTAATGCTCTTCCATCGCCGTCTTGAAATTCATAATAATTTTATCTTGAACTTGTGTTTTGTAAGTGATGTCCAATGATACGAGGGTGCTGTGCATGAACAGATATGCACGGTCTGTGTGTCACGAGGGTGCTGTGCATGAACAGATATGCACGGTCTGTGTGTCTGTCATTCCTTGCCATCGCATTTGCATGTAGCCCTAATGCTGCATGAGCACAGAATTCCAGGCCACCCAGCCTGGGAGATCAGCAAGATTCAGAGTAGATACATAAACATTTTATGGGAACCTTTGGCTTCCATAGAGTGTTCATAGAATGGACATGTATCAAAAAGTGAAAATAGGAAACAGTTGTTAGTTTTTATAGCCCTTCCAGTATTCTGGTAAGAACAAAACACATATACATATACAAGCTACAAAATACAAATTGTGTTGCTTCAGTGATTCCAAATACAAGTTAGTTGTTCTCCTATTTGCATTTAAAACTGGCATTCCACAATATAAAGATAAATGGTAAAAAATTATGCTGGTGATTTAAATTTTTAATTTTTCTTCCCTTAGAGTAGTATTAAATAACAAATAAAAAAAAACACTGTGACAAGTCAAGAAAAAAAGACCGTGGAAGAAAGAAAAAAGTTTTATATTTTAGTACTTTTAATGGCACCTTTTTTCTCTGATTTTTGAACAAGGGGCTCTATGTTTCCATTTTGCACTGGGCCTCACAAATTCTGTAACCAGTTCTGGGTTGCATGTTCTTTGTCTGCCCCAGGAATCCTCCTGCAGGAAGCATCTGTCTTCCATTCTGAAGTCATTAGTTCACCCTCACAGCTGAGGTTTGGCTGGAGAAAGGACATCTTTATTTTGGCAAATGGGCAGAACTGGCAAACAGAACTAGCAAAAGGAATAATCATGTGTCCTGAAATGTAGTATGGTAAAATGCTTAGGCTCTTATAGATTAGGTTTTCTTTGTTTCGTTATGATTTACAGCTGTGGATTTTTCACACTGAAGAATTGTCAAATAAATATTTTTCCTTCATCACTTCTTTACAAAAGCTCAAGACTTCCCAGTGCCATCTTACTGTGAATTTTCTTTTCTCTTAGAGCTACTAGAAATGACCCAAGACTAATCAAGAGCTGTGTTATTAATTTTTATTACGTGCTTTTCTGTCATTGTCGCTGATGAAGCACTTTCAGATGATTTCAATAAATGTTTACTAAGAGCCAGCTCTATGGGAACCACTGTACTAGACTTGGGATACCAAGTGAAGCAGAGTCCTGACCCACAAGGGGTTTAGAGGGAATAAGTGTGGCCCAAATGTGATGGCGAGAAATCTGGTGGTTTTTCATGGAGAAAGTTTTTTGTTTGTTTTTATTTTTCACACAAACTAGTAAACTCTATTTTTTGTGTGTGATATAGAAATCACTCCCTAATATGGAGTTAAGCACAGTAAGTTAACTTAGAGCACCACTGGGTAAATATGTTATTGCCACAGGAAAGGGCAAGAAGGGATTGAAACTGATTCATTTTGGAGGAAGAAATACTCCTTTGAAAAAAACTGTTGTTCTTTTGAGTTGAAATTTCATTTTCCCTGATTTTTTAAAGCCGAGTACAAAGATGCTGTTTGGAAGAATCTGACCGAAATAAAACTCCCCAAGTCCCAAGTCTGTGATTCAGAGAACTCCACTGACAATGATCAAAATCATTCCTCAAGTTGTGACAGGCTGCGGTTACGCTTCCAGAGTCCATTTATCCATAAGTCTCTGAGGCCCTTTGTTATCAACCTTCACTCACTAGTCTTCGTTCTTAATACCTACGTTAGGAGTAATAACTTGTGATGTGCTTCTAATAACAGGCTCTTGAGAGTTGTGCTTTTGGTTCTATTACAAAAATTGTCCTGAATATGATTTAACATATATTGAAAATTATTTATTTAATGTTGGAAGACAGAAATTGGGGGGGACTTGTTTTCATGAAATGCTTGTGGATACTTTGCCCTCAATAGTTCCCAGTTACATCATATTTGTCTATTCCCTGATATCTAGTCTTTCCTTTTCCTTGCAATAGTACTCTTGATTTTTAGCTGGGCATGTAGCAACCTGGTATAAAGACATTTCCCAGCTTCCCTACCACCTAGGTATTGACTTAGTTTTATCTAATGTAATGTAAGCAAAATATAATATTCTTTCTGTTGGCTGAAATGTAAATGTGACAGCTGGAACTTCAGCAGCCGCTTTAGACTATGAGATGAAACTCTAAAGACAGTAAAACAGAAAAAATGCCTGATGACTTCAAGGATTGCCTATTTCTAGACTTTTACATGAAAGAAAAATAAAGCTCCATCTTGTTAAAACCACTATTATTTTATGTCTCTGTTAATTGCAGCTAGACCTAATTCTAACTGATAACATCTTATAGATTCCTAGTTTATTCTGCCTAGGTGAACCCAGTCTTAATATTTAAACTTTTTTCTTTACCTGGAAAATTATTGCTCCTTGTGCTAGAGAGTCTTTAAGGAAAGTTATCTTTTTCACAGTTCCAGTTAATTCATATTAGTTATAAAAATGATATAAACATTATAACAGTTGCAAATATTAAAGTAATTGCTGCAAATATTAGTTATTGGTTTTCTGTCAATGTTAAGATATAGACTTTGACTTATCTAATGCAGTCAGAACTAAGCCCACCTCTAGTTTGGCTTTTGATCCTATCCATCCCACCAGCTTCCACAGATCAATATTTAATTAGCAAAAAAAAATTTTTGAAGAAACAGGGCATCTGGGTTCTACCTCAAGCCTGCAACAAGTCTGATGGAAGCACCATTTGCCTTCCTAAGTGAAGCTTGGGAGAGCATTTCCTGAGGTGATCACTTAAGCAATTGCTGGAATGGGGGAGTCATGAGATGCTAAAGTTATAAGCCAGAAGACAACTGGTGTGCTTCCCACTCCAAAGGACAAGGTGAGAACTTGATGGATAAATGAGTTATGGAATCACCAGCAGAGAAAGTCTCCATGGGGTGGGGGAACACCCGACCGGGTCTAGAAAAGCAGTTTAGGACTTAGTCCAGCAGCAGATTAAGCATCAGGGGGTCATTTTACTTAGTGCCTTGTAGACACAAGTGAGGGAAGAAGTTCCAATGGCCTAAAAATTGAAAAGAACACCTAAGATCATGAGCAAATCATTACAAATATGAGATGGACATGCTAGAGAGAATAAAAATTAAGGTACATAAATAGATAACTACATTAAAAATAGAAATTTTGAAGAAAGCTATGAATGCAATTATAATTCTGTAATTGATAGAACTCTTTAACTTGAATTTCTAGCAATCTAGATGGAAGGGTTGGTATTACTACCGAGGGATGTTGACCAATATAAGGGCTACTGTCCATTATAACTACTCAGTTTCCTTGCAGAGAACTATTTCAATTATAAAAATCCTAATGCATTCAATAAATAAAACTAGTTTTAACTAAAAGTAAAAAAGACAAAGAATGCTAGAAATTAAATTACTAATTGAAGTGAACCACTCCCAAAGAATCTCAGAATATATTGGTTTGAATAACTGGGCACTTTAATTCCTAAAAAAGCAATAGTAAAACATATCACCCAGTGACAATAAATATCAAGAACTTAGTAAGAAAACTAAAATAATAGATTGTGACTGAACTCCAGTGAGCCTCAGATAAAGTCTTTACTTTTCCATTCCCTTCAATGAGGTGGTTTGGAGAATAGTTCCTTACCACTGAGACCTGAAGTCTGTTCAGCCACAGAGCTCCATGTTCTTTCCTCTTTGTCTTTTCCTTAGTGGAAAAGGGTTCTTCACAGTGGACTAGGGAGGTTTATCAGTAAGGGAGTATCAGAGCCTCCAAGAAGGACTAGAATAAAGGAGGTGGCTTAATCCACTGGACATCTGGAGCTATATAGCTGATTCACAGTGTACAGAAAGAGCTAACCAGGCTTCCATTTCCAATCTGATTTCCTTCTTTGCTTTGACGCCAGACCCCATGCCTTTGACACCAAGGCAGGCAAAGTAACAAACTCTGACTTATTAACATGAAACATAAAAAGTATTTACTAAATGTCACCTATGTGCTTGGTACTCAATGGATACAAAACAATAGATAGAAATTCTGCCCTCTGCTTACAATGAAGTTGGTAAAACAAGAAACAAACACATGTAATGATCTTTTCCTATATCTGTATCCTTTGCTAGACTATAAGCTCCATGATAGTGGAGTCTGTATTCATCATGTTCACAGCTGCCCATTATAGCACAGTCACTGCCCATTCTAAATACTTGAATAAATGAATGGACATGAACCATTGAAGTAACAATACAAGGCAGTCTCTACATAGTCACGTACCAAAGAGAGGGGTACAAAATGAAAGCTAGAAGCAATTAGAGAAGCAAAAATGGCTAAGTGGATGGGATGGCTAACCCTCCAGTGGGTTTGGAAGTAAGGTTAGAGTTGGACTTTCCCACTGTCTGCAGAATAAAAGAAACTCTTCTAGCTGTCTGGAGCCTGACTTTGAGGCCTTGACTGTGCTCTCTCTAATATATAAAACATTGTTAAGAGAGGACATAAAGTGTCAAATGCTCCAACTCCAATGTCAAGGCTGTCTTCCCCATATGGGACAACAGCGTTATCTTGGTAGGGGTTCCCAGGACAATCTCTTCTCTGGAGTCTAGGGACCTCCCAAAAAATGACACTGTATAATGAGACTTTCTTTGGTCACCAGACTGTTCTTCAAAGCCTCAAAGCCTTAGATATTGTTATGGTTTGGATGTGGTTTGACCCACAAAAACTCATGTTGATATTTGACCCCAGTGTGGCAGTGTTGGGAGGTGGGGCCTAGTGGGAGGTGTTTGGGTCATGGGGGTGCATTCCTCATGAGTAGATTAATGCCCACCCATGGGGTGGAGTGAGTTCTCATTATCATGAGAGTGGATTCGTTCCCAAGAGAGCCCATTGTTAAAGAGTCTGGCTTCCTTGGTTCCTCTTCTCTTGCTTCCTCTTTTGCCATGTGATCTCTTTGCATGTGCCTGCTCCCTTTCTGCTTTCTGCCATGAGTGGAAGCAGCATGAGGCCCTCAGCAGAAGCAGAGCAGATGCCAGTGCCAGGCTGCTTGAACTTCCCAGCCTGCAGAACCACGAGCTAAATAAACCTCTTTTCTTTATAAGTTACGCAGCCTCAGTATTCTGTTATAGAAACACAAAATAGACTAAGACAGATGTAAAGCTTGATTATAATACTGTAATTAGGGTGCCAGTGCTAGGTTTGAAATGTGAGGATTTGGTTGACTTTTAGTTCTATGGTTTTTTAATCTGGGCAGCCCAACCCCAGACTGCCTGGCCACTTTTGACAAGAGTCTAGGCTGTACCCAGAGGAGAAAGCTGACGATTATCTCCCTGGTACAGCCCAAGACTACAGTTCACTGCACAGTCCAGTCTCTCTTCATGACCTGGTGAGGCTGAGGAAATTTCATCTCACCTTTGACTGGAAGAAGAAGAATCCAGTTTTCTCAAGGACCCATAGCTATTGGAATGAGTCCACTCATCTTCCTTCACCATCAGCATATGCCAAACCCAGTCTAGAATGGTGAGAAACCAGATCCTTCTTTGGTCAGGGCCCTTCCTCTCTCTTCCCCAAAAGTTCTGGTAAGTGGCAATATAGTTTGTGTTTCACTCAAAGTCCCAGCAGAAAACAAATGGCATACTCAAAATGGGATAATTTGAGGAGAGTTTGGTAAGGGGACTGTTTACAAAGGTATGAGCAGGGTAAATGGAATGAACAAGAGATATCATGGTAGTGCCTAAGACTGTTATCACCCTGCAGTACACACAAGGGTAATAAGAAGTTACTAGAACCTGAGCTAGGGGAGCCAGAGCACAGCCACGCTGATGAAAACCCTCAGAGAGGAAACCAGAAAAATAAACACTCTCCTTCCTCCAATCTTCACTAATACCAACAGGAAGCTGGAGGGCAAGGGGGCCCTTTGATGCCGTCTGTCCAGGTGGGATTCTGGTGCAGAGAGCAAGATGGAGAACAGTGGGAGGGGGGCAAATGGAAGCTCTCTGGCACAGCTGTACTTTATTCATTCTCCACAAGTCTGTGTCTGTGTAGCGACCCACTCACTTCAAGTGAAAAGGACCTCCTTCTAGAATTAGTCCTTAATCAGACTAATACAATGAGCCACAAGCAAATGAAATCATGGAATGGAGAGCCTAAATTCTAATCCCATTTCTGCCAATAATTGGCTCTGTGATGCTGGGAAAAGTAAGTTTTCTGCATTTGGGCTTTTTTGTTTGTTTCCTCTTCACTATCTCCCAAGAATATTGTGAGGATATTTGAAGCACTTGATTATATTATATATCAACCTTTTTTTTTCTTCTACAATTGCTTTCTTTAATAGCACAATAACCAGGAGCTTTCCTGGTTCTCTTTCTATCCGCCCCCCTCGGCCCCCCTTGTTTTATATTATTTCTCACCGTACTTTATCTGATATTGAAATCTGTCTTGTGGTGTACTTGAACACTGTTGTGGTTTAATTCCATGTTTGTTGTATCTATTGTTCAGCTCTGTAAGAAGCTAATCCTTCAAGTTTAAGGTGAATCACCCCAATGACATCTTTTACAATTTTATCACAACTTGTTCAAAACACAAATATTGTTCAAAATCTCCTTGCATTGCAATATATGGCAGGTCAGTAAAATGCCAGAAGCCTCATTATTCAAAGAACAACCTATTCTATAGGACTGTGAATGTGATGATGATGATGATGATGATGATGATGAATAATGGGTGTTTACTAATGTGGCAGGCATCATACTAAGTACTTTACAGATGTAATTTCATACCATTATTATTAGGTAGTATTAGGTACCATTATTATTCCCACTTTGTAGAAGAGGAATATGAGGCTTAGGGAAGTTGGGTAACTTCCCCACAATTGTAAAATATTACTCAGATTCAGGACTCAAATCCAGGTTTGTCTAACTCTGTGGACCATGCATTTAGATACTACAATATTATTGAATTTTAAGGGTTAAGGGGCAAATGATTTAAACCCTTTGACCCAGTAATCACATTTATGAGAATTTTTCCTAATCCAAAAGAAAGATAGTACCATTCTGAAGTTAGATTGTAGTGATAATAGCACAACAATCTAAATGTACTTAATGTCATTGAACTGAACACTGAAAAGTGGTTAAAATGACAAAATTTCCATTAGGTATATTTTATCACAATAAAAAAATTTTCAATAAGAACAAAAAAGAAAGCAGTATTTCAAACTAAAAAAGTGATTTTTCTAATGTGGCTTTAAATGCTTATGTTACAAAATTAATGACAAAATGAAATATTATAAATATACATTACCGATTTTGTCTCCATGTATAAAATTATATGTTGAAGTTGGCTAAAAACTTTTAATTATCCTAAGTAAAGTAACTCAGAAACAGAAAAATGAAGGCTGCATATTCCCACTTATAAGTGGGAGCTAAGCTACAGCTACATAGGGACACACAGTGGCATAATGTACATTGGAGACTCAGTGGGGGAGTGGGGAGGGGATGAGAGATGAAAAATTACTCATTGGGTGCAATGTTCACTGTCCGGGTGACAGGTACACTAAAAGCCCAGACTTCACCACTATGCAATATACACATTTAAAGGAATTCAATTTGTGCCCCCTAAATCTATTGAAATAATAATTTAAAGAATTTTTTAACTCATCTTATTTGGGAGATGGAATTTTTCTTAAGTTTGATGTTGCCATATACTTGGGCATAGCAATTTGCAGTCAAAAGTGAATAGCCATCTAAGCTAATATTTAATGAAGAGAAAAACAAAGATAGATTTGGACATGATGTGACTCAAATTTTGCCATCCATCAACCACTGAGGATTATCTGAGGAGTTACTACAGCACTTGAGCAACTTGCCCAAGGAAGAAAATGGCATGGGAAAAATTAAAGTGGTGAGAATAAAAAAGACAGACAGTACCACATAAACAAAGATGCTGGTTGCTACGTTATTTTTAATTGCAAATAAAATATACGAATAACTGAAATGCCCAAAGAGAATGAGGAAATTAGCTATTTTATAGTACTTTCACTTGAGAGAATATTATGCAGCCATTAAAAATTATAATTAGGAAGATTTTTATAGCAACATGGAAATACTTATTGCTTAATGTTAAATTTAAAAAATAGGATGCAAAATTTTATTCACATTATGCTTATCAGCAATATAAATATATGTGGGAATATGTGTGCAGACTGAAATAAAACATGAACAACTACAGCAGTGTTTGTGATTCAGTGGTAGAATTATGGGTGAATTTTTCCCCTCCGTTTCCAAATTTTCTGTAATGCCATTTCTTTGTCGTACAAGTTATCTATTGTTATGAAACAAATTACTCCAAAACTTAGAAGCTTAAGACAACAGGCATTTATTTTCTTACAGATTCTGTGGGTGGAATATTTAGGCAGAGTTTTGCCAGGTCCCTCAGCCTCAGAACTGCAGTGGGCTCAAGGCTCAACTGAGGAAGATTCACTTCCAAGCTCACTCTAATGGTTGTTGACAGGATTCAGTTCCTCCACAGTTGTCTCTTGAGGGCCTGGGTTCCTCCCTGGCTATCACCTGAAAGTCTGTTTCACTTCTCTGTCACGTGGCCTCTCTGTGTGGCAGCTCAAAACATGGCAGCTGTTTTTTATCAGAGCAAACACATGAGAGAGCAATTAAGGGCTAGCATGATTGGAAGCCAGAGTCTTTTTGTAGCCTAATCTAGGAACCAAGATCTCATTACTTTTGCCTTTTGCTGTTGGTGACTTCTAACCAAGTCTAAGCAAGTCATTAGGTCCAGGCCACACTCAAGGATCAGGGATCACTGAGAACTCCTTAAAGGCAGCCTACCACAACTGTCATTCAAATAAAAGACGTGTAAAATAAGAGCTCTTCTTTTCTCTTCACCATCCAGCAGGTTCTAAAATCAGCTCATGACCCATTATTCTTTGGGAATAGGATTTAGCAACTCCATTTAGCACAAATATTAGCAGGAGAAAATCAGAAGCATCTAAGTATTATATTATATATTGAAAAGTTTATGCTTCCGGGCATGTAGGGAGGCCCCTTGGGGCCGTTTCTGAAAGAGCTGGAGTGGCGGTGGAGGCTGGGGCTGGAGGAGTGCAGAAGGGCTGCTGGTACCTAAGAATAGAATGATTTCCTCCCCTAGCCCCCAGATCCTAAAGGATTTCATTATGTTTTGTCCTTGACCAATGTCTTTGAATCTTTTGTGTTGGGAAAAGACCTTTTATATTATAATTTTTAAAGGATCAGAGGGAGAATGAAAAGGCAATAGAGAAAAACAGCCCTGGCCAAGTCCAGTGTGGTAGTTTGTCACAGCTACATAGGATTCTACTATAAAAGCTGCATACATTTTACAGAATGGTAACTTATACCTTTTCACGGAGAGGTACTGGGTATCCCTGGCCAACCAAAAACAAGCAGGGAGGAGGCGGGAGGACAATAGGGAGATAAAGATGACCTTCTTCTCGCAAGTGGTCAGAAAGAAAAAGAAAAAGATGCATTGATTATGGGGTGATAATATCCAATGATGCCCCGGCCACTAATAAAAGTCATTGTCTGCAAAGTTGTCCACCCAAGGTTTGCCAGTACTGTAGCTAATGTCTTCGTATCTCCAACAGGGAATTGTAATGTAAGCTTTGAGCAAAGGAAACATTCATCCAGCTTCCTTTAGCCCAGGTCAGATTAGAATGATACATCTTTAAACTGTTCCCTGCAGACATCGCAAGAAAGTAATGGTTTGCCCCAGTTTACTGCTTGAAATGTGAAGTGAGCCCCCAGAGGACCCAGAACTCTATTCTAGCTGCTTCTGTGACTGTCACAAATCCAGGAACTCTCCCGGAGCTGGACAACGCTCTCCTTATGATTCAAGAACAGTTACTTCCAATTCTCGAACCAAATAACAAATCTCTCCAACTGAGAAGGGTTTTAATTTACTCTCCTGAAAAACAGAAAAGCATTGCCTTTTTTATTTGTTGTTTGTTTTGTTGTTATTGTTTAGTAGAAACATAAGAAGATTTTTTGCACCTTGTGGTAGGCAAAGAAGTACGTGACCTAATCCTCAGAATTTGTGAATATGTTATGTCACAGGGCAAAGGGGAATTCAGGTTATAGATGGAATTATGGTTACTAATCAGCTGACCTTAAAATAGGGAGATTATCCTGGATTATCCAAGAATCACAAGGGTCCTTAAAAGTGGAAGTGGAAGATGGAAGAAGAGTCATTGTCCAAGTGATGTGAAAAAGATTCACCCAGCCATTTCTGACTTTGAAGACAAAAGCGGAGGGACCACAAGCCGAGGAATGCAGTGCTTCTAGAAGCTGGGAAGGCAAGGAAACAGATTCTCCCTAGGGCCTCTAGAAAGGAACATAGCCCTGCCAACAAGTGAGATCCAAGTCAGACTTCTTACCTCCAGAATTATAAGAAAATAAATTTGGGATGTTTTAGACTACCAAGTTTATGGTAATTTGTTAAGACAGTCACAGAAAACCAATAAAAGCCACAAACCAAATTGCTAAAGTATAGGTTAATTAGTTTCAGATAAAATGGCTATTTAACTGGGAAAAGTTGCTCAGAAATAAAAAGATTGGTTTAGACCTGGCTTATAGGAAGACTGTGAAAACAGTCTAAGCCTGCCACTGTAATCATTAGAAGTAGTCATAGAAACAGCAGGTCTTAAATTTCTCATTGACTTTTCACACTGACTTGTGATAGTAACTTTCACCCACCGCAGAAATTGATTTCAGTTGGTAGGGAAACGGGAAAATACAGGCTTATTTATTTCAATGAAAATGAATGCAAAAATAAAGACATTTAACTTCCAGTGATACTCTGAGAGCATAAAACCTATTCTCATCTTTCTTTAAGTCCAAAAATTTACAGACTTTTGATCAGGGCCAAAAAAAAGAAAAGAAAAGAAGCAGCAGCAGCAGCCCTTTAATGTCCATGAAAGTCAGAGAGGCCTGAATTTATGAAGCTTGTCCTTCACAGCATAAATTAGATGAAATCCCATTAGTCTATTCTAGAAAGACAAAGCAAAATCCATTCTCCAGGGATAGGAACCTGTGATTCCAAACAGTATAGCCATTTTAAAGCTAAGGCTATGGTGTGATGAACTGGTAAATGCAAAGAGATGGACTCGTCCTGCTTAAAAAGCTTTGAAAATTCCATGAGATCTTCTTTCCTTTCCCACCCCCCGTTTAAGAGTCTGTGAAATGGAAGACTGACAGATGAACGTGGATGTTAAGAGGTATATTCTTCTGATGATGCACTTGCTGAGCTTCCATTAACACTTAGGGGAATTATGTGCAACTATCAGTGGGAGAACATATCCCTAATACTCTATTTTTAATTTTTTTTCAATTAACAGTTATGTTTAGTCAATCCCCAGCAGGATTTGCTGGTGAGATTGCTGGCTTCCTAATGCAAGTTTCTTTTTAGTTAGCCGAGCTAATGCTGATGACCTGTTTTTACTTGATGCTGCACTGTTAGATCCAATGTCTACCTAAATGCATTTGTGAATTAAATCTTGTCTGGAAAGGTTTGCTCATTCAACCCAGGGATTAGAAATTATATTGACCCAGGGAACAAGACTTGCTATATTTAGTCTGGGATCAGTGCCAAAAATGCATAGCCAGACAAAGGGATTAGGGGGCCCTGACATCATTTTTACTCCAGCATCTCATAAAACATAAAGGGTAGCAATTATGCTACATCATTTGAAAGATACAATTCCCAGGTTTCAATTGTTTTAAATTTTTTGTTTGGAGCCTCTTTTTCAGATCAATGATATTCAGTGCTTAAAGGGAAAAAGAGGGACTAGAAAGGGAAAAATCAGGCGTTAGTAAAGACCAAGTGAGATTTTATTTTTATTCCCATTCTGCGATAAGTGTACAGAGAGGCTAATTATGTAAACTGCAAAAAGGTACAATCACATTGGTAGCAGGATCAGCTTTCCACCCACACCTGTCTGACTCCACATCCCATACACTTATCTTTTTACTGTTAATCCGATCTTGATGTGAGAGAAAAGGGGTGTGTATGTTTCATTTCAGTTGGAAAAGTAAGGAAGTGAGACCATTCTAATAATGGAATGGGTTCAGAACCTCCCAAGAAAAGCTGAATGTTTCTGACTCAAGCTTCCATCCCTTTTTTAGACAATCATTTTCCTCCTCTCCTCACTTGCCTTTCCTTCCTAATAAAAGCACTGACGAAATTAAACATTAAAACTCCAGGAGGAAAAAAAATCTCCAAGAGGGCACAGATTGTCATTTATCTTTTTATCTCCACTGCCTTGTACAATACCTGGCCCAGAATAGGTGCTTGTCACTGGCTCATCATAGGAAAGAAAGAAAAAATTAATAAGCCAATGAATCAATGAAGATTGTTCTATTTATAATACCTATTGGAACTGCTGTTTCACTTTCAAATGTAAGAAAGTATTTTGTTATTATTTTAAGCCAACTGCTTTGAAAATATTAAATATTCCAAATTTCTGACTTGTGTTAGAAAAGACATGGACATGGAACTATTTTTCTCTCTCACTATGCACAGACACACATACATATATATTTAGTAATATATTTTTGTTGCACATCCAAAAATGATATGAAATAGTTTAAATTCAGAGGTGTAAGCACTCAGAGCTACCAAGTAACATTCTCAGAAAGGGCCTTTTTAAAATTCCATTAACGTAAAACAAAGAGATTTCTAAAATGATAACATTCATAGATCTTTCTAAAATGTAGGTACGTCTTGGATGGGATTTGTAAATTGCCCAACTGTAACAGAAAATAATTTCAAAAACTTGGGTAGATGCGGATGATGTTACCATTAACAAGAATGTATCTATAAAAAACTAAACAGTAGTTCATATTTTAAATCAGGCTATATTTGAAGCAGTGCTTTCAGCTGTATCTGCACAACCCCAGAGAGCAGTTAAAATTTTCTAAAAGTGATAGATAGTGATGTTCTGAGAATTCTTTTCAAAATGCATACCTAATGTTTTCCACATCAGGCTTTTCTTTAGAAGAAAATACAGCACCCTAAGTGCCTTTCTAACAAAAAGAAAACAAATTTTAGAATTTTTCTTATATAGCATTCCATGAAATGCCTTGTTTCCAAGTGGAAAAAAAAAATCCTAAGGCATTATAACAAAATATAAGTTTTGCATCAGTAGAAAGACCATTCCCAGAACTTTATTTTTTTTATCATGCGTGTGACATTTTCTATGAAAGACTTCAGTTCATATTCTTGAGAATAGAGTTTTTTTATAATACCACCTTTGTAGGATGTATTGGTATAATGAAAATGTCAATACAAATAGGTCATACATGAGGCGTATTTGGATTGATTATGTGTTCTAATAGCCTCAAATCTAAATGAAGAGGTTTTTTAATAAGAAGGTAACAGGACTACAGAGATCCTTGTATGACATAAAAATACATGGGGAGGTGTGTTGTAATGTGAATAAGACTAATTGATCATCTTATTGGAGAAACACTTATCTTGAGATGAAAAATGGCCACACTGTTGTTTGACATTTGGATTGTCGATGGCTTGACCGGAAGAAACCTTAGTCAAACACTCCAGAGACAAGAGCAGTTCAAGAGAGCAGTTGGTAGCCAAAGGTCACTGATAGAATAATAGGGCTTTTTTCTTCACAGTCTTAAGAAAATTCTCCGATGCTGCTTACAACCTAGTGAAGGGGAAATAAAATGATGACCAAAAGCTATCCTTTTATTAAAAATAATACTATTCAGTGTTACAACAGATATGACAGGACAAACCAAAATTTCTCTACAATTAAGTCCCTAATTAGCATAATTTGACATATAACCTATACTTTGCTCATGCGATGTACATCAAAAGTAAAATATTGAATTTTTTGAGAAAACATAAGCAAAGAAAACATCCAAGTTGAACACTAATTATTTAGCTTGAATATCATTCAATGAGTAGAATTAATCAAAATAAGTTTAGAATCTCTATTTGTTTTTAAATTCACATAGAAAAAAAGACTTTAAGTAGGCTTAAAAGTATTTTTAAAAAGAAACAAAGAAAGAGATCCAATGGGCCTCTCTTCTCTACCATGAGTTAAGATTTTCAATTGATCTCATGGAGGTAGTGAATAGAATGATGGCTACTAGAGATTGGTAAGGGTGGTGGGAAGGGGTAATGAAGAGGTGTTGGTGAATGGGTAATACTGTTAAATAGAAGGAAAAAGTTCTAGTGTTCACTAGTGCAATTGGGCAACTATAGTTAACAATAATTTATTATATTTCAGAATAGCTAGAAGTTTTCAAATGTTCCCAACATAAAGCAATGATAAATGTTTCAGATTAATCATGTCCCAATTACCCTGATTTGATCATTGTTATATGCTTATGTCAAAATATAACATGTACTCCATGAATATGTACAATTATTATGTATCAATAAATAATTTTTTTAAAAAATGATTTTCAGATAAAAGAGTTGGTGAATGTTCTTAGTCATTCCATGCTCCTTTGCTAATTTCAGCATTTCTTGTCTCCTTAGTCTGCTCACATTAAGAACTTTAAATTAAAATAAAGAAATCTTTAATGTAAAATTTAAAAATCTCTAAAATGAGAGCATTCATAAGTCTCTTTAAAATCTAAGTATCTCTTGGACAGGATTTAAAAATTGCCCAACTGCAATGAAAAATAACTTCAAAAATGAGTAGATGTGGATGATGTTGCCATTAAGAAGAAATTCTTTTTTAAAAAACAGTGGTTCATATTCAATTTTTGAAATAGTGTTTCAATTTTTAAATTGTCTGGGATTTTAATATCACATTAGCAAATATCTTACAACTGAATTCTTTAACAAGATGTTAGTAACAGTGCTAAAATGTACTGACAGACATGAGGCACTTCCAAAGCTTGGACTTCTCACTTTTAACCAGGGTGTTAGCTCCCTGAAGGGTGATAAAAAATCTAGGACCGTCTTTGAGGAAGTTAATATTTCCCTACTATCTCTCCACTCCAGAGAATTTGCACAGTGGAGTTCAAGTCAAAATATACAGTATGGGAGAACTTGAGAGCAAAAAGAAGTTGAAACATTGCAACATGAAGCCTGAATTATGTACAGGGGAAGGGGGAGAAGCAATTCCATTTCCCTTTATCTTGATGAGAGTTGGCTATATGTGAGCTTCAGGGCCACCTTCTTACCTGACCCTCCTCTTACACAACAGATACTCACTCCTTCCTTGCCCATCTTGGTCACTCTAGCAAAAAAGGGCTCTCTAGGAACTATTACCCCAATTCATTCTACCTCCATGGATGGTTCTGAGAATTATCTGCTGGTGCTTGATAAATAACTAAATTACCACCAAACTTTTTTTCTGCTTACAGCAATTTGAAATAAATTTTTAGTTCTCTTAGACATGAACAACCTTACCTTTTTGATTAATGACATTATTTGTCAGCAGTCTCTGAAAAATACAGAACAGTTTGGATGGAGACAAAGGTTGAATTGCTATGAGATTCAAATTCTCACTAGCACTGCATCCTAGGCTGTCCCTTACAGCTCAAATTGCATGGAAGAAGCACAGCAACATCTCCCCTGTTCTCCTCCATCAGGAATCCATGTTTTCAGAGGAAAATGCATAGATCTCTGAATTTTTTTTTTAGACACAGTCTTGCTCTTGCTGCCCAGGCTAGAGTGCAGTGGCATCATCATCGCTCACTGCAACCTCAAACTCCTGGGCTTGAGTGATTCTCCTGCCTCAGACTCCCAGAGTGCTGCAATGACAGGCATGAACCACCGTGCTCAGCCTGAAATACTCTTTCTTTTCTCAGGTGGCTACCAGTTCTACGAATTCTGTAAATTTAGCTTATTGCCAACATTATTTGTACATGATTCTTTTCAGACCAATGTGTTACTTGCAGCTAAAGATTGCCAAAGCCTGACAGCTTCTTAGGATCCATACATGAAAGATAGCTATCCTCTGCCATTCCAGAAACAGACCTGAGTCTGGAGAGCCAACTACCTTTAGAGCTGAAAGATTACTTGAAACCAAAGTGTCGTGAAGTACCAAGCTGAATTGCTGGTCTACAGAAAGATGGTAGCATCCAAACTCCTGTCTGACTTTAAGGATGGGTTACATCCTAATCAAGTCACTCGAGTGTTCAAACAGTTTTATCATTATCACCTCTGAATCATAAACTTCAAACTAAAAATGGTGAACCAGTACTCCCAGAAGGCACCCTGTCCACCAGTATAACCTTTGTCGTTAAGTTCTCTGATG
Source organism: Lemur catta (assembly GCF_020740605.2). Taxonomy (NCBI): domain Eukaryota; kingdom Metazoa; phylum Chordata; class Mammalia; order Primates; family Lemuridae; genus Lemur; species Lemur catta. Next base: position 50,748,572 of record NC_059135.1, read on the forward strand.
TTTCTAACTAAACCTTTGGAAGAAGTCCAAGTAAATAATTTCAAAATTCTTTCTTTCTTTCTCTATTTCTTTCTCTTGTCCCCTACTTTTTAAGGCTTACAACAGTCACACTATTTAATAACCAAGTTCTCAACAATGGACATTTCACTAGGAATTAAGATGTGTTTAAATTTGTTTCATATTCAAATTATCATGCAGCAGAATTAGGTGAACATTCTGACAATCATTTCTTAGATGTGTAATCCTGGGAAAATTATTTAATTTCTATGGACTCATTTTTTCATTGGTAAAATGTAGCTAGTAATACTTGCCTCACTGAATATTTTGTAAGAATTAAGCAATCTATAAAGTAGCTACAATGTCATAGACACATAAAAGATGTTAAATTTTTTGACAAAACTTCAAATTTATTTACTTGAAAACTTGTTACAGGCTGGGCATGGTGGCTCATGCCTTTACGTAATCCTAGCTCTCTGAGAGGCCGAGGTGGGCGGATCATTTGAGCTCAGGAGTTCGAGACCAGCCTGAGCAAGAGCAAGACCCTATCTCTACTAAAAAAAATAGAAAGAAATTAGCTGGACAACTAAATATATATATATATATTTATTAAATATATATATATATTTATTAAATATATATATATATATATATATATATATATATATATATATATTAGCCAGGCATGGTGGCGCATGCCTGTAGTCCCAGCTACTCAGGAGGCGGAGGCAGGAGGATTGCTTGAGCCCAGGAGTTTGAGGTTGCTGTGAGCTAGGCTGATGCCACGGCACTCTAGCCCGGGCTACAGAGTGAGACTCTGTCTCAAAAAAAAAAAAAAAACTTGTTACAGGATGTATTTTCTTTTGTCAGAAATGTCTTTATTGTTAAATTATCTTTCTTCTCCATTTTAAAAAGGGGAATAATCAAGGTTGTTTAAGATGTGCATTTAAAGATTGATTTTAAATGTTTACAAAAATACAATATCACATTCATTTCTACTTTTGAGTTAACTTTATATATTTTTAAAAATTCAAATAATTACAGAGTCTTTATCATATCCATTTTGTGCATTCAAAATTTCCAAAGAGTGATATATGATAATTATGTCTTTCCATTACTGAACACATAATTTGTTTCTTATGCTTTAACAGTATCATCAATAATATCAGATGGGAGGGGAAACTTTGTGTATAAGAGCTTTTTCTAACTGGTTGATATTTTCTCTTTTTTTTTTTTGGAGACAGAGTCTTGTTCTGTCACCCGGATACAGTGGAATCACCATAGCTCATTGCAACCTCAAAGTAGTCCTGGGCTCAAGTGATTCCCCTGCCTCAGGCCCCCGAGTAGTTGGGACTACAGGCATGTGCCACCATGGCCAGCTAAGTTTTTCTGTTTTTAGTAGAGACAGGGTCTAGCTCTTGCTCAGGCTGGTCTCAAACTCCTGAGCTCAAGCAATCCTCCCAACTCGGTCTCCCAGAGTGCTACGATTACAAGCGCCCAGCCTAATTTTTAATTTCTTAAGATACATTTCCAGAAATGAAATTACTAGATCAAAGAATATGAACACATTTTTATGGTTTTGATCTATTTTATTGATTTTAAGTGCAGAAAAAGGAGAAGCTACTGTGAGGTAAGGTAATCAGAGGTCTGCATATGTGGATTTCGAAGGTAGGGAAACAAATATTCCAGGAAGAAAAAAAATGCCTGAAGAAAAGAAATAGAACCAAGTAAGAGCTTAATATGAACAAAAGGCAATAAGAAATTAACCTGACTGAATAGAAGATTTATTTTAGCAATAGTGGAAATGGGTTGCCACTATTCCCACTGGATGGGTTAAGTAGATTCTTATTAGAGGGGTCCCTGAGAGTGAGATAAAAGAATATAAGCTTGCTGCAGTACGCCGAGAGCCCAGGGCAGTAGCACACTAGAGAGAGGGAGATGGCTCATGAAAAACTGCTGGCAACAGGATTGAGGCTGAATTGAACGAGGACATTGAGTTGTGGAAAATAGCTACAATTAAAGCTTCACATGTGATGTCAAAGAAGGGGAAAATGAACTGGACATGGTGGCTCACACCTGTAATCCCAGCACTTTGGGAGGCTGAGGCAGGTGGATTGCTTGAGGCCAGAAGTTCAAGACCAGCCTGCCAACATAGCAAGACTTCATCTCTTAGAAGAAGAAGGAGGAGGAGAAGAAAATGGAAAGCAAATCCAGACACTTAAGAGAAAAATGAAAAATTAAGGGACTTAGAAAGAAGTTAGTGTAAGAGAGTGAAGAGAAGTATACTTTCCCACAGTTCTCACTTGAGTGACTGGAAGTGAGAAGTAGATGTCACTCAAGTGACAGCACTCAGGCAACTGGGAAGGGAAACGAGTGTACCAGAGGGGTGAGATGGCCAGGGGATATTGGTTTTGAGTTGAGAGTAGGCTGTTCAGGGGGAAAAGACAAGTTTGGCCTGTTGTAAACCCTTATATTCTCCAGGACTTTAATGGTTTAAGTTGGATACATGCAAAACAAGTTTACATTGCAGTGCAGGACATTTTACCAGAAGGTGGGGGAGGAACTGTGGAGCTTCTGAGATGGCCACATCAGCCAAGGCCTTGGACCAAGACAGGAAGTGATCCTGGCTTATCAGCCTATGGCCTCCGAGGACCAAGACATGAGTGTCAGAATTTCATCAGAAATCATGTCCCATTGCTATGGTCTAAATGTTTGTGTCCCTCTAACATTCATATGTTGAAACCTAATCCCCAATGTAGTAGTACTAAAAGGTGGGGCCTTTGGGAGGTGATTAAGCCATGAGGGCAGAGCCCATGTGAATAGGGTTAGTCCCCTTATAAAAGAGGCCTGAGGGAACTTGTTTGCCACTTCCACCACATGAGGACACAGCTAGAAGGTGCCATCTTCGAGGAAGAGGACCCTCACAAGACACCAAGTCTGCCAGCTCCTTGATCTTGGATTTCCCAGACTCCAGAACTGTGAGCATTAGATTTCTGTTGTTTATGAGCCACCCAATTGATGATATTTTTGTTATAACACCCTGAATGGATTAAAATACCCATTCTCTAGTTTCACCATCAAATATGTGATAAAATACAATTGTGGTGAACCATTAGGACAAGAAGAAATGAAATTTAGAATTATTTAGGGTAGATGCAAAATTGGCAATGCCATTACAGACTCAACTCATTTTATTTGGGGGCCATATCATTCATGAATGATTAATTTTTGGAAGGTGCCTGTGTCAAAAGACTCTTCTAAAATATATCTGAGAAACCCTGAAACTCAGAAAGTCTTCTCTGAAGAGCAGTATAAATAGCTTTCAAGATACTATGCAATAGTGAAAATTTGGCAGGCCTCACACCTACAAAAACTTACAGATGGGCTCCAATGCCTACACCAGACAGTCAGAATACTGGATTCATCTTTTAACTATAGAAAATTCCACAAGACGAATCTAATAATCCCCTGGGTCATTCCGAACCACCGAACACATACCCTGTATTCTAAATATAATCCTTTGCATTTTTCCTTAGAGGAATACTAATGACATGTGTGGACCATATGTTGCAGTCTAATATCTCCCCAATCAGCAAGGAATTTTCTTGGATTTTTTTACAGGATCCCAGAGGAACCAGAAATAGACAGCAGGAGAATTCAGTTTGAAGCAACCCTCTTAGATTGAATTAAATATACTTGTATCTGAAATGGTATCAGGCTCTGCAAGAAAAATTGAAGGGTATCAAGTATTTCTGAACTTATGTGTTTTATCTATTTTTAATTATTGCCTTTTTAATTTATGGGGAAGATATTCCATTAAAATAAGGCCATTCAAGAACCACAAATAAGACCATTGGTTTGGGTAAGGCTATAGTTAGTCACCTCACAAAACTGGTCATATCGTCTTAGAGATGAGTAGGGAATGCACCAGCATAATTCATGGGCAGTAGGACTGCTCATGGCCCATGGGTCCCTGAGCACAATCTAGCTGCTAAGCATTCTCAATCTGCAGAGGAGGAAGACTCTGGAAATTGCAGTTAGTGTGTCACTCTAGAGCCCTGTATCAGAACCAAGCCAAGAGTGTGTTAGATACATCTATCTCCCAAGAGTGCTGGGCTGTGGGTCTCCAAGGCCTTCTGGGTACTGAGGAGGGTCTGGCCCAGGGTCTCCTGCTTTCTCAAGATCTGCGGAGCCAGAGTGAAGAGAGAGAAGGGAAGAAGAAAGGGAGAGTGAGAACATGGGGAAGCACTCTTTTGCCCATTACCAGAGGTTGTGTTGATCCTTTTAAATTGATAGAAGTTCACAAAATTGTATATTTTTCCTTCTCTGTGACTCCAATAAATATGTTCATTGCAATTAAATAAGATGTTGCAGTCCATTAGCCTATAATGGATGTGGCCTTTGGGTATTTTTGAAAACTAAAATTAAAAGAAAAATGAGCAAGTAAATGTGTTGATTAATGCATCTATGAAGATCTTACACTGTCTTTTAAACAGACGAATGAACATATTAAAGCAAAATAATAACATGAAAATAAATATACTGTATATTTGTAATGATAAACCTGTTTTTCAAAACAACCACCAATGAATTAATATTGTTCAACCCATTCCGAAGATGGACACAGTAAGGCATGAAGAGACCAACCTGCTCTTGCACACAGTAATTTGGTAGGGGCAGCAGCAGCTGCTAAAACTACTAGTCCAGCCAGGTAACAGTGATTTCCAGGAAATTCATCAAGCGTTTCAAAGTTGTACCTAATTTTGTTAAGAGAGGAATCATGTTATGTATATTTTTGAGGCAAGGGTGTGCTTCTGAGGTCTGTAGCTTCTTTCAGGGGCTGCTTCGTCCTGATTCAAGCTACCTTTCCAGCCCTCTATTAGGGTAGGGAGAGGTAAATAAAGCTCACTTTTGGGTCTTCCTGCCTCCCCCATCAGGGCTATTTTAAATGCTCCCTCCAAATCTCAATCTGCCCCCCCATTTCTCCTATTTGTGGGTGAACTCTTAACTAAGATTGGAGCTGAAGGTGGCTGTGGTAGCCAGCCTCCAAGATGGCCCCCAGTGATCCTTGATTCCAGGCCTTCATGCCCTTGTCTAGATCCTTCAACACTGAATCACAGCTGGCCTGTGTGGCTGATAGAACATTCCAAAGCGATAGTTCAGAGGCCAGGTCATAAAGGCATGGCAACTTCCACCTTGGTTTCTTGAATTACATGTTTTGGAGGAAGCCAGTAGCCATGTTGTGAGGATACTCAAACAGGCCCCAGAGAGGCCCACATTGAGAGGACTGACCTGCCAGCCATGTGAATGAACCACCTTGGAAGCGAATCTTCTAGGCCTAGTCAAACTGTAAGACTACTGCAGCCCAGCTGACATCTGACAGCAACCTCCTGAGTGATCCTGAGCTGGAACTGCCCAGGTGAGCCACTTCAGAATTCCTGGCTCGCAGAAACTGTGAGGTTTAGCAAGTGATTCTTGTTATTTTAAACTGCTAGGTTTTGAGGTGATTTGTTACACAGCAAAGGATAAGTACTATAGGAGGTTAATACATAACTTCTCTTGAGGGGGATTTATATTAATACTTTAACCAGAGTCATTACTAAAACATAACAAAAATTGGTGAAATGACAGGTAGAGTCTTGATGTCTTGTCCCTGCTCTGTCTTCTTATTAAGTTCATTTCATACTTCTTTCCATTGTGGGAAAATAAAATGCAGTGCTTTGGGCATCAGATGACATTTTCTCCCTCAGACCTGGACACAGACATTCTTGATCCTAACCTTATGTTCTCCCTTCCTTGTAGCTTCAAGAAACCCAGAGAGCTAACGGGTACGTACATGTTTTGATTATTGTAGCTCCGATCCTAGCTGTACATTGAGCCATCAGTGCAACATCTCTGTGCCTCATGTTTTGTTTGTTTGTTTTTTGAGACAGAGTTTCTTTCTGTTGCCCGGGCTAGAGAGCAATGGTGCAATCATAGCTCACTGCAATCTCAAACTCCTGTACTCAAGTGGTCCTCCTGCCTCAGCCTCCCAGGCAGCTGAGGTTACAGGTGTGCTGTACTACACCTGAATGACTTCTTAATTTATTGTTTTATTTAATCTTAAAAACACTATGAGATGGATGGTTTTTTTGCCCATTTCCCCATAAACAAAGAGAAACACAGAAGAGATCAAATGACTTGCCCAAGGTCAAACAGTAATTTGGATCTAAGCCCTCTGTCTTCCAAGCCCAGGCTCCATGATTGAACTAGAAAATCACTAAGGCTCTTCTTGTAGGATTCTGGGCTATAAGAAGCTCCTCCTGCCACACTCAAACATCATCCACCTTTAGCTGGGTGGTGGGCTGGGGCCATACTGCACCCTAGGTGCTCTTCTGCACAGAAGGTTTGGGACAGTCCCAAGCCTGCCCTGGTCATCTGTCTCCCCTCTTCCTCCATCAGCCTGACATTCTTCTGAGGCATCCATTTCCACATTATCTCAACAACTCATCAGGGTCTATTTTGTTAAGTCCCTGGTTTGGTTGACAAAGTTTGGGTGTAAAGCAATCAATCACTCAATCTGTCTATCTATCTATCTCTGGCTAACATGTAAATATGTTATCTGGAAAATGCACATCAACCCCCTGATCACCATCTTTGATCCATTAGCAGAGAGCAGAGCCCAAAGGGATAGGAGACTGGGCAGACACATTGAAATCTGAGGGGTAGTATTTGAGAAAGATCTGAAGACGAAACATTTCTGGGTGTTGCAGGCCCCTTGGGCAGTGGAAATCCCAATAAGTGAGCAGAGAGCCCCCGCCCCCACCTCCAGATGCAGGGAGAAAAGTTTAACTTCAATTGTCCAGAAGCTTGCAGTCAGAAAACCCAGAAATATGCTATTTTAATTTAAGCCTATACATAATTTGGTGTCATTTTGAAAAATACAATTTTATTTTAAATGTGATAAAGGTGAGGTGCAGCAAAATCATTTCAGTTTGAAAATATTATATTAAGGGAAATGAGCCAAACATAAAAGGACAAATATTGTATGATTCCCCTTATGTGAGGTACCTAGAGTAGTCAAATTCATAGAGAGAGAAGGCAGGATAGAGGTTACCAGCGGCAGGGGGGAGAGGTAATGGGGAGTTATTGCTTAGTGGGTACAGGGTTTCAGTTTGGGATGACACAAAACTTCTGATGTTAGACAGTCATGGTGGTCACACAGCAACGTGAATGTACTTAATGTCACTGAATTGTACACTTAAAAACGGTTAAAATGGTCAGTTTTATTTTATGTATATTTTCACAAGATAAAATTTTTAAAAAATCATTTCTGTACCCAGGGCTCTAAAGTCTATGTCTGGTCTTATCTCTCCTCTTTTGCATCAGTCACTAACTCCTTCCCATTTTTCCTCCAAAGTGCCTGTTTTATGTTTTCTATCTTCATTCAAGTCTTCATCATCTCTCATCAAGGCTATTAAAATGAATCCCTAGATGGCCTCGCTGACTTCCGCCTCTTCCCATTCAATCCACTTCACAACGCGGCTTTCTATGTCATCTGGTGTTTAACACCTTCAGTGTTTCATTCTTGCCTCTTGAAGAAGCTTAAAGCATATTATTAATGATACAACCTTATTGCTCATTCAGAGGGAAACTCAGTATAGTTAGGAGTGGACATTTTTTTAATGTGCATTATTTAAGTTCTTTGGATTGTGAAACACAGCATACATGCAGAAGAGTACATTAAACTTTTGTGTACAATTTCAAAAACAATCATAAGCTACCATTTGTGGAACCAGGTTAAGATAGAACACTGCTAGTTAGTACTTAGCACTGACCTAACCCACAGCTGACTGGAAGGTGTGGGTAGGCATACAGGATAGCAGTGGCAGGAAGAGCCTCAGAAAAAGGAGAGACAGAGACAAATTTTCTTACTTTAACATTTTAAACCAAGCATGGGATGCAGTACCTTCTAGCAGGAACAGAGCGGGGCACACAGACAATTCTTTAAAAAAGAAAAAATCTCTGGGGGCCAGGTGTGGTGGCTAATGCCTGTTATCCCAGCACTTTGGGAGGCTGAGATGGGAGGATTGCTTGAAGCCATGAGTCTGAGACCAGGCTGGGCAAGACCCCATCTCTACAAAAAAAAGAAAAGAAAAAAAGAAAAATTAGCTGGGTGTGGTGGTGCACACCTGTAGTCCCAGCTACTCAGGAGGCTGAGGCATGAGGGTTGCTTGAGCCCAGGAGTTCAAGGCTGCTATGAGCAATGGGTGGTGCCACTGTACTGTAGCTTGGGTGACAGGGTGAGACGCTGTCAAAAAAAAAATAAAATTTTAAAAAAGAATAAAAGAATAAAAAAACTCTTCAGTAATTATGATATGTAAAATCAGCATAATACTAAACATAGCAAAAGTGAATATGAAAAGCAAATCCAGAGCTCAGAAGATGAATATATTACAGCTCCTGTCCTGGAGAGATAGACATGAATACAGGTAATTGCAATAAACAGCAATCATTCTACAATAAAGATGGTGTACAAAGTGCAATGTGGAGACCTGAAAGTTTGGAAACACAAGGAATTTAAATTAATTCAACCATAAAACAAAGTCAGAAGCAATTGGTATTAGGATCTTTGTCATCACTTCGTCCAAAATTTCCACTGAGAAAGTTCTTGGGAACCAGAAGAGATGAAGGAAAAAAACCTGCTTCACTTCTCTGTTGCCAGAGTCTAGGAAGCAACTAACAGCAAGTTACCGGTGGAAGCTGTGGATTTCCCTTCTCCAGAGATCTTATGACCGACTTTGAAGCCTTATGTATTCAATGGGCTGCCAAATTTGTTAAAGCACTGGATGCGTGCCCGACTGCCACTTCATTTTGTGCTGTGTAGACACAGTGCTTAGCGTGTGAAGCTCCAACAAAGCACTTAATGTTATTTTTGGCCTTGTCTGATCTCCCTCATCACTGAGTTTGTAAGTTCCTTGAGGGCAGAGCATAATGCTGTGCTCACAGTGGCAAACATTGGACCCACTAAAGCGAGTCTAAACAGGAAACAAAAATAATTTTAGTTTTCAGGAGGACCAGGGAACTAGGCACGGAGGAGACTCCACACTCAGCAGGCAACCCTGGTAACCCTGGCACAGGCCTCAGGCAGATACAGGCTGGAATCACCACTGTGGGCACAAGAATCAGCTGTTCCTTTTCCTACAGAAAAAGTGATGGTTTGTTAGAGGAAGCGAGAATGAACACTGGACAAGCCAAAACAATGGCAGCTATGTAGTCCATGTTCCATGGGATTGAAATAATTTTAGCCAAATTAAGATACTTAATATAGTTTTAAAAAATTATATATATGTATATATATATATTTCTTCTCAGGCATACCTAGAGGTATTGAGTTGCTAGTGAAATAAAGCCAGCTTCTAAATAAAACTGGTGAGAAGACTGGCATTTTCTCATCACAGTTATCTAACTCTTACTAGCCTCCTCAAGGCTTAACTAGACCTATGTTTTTGAGAGTGTCTATTTTGTAAACCACTATCAAATTTTATGTCTTTCTACCACAGAAGTGAAAGGATATTTTGGCGTTGCTCTCCAGAAAACTGCAAAGCTTATTAAGAATACACATTCTTATGAAGTTTGCCTATATCTTTATAAACTTGCTTTTAACATTAAAAATAGCAATTCTTTAGTTTTGCTTTATAAGTATAGAAAAAGGATAATCTGGAGTATAGTTTTCCATATTTGGTGGTTTCTTCATTTTTACTTCAACTAAAGGTACACTTTTCTTATTCCTTTGCTAATCATGAATTCTGCTTTTATCAGCACAAATTCAAAACTTATTTCCAGCTGGTAGGATGAAAATTGAACATATGTGACACCAAAATGCTGAATTCCCTGTTGAAGAAATGAATGATAGACCTTATCTATCATTTATTTGACTCATGTGTACACCCATGTATATTACAGACATTTTTATTTAATTATTCAAGAATTGGCACATGAGATGCATTATCTAATTCCTCTGGGGCCTTCTACTGGCAAAAATAAATGCAAAGACTGTGGCTACTAAATGAATTTTTCCCGTTTTTCTTATATTTGAAAGTAATGACTTTATTATCTCAACATTTAATGAGTCACTATTTTAAAATTTTAAGCAACACAGAAAAACACTACAAAGAAAAAATATCAACAAAATCCTACTAAGTAGAAGTAACCATCATTAATATTAAGCAAATATCTTTCTTGACATCTCTAAGTAGACACTCAGATAAGAGAATTGATAGATGAACACATAGGGAGATAGCTTAGTACACAGAAATAATTTTATAAAACTGGATACATACTATACATGCTATTTTTAAATAAAAATATTAAATTTTCATTTACTTACATTTAATAAGAGAGAGAAATAGATGAAACTAGCAGATAACTGTTCATTCTTCACGAAGAGAGCAATATCTAAAAGAGTTTTCTGAGATTGACTGAGAAAAATATTTAAAAGTTTGGAATTTTTAGCAACCCAAATGTGTTTTTGAATTTTATGTGTCCCTAATACTGCATAATTTTAATTGAGAGAGCTTTAAGCTATGTCTATCTGTCCTGAGTTCCAAGTGATAGTTGTATTTTATAACTAAAATTAGAAGGATGCAGAATTAGAAAATCTGAAACCTTTAGTCTTTATTTAGATATACCCTGAAGCTAGCCTACCTTTGTCATTATGATCTATATTGAGTTAGAGATACGTAGAAAGTAAAACTGTCATTCATCTTTGTTCATTGAGAACAAAGTTCATTCAGTTCATTGGCATAACAAAATATGTAAATTGTTTGTGTTTTATGGAACCAGTTAAGAAACTTACAACATTTTCTTATAAAATACATAAATTTTTCAAAATTAAAAGCCAAGCCAAAAACTCCATACCTTCAATAAAAGCAGGCTTAGACAATTCTCTTTGACTTCTCTTTGCGACAATTCCGAAGCATCTTTTGAGATACAAACACAGATGTTTTTGAAGTTTGCAAAGGAACCATATGCTGCCAGAAAAATAGATTATTCTGGTTGCATGTGTGCTTTCGTTTGTAGTTCAAACAAAAGAGTATTGGACTTCTTGGCAGGTTAACCCAAAGAAGTTTAAATTGCTGGTAAACTCAGTTTAAGATTTTTAGAGACAAATAGTATGCTATCCTTGTCTGAATGAGAAATATTATAGTTTTATTAATAATTTTCCATTTGGAGCTCATTTTATTTATTTACATTGAATCTATCATTTCTACAATTCTTTCATAAGCTAGTGGTCTTTCCCCCCCTAAAAATTACTTCCTTCTGCAGCAAGAGTCAAGAACGTGGTTGATTGTGCCTGTTTTAACTTTGATGTCTACAGAACACAATAACGTGAGTCATTCTATTTTTAAGGATGATAAATTCAACCCTGGGGAGTTGTCAGAATGTAGGAAACTCATGCAAATCATCACTGCATTCTAATTATGGCACCTCACTCTCAAAATATCATGTGTGTGAATTCAGATGTCCTTTTAGATTGGAAAAAATTAAAGAGAAGTGTGATGGATTCAAGTGTTCTGTGATGCTTGGAATGGGCCAGTAAAGTAGAAACAGTGTTCAATGGCCTGATGCCCCTTTCTTCCTTTATTTTTCCCAGGTTTCTTCTAAGGTCTTGGACCTTAGCTTAGCGAGTGCTCAGCCATTGCACTCATCTAGCATCCATTAACTGCCATTTTGCTTTCCTCTGTTACCACATACCACCAATATTTTGCTAAATTTATGATAACAATAGACCTTTACTTATTCTCTCCAGCCCCATTCCCTGAAATGCTTATTCCCTTCTCACTATCTCTTCAACCCTACTGGTTAATAGCCTATGCACACCACCTGGGAACTCAACAAATATTTGCCATTTATATAAATATTTCTCTCCTTCAGCCCCTATCTTTTCATCTCACTGCCTATTACAATGCTCATAGCCCATCCTGTCTTAATAATTAGCAAATGTTTATTAAGCATCATTGTGCTAAGCCATCTGCATGTATTATCTCTGTACTCACATCCATGAAGCTGGGATGTCATTATTCCCATTTTTAAGGAAGGAATGAAAACCTAAATGACATTGAGTCATCTGTCCCAGGATTTGTGCCCAAGCCTGTCTGCTTCCAAGTTCACTCTTATAACCACAACATTTAATTGTCTCCAGACCTCTCTTGAGAAACCCTACACTAGACCTCATTTGGTTTCAACAATCTTCCTCCACTGGTTCTGGTTCCCATAAGGTACTCCAGCAACTGTTGCAAGTAACAAATGCAATATATTAAAAAGCCTCAAACAATAACCAAACTACATTACAAATTATATTCTGTAAGAATAAAAGGGACTGTTTTAGATAATCTTCACAGTCTTTGTGGGTTTACGAAGTGTTCACTTCAAAGAATATGCCCACAGCACAAGGAGGGAAGTCTATAGTCCTCCCTTTTCCAGCTTCCTAGTCTCCTATTTGTATTTTATTCTGTGGTCAAGAATCATGTATGTTATTATAAATAATGAAACACAAGGACTACTTAGCAAATAAGTCATTATAGTGTTCCTTACATGGTAGAAAGGTGCTTGATGAGTAGCATTGTAAGCTTTGATCTATTTAATAATAAAACCACACTGAACATTCAACAAAGAGTATAAGACCACTATTACGTCTAAGGAACTCAATGAGAGATAAAATGTATACACATAGAGAGAGAACTAATAAGAGGGGAGGGGAGAAGGAAAGAGAAAGAGAGTCTCATAGTAAGGCAGGAGATTGTAAGTGCTGAGTCAGTAATACAAACAATAAATGCTACAGAAGCTCAGAGGAGTTAACTGTAAATCTGGATGATGCAAAAAAGTTTTCATAGAGGTGGTAGGATTTGAGCTGTGCCATAAAGGATGACTTTGGATAGACAGAGAGAAGGTGGGGGGAATTATGAGAGAGAGGGATGACATGAGAAAAGGTTTGGAGGCAGAAAAGCATGAGTTTCTTTGGGGAGAGAATAAACAGACCACACTAACTGGGGTACAATTTTTGTGTCAGGCAATGGTGGGAGATTAACAGGGAAAAGATGGATACAAATGTTGAGAACCTTGAATCCCAAGCCAAAGATATCTGAATTTCTCCCTCTGGCAAACAGGAGCCTCTGAGGTATACAGTGGAACAACCCAATGAAGGCAGGGCTTTCAAATGGGTTGCCTGGGAAGAAGACTGGAGGCTGGGAGACCAGGAAGGCATCTGTTGCTTTGCTGAGTGAGAGATGATAAAGTCTGAGCTGATGGAGAAGGAAAAATGTCATGAGATATTTTCAAGGAAAAAGAGACAGTACTTGGTGGCCAATGGAAAGGAGGAGAGATCTGATTATCCATCTCTCTTGCTTTCAACAGAACAGAGCATTCACTTTGCCATCCCATATATTTTAAGAAGAGAAAAAAATTCAAAAGTATTTCTGTGTTCTGAAAGCTGTCCACTTTGAATTATGGAACTAAGGCAGGAGATTGAGAATCCCAACATGAAGTGCTAATATCCATTCAAACTCTCTTGATTAGACCCTAATTTATCTGTTCAAAGGGAAGTGATAACTTTTGGGGGGCTATCACCATTGTTAGCTTTTAGTTAATCAAGTCAAGACCATTGGGAAACATTACCTAGTCTCTCTCTCTCTCTCTCTCTCTCTCTCTCTCTCTCTCTCTCTCTCTCTCTCTCTCTCCCTCTCTCTCTCTCACATACACAGGTTCTAAAGCCAGACAGATTAATTTTTAAAGACCCCAGATATTACTTCAATAACAGCCTCTTGTTGATATTAATCTTACAGAGGTACAGTATTGTTAAATAAGCTTTTTAGTAATAACCAGCAGAGTAAAAGATTGTGAAGGAATTTTAAGGGGATAAGGGAACATAATGAGTATCTAGAGTCTTGGGCCCACATGTGGCCTTCTGGATCCTTGAGTATGGCCTTTTGACTGAATCCGAATTTTACAGAACAAATCTTTTTAATAAAGGGATGTGTTCTTTGAAGTTTGGATTCAGTCAAGACGCTGCACTTGGAGATCTGGAGGGCCACATGTGGCCTTGATTCTCTGCAAGTTCCCTACCCCTAATCTAGACCAATTCCCTTTGTTTTATAGGAGAAACTGAGATCAGGGAAGTTATTTTTCCTATTAATCAGAAAACACAACTGCTGCTAAAATCCAGGTCTCCTCCCTTAACAATGATGTTCTTACCAGGCACAGTGATGTGCACCTATAGTCACAGCTACCTGGGAGCCTGAGGCAGAGGATCACTTAAGCCCAGGAGTTCAAGGCCAGCCTGGGCAACAAAGTGAGATCCTATCGCTAGAAAAAAGTTTTTTTGTTGTTGTTGTTTTTTTTTCCCTTCAAGGTCCTTTATGTCAGCTTCAGTGATTCCATCCTTCTGGGAAATGTTTAGAAGCTAACAGGGTAGCTGTGTTGTCTCCAGCTATATCTTTCTCTTCTGTTTGTATCTTTGAGAAGGAGACAACAGAAGCGGGCCTCCAGGATGAGACAAGAGCTCCTGTTCTAAGGCAATGAAGTAAGCCCACAGGCTGAAGCCAGCCAGCCAGTAGCCCAGAAGAGCAGAATGGCATTGAGATGCTTAGAGTGTGGAACAGAGTGCCAACCTTCCCTTGTCCCCAGGATCTGCTATTTGATGCACTTGAAGATAATCGAACAGTGACTCTAGGTCCAAGATGTTGTAGAAAAGCAATCATTGCTATCATCTGCAATGACTGGGCAGTGGGGACAAAGTAACGGTTTCAAGGAAGAGACAGAGATGGATTTACCATGAACCCCACGAAACTTAAGCTTCACTACCTTGAGCCCTTTCAGGTCCTGGGAGATATGTTAGCAATGATTTTGTATGTATGAATGTGTGTGTGTGTGTATATGTATGAATGAATGGTTATATTCATGATTTTGTATTTTTTTTCTTAAAGAGGTACCCCTGAATTGTGTAAGCTTCGGCTCTATAAAATTCCTAAGAATGGGATGTGCTAAATAGTCTAATGCCCTTTGGAAGTGCCTCAAAAGTGTTAGTGACCTGCTTTATTAGCTGTTACAAGTCCAAATGGCCACTCTTTGGTCCTCCTTTCCAAATTACATCAATACGATTATTAGAAGTTGAGTAATGTTGAAATCTTTATAAGCTAAGTAACAGACTTTCCTTTCATATAATGTTTACAATTTCTTTCCTCTTGGTTCATTAGAGAACTTAAACAGTTTCTATCGAAATTACATTGTTGAATATCAAGTATAACTCAAGAAGCAATTACAAAGGAGATACTGATATAGAGCTATCTGCATATTTGTTGCATGTTCATATCTTGGAAACATGATAAAGAGATAAAAACCATGAAAATCTTTATTTCTATTTAGATGGAGATTTATCATTATTTGTGAGATATGTCCACTATGGTTTCACTTTAAAACCACAAATAAAGTTTTAACAATGGGCATTTTTCTTGTTGAGAGGTCTGTGGTCAGACTAAACATCTCTCTGAACCTGATTAGATCCTGAGGTTTTCAAATTCAATATTCTGCAGAGATAGAGCATTTTTTTTGGCCATAGAAATAATTAAGAACTTCAGAGCTAATGCAACTCTCCTGAGCCTGCTTCTTTTTTCTGATGACATGATAATCATACACAACCTCTTCTGGTTCTGGTCATATTTGGGATTGAGGTAGAATAAATCACAGACAATTAATCTTTAGAAAATCTAGATGATTTCGCTTTAAGTTTTTATATCAACAAGGCTTTCACTTGCTAGTACTCAAGTTATGAAAATTTTGTATATTATTTAATGCTTTTTCCTCACTCCCAATTATCTTGAATCCAGAAAAACAGACACATGGTCATTATGTGAAGACAAAAGACAAAGAAACATTGAATAGTTAATTATACAATAGCCAGAACTGTCCACTGTGTATTCATTCTTGTAACAGATCGCTGGAGGGTGAATTAGCATATTTAGTTTGCAATCTTGTAAAATAAAAATGGGATTGTTTGAGCAGTATCAGAGTTTACGTAGTAACCTCATTCTTCATGGAGATCTGACTCAAAATAACACAAGGCTCTGAATAATGGGAAAGGAAATGCTCTGTAAATGATCCACAGGAGCTAGGTAACTCTACTGACAAAATGTATTTGACAATGTCTAAAATCCACTCTCCTTGTATAAACACAGTGTCACTGTAATACTACAGACCACTTTTGTTTTCTTAGAACCAAACTCACTTCAGATGATAGGCCAAAAACAAAATATGCAGAAGTCATTGAATTGTTTCTGTAGCATTTTCATTGCTGGAGGGGAACTCCAGAGGTCACCTAGTTCATCCCGATCTCCAGCCAGGACTCTTCCTAATACTGAATATAGCTGTATAGTGATCTGCATTAAGAAAGCTTTTAGGGATCCCTGGGGTTGGCCAAAAAATAGCTAATATTGGCCTGATTCATAGAACAGCACTATACGAATGTCAAAATAGCCGCCCTCATCAAGGAAGACATCCATCAGGGCTGTTAAGTGCTAGTACTAGCTTCAAAAGGAAAAGCTTCATTTTCTCAAAGAAAACGGTGGTAGATTAAGGAAATGACCAAGCCAGTGTTGGTATTTTTTTTTGTTTCGGTGTCCATTTGAATGCTTATCAAAAAGGAAACATTGCCATGTCAAAGACCACTGCAAGGGAATCCCAGAGGTGGCTGGAAATGAACAGATCACAAGTCCTTTAACAGGTTATTCAAATAGCGGCAGAGCTGGGGGAGTTGGGGTGGGGGTAGGGCTGGGGGGCTGTTGTTTTGAACAAAATCTGATTAACATCAAGTTATTGAAGGGCAGATCGTGAAACATAAGAATAATATTGACAGACCTGCTTTTTAAGTGGTATTTTTCCCTCTAATCAGCTGAGTTTGTTAGAGCTGATAATTTTATTTCTTCAACTCCATTAAACTGTGAGTACAAAGGACAAGACTTTACATGTAATTTACATCTTTTAAGACAACTAATCACACTGCTGTTTTATAGGAAAAGTAATCCTTCACAGTTGTTTAGACTTCTGAATTATTAGATTCAGAGCATTGGAATCTAGAAATCTAACTCAAAGGAAAGCTGAGGTTGTTATTTGGATTATTTGGGCCTTTAAGCCTTTCTGTTGAACTGGAAAACAATTTAAAAACATAGCTATAAAGTGAGGAAAATGACCTACCCCGACAATTATCTCAAGTATCCATTTGATTTTGTGTATAAGTACAAAATATTGTATTTTTTTCATATTTGTATAAAGTTGCATAAAAGCTGGTCAACTATGGGTACCTCCAAGGATGAGAAATGGGAGGTTAGGTGGAAATAAGATTAGAGAAGAGGGTTGATGTTGTTTTTTTTTTTAACCATATATCCTCTTGCCAACTTTCAAATTTTGTCTTTGTATCTCTTCCAAAGAATTCATTTGAAAATATTTCATTTTTAAAACCAGAAAGGCACTGTCTATGCTCTCAGCCAGATGCTCAGTCTGGGTTATAGGAAGTAGAAACTTCTGACTATTGGCCTCTTCAGTCTCCTTTGTAACTTTTGACTTTGGAAATGGGAATTCAGCCGCTGAGAACTTCTTGATGTGCAGCTTCCTTTCTCAGAGAACACCA
The DNA here is from genome assembly GCF_020740605.2 of Lemur catta. Classification (NCBI taxonomy): domain Eukaryota; kingdom Metazoa; phylum Chordata; class Mammalia; order Primates; family Lemuridae; genus Lemur; species Lemur catta. Next base: position 50,766,228 of record NC_059135.1, read on the forward strand.
ACCAAGAAACAAAGTCTTCAGGTCACCTTTCCTCTTCCTTTGTTGAGGACAGGAAACAAAAGAACATGGAGATCTCCCTGAAGTGTCTTAGCTTTACAACATTCCCACAGTGGGAACCTAACCTGTGAGTTAGTGTGCAGTCTCCACAACCGCTATAAAACTAGGGCACTTAAGGTAAGGAAAGTATTTCTTTAGTTACTTGGATATTTGGCAGAGTACTTTTCTCCTCTTAAACTGCTCAGATAATTGTCCATAACTTGCTGTGTGTGTACACAACCTGTAAGAAGTGTTACTTTTAAAGGTTATCAGTGTAAACAAACTCTTGTAGCATGATCAAGAAATTCTAAATAGAGGAAACAATCAATTTTAAAGAAAGAAGCAAGACAAAAAGAGTATAAGGAAAAGAGGAGAGTAGCATATTCTGTAATTTTTATTACAAAAAAGTTAAAACCCTTTACATGCTATGACATTAAATGTCATATATACGTTGATTGCAAGCAAACTTTTTTTAAAAATATACATACTGTATATATTTACATTCAAGTTTGAATAACTGATGTCAAGGTGTAGTTCAGGTTCTAACCCTAACCCACCCTGTGGATTTGTTCAACTAGTAACTACAAACAGCGATTGTATCTTCACTCAGGCACATGGAGAGGTAGAAACTGCTTTTGAAAGAACAAACAAAAACAAAACTGGAGTGCAAATGCGAAGATCATCATTGAAGCAGCTTAGCTACATCAAGGAGACCCTAACTAGCTTTGGTCATCTCAAGAAGCTGAATACATGTAGCCTTGTCCTTTAAATTAAAACCAGAAAAACTGGGCAGGTGCTCTTCTGAGCACATCAGAGGGTTGGCAGAATTCAGCAATCAATGATCTGCCACTCTGTACCCAAGAATTGCATATGACTAAGTTAGGCAACATAGCAGCAGAGCTGGGCTGGCAGCTAGGCACCTTTTCCCTGACAGGACACAAAAAATACCTAAACAAGTGGCTTGCAAGACAGCAAATTAATATCTGTACATACAGCCTAGAACTCAGAAGCCAACTAAGATACTTCATTTCCCAAGTGAAATCTCTACTGATTTCTGCCCTCGCCCACCTTGGTCTTAAACTGAGCTCCTAAGTCTAGATAGGGGTGGGGGTGACCTGTGACTTCTTCAGGCCAAGGTTTCTTAGCCTCAGTACTGGACCTCAGGAAGGCTCTTGGGCCTGAGAAGGGCTCTGGGGGTTCTTGCCAGACTTAGTGGGGCTTGTTCCAGAGAGGGGAAGTTGGAGGGAGGAGGCCACAGGGGTGGCTGTGGCCAGAAGGCCTTCTCGTTCCCTTTTCTTCTGTTTCATCCTGCGGTTCTGAAACCAGATTTTGACTTGGGTGTCATTCAACTGCAAGCAGTTGGCGATCTCGATGCGTCGGGCTCGAGTTAAGTATTTATTGAAATGAAATTCTTTTTCCAGTTCTGTCAGTTGCTTGGTGCTGAAATTCGTGCGGATCGCGCTGGAAGGGCTGGCGGCTCCATAGTCGGCGAATTTGCCTGCAACATAAAGACAAGGCGTCAGCGGGACAAGGTGACGCTAAGACAGAACATGAGCGACCAGTGGGGCTAGAGTTAGAATCAAAGTCACAGCGCAGCCCTCCTGGTCTCTATGAACACAGCTGCGCCAGGAGAAACGCTCCACGAAGAGCTCCTTTCTGTAATTTTCTCAATGCTTGCACGTTTTCTGAGCCTGGACTCAGGGGATGCTCTGTGGAATTCTGCTTTAATAACGCCCGGGAACGCGTTTCCTCCATAAAACCAAACTGCTGTCTAGGAAGAGAGCGGCAACGCGCTCCCAGTGCAAGTCCGCGGAGGAGACTCCATCCCCAACCCCTCGTGCCTCCGTCCAAGGCCCACGGACTTACTTTTCTTAGGGGCGTTCCTCTTCACTTTCATCCACTCAAACGTGCTGAAGGCGGCGGGGAAGCCAGAGGCGGGAGAGACGGACTTGGGATAGGCGCCCGGGGCCGGGGACGCGGTCTGAAAGGCCCCAGGGTGGCCGTCGGCTGGCTCTTTGAGACACGCCGGGAAGGGGCCAGGCTCGCCAAAGGCCGCGTAATCCACCTGGCCGCTGAGGAGGAAGGAGCCGCTGGCGGAGAAGACGGCCGAAGTGGCGTAGTGGACGTGCCCGTCGTCGGCCGCCCTCCCGAGCGCGCCGGAGAAGTCGTAAGCGGGGCCAGTCCCCAGGAAGCCGAAGTCAGCGGCCCCCGCCGCGGCAGGTGCGGCGCCCGGTTCGTAGGCTCCCTCCAGGGTGCACGGCGAGTACCTGGGCGCTGCCGAGGGCGGCGCGGGGGGCTGCGCGGGGGCGGCCGGGGGCAGACAGCTGATGAAGGCGCCGTCGCCGCTGCCCAGGGGGAGTGCGGGCTGCAGGGCCACCGGCCGGGCGTCGGCGCGGCAGAACTTGGGTGCGAAGCTGAGCACTTCGCCGCTGCCCACACCGCCGCTGCCGCCGCACGACACGCACTCCAGGTAGGAGCTCATGCTTCCAGCCCGCCCTCCTGGCAGGCGCTGGGCAGGACTGCCGCCGTCTGCGCCGCTCCCCGGCCCTCTCTACCCGAGCTGCCCTCGCCGAGCCATGGCGAGCAGACCGGAGGTAAATAGTGGCCTAATATACCGGCGGGGACGGCCACGTGGCGCTACCCAGCCAATGGGCGGCTTCCCCGCACGGCCCGGTTCCGACTGGCGCGCGGCTCCTCGCGCCTGCCCCGCCGCCAACTTAGCCAGACCAGGCGAGGGCCGCCGCCCAGCGCCCCCGGCCCGGAGGAGAGCGCCGCGGCCCGGGGGCTGGCCGGGGGAAGGCGGGGCGAGAGCGCAGGAAGCCGGCTCCTCGGACAGGTATTGGGCGAGGTTGGGGGAGAAAGGCAGGACTGGCCGCTCGGGTGATGGCCACGGCGTGGAGGGGGGAGGGCGGCTTCTGTTCTTCTGGATCCGTGGGTGGCTAGTCCCTCGGGGGCGGATCGTAGGCGCCGCGGTGTGGAAGGGGTTAATCGGGAGCAGGGCGCTCCGCCCGTGGGGATTGCTACTAGTCCTTCTCCAGAGAAAGTAAAGTTATTCCTCTTCCCTTTTTCTGAGTCCTGTGCGTTTTCGGTTTTCTTGGCACTGATGTCATCTCCCTCCTAAACCTAGAGCAGATGTTTGGTTTTCCCTCTCTCCCCTCTTCCCTACTGCCCACGGGACTACATGTTACGCTGTAAGTGCTGTGTGGCTAGCGCAGGACAAAATCTTCACTTTTTGACTGTTTTCTTTTCACGTTACTTCACAGCATTCCCTTCAGCTTCTTCCACCCTTTGCAATTTGTGGCGGCATGATGAGAGCCAGTGTTGTAGTGCCAGGTTTTGATTTGGACAGAAGATAAAGTTTCTGCTTTGTGGGGACATTTAGCAGATTTCCCCCTCTGACCGGATTGTCAATAAAGAATCCACTGTCGTGATGGAACATTCGTTGTGCTCCTATTTGGGAGGCTGGCACAGACACGGGTGTTTGTTAGGGAGGGTGCAAAGCCTTTCCAGGGAGGGGTCATATCTCAGAGGTTTGGACGGCCTTGTACCTCGAAGCAATTAAAGCTTCTGTTCCATCAGATAAGTGCTGTGTCGTCTCCTGCGAGTGAAATCTGAGGGCTCACAATGTTAATGGGCTCACGTCTTTCCCTTGATAATAGGGTTTGTTTACTGAATATAGAGTCGGGAAATAAAAGTGCAATTGGCACAGGAAATGAAGAGTAGAAAGGCTACAAAGAGAAGCTGTACATTGACAATCATTCCAACTTCCTTGGGTATTTCTTGTAATGTTTCCCTTTTTAAGGCTGTAAGAAAATAAATTAAATAAATAGAAGTTATTTACACACAGTAGTAATGAAAGATAGTGGTTTCCTAAAAAAAAAAAAAAATGAAAGACGCTCTAAAGAGTCTACTCTTAGCTTATTCAAGTACCCTTGAAAACTTGATCTATTACAGCCTGAGTTACGGTTACCAAGGTTTTATTATTGTTTTACTGATCCACTTGTCCTGAAAGAGCAATTGAGCCCTTGCCTAAAGTCCCACTCTGAGGAAATCTGGGGAATAAGAGCCATCACAGTCCAGGGAGCAAGTTCCTTATAGAGATGTGGACTTGTGAATAAACTGAGCCAAAAGTATGGACTGCTGGTGAGGCTGAAGTTGAGCCAAGATGGGGAAGGGTCAGGGTGGACACCTAGGAATGAGCTCAAAACCAAAGGGGTCTGTGGTTCCCGCACTACTAGAGTCCCTGAGTTTGAATAAGAGATGGAATCCTGTGCTGAAAATAGCCCTTCAAGTTTGATTTTGCTACTTTTGTCTTGTGCCCAATCAAATGACAATTGTCCTAAATAGTTTTTAAGAAGAGAAAAATAAAGGTTCTTCCCTAGCACCCTGGTCAGGAAATGATAGAGCTCTTTGGAGCTAGCTCAGCCTTCAAATGTAGATGCATTTCTTCACTGCCCTCCTTCTGTGCCATTAATGCAAAAATGCAGAAGTATCAGCAAATAAGATGGTGTTGAGTTCACAATGACCCTCCTCTCCCCTTGACTAGATTATAATAGGCAGTTTTTACTGCAATATATCCCAGCTCTCACAATCCTCTCTCAGATGGTACTTGTCCTGTCACAACTCCTAAACCCGGAGGCCCCATGGGTCAAGAAGGAAGTTTGGCTTTATAAATCTTTTTGGGAAAGATATCCTGGCAGCTGCAAACCATGGGTTAAGACAGAAAAGCCAGCCTGATTGTTTGGCAAGTCTGACCAAAACCCATCAAATTTAAGAACCTTTTCTCTAAGGTTTCAGGTAAAATAGGCAGCCTAGGTGCCTTGGCAAATGTCATGCAATGAAGACTATGTTTTCTCTGCTAAGTGTTTTGGGCAAAGTTTGGGTCCTTCCTGACACAATTAAGCCTTGACTTTGATGTACCCATGAGCTATCCACAGTATTTCCCTCAAGCAGAAATTTTGGAGATTTAGCTTTTGCTGAGGGAAGAAAGTGTCCTAAAAGAGTGAGTTTGTTTTTTTTTTTTTTTTTAATTTCAGACCCAGTAGCAGTTCACTGATACTTGCACACAAAAAGCTACATTCTGTTGATCCTTCTCTCCACTCCCTTTAATCTCCAAATCCTTGGCATATCCCACACCTGGAGCTCAGAGTTGGCATCTCCACTCTGGGGCTGCTTCTTCGTTTACTAAGGTTAGAAGTCAAGACTGTGGTCATCTCATACTCAGATTGAACAGATGTTTGCCAAGGATTTATTTTATTATATAAGGACATTTTCTTAGGGAAACGTTAGGCTGGGGAAAAGGACATTTTCAAACCAAAAGAACAAGAGATTCATTTCTGCCACAGGTCTTAGCTATACTATAAATCTACTCTAGAATAATCTTCATTTATAATTCTCTAAGGAGAAATTAGAAGATATTATTTAGAGGAAATGAAGGAAATGTGAATATATTAGGATATTTTTAGTAATTTTAAAGTTTGTCTCTTAGATGTTCACAGGGTATGGGGGAAATGTCTTACTAATTTTATTACTTGTCAAGCCCTGAATTCCCAAGGGTCACTTGCCCTGCTGGGTCCTGGTGCTGAGTTCTCTGTGGGAGGTGACAGCAGAGGGGCCTGATTTCCAGGTTGTGTTTGATGTAGGAATGCTTTGAAATCTCTCCCATCCTGCTCACCACAGCAGCCACTCCCTACCCACTCTCCTCCCCCATTACTACCTTTCTCTCCCATTCTAATAGCAAACTTCTTTTCTACAAACAGAAGTGATGAAGGGTGGCCTTCTGGTCTTCTATGTGTTGAAAGTTGTTCCCAAGAAGCCCCTGGCAACCACCCTCCACACGCCCCACTATGTTACCCCCCTGGATACACTGGAGCATATTAAAACTCTTGGCTCCAAAACCCTAAAGTATAGGAAATCTCTTGTTTTGGGGGGTGAAAAAGAGGGAGTATCATTTCTCTTAAGCCACATTAAGAGAAAATTTAGGTGAGGATGTAGTTCTCTATAGCATCCTTTATTCATCCTAGGATGGAAATGGAGATGAAAGGGGTTCTAAGGACAGGAATTTTAAATCTTTTGGAAGTCTGATAACATGACCCTCCCTGAGGAAAACAGTTAAAAGTCAAGCTATTGCTTGGCACATGGTAGGCATTCAATAAATGTTTGCTGGACAGAAATAAAAAATGGACAGAATGGTGTGTCTTTACCATGACTCATACTGGCTAAAGGACATCTTTAGATCATTGGTTCCCAAAACCACTTTGTGTGGATGGGAATCACCATAGAACCTTGTTTAAAATCTCAAGTTCTGGACAGGCATGGTGGCTCACACCTGTAATCCCAGCACTTTAGGAGGCTGAGGTGGGAGAATTCAAGACCAGCCTGAGCAACATAGCAAGACCTCATCACTACAAAAAATTTTTTTTTAATTAGCCAGGTGTGGTGGTGCATGCCTGTAGTCCTAGCTACTCAGGAGGCTGAGGTGAAAGGATTACTGGAGTCCAGGAGTTTGAGGTTACAGTAAACTATGATTGTGCCACTGCACTCCACCTTGGGTGACAGAGTGAGACCCCTGTCTCTACCAAAAAAAAAAAAAAAAATAGAAAAAGAAGAAGAAGAACGAAAAAAAAAAAATTCAAGTGCCTTGGTCCATCCCCAGAAATTTTAATCCAATAGGTCTGACTCAGGAATCTTTATTTTTAACAAGCCTCTTGCGTGATCCTAAAGCAAAGTTCTTCAGAAATACACTGAAAATTTTTGCTTTAGGAGTTGGGGTGGGGAGGGGGCAGTGTAGGGAAAAAGGAGATGTTTCTGTGGAAGGGACCATGAACAGTAAGAGGTCATGGCTAGCTGGTCCATGAGTATAACCTGAAAAGTATCCAGAAGTCTGTTGGGCGGCAGGGCAGAGATGGCAAGCTCAAACTTAGGTCCAATTGGGCTGCAGTTCCAGAAAATATCCTTAAAAGTAGTTTAGTAGGAAGTTTCCCAAGTTTTGCTGCCCAATTAGTGCTTTGCAGAGACAGCTCACTTCTGCTTCTTGCCATTTCCCTAGTCTTGGCTTTGATGACACCAGTGTGGTGGGTAGGGAAAGAAATTTATCTCTTCCAGTCTTCAAAGGAAATTTCAAGTGGTTCTGAGGCAGTGGTAAGAAGGAAGGAGTGGGGAATGGGGATCTCAAGAGGGAGGATTCAACTCTGTTTTCCTTCCATCTTTCCCAAATTATCTGGAATGTGCATGTGAGCCCCAGGGATCCAGAGGGGGCCAAATGTCCTTTGACATAAGCTGTAACCTTCCTCTGGCTAAAGGCTGACCTTTTACAGCCTAAGATGTCAAAACCAGAAGGCACTTTAGAGATAAGATACATCAATTTTAGAGGGAAGTCACTTTACTCAGAGTAAAGCCACCCTGCAAAAATGGAACCACCTTGGTTCTCCTGACTCTCCACAGTCTGTTGCCTTTCCATAGTCTGCAAAGAGGGAGAAGTAAGGCAGCCACTCCTGTGCGCTGTGGCAGGCCTCCATCCTGAGCAAGCAGAGCAGACGGTGTTCAAGGAAGCACCCTCACTTCTGGGGGAGCACACAGTCAATGGGACTGACCGAGAGACCTGCTGCCCTTCCCTTGGGATTTGTTTGCTAAACCTGTAGACCAGACTTCTGCAGCCCCACCATGAGCTAATTCTACAAGAGAGGGCAGAGAGATGCACCCGGATCCCCATCCCCTTTACCACCAAGCAAGGGTAAAGAATCCTCTCATTTCCTGGGTTGATCAGCATCAGGGCCCTGTGGGGACAAAACAAGAGGTGTCCTAAGATTAATTTCACTGGATAGAGCAAGTACAAATAAGGACATGTGTGAATGCATGCAGGCACACCCAGGTCAGCTACACTTGTACTAACTATTTGTTGTTGTTCTTCGTTTATTTTTAAAATAGGTAATAAATTTAAATTGACATGGTCCAAGATTGAAAGGGTACAAAGGGCTATGCATTGAAAAATGTTTCTCTCTTGTCGCTAGCCACCTGGTTCCCCTTCACATAGGCAATCAATTTTATTAGTTTCTTGTCTATCTTTCCAGAGATACTTTTTACCTGAACAATTCTGTCTCTCACACACACACATACACATACACACACATATATAATCTCCCTACAGTTATTTACACAAATGGTAGGATGCTCAATAGACTCTTTTGCACCATGTTTTTCCCCCTATTGTAAATTGAAGATCATTCCATATAAATACATATAGAACTTTCTGGTTCATTTTTACAACTTCATGCTGTTCTGTATACAATGACCACAATTTATTTATTTAGCCAGTCCCTGTTGACGGGCAATTAGTTTGTTTTCAATCTTTTGCTATTGCAAACATATAGTCAAGCTTTTTTTTTAACCTATTAGAAAAATTCCTGTCAGTGAAATTACTTAGTCAAAAGGTATGTGCACTGGAGGTTTTAATACATTTAGCCAATCTACACTCCATAGAAGCGAATCAATTTACACTTCTACAAGCAACATATGAGAGTTCCTGTTTCCTCACACCCTTGCCCAATCAGTGGGATATTAAAGTTTTTGATTTTTGCCAAACTGATAAGTGGAAAATAATACTTTCTATTTATCTTCATAGCATCTCCCTAAATGTCATTATTCTTTATTTGATCCTTTCATAATTCTGTTTTACAAATGATAATACACAGATAAGATAAACAACTTGCTGTAGTCACACCCAGTGTGAATGGCCAAAGTCAGATGCCCAACACTTTCCTATACTACACTGTTCCACACAGAGCTGAAGGAGCTTCAAAAGAGAGTGGGTGGTTTCAAGCATTCCCTGAAAAACACATGATAGAAAAAAAAAAGCTTTCTGACATCTGCTAAGAGGCCTCCTCTTTAGTGGTCTGATACCAAGACCACATTTCTGCATGAATTCTCCAGAGAGTAGCCCTCAAAAGCAGAGGGGCTCTGATTAGCAATCTGATCTGAACTAGTCCTAAGCATTAGCTTGGATTCAATATCTGGGAAGCAGTAGGGTGTTGCTTTTAATTTCCCTGAGACTTATTTCTCACTGGCCACCAGGGAGCTAAGTGTTAATCAGCATGGTGGGGGTGAGGGTATGTTTTCACTAGGTTTTAGCTTTATGTACACTCACTTGGACCCAGTGAAGGTAATAATGCCTAACATACACACACAGACACACACAGACACACGCGCGCACACACACACACACAGCTCTAATGATAAACCTATGATGTAGATATTTTTATTGACTGTTTCACTGATGAAACTGAAGTCCAGAAAGATTAAGTGGATTGCTTAGGGTCACACAATGTATTAGTAGCAAAGCAGAAAATACGATGTAGACCTGAAACTGAACTCATTAGATTCCCCTGCAAAGTCTTCTCCCTCTATTCATTTTGGTGAATGGCCTGACTATCCACTCGGGCCCTCAAACCTAGGGATTAGCATCCACAACTCCTCTTTTACTCATCCAATTGATTGGCAAACCCTGTGAATTCTACCCCCTAAATATCTTTCTGTTCACCCTATTAGTTCCTCTCTGCTGAATTATTGCAGCAGCCTCCTTTTTTGTTCTTCTTGCCTCCTCTTTCTCCTTTCTCCAGTCAGACACAGTATCCCCAAGAAATAGCTTTTGAAATACATAACTTCAAGTCCCAGCTTAAACCTTCAGTGGTTCCCCACTGCCTATGGAATAGGTCCAGACTCCTTTTTATGAACACTATACGACCCCCACTCCAAACTACTCTCTTCTAAGGAGATCTTGCTCTCTTCCTTGCTTGCCTTTGCATGAATTGCTCTCTCTGCCTGGTATATCCTTCCCTCCTTGGCCTGAAAAACTCTTATACTTTAGGAAGCCAAATTTACATCCTCTGAAAATCTTTTTTTGACATTACAGTACTTAGTGGCTCCTTTTTATTTCAGGATCATTTTGACCACACCTGTTACAGCACCCATTTCATTGTTTGAGGATTCATTATTTCTCTCCCTGCCAGACTGAAGAGCACAAACCAGTAGTGACTCATCTGTGTATCCTAGAGCCCAGCATAGTGCAAAGAGGAGCTGTTAGGTGGCTATTGGTGAAAGCCATGGGGGGAGGGATAGACTTAACCAAGGACAACAGGACCAGTATTTTCATTGCTTAATGAGTTCAGGACACTGTGTGAGCCTTAATTCTTCCGTTTATATCTATCTGAAGCAAAATGATGGAACATTTCTCTGAAGCAAATTAATTTCTACCCAAAGGGATGGAGAGAGAGAAGGCTGAGGGGGAAAGAGGACAAAGCTAGAACTTTCTGTCCTTCAGGGGCTGTTTCCTGTGGGCTGAAGCAACAGATTAACTAAATGTTAGAAACATCTCAGCTGATGTCCCCCAGCAAATATGGAAAAGGGGGACTAGGCCAGAATTTTGTTAGGCTTTACAAAGAGGACAGCATGTACCACTCCAGAGGGGGTGTAAGAATGCCTCAGCACTCACTCCTGCTGTAAACAGCTCCAAGGCTAATGACTGCCCCCGGAAACCTGCAGAGTCTATTCCTTTGTGGTATTTCTAAACGAAACCAAAAGAGCTGAAGTTAAAATACTTTAGTCTTTCCTGCACAGTAAAAAAGAGAGGAGAGGCATATCACTGTGGTTGGTGTTATAAGTATATTTTTATTGTTGTTTCAAATACCATTCAAGTTTAGTTCCAAGTTCAACAGCAGTCTTACTCTACTTACTCCCACACAAATACTCCTGCAGGTAGATAGATAGGTGCTCTTAAACATTTTGCAAGAACTTTCCTTTGGGATTTTTCTTGCCCTGCCTTCAAAGATGGATTCCTCCCTTTCTGGGGGTAAAGCAGCGTTTAAGGGTGTTACCTGGACAAGCAAGAGGTGTGTTGGCACAGGAGAATGCAGGGTCACTGTGGGTCAGGGACGGGCTTAGGTACAGGCGTGTTGAGAAGTCCCTGGGCGCCCTGGGTAAGCTGAGGTGGGGTGTGAGGAAGTGACCCGCCGGCCCTTCCCTGGGGCCTCGCGCTGCCCTGGCTACGTCGCTCCCGCGCGGGCACCCGGCAGCGGGTCGCGCCCTGCGTTAGAGCTCAGCCTGCTCGCCTGCGTCTCCCCCGCTTGCGGTTTCTGGTCGGATCCCAGCTGGCCCAGACATGCTCTGAAGTAGGAGGAACTGCTGTCTAGCGAAAAGTGCACACCGGGTGATTGATGAACTCTTAATAGGACAAACCTCTCCCGCTCCCCACCCTAGACAGACGCACACAGAGAAATCCTCCACCCCAGCCCCCTCCCCAGGCCTCCTAGAGGGCGAGAGGAGATGCGGCCGCCAGCCCTTAGGGTGACGAACTCACCTTTTGTCTTTCCCAAAGTGTTCCAGGTGGATTGAACACTGCCCGCCTGTAGCCTGGCCCCTTGCGCGCGCGCGTCACGCGCGTCACACGGCGGCGGCGCGGACTCGAGAGGGCCTTTGTGCTGCGCGCCCGCCAGACCGCCCTGGGAGGCGGCAGCTTTTGTTCCCGGCGGGGGCCAGAGGCGTTCGGACTCGAGTTCCACGTCAGCCCCTTCCCCAGATTATCCCCAGGTCCGAGGACAGGTCAGGACTTCCTTTATGTGTCCTCTGCAGGCGGCAGGGGTGGCGTCGTCAGTGCCCCAAAGTATAGCAGAAGCGGGTGAGGGACCCTTGTACCAGCTCCCTAGAGCTCAGCTCACCCGACCCACTTTTCCACTTGGCCTTTGCGGAGGTGGTGGAGGAGGGGAATGGTATTTGTACCGCAGCGCTGTGAACAATAGAGCCATCAAAAGGCCTTCTCAAATGTCAGGGATACTCCTCGCCCAACAAGCCCTCCTGGCCTGGTTTTAAAGTCTGCTATCCAGAGAAAAACACATTGTCTGTACCAGAGCTCTCCATGAATCCCTCTTTAAATTAGGGTCTACTCCCTCTGGCCCTGAGGTTAAAACCCTACTTCTTTTGTGATTTTTCTGATATTATTCTTACATAAAAATTATCCAGATTAGCCATAGGAACCACTCAAGGCATTTTGCCGCATAATCTAGAACAAGAAGACTCATGCAAATAGCTTATACCTTACAGATCTCCAGGGGACCCTTCACCTGCCTCTGCCACTGCAAATGATTGGACGTCCATCTACCTTGGCTCTTCCCTTGTGCGTGGAAATCTTTTGTGCACTGTGCTTCATGCTAGACCTGGTCTGAAAATGGGCCCTTGGATTGTCTTTGTATTTTCTAACTTGCCAAAGTGGGTGTGAGACCTGAGGGAACTATTCAGGCATGGGCTTTAGGCCAGGTACATAAATCCATTTGACACCAACCTTGGACCCCAAAGATAAGAGCATTTCTAGCTGGAGTAGAAAACAAAGGCATGATGAGAACTAACGTTTCATCCTCTGTGATGATCCTTTCCATTCACCATCCTTTCTCTCCAGCACCACCAATGCAGTAGGTTCAGAGAACTCACCTACCCAGTGTTTTTTTCTCTCCGTACAGTCATTTTGCAAGAGAGATCTGAGAGCCAGCCCTCACAGCTGGTAAAGGCTTGGCTGGTGACAGCCCAGTCTCAGCTTCCTGTGCCCAAAGTGTCTAGGAATAAGTAGGCCTGCTCCCATGAGCCTTAAGTACGTACCCTCTCTGGGAAGTTGCAGTGCCCTGAAGTGGTCACGTCAGAGGCCAGTGCAGACAGGGCCTTCTGCCTCTTCTTGCCTTCACAAAATTCTGTTCTTCCTATTCTTTTCTTTCAGTTTCTGAAAAAAGGACCAAAGTAATGCCAAGAACTCCCAGATGAAGAGGACCTTCCTAGACCTGTTACTGGAATTAACCACTTCTTGACATGAGAAGGAAGTTTCAGCTAATTCTCAGGATAAAGTCAAAATGGGCCTGTGACAGTCCCTTGAATACTGAAGGTGTAAACAAGCTTCTGGCTCCCCCAGGTCAAGCACAGGAACACTTCTTATTAGAATGAAGGGCTACTTTGTTATTCAATCTTACACCCACACACATCCTTTTCAGCTTCCCTAATGAAAAACCTCAACAGATGGAGGGCCTGAGCTCCAATCCTTCTAGCTGAGAAGATGCACTTCACTCAAGGGCTGGGGGGCTGGTACAGACTGGGGAAGGGAGAAGGGACAAACAGCTAGTATAGGTAATCACTATCTTTTAATACTCCTTAAGGATAGAAATTTGAAAAAACTTGTTCAGCAAGGTTAGCAGCCTCTGGGGCCTTGGAAACCAATTTGGCTGATGTGTCTCTGATAGGGACTAGGCTTGGGGCTGCACCGAGGGGAACGTACTTGCTCTATATTCTCTCCTTCTCTCTCATTGGAAAGCCTGTACAAAGAAATGGTACAAATGGATGGTTAACTTAATGATTCCATCAGAGGCGGATTTTTCTCTGTCAGTTTCCTGGATGAGGCTGAGCTCTGAAAGCGAAGAGGCAGAATATGTACTGAATTGCCCTTTCTTCCCTCCTCACCAGTGCCAGGACTACTCTTCAGGCCTTTCCTCTGCTACTTCCCCATCCCCCCCTGGCTAGTTCAATTGGGTCTAAGCACTTCACTCCAGGCTGGGTCCTGAGTTTTTCCTGGTTGCAAAGAAAGCTCTGCCTCTATCTAAATCTCTTTCCTATCCCCACCTCCCATTTTGCAACAGGCCATTCTGGCTACCCCATTGCTATACTGCCTTAATTCATACTTGATTGCCTGGACAGAACAGCCAGGAACGCCCAAACGACTGCCACCCCTCACACAGGGGTCAGGGCTCCCGGCCCTCACCTCTTTCTTAAACCTCAGGGGGGGGGCCCCACAACCTCCCTGATCCTCGCCTCTCCCAAAGCGGACTCTTTAAGAAAAAAGCAGAGCTGGCCAAGGCCTGAGCAAAAAAGCCATTTCTTTTCCTGGGGCAAACGAAGTAGACCTCCCTGCGCTGCCTTTGTATGGCCTCTCCCGCCGCGGAACCCGTGGGGCCTTGCACACAATGGCGGCTGCTGTGGGCAGCCCAGGCTGCTCCGGGACACTCTCAACCCAGCTCCTGGTGGCAAGGCTTCGAGCAGCCTCGAGGCCTTGGTGAGCTTCCCTACTGCCTCCCCTCCCAGCACCCGTACGGGGAGAAACACGGACTCGGGTGGAGGTTGCCTTCCCCCACCAACTTCCCACTTCCCCCTTCCCGCTGCGGGTCCTCCCGAGAGGAGCGGCCTGGGTCCTGGGCACTATGGCTGGGCCGCCCTCCCCTCCCCCATTCCCTTCTTTCCCGGTTTCTCTGAAGCCCGAGAGGGAGGAGGCAGGCGCCTCCGCCCGTAGAGCAGCTATTGTGACCTTCCCCCGCAGAGCGGGAACCCAGCCGAGTGTATACCGCCGGCGGTGGCGGGGGAGGATGTGACTGTGTGAGCAAACCTCGGGTGCAGAGGGGGTGGCACCGGCAAATAAATAAAGGTTTGCAACCTCGGGCAGTTGGGCCCTTCAGAGGGCGTTTGGTTGTGTTTAGACTCGGGTGCTTCCTAACACTAATTGCAGGCTCAAGAGGAGGGGAATTTATGGCGAAGGCCAAGGCGGCTTGTTTATAATTTATGAAGTTTTAAATGGCTGTGCCGCGGGCCCCAGCACTCGCCCGGGCGGGCAGGCGCGCGGGAACGCTCCCTCCCATGACTTGCCACCACCCCCACCCGCACCAGGAGTGACCGAGTGTGCCCATCAGATGACTCTCATGCCAATGGCAGGAACAGATCCGAGACATTCTCAGGAGTCTTAGGAACCTCCAGAGGCGGGAGAGAGCCGCAGATTTGGTCCAAGCCCTCACCCCATTCCAGAAGAGGGCCTGGGGAGGCTGCGGCTGCCTGGAGAGGGAGCCCCCAACCCCGCACTTCCTTGGAGGCTGAGTGCGAGAGGAAGCTGATGTCAACCGGGCTAGACACCGTTTAAAGTCTAATCCATGAAACCCTAAGCCGCAAATGACACTTGGGGTTTTGCAGACACCCGCAGACTCAGCAGATACTCCTGCGGTAACACACCGAGCTGGAAAACGCCTGGAGCCATGATGCATTATGTATTTTTATTATTATTTATGGTAGGAAGAGGAGATGAGGGAAAAACCGGGCTGAATCCAAGCAGCCTGACAATTCATCTATTTAATATTTAGCCGGTTAAGAAAGGTAGTTGTAATCCCTGCAAGGCAGCGAGCTCTTCTTTGATTTCCCTAGTAGCTTAAAAAATAATTTCTTACAAGACAATTAGAAATTTTGCCTATGGATGCAAATTTTATAGAAAACAATGTTAAGCCTTGAAAGTGGGTAAAATATGCCTTCGATTGAAGTCATTTATTCTGTTGATACACTTCTACAACATATATACTTTAAACCTGCTCAGATAAAGTGAAATTTAGCAAAAGGATATCCCCTCCCGCCCCCAATCTAACATGCCATTTAAAAAACAGCACAAAGGAACAAGAAAACTAAATATTATTTTGAGCCATGATTACTTAGCGAAACACAAACATCCAAATAGAAACGATTGTTGTTCCACCAGAAGATCAGAAGTTAAATTATTTCCACACAATAGGAATTTCACCTCGTGTCACCGGGTATGTAGTAGGAGTTGCAGTATTTGTCAAACCAAATAGAGATGCGTGGGCTGACTTTGCTGAAATACAAAAGAATTGAACCTTATCTGAAGGCATTTTTCTAAGTGGTCCCTTCCAAAGAAGCGGGTAAGTTGTTCGCCCCTAGCTGAAAGCCATGATAATATTTACAAAATGGTTAAAAAACCTTCAGACATTTTTGCCCGTTTTGTACAAAGAAACAGGAGTAAACAAGGTGTTTACACTTGTTATGTTCCATTAATGAAACTTTTATTTCTTTACATCTTGGGGAAGGTTTGTTTTCTTTAGAAATGAACTAATGACCACTACAAAGGAAGAATTTATGACAGCATTTCCTAGAGAAAAAGCTTAGGTGTGTATCTTCAAATAATGATTTCTTTTTTGGCACCTTAGCTTTTTCATAGCTCAATTCTTCTTATGACTTCTCTTATGTCTTTTCTTTGATTGTCAGTTTTCTTTCAAAGATTTTTTTATTACTTAATGCAGAAAAGTGATCTCTGGCCTCCCCAATGTAAAAGTCGATTGTGTCTAGAAAGAGGGCGTTAGGAAACAGCAAAGCAGGCACTGCTTTCAAAAAGCCCTATCCAAGTCATCCTGCCCAGAACCTTTCTAGGTTTGCATCCTCATTTTCCCCCTTAATTTCAACAGCTGGAAAGTAATAAAGTATCCCCAGAATCAATCTGTGAACTAGATCCCAAAGAAATAAAATAATTTTTTCGAAGGGTCAGTCTATTACCGGGCCTTCCATGGGGATTGTGCGAAAGGTAAAGGCATAGTGATCTGCTTGCAAGTGTGCGTGATTAACACAAATACACTTCCGACTGAGAAATTTTTTTATTCTAAATATTTGTTCAAATAGTACCAGACAATTTGAAATCAATAAACTGTGTCGAGTGGCGAGGGCTATAGCTGTTGAGAACTGACTAATGCGTGTCTTGCCACCGGGTTTCCTGACTCTCTACCCATGAAGGACAATTTGGGGTCTTAATCCTTTACATCAACTACAAACACCAGCCACGGTTACAACTGTTCAAAACTACTCTCTCAACTAGTTCAGACCAATGGGACTAAAGAGGTGAAATGTGGCCCCAAGGCCTAGGAGCGCGTTCCTAAACTCGGCTGGAAAAATCTACAAATATACACATAAATACATTCAGACAAGGATAAATAATCAGGGAAACGAAATGATTCGCTTCAAATAAATACAGAGAGTTTAGTCCGATGCAATCCTTACGGGACGGGAAGGAGCGTATAAATTAAGGTCTCCGAAACTAAGCTAGACGAGGGCCAGGACCAGGGCTCTCAGGGATCTGATCCCTCTGCAGGGCACGCCACCGATGGGTCTCAGACTTACCTTTGGGACACCATTACCAGATTAGAGTCCCTCGGTCTGCAGTACGTGGCACTGTCAGGCTTACAGGGGAGGATCCTTGCGGCTGATTTATGGCGAGTCACCCGAAGGAGGACGCGCATGGAGGGAAGGCCTGGTCGCCTGCGCCTCTGCCTCTGGAGGCCTGAGACCCGGGAGGCAGCGGCTGGGCCAGAGCGGGGGAGGCGGTCCCCAGCTGCCCCGCGGGCCCCGCCCGCCACCCCCACCACCAAAGCAGGAGAGGTAATTGAGCCGCGAGTTCGGGCTAGCGGCAGCCGCTACAGATGCGTCAGTTTGGGGGCCTCGGGCAGGCGTCCCTGAGACGAGTGGTGGGCCGAGAGATCTGTGTAGGTGGGATGAGGGTCGCACGGTCCATGGTGGTGGTTGCCAGGAATCTGCGCGGCGCAACTGTAGTCCACGCTGGCCGACGACGGGTGCGAGAGGTGGCCCAGGTTGAAGACAGGCCCGGACGCGGGTGCCATGGAGTCGACGAAGTTGCCGCCCACGTACACCGGACTGCCCTGCAGGTTGGCGCTGGCAAAACCGCCGCCGTTGCTCGCCATGGGGTGGGGCTCGAACTCCGGCGCCGCGTAGCGCTTCTGCTGTGGCAGGCAGCTGCTGAGCGGCGCCGTGTAGGCGGCCAGGCCGTACATATTGGGCTGCGATTTGGCGAAAGCGGGCGGCGAGGGCGCGTCGTAGGCCAGGCCGGGCACGGGCGGCAGCTGGCCCGAGTAGGCCACGTGGCCAGCGGCGCCGCCGAGCGGAGGGCTGCGCTCTGGGGACTGGCCAGCCGGCGAGTGCAGGATGCCCTTGGCCTTCTGGTCCTTCTTGTACTTCATGCGTCTGTTCTGGAACCAGATCTTGATCTGGCGTTCGGTGAGATTCAGCAGGTTGGCCATCTCCACACGGCGCGGCCGGCACAAGTAGCGGTTGAAGTGGAATTCTTTTTCCAGCTCTACCAGCTGCGCACTCGTGTACGCCGTGCGGACCCGCTTGGACGCTGGGCCCGGCGGGCTCTTGTCCTCGCAGCTCTCTCCTGGGCAGGGAGGGAGAGAGAGAGGGCGCTGAGCGAGGAGGAAGAGAAGTGCTTTCCTAGTTCCTTTTTCCTCCTCCCTTTCCCCCCACCCAATCCAGGCTAGAGCGGGGAGGAGGCGTTTGAGAGGTACAATTCCAAGGGGGAACTCACCTCCTCCTCAGGCCTACCTGCCAGTCGCACCTGAAACCTCCATCTGCTTTCTGAGATCTGTTTCACTGTGCCCACCCTCTCCGCTCCAGCCTAGCCCATCATCTCATCTCCACCCAAAGGCCATGAAGGAGTTCAGTGAGAGACTAGGAGCAGCTGGTAAGCCCCCCCCCTCAAAGAAGGCCCAGACTTCTTTGAGCACTCCTCCCAGCCTCTGCTGCTGGAGGTGGAGAGCAGGGAGGGACTGGCTCCTAGGCAAAGCACCCCCCAGGGAACAAAGAATGAAGGTGGGGATCTTGGTACCTCACTCCAGCCCAGCAGCACCTGAAGGCAGGGAGGTGACAGACCAAAAAAATACTGCCCTGGAGTTTTAGGCCCTCCAAGGCCAGGCTAGAAGCATTTTGAGTATTGCAGTGCTGGGAGCAGCAGCCTCAACACTGGCTTCTACTAGCCCTGCCACCTCTCAGCTGCTTGTCCACTGCCTTCCTGGGAAGACAAATGGATTTCTCCTGGGAGGGAGGGCCTGAGCCTGCAGCTAAGGAGGGAGGGGCAGGAAAAGGAGCTTGTAGGCAGGATGATACCTTCCCCTTAGCATCAGCAGCCCCAGAGAGCATTAGGCAAACCAGAGACCTGATAAAAAGCCACATCCCAGGCCTCAAACTAGCCCTGGACCTGGAAGTAAGTTCATCCACCTGAAGATAAACCACATCAGAGAACACAAGGCCAGAAAATTTCAGGAACCAAGCAGTCTGAGCAGAGAGAAGGAGGAGGCTTCAGAGCTCCTGGCCATGCCTGTCTTCATCCATACACACTGGAGCTAGAGAAGACCTTCTCAACTGTAGGGTACCCCTTCCAAGGAGAGAGATCCAAAACTGCCCTTGTCTCCCAGAACATCCTGTCCCTCTAGGATATACACCTCCCGATTGCAGATTTGCTGGAGTGGGGAGAAATGGGCTGGGGTAGGTCAAGTGGAGTCTCATGGTTGTGTCTTGCAGGCCTTGGAATCAGACTGGTTATCTTCAAATCTACCACTTTGCAGTTTCATGATCTTGGGCAAGCTGCTTATCATTTTTAACAGTTTCCTTATTTGTAAAATGAGAATGTTATACCTACCTCAAAAGATTCATTGGAAAATTTAATTAGTTAATGCTTATAAAGTACTTGGCATGGTTCTTGACATATTGCTCCTTAGACTTGACCTACTAATTTGAAGGAGTGGGATTCATGTGGTACAGGCTATATAACCACCTAGGCTTGGGGATTATAACACCTGTCTTCAAATTTTGAAAAGCTGTTGGGTGGAAAATGGAGCTGAGTTATGACTAGCAGCCCTGGAAAACAGATGTCAGTTTAAGGAAGAGCTCTATATTAATAACTGTGAGGCTTCTCCAGCAATGGCACCAGCTGCCTGGAATGGAAGTGAACACCCTATCACTGCAAGGGCATGACCCCAATCAGAGACACTAAAAAGGAAGGACATTTCAGCATGAGCAAGAGTATAGAGATTT
The DNA here is from genome assembly GCF_020740605.2 of Lemur catta. Lineage (NCBI taxonomy): Eukaryota > Metazoa > Chordata > Mammalia > Primates > Lemuridae > Lemur > Lemur catta. The sequence continues at coordinate 50,785,926 of NC_059135.1, forward strand.
GGCTTCCAAGGTTGCACTCCCAGCCATGACTGGGGCTTCCTGGAGTCAGTCCAGGGTGAGCCATCCCAGAGAGCTACCTGCAGTGGCACAGCTGTTCTTCTGCTTGGAGTTCTGTCGGGACTCTTTCATCCAGGGGAAGATCTGCTTGCTGATGGTGGCTGAGGAGCTAGAAGCATTGGGTCCCCCTTTGGGCTTCTTGGCAGGCACTCCACCTCCAGGATTGGTGGGTGAAGATGGGGGCAGGGTTGGTGGTGGAGGAGGGGGTTGTGGTGGCTGCTGCTCTGAGTTCAGACCTGGAGGCTGGCTGCCACCACCTGCACCCTGGCTGTTCCCAGTGCCAGGCCGCATGCAGCTACCATTGAGTTCAGCTCCCTTGTGGGCTTGGGCTCGAAGAGGTGCAGAGCTCTGGATGGAGCAGGCAGAACCTGGGTAGTCAGTGTCCAGTGAGTTGGCAGCAGCAGGGGGTGGGTAGGGCTGATGAGGGTTGCTGTAGCCATAAGTGTCAGTGGCTTTGCTGTAGCCATAGCCTCCGAACAATCCTGGGTTTTCATAGTAAGCAGCCTTCTGCATTGTGCACTCAGGAAGCTCCAGGGCCTGCTGACCCTGCTCAAATAACATTGACTACCACTGTCTCCTTCGAGGCCACCTCCAATGTCTTCAGAATCCTGAGAGAGCTGGGCCAGCCCCCAGGCTCCAGGTCACCTGCTGAGAAGAAAAGTGAGAGGCCCAGAGGGACTGTCATTGGCAAGACCAGTCAATGTAGAAGAAGTAGCCCATGCTCTCTGCTTCCCACCCATTTCATGGGCGGGAGAGGGGGGATGGGCAAGGTGCTGGTTCTGGGATTTATCTGAACCCTTAGAAAAGTCAGAAGGAATTTTTCCTAAATTTAAGAAAAGACCTTTTCTTTAGCTCAACTCCAGCAAGGGAAGAGGCTTCCCTCTACCCCAGATGCATTTTTTTTCCCTTCAAAATTGTCCATTAGCCTTTGAACCTGTGTAGAAAAGAACTTACGGCTTCATACATTTTACTTGCTGATACTCCCACTAAACTGTGAGCTCCTTGTAGGCAGGGACTGTGTCATTCATCTGTATATTCCTAACATTCAGCCCAGTGTCCTACGTGTAGCAAATGCAATAAATGCTTGTTGAATGAATGGATGAATAAATGGATCAATCAGTCAATCACTGGGTCATCACAGGGTTTTGATGGGTAAAACTAAGCCCTATAACACAATGAGAACAGCAAGAACTCTAAAAAAAAAAAAAAAAAACTCCCCCACCTGATTTCAAAATCACAGCATGTTTAATGAAAGTTCAGATGGTTCACTTTGTGATGACAGGATGAGAGTCAGCCCAGTTAGCTCTGTGTGTCAGCACTGTGAGGTCTACAATGTAGAAAACTAGGAGATAAAAACCAAGAAGAAGACTTCCAGACTTATTTTGAGGCTAGAAAATGTTTCCTCTCTTTCATCTACATTTTTCTAGACACTTTACTTTATCCTCCCACTACTTTTAAATGGATACCACTGGAAATGGGTGAAAAGATTCAGAATTTAAAATGCATGGAACATGGGTGAATAGAGAATGCTTTAAAACTTTGTCATTTTTACCCTGGGTCTATTGTATAAATAGATATTATTATTGACCTCCGCTCTGGACCATCTATTCCACCCCACCTCCTACCCAACCCACAGCCAATGAGAGAACCTTTCATGACATGATGAATGGGCCCAGAATTAGAAAAAGAAAAAAAACTAAGAAATATTCTACTCCTTTTGTATCCCGTGACTCTTGATGGGGGTTTCCCTTCTCCCCCTCCTTCCCCACTTCTTCTGAAAGGCTCCTAAGGAGTTAAAGTATAACTAATACCACTCAATCACTTTTGTCTGTTTGATAAAGAAAACTCATAGGTCAGCTCCGTGGTCTTAATTCTTGATCTCTCATTTAGGCAGCTTTTCTTCCCAGAAACTCTCCCTGGCTTCCATCCTGGTCATCATGATGCACCACATTATCTAGATAGTTTATGTGGCCTAATGAAGTTGACCACAGGTACCAAAACCACTTCTTTGTCCACTCATTTTCCCTCCACTTTAACCTGAGAACCTAACTCAGTTTTTTAAATTCTTCAAATTAGTCTTTGTTTGTTAGGCAGTTTTCTTGCTCATTGTGTTTTATAGTATAAGTGAATATGCCATTTATCTTAATGAAGAACGGGCCCTTTTCAATGGGGTACCATAATACTAAGATGTTATGTTGTAGGAATTGTTTCTGCTGGTGTTCTTAAATGTATGCAGTTAGGAATCTACCTAACAAAGCTGGACTTAATCTTTCTTTTGATTAATTTTCTATATCTTTCCCTGTTAATGTTACTGAATATCAAATAGCTACATGCTCATTCTGTGACTAATATTTACATGTGTTTTCCCCAAGAGAGACACTCTGGGTTTGGGTAAGTTTTGAGCTTTTCTGGGATTCTGCTTCCAGTCTTAATGGTTCGGATGCCTAAATGGTCACACCAGACACTCAGACCACCAGAACTTGCTGCTGCTTCTGTCATTCCATTTACAACTGTGGAAGCAAAACATCCCCCCTCCTGCCTCCCAAGTTGACTAAGTTTATCTTTATAGGTTGACTAGTCACATTAAAATAGATTCTTTAGGAACTGACCAGATCTTTGAGAAAGATGGCTTTACATATATATTTGTTCCTATGGCATATACCTAGAAAAAGTTGTGTACAGACCTCCAAAGTAAAATACTAGGCAGTTTCTTGACTAACCACAGTCTGTTTTCCTGTCTGTTTATATTGTCGTAAGAAATTTTCAGGCCCACTCAATGATGATCTACTACCTTAATGTCCATTTCCCCAAAAGCAAGTGCTGGCTGCAGGCAGTGCTGTCTTCACTGGGAAGGGCTTTGCAGCACCCCAAAGAAGCCACCTCTCTTAAAACAAAACCTGAGAACATTGTTACAAAACTGGTAAAAAGCCTTATTTCTTTCCAGAAATCCCTACTCCTTGTGAACTCTGCTTGAACCTAAAAAGCAGGAATGGGTCATAAATCACTTGGACAATGGTCAACTGTTCAGTGGCTCATCTTTTCGACGCCCCCCCCCCTTTTTTTAAAGGCTTTCTTTTCTCGCCCTTTGGTACCTTTGCTCATTTGGGTTCCAAGATCCAAATGCCTTGGGGTGAAGACGGGCCGGTGTAGGGGGAGGGGCGGTCGAGCCGAGCTCCACATTTCTTCGAAGTCCTCAGCTGCCTTTTCTCTCCCTTCTCCTCCTCTCCACCCCCTAAGCCCGGGAAACTGGCCCGGGCCATGTCCTGCCCCTCCTGGGGAAGGACAGCCAAATGGGGTCTGGCTCGCCCTTTCTTGCGGTTCCAGGAAGTTGCCCAATTCAGCTCGGAGGCCCAGCCACAGGCCTGGAATACAGTGCCAAACGGTCTCCCATCGGAAAGGAGGCATCCTCTGAGCGACCACCACCCTCTCCCCCGGCCGTGCTTGCCCGCTGCGCCTACGAAGCAGCGCAGCCCTGATACTTGCTCACTGCACTTAATTCTGCCCGGGATCAATACCTAATATGATACCGAATAAATAAAGGGCGCTCACAGCGGCCAGGGGACGGGGTTATTAAGCAGCTGGAGCTCTCACGGTGCATATCAATGCACCTGTCATTGTGGTTTGTAACAGAATTTATGACTGCGACCACGGCGGCAGTAAACGCTTCAGTAAGGAATGAAAAGAAAAACACTTCCCAAGGCCCGGCACTTTTCAGAAGTGGAAAGCAGGCTCCGCGTGGGAGGCAGCGCAGCAAAAGAATTCCCTACTCCGCACTTTTCCCGCTCGCGCATCCTGTGAGCAGCGGGATTATATAAAGTGGCCGGCGCTTGCCTCCGCTAGCAGCTCTGCTCCGCCACCAGAGTCAGGACCCGACGCGCGCTTCCTCGCCGAGGACCGAAGACCTGCTGCCGCCACGGCCTCGGACGCCAGGAGGCTCGCCGGATGCACCGCGCGGACACCGGCCTGGCGCTCGCTTGCCCGCTGTGGCTGTGGAAAGGCTGTAGGGAAGGGTTAGGAAGGGTGGGGGCGACAGGGGCCGGGCTGTGACTAGAGCTACAATCGTAGTAAATCACGGATGGGTAGAGTCAGTCCGTGCAAGTTGGAAGAGAAGGGGGAGGCAATGGAGTGCTAGTTGCGTCAGTTTCTCTCAAAATTCTCTAAGGTTCGAGTTGGTCTCGGCGCCTCTCCCTGTTTTGCCTTAACCAGGGCGTCAGAAGCCCACGGATCTCTTTCTGGGGGGCCAAACTCTTGCTGGGCATCCTGTTAATTCACTGGAACCGAGCAATGATTCTACCTTCCATGTTGGCTTTGCTAATTCAGGATTTGGAAACCACTCCTTTTCAGGTTGCTTGGAAAGGGATTTATTTACTTTCTGCCCAAGTTCTCTGGATCTCTCAGCCTGAGCCTCTTCTGCTCTATGGGAATCCCTGTGCGCCCTTCTAAATCACTCTTATTTAGCACAGATAACTCAATACTGAAATGCACCCTGCATTTAAGGCACTGGGCTCATCCCATTAAAGCGCCATAAATTTGAAGGCCAATGATCAGTTATCGTGTAACCGGCGGCAGTTCACACTGAGGTGATCCACTTCAAAGCCGCCCTTTGTTTTACATCCTGATGTATGAATTTTGAGATGGCTACCCTGAATTGCAGGACAGAAATGGAAATGTAGTGGAAATTATTTTTTATAATTACACCCACTCACCGCAATTATGTATATGTGTGTTTTCTTGAATTTTGTCTCTTTTTGTAGGCTCTTCTGGTTTCTTTTGATATCCTATGGAGGTGGATCTGGAACAAAATGGAAAACTCTCAGTAGCAGCAGTTTCTTTCTTACAAACAACATGTTGAGAGGACCCCCTTTAAGGGTATATCATAATCAATGTAACTATTGTATTTGGTGCCCTCGGCCATCCAGAGGCCTTCTCCCCAGTAAAAAAGAGACTCAGTTGGCTCTCAGGGAGCTAGAGGCTGTTAACACCAAGATCCTTGGCTGAATGGAGGAAGGAAGAGCCCAGACCTGAGGAGAGAGCCAGATCCTCTGGCCAGGGGGTGAGCTAAGTGGGTTCGAGGAGTGAGGAAACCAGTCCACCCTTCTCCTGCTCCCACCAAGCTCTAAATGCCCCTGGGTCCCAATCCCGGAGGCTAGACCCACCACCCTAGGAGCAGAAGAGAGATTATGCAGAATAAAGGTGGGAGGGAGGGTACAGACTGGGGCACCAGGAGAGGCTGGTAGATGGGCCTGAATGGATCTAGTCAGGGCTGCCCCACAGAGCCTCAGTGAAGAGGGAGCTGGGTGCTATTTCCTGGTTTGTACATTAAATTTTTACCTCGGATGCTTTCCCTGGGTTTATTCACTCCTGTAAGCATCCACACTCTTGGCCTGGGCTGCCCACTACTGGGTCAGGATCAGGCTGCAAGCCACCTAAGAAACAAACATCCTTTCTACTTCCACCCAAAACCACCAACCAAGGGGTCCAAGCAGTGACACCACTCAGCGGTGGGGTCCAAACCCTGGCAGGTGAAGGAAGAGGGACAGAGTCCCGCTCTTGCATCTGCCCTGTGCAATTTGTCGACTCAGTAGTTTGCAAACACTAAATCGCACCCGGGAAAGCCTCACACAAAGCTTTCCGGGCGCTTCTAAAGACCACAGCGCACAGCCATAAGCCTTTGAAGTGACCTTTGGCTCGAGCCACAATAACTCACCCCTTAATGAACACCCAACGGAAGCGCTTCAGAGAGATCCCAGCCCGGTAGGGCTCCTAACTTCGCGCCCCAGCTTCAGCTTCCCCGCCGCCCCGGGCCCAGGGGGAAAAGTCGCTCTCCCGCCCCCACCCCAAGCCCGAATGGCTGGCTGGGCCCTGAGGGTGGTGCGGCGGAGGCGCAAGGTACCAGGAGTCTCAAACCCTCGGGTCCTGCAGCTGCTTTGTATAGTACATTCACGTGGGCGGACGTCAACTTTCCCTGCTTATTATTTATTTATTTATCTTTAAAGAGGGGTTTTTTAGTAGTAGGAGCATCCCCTCGAAAGATCTAAGTTGAGACGCCAGCTAGGGCCACGATACCCTGACGTCTCTGGCTAGATTTTGTTTTCCAGCCACGGAGAAACAGGGTAAGTTTGCGCCTGGGCATTCAGGGGTGCCTGGTCACCTCTTGGCTTGGGAAAGGGGAAGGAAAAAGGACCCCAAGTTGGCCAAAGTTGGATTACCGGAAAAGCCCCCAGCACTTTCTCCCACATTCCTCCCCTGACCACCCACCATCCTACAAGGGCCCAACTTTGGCCCTTTGCTTGCCCAGAATCTCGGCCTTAGCCTGGCTGGCTCTGGGCCACCAGCACTAGTACCCTTTCCAGAGCCAAAAACTGAGGGCAGTAGTAGAGAGCCCCGTCTGCCAGCTGTCAACGAAGAGCTGGTTCCAGGCAGCCTCAGCCCTATCCCTCATCCCCCAGCAGCACCCCGGGAAAACTCTTTAGGATAGGGCCAGCAGAGAGCCTTGGTGGGGATTATTGAAATTTTCGGGGAAGTTATAAGTGAGTGCTCCATGGGGCCAAATGAAATGCTGCTCGCAGTAATTGGATTCAGCTGACTAAGCTGGCAGGCGCGCAGCTCCAAGGCAGCGAGCAAAGAAAAATGTCCAGCGACTTTAAGTTTTGATGGAGCCAGACACAGGCGATTGAGGAAACAACTTTACTGCACTCCTTTGATAGCAATGTCCCTAGAAGTCAGTCTCTCTCCTGCTGGGGCCTGTCTCAACTTAGGTTAAGGGAGTGCTCCTTGCTTTGGGGGTCCTTTCCCTATAGAGGTCGAGTCCGGCCTGGCCCAGTGGCGTTTCCTTGAGCTTGAAGCCACTCACTCGGGCTCATGGACCTGCTCACTCGGCCTTGGCCCGCAAAGATCCGGGTTGGGATGTCTTCCCTCCGCCAGCCAGGAACCACAGGGAGCAAGCAAACAAAAGAATAGATTGGATTCAGGAACCAATATATGGTTTCGTTTTCACTCAGAGTTCTTTGGGGAAAAGGACCCCAAAACCCTAAATCTTTTCTCTGCCACTATGGTAGTCAGAAGCCTAGATTGATGGGGGGAGTGTAGGGGAGCCTCCCAAACTCTTCTGGGTAGTTTGGGGTTCTCTTGAATTTGTGGGGGAGAAGCTCAGTAGCATTTTAACCTCTCAAGAAAAAAATATTAAGCCACCAGCAAGAGGTAAAGCCCTCTTGTGTGTAGCTCACTCCCAGAACAATGCAGGGAGCTGGCTAGCCACCGAGTTTATTTTAAATACATATAAATCAACACGCCTGTGCCCAACCTGGCAGCCCAAGACACAAAATTAATATGACGCTTCATCTTACTTTGGCAGTGACAGTGTAAAAAGGGTTTTTTTTATTCATTTCATTTTTCAGCCTATTCTCATAATTGCATATTTACCCCCAAAATACTTCCTCCTGCCCCCAGTCCCTTCATCAGACCCGTTCCTTAAACTGCTACTACCACCCCCATGCCTCCGGCCACCCTCCAAGCCTGGCAGGTAGTGTCCTCCTAACCTTTTGGTAGGCGAGGAACGTCCCCACAAAGCGCGCCTCGTTACAATTAATCACCATCCTCGATGTATATGTAGAAGTGTATCTAGGTCTACGCAGGCTGCCTCACCAATTGGCAATAATCAAGATCACAGATTACACAAAATAAATCATATTTAGTATCCCACTCAGGGTAGCAAGCCGCCCCGTGCCCAAAGATTTCCATTTTGTCATGCAATTGCTTACCTGGATCCCAATTTATCATAAACCCGGTGTCCTCGGCCTCAGAGTGGGCGCCAGTGGGGGGCAGAGCTAGCCTTCCCCCTTTGTCTGCAGACAACACTGTCCCAACCCTGGTCTTGCGCTCTTGCAGACGCGGCCATATACCCGAGCATACGGAATTCCCGGTAGAACGGAACCAGGCTGAGGTTCAACTACCAATAAACGCAGGAGGAACGAGTTCGTAGTCTCCGAACTGGTTTCGCCTGCGCTGCGCGCCCGTCGGTCCACCCGCCCGCCCGTCCGCTCTCAGGCCCAGAGCGGCGGCCACCCGCGCCCCCACCCACTCCTGGGTTTCTGCCCAGCCCTCCCAGGCCCCCCAGAGCTCGGGATTTGTTTTGTTTGCGGAACGTGGTCCTTTCTGGATTTGGAGAGAGCCCCGGAAACCCCCTCATAGTCGGGAAATACAGACGCTGCCTTCAAATGCGAGCATATTTGTTCACGTGACCCTGAGGGAAGATTGTACTGATTGAGGCTGAAACTTTCACGCCATCCAGCCCCGGAGCACAGCCAGGCCTGGGGGCTGGAAGGAGGGGCGCAGGAGGCTTGGGCCCCGGCCCCTTCCCTGGGGCAGACCTGGCTGGGTGTGGGACAGAAGGAAAGAACCCTATCTCGAAGCTCCGGACCGACTCGGCCCCAGCCTGGCCGCCCGCAATAGGATGGGGGCGTTGAGAGTCTCTCCCCACAACGACCTCTGACCCTGGCCGGGCCTTCCGCCAGACTGGTCTGGGGGTTGGAAATTTTGCAGGCCGCCTCCAGAGGTCCCTGGAAATGGCTGTGGAGCAGCAGAGGCCCAGGGTTCCCCTAACTCCCGGGCTGCGCCCCGTACTCCGCATCCGCACGCACCCGGGCAAGGCGCCCTGCCCGCCTCCTAGGCCGATGCCCCGTTCTCCCCTTCCCGGGGCGAGGTAATTACGTGGTGGCAGGGCACCAGCTCTAAGGTGGAAGCCACGGGCTCTCAGCCCTGACCGGCCACCTCAGGGAACCCGCGCCACCATCCCCAATCCTTGGGGCCTTGACTCCTTCCGCACACAGCAGCAGCCGACTTGTCACCACTTCTGAGCTACAGAGGACGCCTAGCGGGCTGGGACCCAGAGCGACCTCCCCTCTCTGCGCCCTGAGTACCCCAACCGTGTCCTTCGAGGCCTAGAGCCGCCTGGGTGCTGAGCCGCTGCCTGCTGAAGATCCGGGCGGGACCCGCGGATCCCGCAAGCCCAGCGACCGCTGGTCCCCGGCTTCCCGCTTCCTGCGGCGCCTCCTGGAAGGCGAGGAGGACTGGGGAAACAGTCCTGGCCGGGCTTACCTGGGGGACAAGGAAACTTCTATTTTAGAAATATTAAATCAGGATAGGTTCCCACCGCATTCGGAGTAGTCGGGTGGGAATTCTGCATGTGGAAAAAATTAAGCGAGCCTGGGCCAGCAGCCGATCTCCAGCTCCTGGCTTGTAAGGAACTCCCACAGCCCTCCCTCAACCAGGCCCCGCACTCGGGAATCGCGCACCACCGGGGGCTCTCTACCCCATACTCCTCGCCCCGTCTCGGTTTCATCGCCAGCTCAGCTTCTTAGCAGCATCAAGCATGGGCCCGATGCCCTGTCGCTGCTTGCGGGGTGTTAGAGCAGCGAAAGCGCCCAGCAGCCATAGATGAGCTGGGGAGGAGGGGTAAGGTCCACCGCAGCCCCATTCCAGGGGCGCAGAAGGTACTGGAGGCTGGAGCCCCCAGACCCGTCAGTAAGCCCCTCCTTTTGTTCACCTGGCCGGGCCTGGCCAGAAGCCCATTCGGCGTTTTTCCGGGGGTGCCCCCAGTTCACCCTCACCCGGAGGACCCCGCCCCCCAGCCTCCTGCCAGGGGCCGAGCCGGCGGCCCGCAGCAAGTGTTAATCCCCAGCCAAAGAGGGGGGCTGCTTTGCGGGAATTTGTCTCTAGGAAAGGATCTAAGCCTTCTTCAATCGGAGCATATGTTCATAGAGCAATAAACCGGAAAGATTTACAGTCCTCGCCCGGCCCCCAACAGTCTTGCACCCTTTCAGGAATTACTTACGATGATTTATCACACCAACTCGGGCAATTGTCACACTGATAAAATAGCCCGGGCCGGTGCCCGCCAAGCCCAGGCCTTGGGAGGCTGTTGGCTGCCGGGCTGCCAGCGGGGCTGGGGAGGCTTTTTGTGGGTTCCTCTCTGGGCCTACAAGGGGATGTATGGGTGGGTTGCAATGGGTGGGGGTGGGAGGGGAGACGATTCTCATTGAGAAAAATGCAAGCAGCTCAGCGAAAGCGCCCAGAATCTGCGCCGGAGTCACTTGCAAAGCACATAAACATTTGTCATCTTTGAATAATTGAATTAATGTGTTATTGTTTGAATGTATAATTCATAACGGAGGAAACTTTGTTTCTGTCCTGACGGGGAAATATACACAATACCCCAAAAGATATGAAAATACACACATAATCCCAAAACAACCACGACACAGCCAGCGCCAGCTTGCCGAAATCATCCCGAAAGCCAACGGAGGCACCTCACAAAAACAAGAGGGAAGGAGGCAAATAAAGAGGCACCCAAGCCGGAGCTAATAGCTGGAAGAAAAGAATGCCCGCTGCTGCTCCTGCCCAGGTCCCTGGCAAGCTGGGGGTGGGGTGGGGCAGGAGCGGAATGGCTTTTAGGTCACCGAATTTTCTTGGCGTGCGGACGAAAAAGGTCTGAAAAGGGGAGTGAACAAGAGAGACAGCCTTCTGCAGCTCGCCCTGTTCTCTCCCTGATACTACTATACCCGAAGGTGTCCCCTGCTCGCCCCAGGGTCTCCCACTCGGGCGGCAGGGATTTCTTCCCCTAGCGTTTATTTTAATTCTTCCCTCAAAAATTGAAAAGACAAAAATAAAGGGGAAAGAAGGGGAAATTCCTCACTGGGGTGACAGAAGCAGTAGAGCTTGAGGGGGAGGGAGGAAACTGCTAGAAGCAACTCGGAAATCATTATCTGTTGGTTAAAACCTGCCTGGGGTAAAATTTCAACTCGATTTTATAGCCTTCTATTATGACGCAAAGAAAAATTTACGACCCTCGCTTGAAAAGAGGGCCAGGGCCTTTTCTCACCGGTTTAAGAATAGGCGGCAGATGCCGTGACAGCGACCATTGTTCCCGGTAGACACAGGCGACCGGGCAACCTCGGCCCGCGTGCGCCAGGCGCGTCCCCCAGCCGGGCCGGTTTTTTACAACTCCTGTTGTCTTGCAGCAGCCCGCGCGCACCCTTGCCCCTCACCCCTCGCCCCCTCGCACCCTAGCGCCTCGCACACCCTCACATTCTCTGTCTCTGTCTCTCACATACACGCGCTCGCGCGCACACACACACACACACAGACACACACACTCGGCCGCTCTCAGTAATTTTTCATAAGTGCAAAGCTTTGCTGAACCAAAGGTCACCATCCAAGCCACTAACAACTTCTCGCCGGCGCGCAGTTCCAAATCAGGAGGCAAAGGGAACTATTTGTCAGCAGCCCTGACAGCTAAGTTCATTAAGGATTTAAATCTGATGAAATAAAAGTCGCCAAAATATTTACCTGCCGGCCGCGCTCCCGCGCCCGCCGGGGGCCGGGATGGAGGGCCGGGGGCGCCGCGTGGCCCCCCTCGGCGGGTGATATTCTTGGGATCCCTGCACTTTCCAAGTCGGAGAGAGCCCTTTGCGTGGCAGATTAATGACGACTCCGTGTTTCTTAAGGGACGTGCTGAATTAATTATTTCGCCAATCACGTGGTCGGGACTTGTAGAAATCTATTCTTATCATCTTCCTCGCACTTTGAAAATTCTCCGGGTTATGAAAGGCCCTCCCCCGGCTGCCGGAGAGCCCCGGCCGCCCAGCCCGGCGCAGGGGGCAGGGAGGGCTCCCCAACATGGCGGGCGGCGGGAAACGCAGTCTGCCGAGGGTCCGGATTTACTGTACTGTACTCGGCCGCCTTGGCTATGGACTCTTCCTCCTCATCCCTGCCTGTGATTCAATACACACACGGTATTGATGTATTGGTGGGCACAGGAGGAGCCATTAACCAGAAGACGGGCAGAGGACAATCATAAAATGTGTCTGAATATTTAAACTTCTGTCTGCGCACTTATAAATACACATGTCCACGCGTCTGGGGCGAGCCCTTCCATATATTAAGGACACATGTCTAATTTTATGCATTCTGCTCATTTCCTGTCTCGACCAAGCCCCCCATCTATTTTGGAACTCCTGTCTTGGCCCCCTCTTCAAAGCGAGGCCAAAATCTGAAAAAGCGCTCGCGGTAAAAATAGTGAACGGTACTTTTTATAGTGGGGAGTGTTTATTGTTGTTTGAGGGGCGGAGGGGGCGCTGGGGGGAGGAGGGGCAGGTGCTGGAGCCCTCACTGGGGCTGAGCAGCACCGGAAAAGTGAAGAAGCCCAAGATTGGAGGCCAGCGGGGTCAGGTCAGAGTAGCTACTGACTGGCCCAGAACCCAGCACTCTCTCCCAGAGTTTTTTGGGGAGGGGTGGGCAGGAAGGGGTTTCTCTACTGCCACATCACAAAGACCTCCCCTCAGGGCTCCAAGACTGAAGGGTTGTCTGGGGACCAGAAAGCCAAACTGGAGCCCCCTATTAACCAGGGCAATTACTTTTTCTTAAAAAAAAAAAGAAAAAAAAAAAAAAAGCAAACCACCCTGCAGCCTGAGTCCAACCCCAGGCATCCCAATGCTCACAAACTATGGTGGCCAAATTGGGTGTGTGCGTATTTGGGGTAGGAGGTGATAATAGAATCGCTAAGCCTTACAGGGTTTAACCTTCACACCTTAGGCACCAAATAACTTGGTGCCTAATTTATTGCAGAAAATAAAAAAAATAAATTGTTTATATTGAGTGTTAGCTTTTAGAAGACTTAACGGAAGAATGCTTCTGTCCAGGCATCAAACAGGAGGGAGATTTTGCTACACCTTTTATTATTTTAAATATAGATCAATGAATTACATCAAAACTACAGGCAACAATTAGTATAAATAATACTTTAATCAGTGGCAGCAAAACATTGGTCAATTCTATTAAAAAAAGCATCTCGTGTGAACAGACACCATGGGGCTGACTGACAATGTCATCTCACAACAAAAGGCTGCGATGGACAAAGTGAGATGGGAGTCTGAGGAGCAGTGTCCTCAGCAAACATTTCACTCTCCCCCTCCCCCAGTCACAGCCCCAACACAGGTTTTCTGTTGTTGTTTTTTGTTTTTAAACACCAAAACACACACTCTGGCTCATATTTAGGGGAACAAATTAGAAACAAATAATAGCAAATGGGCACTGGAGCCTTTCCACATGTAGCTTTCTCCAGCACACGTTCCCAGAGAGAAACCCATTTCCTTCCCTGCCCTAGGTGGTTGGGGGGCCCTGCCCCTTCCTTGGCCCACTCCTGTGGGCCCAAATGGATGCTGGGGTCTGAGTGGAACTTCAGGGTAAGAGGCTGCCCTTTGGGCCATCAAGGCTCCATTAACATATCAAAAGACAATCCCTGGAAGCTGAGAAGGAGAGCTGAGATTTATAAACAAAGAAGTTGTTTCTCTGATTAAGTTACTTTTCAAAGTAGTGTGGCTATGTTTGAGAAGGAGCTTGGGTTTTCCTCATTAAAACATGCCTCTTGGCTTTCCTCTGGGCCAGGGATGATGTCAGTTAAGTAGTTGTGGCATTTGGTAGGAAGCTGGGGTGAGTAACCTGGACTTCTGAGGAGGGGGAAAATCCATATAATAATCTCTATAATATATATGTAGTTGGATGTTATGAAAATATATACTTTTCTCCCTCCCAAGGAGTAGGTTCAATATATGCACATATTTAGGTTTTAAGAAAGAATCTTAGCCACTTTCCAACTTGCCTAAGGATAGCGGCTCCTTTCAAATTCTACTTCCAAAGACTGATCTCCATGTTAGAGGGGAAAAAAGAAGAGAAGGGTAGTTAGAGTCCAAAAGGTTAAGGGTTTAGAGGTCAGTCTCCCGGCTGAAATACAGCTAATCGAATAGAAAATTTGTCCTCTGGATGAACCTGATTCTGTAATTTACCCGAACTTCAGTAAAATACCTTTTCAGCTTCTCAACGTGAGGGCGTCAGAAAAAAGACGTCTTGACTATGTATGAACTCTGTGCTTTTTGTCATAGAAACAATGATGTGAATAATGCAGGAATATCCATCTTTAATATCCCGACGTGGCGATATTCAAGTATTGCCATGTGCAAGTCTGAGAGCCAGGCTCACCCCAAGGAGGAACAAAGAGCTGTCCCCAGGGTCTCATACAAAAGACCAAGGCTTGGAAGATACTTTAGGAGAAGTGGAATTTCAGCCTAGGGACTCCAGTGAATACCTGCCCTCAGCTCTCAGGAGACACAGAACCAAAGAACACGCCTGCAAAGAAAAGCTGTTTTCCCTGCCACTTAAATATATTTTGAGAATTACCCCGGAAACCTTCTAAAGTATTCTGAAGCACTGAAAAAAATAACACCATTCTGGATCTTAAAATTAAGTTTTAAGCTTATACCTACTCCCTCTCCCCTTTTGTCCCCTTTTGCCAGCTCCAACCAGGGGTTTCTTTTTTGAAGCCTGAGACTTTGGGGTTTAAACTTCCAAAGACTTGTACATTTGAGTACATGAACTCTGGTCATTACCTTTGACTCTTTCCTCCTTATCCTCAAGGGTCAGCATTTTAGAAAAATGAACTTTGAACCTTTCTCAGGCAAGGCATAAGAAAAATGACTAAAGAACATCTCTCCTGTTGTTTAACAGTGATTTTTTTTTAAAAAAAAATCACTGTTCTCAAGGCAAAGAAGAAGGCTTGAAAACTTTTATACTTTTGCAATTTCTTCTTCTAATTAATGGGCTGAGAAAAACTTCCTTAAATTTGGTTTTGTAAAAATTGGAGCTTCAGGGGGGAACCCCACCCCAGACCAACTTTTATGGACTTCTAGATTCAATTAAGTTTTTTTTTTCTTTTTTAAAGCAAGACTTCCTCACCTTCCCACTTTCTCCCCACCATACAGCCCCTCCCCCACATAGGCCATATACCAATTCCTATAAAATACTGCTATGTATTTGGGGGCATTTGGAGTCCTATTGGAACAGAAAATTCAGTCATTATCTAACAATCCAGTACATAGAGTTTTGTTTTCTTTCCCCAGAAGGAAAATGTTGGACCATTTGTTTCTTTTTTCCTCTTTCCTTTAATCATCCAGAACTGGCTGTAAGCACAGTGCTGAAAAAAGCACATGTGGAAATACATTTTCAAGAACTCAACTGAGTGGATCCTTTGCTTCCCTCTAGAAGGGTTAAGGGCCCCCTACACACATTTCCAGGGAGTGGGGAGGGGGTGGAGTTCAAAATCCTGGTTTATAGACAGAAGTAAGACATACATCTCTGATTCTGCTCCCTGAAACTCAGTCCCTTTCATCGTTTAAGATTTTTGGCATGAAGGTGTTAGTTATTTCTGTACCCCATTTCCTAACAAATAAATATTTAAGCAAATAATATCTAAACATAAAATAACCCGTTTCCACTTTCTTCCTAGGCTTACTTCTTTGGACATAGGGCCACTGGGAGCAAAATATTTTCTTTTAATCATACAGGAAATTCTACAGGCAACCCAGAGAGTTCCAAAATCCTGGCCCAGCTCTCCTACATCCACTGAAATCACCTAGCATGGGGATGGGCCAATCTCCTGCTTTAACTCCCCCACGTTATTAAACCACAAAGCTCCCTGGAGGGGTGGCATGGGGGAAAATGTCCAAATTCATACTGGGATAAAGCATCCAACCTTCATCTGCAAATTCAAAATCCAAGAGCAGAGATTTTCATTGAGTTTAATGACTCGACAAGGTTTTATATTCTCAGTAGCTCCTGCCATATAATATACTTAAAGAGAGAATCCCGCCCCCCTCCCATCCCTATCCCCGATCTAGGGAGGGGGCTGCCCTCGGGCAGGATGCTAACCTAGTCCGAGGGCGGCCTGTGTGTCCCAGGTCCACCCCACAGTACCTTAGAGCCCAGCGAGGTGACAGCAGGCCCGGCCTGCCCCCGCAGCTTCGGCTCAGCCTGGAGCGCAGGGAGGGATGGGCCCAGGGTCCCCACTTCTATAAGGTCGTCAGGTCCGTGTGGTGGTCCTTGGCCATCGGCTGCAAATGCTGGCCCGGGGCAGCTGAGGAGGAGCAGGAGGAGGAGGAAGATGAAGACGATGACCTGCCTTTGGTGTTGGGCAGCTTGTGGTCTTTTTTCCACTTCATCCTCCGGTTCTGGAACCAGATCTTGATCTGGCGCTCAGACAGACACAGGGTGTGAGCGATTTCAATCCGACGGCGTCGTGTCAGATACCTGTTAAAATGAAATTCTTTTTCCAGTTCTAGGACTTGCTGCCGGGTGTAGGCCGTCCGAGACCGCTTGGGCTCCCCACCGGTGTAGTTGGGGTTCACTGCGAGACAAAACACAGTACAGCCAGGTCAGCGCCCTGCCACTAGTTAGGCCCCTCGCCTCTGCGGCTCACTTCCTGGCCCGTCCTGAGGCCGCGGCCCTCCCCGCGCTCCCAAGCTCGCTTCCTCCCTCCCGCCTTCTCCTTGGCGCACACACTCTCTCCCACCACCCACCCCCCTCACACACACCCATTCCCCCAGGCTTACAGCGTGGGATCTCCAAATGTGCTCCTTCTCTGGGGCCCACCACCAGCTGCGGAATCCCCAAGCATTTTGGAAACCCCCCTCTCCTCCACCGCGTTCCCTCTGCTCTGAAAATGGAGTCCTTCCCCACCCCACCTCCTCCCCACCCCTTTTTGCGCCCACAGCAGAGCAGTCAGCCACATGGTCCCGGCCTGCTCCCTCAGCTATAAAAATTTATGGAGAGAGTAATTGCGGCGCCCCTGGAAGCTCCACATGCCCCCACCCACTCGCACCCCGCTCCCGGACACCCAGGCCAACCGGCTGGAGTGGGGATGGAGAGGTTGCTGGAGTCGCGCCTTACCCGAATTCACGTGCACCTTCTTCATCCAGGGATAGACCACCGCTGGCTGCTTGAGTGCAGTCCCGGGGGGCGGCTGCTTGGGGCCGCCGGACTGGCTGCAGGCCCGGGCGCCAGGCAGGGGTGCGGGTGGAGGCGCCGGGGGCGCCGCGCACGGCTCTCCCGGAGCGGCGTAGTGACCGCCAGGGCCGCTTGGCTCTTGCCCGTGACCCCGCGCAGACAGTGCCGAGCCGGGCCCGGGGCCGCCGCCTCCGAAAGGCTGCTCGCCGAAGTCGGGCCGCGGGTAGAGCCCCGGGGGCTGGAAGTCTGCGCCCTGCGCGCCGCCACCGTAGTAGTCAGCGCCCTGCTCGCCTAGGTAGCTGCCCTGCAAATATTCCTCGCACGGAGGGAACTTGGGGTCCACATACTTGGAGTTCACCATATACGAACTCATGGCCATTAATTTCTGAAGGTAGAAAATACTAATTTTTCTCGTGTTGTCTTTTTTTCTCCTTCCATAGGGCCCTCCTACTTGCTGTCAACTGAATAAAGTTGGGCGGCCATGTGACCAGGCCAGCCAATAGCAAGGGAGCGAGTTTATCACCGGGTTG
Source organism: Lemur catta (assembly GCF_020740605.2). Classification (NCBI taxonomy): domain Eukaryota; kingdom Metazoa; phylum Chordata; class Mammalia; order Primates; family Lemuridae; genus Lemur; species Lemur catta. Next base: position 50,803,346 of record NC_059135.1, read on the forward strand.
GTGAGCATCTCATAATTTTCACAAATTTAACTAAATAACATACGTGTAATCAAGTGACTCGCCATGGCACATTTGAGCCCCCGCCAGATGTTAATATAGTTCCAATCCCTAGCACCCCCATTCCCCTCAGGTAATCCCAGCTTTTGTCTGCCATTGATTTTACTAACCTCTCCACTAACCCCTGAGTGAAAGCAGCCCCCCACCAAGTGGGCACAGTTCAAGGGAGAACGAATCCTCCCATTGGGGTGCAGGGCAACGAGAAAGGTGGGTGAGCAAGGTTGCCTGTGAGTCGGGCAGAGTGCCCCAGGCCGGCGGTGTCCTGTCCGGCCAGCTCGCGAGAGCTGAGACTCTGCCATACAAAGGCCTTGGTCCGGGCTTTGTCTTCATCAGGCTCACCCAAAAGTTACCAGAATCTGGCCGACCTGAATCAAATTAGGCAAAGAGTAACCGCCATGCTTTCTACCGGTGCCCAAGCCAGGGTGTTCCCAGCCAAAGCTGGGCCCTGCTGATAAGGCAAGAGGCCTTGCCTGCCCTGGTCCGTGCAGGTGAGGGGTGGGCTGAGATGCTGGTGAGGGTACCCACACCTCACCCAAATGCATGACAAAGGTCCCGACTGGCCTTCTTCCCAGCTTGCTCTCTTCCCACAGGCAGGCCCTAAATTCCAGCAAGCTCCCATTTGGGTACCTTTGCACATCATGCCCCTCAAGGGCACAGGTGGGGCTAAGGCTAGCTGGCCTTCCACCTCACTTCCTAGCACCCCAAAACCTAGCCCTTTGGACCTGCCTTCATGCAACCAATTAGAGTTTCTTTTTGGAGCAGCCACAGAAGCCTCTGTTTAAAGGTGAAGAGGAACTTCTGGGGAGTAAAGGGCTGCTCTATGTCACCAGGCACAGTCGATCTTCCTGGCATCCAAGGTACTAAAACAGAAAGAGGTGGCTGACAAGTGCCGGTGGCTTCTAGTCTCCACCTCGGTATCTGGCTATTTCGAAGCAATGTGAAGTTTTTGCATCGACCATATATTCCCCTAGAATCGAATCTGTGACTACGTGGATACCACACAAATTCGGTTCTACAGGGTATATATAGACAACGTTACAACCTTCGGGTCCCACCCAGAGCAGGTACCCAGGCTGCTGCCAGCCCCGGCCTCTTCCTCTGAGCCACCACCAGCCTGCCGCAGCCACCCACACTTTCAGAGACAGTTCAGGTAGCCTGACAGACTTGGTGACAATTTGCAGCAATCGAGTTCTCTCATTCCTTTGCCAGGGCAGGGTTACCAAGCAGCCGAGCAACCAGAATGTTCTTCTTAAGCAAAAAAGAAAAAACAAAATATAACCCATCCCAGCAATGCAGCTTTAGTACCTCCTTCCCCCTCTCGGGATCCAAATAAGACACCCACCCCCCATCAAGTGGTATTTTCCAGAAAGGAACAAATGCCCTCAACGGCAGAAGAAAAAGGGGCAAGAGGGGAGTATTCTCTGCTCACTCCTTTTCCTATTGCCTGACCAAGCCAGATTGGCTGCCAAAGCCACTTCTCTAGGAAGACGCACGCTTACCTTCCTGGGCCCTGAGCCCGCGGGCCTGTTCATCCCGCTGCTGCAGACCCGGAGGCAGGCGGAGCTGCTCACAGGCACAGAGCTGCCTTGGGCTGAGGCCAGCGCTAATGGTGAAGGGCAGGGCAAGGGGTCATTCGAAATCATTTAGAAACATATCACAAAGTTTCATTATTTTTACTTTGCCGACAGCAGCACACAAGAGTACAAAAGTTCACGAATTTCACCCGCCCCAGTGCCTCAGCCCTGTCCAAGGCTTGTCCTTCAGTTCAGGGCACCAAGTGCTTAGAGGCACTCAGAGCCAGAACGGATTTCAGGGGCAAAGGGATGCCCTGGCTCAAATGGGGCTCTGGATGTCTGACCATAGGCTGAAGGTGTTAAATTTTGGGGAGGGGTTGTTTTGATTCCCCTTCCCTCCCCACTCCATAATTCAAAAATTAGTTTTAAGCCTCAGGCCTGGGCTTGGTGGGTTGGGGCAGAGAAACTCCCTTCTAAGCCTGGCACTTTGCACACTTCCCACATCCTTTGGTTCCACCACTTTAGTTATTTTGCAGGTATTTCCTGGGCGCCAATTCTAACAAGGGCTCTGAAGCTGCCGAATCTGTTTGCCTCAGGAGAATCACCTCAATGTCCCCTAATGCCAAGCGTTCCCACGTATTTGCCTTCCTGGGGACACTGGGCCTAAGCTTTATCCAGACAAATTGGGGGAGCCTGCTGAGCCGCGTGGGGACCCGGGTGAATGTACACATTTTCATATTTGTTAGACACTGTGACCTGCATTTCACCTTATTGCTCGACTTGTTCAGACAGGTCAAAGCCAACGAGTTATTGATGAACAAAAGCGTTAAATATTCACCTCCCGCTCAACTGCCCATACTAATGCTTTTGATCTCTCAGGCTTTTTGTGTTGTGTTCAGCTACAGGGTGCTGAATGCGGGTTTGCAAGAGAGTAGCCTCCGCAGAGATAAGCACCCAAAGCCAGGTCAGCCGAAGGAGGGGGAAAAGACGAGGGGGCCTTGGGGAGACCAGAGTTTCCAGCCTGGAGCCCAGAGCCGGTTTCACTTGAGCCGGCCTGATTCATAGAAGCGAACGTGCTGGGCGGATCTCCTCTTCTGGGGGTGAGCACAGCCCCTAGGGGGTCAACTAGACTGCGCAGCCTATGGGGCCAAAAAAACTGGCCGGGAGCCCAGTCCCAGCTATTCCAACCAGAAGATAGGGTGTCTCACAAGCCAGGGAGGGTGCCTGTTTCCTGCAGTCCTCGCATATTCCCTCTCCCGTTAAAATAAAATCACCTCCGTTTTGCAGTGAGGGAGGGGCCACCTTTTTCCCGTGACTCTCCTGCGAATATCATCATCTTAATGACGTGTTTCTCCTGCAGACTTCACAGGCCTCCTCTGAAATGTACCTGTCTTTCGCGCCACAGGCAACTCAGAAAGATCCAAATATCCCAGCTAAGGACCCCAAGAGTCTCTGGCCCCACTCGACCCCGCTATGTTTCCTTGCAGCACCAGCGACTCTGGAGCGGAAATTCTGGAACTGCAGTTACAGAGAAGCAGAGGGGAACGAGAGAGAATATCCCTCCTCGCTCAGCCGGTGTCCCAAACCCAGGGCCCACACCGCTAGCGCTGGGTCCGGGGAGGGGCGGTGAGAGGAATGTCCACGTAAAGCTCAGAATTAGGAGCCTTCCCCGGAAGCGGGCCAACTCAACACACCCGCGGCCATAGAGGATTAAGTTTTGTTTGTAGTAAATTTTTTGTAAAAACCCAAGGTTGGGACAGGCTTGACCGGGATAAACTAGGCTGGACTGCGGAGGGGGATCGCATCGCCTTGGGTTTGTTGCGTTGGTTCGCGCGGGAGGCGGATGCTGGCCAGAACTCGTTAATAAGGCAGGCTGCTAATTAGCCGCAAGCTCTTAACCCAAGCCAGCGCTGTGACGGAGCTGCACCTGTGCTGAGCCAGGGAAAGGCTGGAAAGGTCCAGAGAGGCCCAGGGAGACAAGGGTGAGACCCTGCGGCCTGTTCCCTTAGGCAGGTGACTGCGAACTAGGCCCCAGAAAAGCTTTCCAGGAGCTCAGTTTAGCACCTCCACCTCCCAAATCTAGCTCTCCTCGCTTGGCCAGGCCTGGGGAGGGAGGGCGTCCCTTCCACCCGCCCACTCCGCCAGCACAGCCCTTCGCCCACCACCTCCCTGGGATCAGCACCGCCTCTTCGCGATTCGGAAGAAACGGAAAGGTACTTACAGCGGCGCTCTCTCATGGTCCTGAACCTGTTGCAATAAAAACGGGGGTCACTTAAATTCCACAGGATAATAAAGCAGAAACAGATGACACAGAAAAATGACAAGGCCCAAACACCCCACCAATACCCAGAGCTCCCTGCTTCAGGTGCCCGCCCCCGGGAACTGCGCAAAGTTCTCCGCAGAGCCAGCGACCGCAGTCCTCAAGGGCAGAGCCGCAGATTACGAGAGGGAGTTCTGTCCCATCACCTCCCCCACTCCACGCACCCTTGGGCAAAACCTTACTGGTTGTTTGGCCCTACTCAGGCTGCCTGTAACGGTTTCCCCAGTGGGAAAACGGAAAGCGAAGAGAAAATGGGCCTTTGTGTGTTTCCTTTTGCGCAAACAGGCCGGGTAAGTGCAAGTCCACTGGGGAGGGTGTAGTCGGTCCATCTGTACTCTCCCCAGATCCTCTGTCTCTCTGGCCCCGGGAGCAGTTCAGCCCCCTTTTCCAGTTTCAGGTTGTTTTAAAATTCCTCTGCCTCAAGGAGTGCCCCCTTCCTCCTCAAACCTGTCTTATCCTCCCTAAAGAAGAATCAGGCATGGCTGGGACTCACCTTCTCACTTCTGCTCCAATTCAAAACAAAGAGCAATTTCCAAGGGGAAATGAGGACCCAAATGATAACCAAGGAGGAGGAAAATCAATGAGTTTAAAGGTAAACGGCAATGCTTTAGATTGTTATCCAGCTCTATGGGTATGACATCAATTTTTCAGCATTGCTGCTGGAGAGCCAACAAAACCAATCTCACAAAGCAGTGGTCTTCCAAGGCGCTGGTGTCCAGCTTCGAGTTTTCTGTCTTTTCTAATTTTATTCTACGATAGAAATCTTCTCAGAAATCTCAGAGGCAAAGCCATCTGCACCCTCACCCTCTCCTTCCCCCCACCCAGACTAACACTATTTTATTCCACTTCTGAAGCAGATGCTTCATTATGGGGAGGAGGGAGACAGTAAGTCCCTCTTGTGAGATGGGAGCCCTCAATTTTTAACTGTCCATATCCAGAAGGGAGGGGGAGAAAAATCGAGATTCTCATTCTATTTGTTAATTTAGGTTTAGGCTAAAATTAGAATTAACTTCGATGGGACTTCTCCCCACACCAGGCAGAAAAGTCCAGATAGAGAAATTCCCCATCTCTGGAGTTGTTGCGGAAAAAGTAATAAGTGACTTACTGTTTTTCTTTCCTAGTGGGTAGGGGAGCTGGGAGAAGAACTGTCTCCTTAGCCCGGTGCTGGCTGGAGCCTCTCACTTTCCTATTGCTGCTCCAGGAACCAAGCATCTGCACTTGTATGCTCTTAACCTAATTTATGGTGGGAATTATATTTTGGCTTGTCAACTCTCAAGCCATAAAACAAAGTTTATTGGAATCACGTGTTCGTAAATAGCCACTCAGGTCCTATCTCTGCAGAACCATAAATAACCTTTGGCTTTAAACTTTTATTCACCAAATAAAGGTTAGGGGCAACTGTTCCTTCAGATTTAAATACTTCCAAATATCCAAGATGCAAGGGAGGTCATATTCATATCAATACCAGGGCTTTTCAAATAGCATCTTTTCAGAAAAGGCTGTTTAAGTTGGGAGATAGTGCTATTTGGAAAAGGCTGGTTGGTGGGCATGTCTTATCATTCTTTGGCTGCATTCGCTGTGAGTACCATCAACCCCTTTATTTCAATCATTTACTAGTTCTAGATGTGATAAAGAAAAACGTCAAAGGCCACTTCTTATTTAGACCAGAAGTTGGAAGTTATTTGAGATTTTGTTCAAGTTTCAATAGAGAAAGGTTAGGGAGAGGCTGGGTGGGCTTGGGGGTGGAGGTGGCAGTTGGAATTAACACTTGGCTCCCTCTGTATTGTTGTGGATGGGCTTGGTGAAAGCTGAAGGTAGCCACATGCCTAGAGGTTTCTATAATTTGCTTAGATTTGAAAGGGAAGCCTTTGCAAGTGACCAAACTGCTTGAAACAGCAAGACTTAGGATTTGGTAATGTGAGAAAGCAGAGAATAGCCCCACTGGAATCTTTGGCAACTGAAGCTCTAAAGAAGGTTATAAAACAATAAAACGGCTCTGGTGTGAAGGGAACAGGGTGTGAGGAAGCAAATGAAGCTCTCAAAGAATCCAAGCCCAGGAAGTCAGATGTCCCCACTCCCAAAGTGCCCCCAACCACAGGGCTCAGGGCTCAGGGGTATTTGGGAGCCCAATCCTGGGTGGGATGCTTAGGAGGGCTCTGCTCTCCCCAGCACTGCTGCTCCCACCAGAGGAAGAGCCTAAGAGAGGAGGAGAGAGTGTGTATACCTGCCATCCTGCTGAGAAAGCCAAGAAAAGGAGCTTGGGCCTGAGGCTGTTCTACAGGAGAATGCGGCATTTTCTACTTGGGGGAGGTGGAGAGTGGGCAGTGGTCCGTCAGGGTGGGGAAATGGGGGTTGGAGGGGAAGATGTCCCCAGCTCTTATGGAGGGGCATAAATAAAGAGAATTGACTCCCCCACACCCTTCAATACCCTGCCAGAATTGCCACCAGTGTGAAAACACATGATTTTGACAAATCTGATGAAAATAATGAATGTTCTGTATAGATTTGTAGAGCACACACACATGATTTCTAAATCAAATTCAGTTGCAACAGTTCCCATCAGAAAGTCCCATCAAGCCCATAAAAGAGATCCCTCTGTACAAAGATCTCTTTGCATCCTAATCTCCACCCATTGTACATGTATTTCCAAACCCATTTCCTCATTAGGTACAAAGCAGGGGGCTGTTAGCCTGGATTGTAGGCATCCATTTCTCCTTTTTCGGTTCCATTAGCCACTTAGAAGGATATTTTTCTTTTACAGTTGGTGGAATCTGTTTTTAAAAATTTGCAAAGATCAACTCTTCAAAACATTGTTTCTGGTTCATTAGCACTAGGTGACCAGCTTTAAAATTAATTCCTGTTAATCCCCTGTAAAAAAAAAAAAATCAAAGTTTGAGAGGTTGAGAAGAGCTTTCTTTATTTTTCCATAATTTAATAAACAAATTAATCAAACGATATATGACTTTCTAGGGAATTCCAGTGAGCTTTTTATGGGAATGGGGTAAAAGAAAAAAAAAAAGGTTAAAGAGAAACAGTGTTTGGAACAGTGTCTGGTTCCTAGTTAGGGCTCAGTTGATATTTTTTGAATGGATGGTGATGAAGGATGGTGATTGAGACTTGCTTGCAGCCTTCACTGTGGCTTACACAAGAAAATAAAATTATACAGGCTACTCTGTATAATTAGGCAATAACAAAAAAGTAGCTAAGAGTAAGGAACAGGAGGAAAGAAAGGAATACATTGAGGCAGACATCTTCATTTATTTCCTGATCTTCGGACAGCCAGGCAAAGTGATTAAGGAGAGTCCATCTTCCTGTAATCTTCCCTTGTCTACCCCTGCCCCCTGTCTCCTCCCCTCCTCTTGGGCTTCTGTGGATGAAAGGGAGTAGAAATGGGGAAGACAAGCTAAGCAATGGGAAGAGCAGAGCTAGCATGTGCCAATTTGTTGAGGGCCAATTTGATGCAAAAAAGGGTTTCCCAAGGGCTTTCAATGGTAGTGGTAGGAATGGAAGAGGCAGTGGGGGAGGAGAGGTTGAGCCTTCTTAAAAACCTGTAAGGAGTTAATTTCTGGGTAAGGTGGGACTCTGGGTACTGTCCCTCCCTATTTGGCTAAAAGGAGCCGGAGCTGGTCCTAGGAATTCCTGCCTAGCAAGCTTCCACGAGACAGGGTGCCTTGTAGGGCTCCCCCAATCCAGAAACCAGAGCAGCTCCTAGGAAAGAGAAGAGAGTAAAGGAGTCCCAGGAGGCAGCAGCTCTACTCCAAATGCAATGGAGGTCAGCCCTCTTTCCCCACTAAGGGCCCCCACTATGTGGCCCCAGGAAAGAATATTTTACTTTGGCTCCTAAGAGGCTTCTTACCTGAAGGTGGTGGAGCTCTCCTCTTAAACCAGGAAAGATAGGTGGGGATGGAGCTTTGAATGGCCAGAGGCAGGTGGAGAAAGGAAACTGCCCAGGGCTGGTCTTTAAGAACATAGGCTGAGGCATAAGAAGGGAGTCCCAAGCAGGAGAGAAAATGTGACTCCATACTTCTGGCACTGTATCACTGAAAAGGACAACTTCTCTTCACCCCGACCCCCCTGACTATGTAGTCACTCATTGGAGCTAGAGCTCTGCCTTGAGATCCTCTGGGAGGAAGAGGTGACCCCAGAGGAATAGGCCAATAGTGAGAGATTGGGAAAAAGTGGATGGCTAGGCTGTGGGTAGAGCTCCACCTGACATGGTTTGAAGCAAAGAAACTACGTATGTTTTGAGAGAAAATCCAACCTGGGAGGACTCCTGGTTAAGCCAAGAGAAGCAGCTTGCCCAAGGACTATGGAGCCTCTCATGAAAAAGGCTCATAGGCAGAAGTCATGGAAGCCAGAGCTATGGGGGTGAAACCTGGTTACAGGGTGTGCATGTGTGTGGGGGTTGTAGCCTGAAGGAGTATCTACACAACTCTTCATAAAAGATATAAAGAATTTCAAAGAATTAGAAGGCTGATGGAGATTTCAAGAGATAAGGCCTAAGATACACCTTGGCATTACTGTGGCCCAAGTTGGGGGCTTGGCATTACTGTGGCCCACAGTCCCAGAGCTCAGATCTTGGGGCACAAACAGAATAAGGGGTAGGGAGTGGTGGGGATGGGATGAGTGGCGGTGGGGCTCTGTGGCTTCCTCTGCTGCTGCCTGCTGGTCTTTTGCTTACCCATCCTGCCCTAGATTTTAAGACACTGAAGAAGGTCCTTGCCCTAATGCTATAGAAGAATAAGAGGAACAACCAGCCCTGTGGGTGTGACTGACAGGGAGACAGGGTGGTAATGAAGAAGGTGACTGCAGGAGGTAGACAGTGGGGCCTGCTCTCTGGAAAGACTTGAAGCCCTCTGTAGGAGTAGAAGATGTGCCTGTGTGGTGTCAGGCCTCTCCTACTTGACATCTGCCCACTGAAGACCTAGGGTCACTTTCCACCTAGGTGAGCCCTGATAGACATAGGTGTCAGACACTTAGGCCCAAGAGACCAGGACCTATGAGGCCCACTACAGCAACAGGATAGGTCCTAGAGCTATGTTCTCCTGGGCTTGGTATTTCTTGTGTGACCAAGCCTCTATTTGTCCTTCACAGAATTCAGAGATTTGGTGAGTGAACCAGGTCTCTTTTGGCTCTAAAAGTCTAGGCCTGATTGCTGAGCAGAGAAGAGATAATTATAATAATATGATAACAATTATATTGAGCATTTGTCATATGTCAAAACACTAGCATAAGTACTTAAGCCAGTGAGTTAAACTATGTAAAGGGGTTAGAATAATGCCTGACACATAGTAGTGCTGAGTAAAAATTCTCATAACAAGCCTTGAGGGTACTCTTACACTCTCTACTTTTCAAATGAAGAAACAGGCCTTGGGAGTTTGCTGTTCTTGACCAAGGTCACACAGCAGGTAAATGGCAGAGTATGATTTTGAACCCCAAACAGTTTGAAACCCGAACCTGCTCTCTTTGAAATCTTCAAGCCAAAAGTAAGGGATCCATGTCCCCTTCCCTAAAATGGGAGAAATCACTCAACCTATAGAACAGTGACCTTAAAAACCACAATTATAGATGGAGCCCAGCTCTGGAAGATGACTAGTTAGAGAGGCAGAGAGGGAACTTGGCCTCTGGAGAACAAAGAACCATACAAGAAGCAGGAGAAATCATTGACCAGTGGTTCTCAAACATAAGTGTGCATCCTAATTGTCTTGTGGGGAAAGAGTGCTTACCAAATGCAGGTCTCTGGGTACCATAGTTGGACATTCTGATGCAGTAGGTCTGGGATGGGATCTAGAAACTTGCATTATAAACAAGAGATTCGGATGCAGGCCCTCACTGAGAATCATAGACCTTGAGTAAGGAGAAGAGGGGGACAAAAGACTGAATTGCCAGAAGATAATGCAGGCTCAGGGGAGTTGGGTCAGAGCCAGTTGTTGAACCTGGGTGTCAACGCTAGTGCAACGAATGACCTATGGAGCCCACCGAGGGCCTGAAATGATTGAAGTGGTGGTAGAAGGGTATGTTGGTAGCGTGGAGAAGAACAAACATTCCCATCTGGGTAGTTCTCAAACCACACAGGAAGTAGGATTTACCTGGGCTCTCAGAGTCTCCAGGGAGTCCCAAGACCCAGGTCCTGTTTTGAGCAAGGGCAAGTCCAGTCAGCATACTAGGGGATGCACAAAAGGCTGTACTCTTCAAAGCTGCCCGTTCTGGATACCAGGAATCTGGGGCAGGGTAAATGGCACGGACAGCATTCCAGCAGGAGGGGTCTGCTCGCGACCCCGCTGACTGGACGCAGCTTGCCCCATCACAGGATTCTAGTTGCCTGCTCCTAGGAGCGCAGCGCGAGGAAATCGCGCCCCCTCCGGGGGGCAGAGAAAGCGAGGTGGTGGCCTGCCAACCCAGAATGGCCATTAAGCTCCCTGGCCTAGGCGCCTCCGCTGTTGGTCCGGGGAAGCGGACCACTGGGGATGGGCGCAGCAACGCCGACCCTCGTCCAAAGCCCAACGCACTTTGCAGACGGAGGTGGAGGGCGGGGAGAAGGAGGAGGGGGTCACGTGTCCTCAGCTCCCGCCCGCTCCCGCCAGCTGCCGTCCGCAGCATCTCCGGCGCCGCTGCAGCCAGCGAGACGCTAGTCCTACAGCGCCTCCTCCTGGACAAGGTGCCAGACAGCAGAGCAGGGAGATCACGCCAGCCCCGGAAATCTGAGGACCGGGACGTCCTCGGGTGGGAGGAGGTCTTCCCGCACCAGAGACTTGTCCTACTGTGTCCCCTGGGGCGACAGGAAGGAGTCGGGAGGGCCCCGAGGCCCCTTCTCACCACCCCACCCCCTAGCACAAACAAGCTCGTGGCCCAGAAGCGCGGATCTCCCATTAATTCGGCGAGCCCAGGCGGAAAATCCCTCCAGTTTGTCTGTTTGTTTATTTATTTATTCGACTGTTGTCCGCTGAGCCGCTGCCCCCTCGTTCCCAGCCCAGCCCTGGAACGTGCTACGCGCTGGCGTAACACGATCCCGGAATGATCAGGCTGAAGGATTGGCCTGAAGTTTGGCGGTTTGAACAGGCGCCAGGAGAAAAGGCCTTGTCCCAAAGCTGAAGCACCAGACTGAGAAAATGTATACACTTCCCTGATATACCTGGAAAGAATATTCTGTTTCCTTTGGTCCCTAGCTCGTATTTGCAGCCTATTTCTAACGAACAGATTTAAATTGGGGTTGGGTGGCGAGTCAAGATGATTGAAAATAATGCAGTCAAGCGCAGAGCTGTTTGGCTGTATTTAGAAGGAAGGCTGAAATAAAGGAAAGATGAGTCGCGAATTTTGAGGGAGGAGGTAATGGAGAGATCAGGTCATATCTCCCTGTTCTGAGTCCACCCTCCCCTCACCCCCTGCGTTGCCAGTCGAATCCCCGGGCTGGGCTGTCTCACTGCACATGCACCAGACGCCTTGGAAGCGTGCGTGGCAGGCGCTGCGGGGCACTGAGCTGTGCTCCTACGCCTAGCTGCAGAGGAGCTTGGAAGCCCCATCTCAAATAAGCAATAAACATTTCTTTTGGGGGGAAAACCTGTATTAAAAGCCTCAACTGTCGTTTCTGATTTGCAAGCCCTGTTCCTCCGAACCAACAGAATCTCTACGTTGCCAATGAACACTCTCAAAATCGTCATTTGGATCAGAAATTTCACATCTAGAGCACCTCTTCCCCTGAGTCGTTCATCAAGACGAGGAAAACCACCCACCGTTCAGAGGGCACAACTATTCCCTCATTCTGCAAAACTAGCCAGTCTAAGGGACCAGTCCCTAGAATGGATATCTGTTCACGCCCTAAATGGGATTTAAGTTGAAATTCTGAGTTCTTGGTGGCTTCTCCCCAGCTTCCGGTGCCCCCACATACTCGGCCTGGCCGCCCGGGCCGCCGCAATGCGGCAAGGCAAGGCCGTAAATACCTCTAACAGCTGCCTGCCAGCCCAGGGTGAAATACTGTCTTTGTTCCGATTTCCCCTGCCTCTCGGGCTCAGAAAACAGAACTCTGGCGAAATATATTTATTTGGAGGAACATCTGATGGGAAAATACACTTGGTTTTCAGCCCTGGTGCTTCACTACATTTGTAACAGCGAGCTTCACTTTTTTTCCTGGTCCCCACAGAATCGCAAGCCCAGCTCATAGCCTGACCTATAGACATTAAGGCCTGGACAAGGTATCGGCTCCTAGATCCATAAACCCACAGAGACTGGGTCCCGGACGCTGGGAGTTAGATTTCCGGGCTTCTCAGCTCTTAGGGTCTGAGCGGTTTTTATTTCGTTTCTTTTGTTGTTGTTGGGTTAACAGAGACAATAGGGCATTTCCGGCAGTGGCAACAGCGCGCGAACTAGTTCTCCTTCTGAACTAAATGGTCTGAATTCAAATGTGATTTGCGGATTATTTATGCCCTTACATGCAATCGACCATTTCGTTCCAATAAGCTCTTAATGCTACCACGGTGCTTACAAAGAGCCTCTCAGTCCTCCACATCTACCCATGACATACGTCATCCTCCCATGCGTAATTGGACCTGCAGTCCGCCCAGGTTCTTACTCTCTCCAGCGCACTGAGCCACGGAAACCAGGAAAAAGCGACTGAAGCTCTGAAATAGGGCTTGGCCATCGGGGCCATACCCTCGCCCTAGGGGCTCCTCTGGCTCCAGAGCTGCCCTGGCAGGGCCTACAATCGTGGTCCAAGGGCCTGCTTTTCAATAGGAAATGCTTTGTATCCGTATCAAAGAATGATCTCAATGGCTATTATACCGTACTAGAGAAATAGTTACAAAATACAAATGCTTCAAATACAAAATATCACTCAAGTTTCTTATTTGCAAGTGCTCAAAGTTAGTGATCCAGGTCAATTCCGCAGACGTCAACTGGCCACAAATCATGGACCTCCATTTTGAAACAAGCATGATTCCATCGTTAATTGATAAAAATACCTTTTCACAAATATGACATTTATTGTTCATAAATGCTTTCATGGCTAACATTGTTACACTGGAATATTTGAGGGAACACTAAGTTAGAATTTGCCACTACGTGCTTTGGGGAACATACCCTGCCATGCGCAGGTCAGTTTTATACGCAATGCGGCAGATTGTCCAAAGGTTTTCATATTTCCCAGCGTGTTCAGGAGAGAATAGGCAATAGAATTTGCAAACTGCATCTTCAACTGCTGTTCAAAATCTATGAGAGAAAATAGCTTTCTTTTTCCGCAAAGGGTTTGTTTTTATGCATAGTGTTTCGGTTCAGTAGTTTTGAAGTCGAGGGAAAAATGTTGGTATGTAATATTTATTGGTGGGCAAAAAAAATACATTTAGAGAACAAAAAAAATCTACTCTCTTTCTACTCTGGCAAATAAGAAACACGGGAGTCTGAACTTAGAGATGCTTCTAATTTTTGAAATATCTATTGGGTTTTACCTGATTGCTATTACCTCCTAAAACATGCATTCATTTTGTGACTTAAGGTAATGAAAATTAACCTGACAGATTATCAAATGTGGGAGGAACCTATCATGAGTTGTTTTAAAAATTCTCTAGGAACGAGAGAAACATTTATAAATATTTAAAATTTCATCTCATACACAAGGCCCAATAAACCATAAGCCCTAGAAATTAGTCAGCATCACTTCCCAAAGCCTAGATTCAAACACCAAACATATCCTGGGAACACAGAATCCACCCCACCCCCACCCAAGCCCCAAACCCAACCCTCAAAAAACACCTGTTAGCTTCCCAGGTACCTCTGACCACAGATAAACCGCAAAAACCACTGCTCTCTACTACAGGGTGCCTTTAGCGACCCTCTGCAAAGCTGAGATGTCCAGAAACAGTGTACACACCCTTCCCAGGGTGGGAATGAGGAGCTCTCGATCTAGGCACTGTGATCCTGTTTGTGTCTACCCACCTCTCAGGATCTCTGGAGGAAATGTGGCTTCCCCCTTGGACTTCCAAGCCCAAGCGGACCCAACCCTGGGCCCCAGGGGACTCCCTAGGGATGGAGTGATTAGGGGGAAGGGGGCGCGTACAGTAACCCTCAGGTCCCCGAGAAAAGGAGGAGAGCAGACAGGCCCAAGGGGGTCGGCGCCCGGAGCTTCTCGGTGGCAGTGCTGGGGCGCAGGGAGGGGGCGATTCTTACCCGGAGGCTGCTGAGCTGGAGGCGGCGGTCGGCCCGGGCGGCTGCTGTAATCCATTAGGCGCTGCCCGGCTGCGCGCACTCTAGGCGGCAGGGATCCGCTCAAGTGGGAGAAGGAACCGCCTCGGAACCGCGCGGATGCCATCCCGCCGAAAAGGCCGGCTGCTCCTGGCAGGCGGTGTCGCTCCGGCGGGGGGCTCGGCTCCCAGGGCTCCTTCCAGGCTCCCCGCCGGGCTCCCCACCAGCTCCGGAGGTGGCAGCGGTGCGGGGCGAGCGAGCGGCGGTGGGGCTAGGTCCGGCGCCGGGCAGGAGCCCAGGCCGCCGCGGACTCCACAATCCCGCAGCCGAGGACTGGAGCCCACCTCTGCAGAGACAAAGGTTAGAAAAAGAGGGGGTGAGGCTCTGGGAAAGCAGAATGCGGGGGGAAATTCGCCTGGGAAATCAGGAAAAAGGCCGTGAAGGCGAGCGGCGCCTGCACATGACCAGCCGCAGCCAATGACGACCGCAAATAGGTCATAAAAAGGTCTATTACCAAGTTGTAAATTTTCTTCAAACAAAAAGGAATTTACTGCAATTCCTTGCGGATTTTGCACATACAGCTAGCAAGCGCCATGTTTTTTCCTCTCTTTCTCTCTCCCCTCTCCTCTCCTCCTCTCTCTTTCTCTTCCTCCCTCTCCGCCTCCTCCCTCTCCCGCTCCCTCTCCCCCTTCCTCCCTCCTCTCCTCTTTCTCTGTCCCTCTCCTCCTTTCCTTTCTCTCTCTCTCTGTCTCCTCTGTCTCTCTCGTCTCTCTGTCTTCTCTCTCTCTCTCTTTTCTAGGAATTATTTGGTGTTTTTTTTTTTCTTTTGGCTTGGCCCAAAACCTCTGCGCGGTTGGCACCCAATGCCCAAGGGAGAATGAGTGCGGTGTACGGCTCAAGCGCTGGGGAGACGATCACCGCAGCACCTCCCCATCTCCATCCCTCCCCCTACACCAGTCATTTGGCTTCTCCTCTCCTCCCCGCACAAAAAGTCCGGTCCGGAAGGGCAGCCAAGCACTTTCGGTTTTTCCTCCTGTCATCTCCGTAAGAGCCAGCCCCAGTGATCTTGAAAAGAAAACCTGGGCTCTGCAGGCCAAGAAAGTGCGCGCTCCCTCCTCCCCCATCCCGCTGCAACATAAATTGGGGTCCCTTCCATTTCCTGGAGTTTCTGTGGTAGGGGAGTCAACAACCAACTCAAAAGCCGGAAATGGTTTTAGCTACTCGCCAACCTCTCCACAATACCATTTTGAGAGCCCACTGCCTAATCTTTGTATCCACAGACACAGAAACATCCTCTGGTCAGTTTGGGTTAGAGAAGAAGCAACATTTCTGGATCCCTTCTGAACCCATAGCTTTAGGTCCCCCTCTAAGAGCAATTCTCATTTTTATGGAATTTAATTCTAGTTCCCTCTTGCCTCCTCCCCCCACCCCATGTTCGTCCATTGAAAAGCCTGCTCAATGCAATACTGAAGAGAAGTATTTCATTTGTTTAGGAGAAGAGTGATGTCCCCAGATCAGCCTAGGGAAAAAATTATTTTTCTTCAAAAGCAGGTTTCACATTCCCTTTGTATTTCTCATAGGAGCTGCTTTGGGGATTTCTCCCTGACAGTAAATGTGCTTGGCTGGCCTCCAGCATTCTCTTCATGGACATGGCCATCCCAGCTTCAGAGCCTGCCTGAAAGAGGTAACCTCCTCACTCCCCAGTCCTTTCAAACAGTCTTTAGACTTCCAGTAATATGTTTATAAATATTTTCATCAGATATCTGTGTATAAGTTCTCTGCTATTAACATCTCCATACCCAGTAAGTACCTACGTAGACATGGACTTCAGCAGATAATACAGCACTCTCTGGGGCAGGCCATTTGTATCCCTTGAAACAGTTCCGATGACCTTGAATGTTTTTGATTAAAGGACTGCTGCTGCCATCTGTCAGCAAAAGTCATTTTCTTTCCAGAAAAAGCCAGTGGGCCCTAACTTTGCTGGAAGGAGCCAGAGCAGCAGCCAGAGTCCCTTGAAATGTTCTCTTCCTTCCCCTGTCCACTCCCAGATGCCCAAGGATTCAGCAAACACTGGGGAAGCAGAGGACACAGCAAGCTTGGATGTGAAATAGCAATACTTTCTGCATTGAAGAATAAAACAATATTTTAAAATGCATAAGCAAATGGGGCAAGTGGTTGGGCCCTCCCAAGCCCAGAACACTTTACTGATATATACACATGGAACTGAAAAAAAAGGTTGTTCAATTCCAAAATTTTCTGAGAAATAATCTCAATAGCCAATTTGCCTCATTGTCCTTTCCCTGTCTACCCAAATAAAAGTGGAACTTTATGACCCTCCTTTTCAGCTTGAGGAATGAGGGCTGAGAAGAAACTCTTTGCTCTGAAAAGGCAGCCATATTTGCATTTTTTTCTCCCTGTGCAAAGGTAAGTGATGTACTGGGATTTGTGGAACCTCACAAAATGGCATATCTAAACTGACTTTTCTCTAGAAACCATTGAGACCCACACCCTCTTTTGTGTGTTTCTGGTCCTTGCAATCAGAGAGCCAAAATCACTCCTAAGTCTTGGTTCTTTCATTCAGTGTTAACACTGGAGAGTCCTATTTTTCTCTAAACGGTTTACAGACCTCTCTAGGCAGACTGCTGCAGTACAGAGCCAAAAAGCTCTGCCTGGGTTTGCAAAGCATTCTCTAAAGGCTTATGCAAATTTCTGCAGCAAAAAATGTTTACATGTTGTCAGACCACTTGGATGTTAACAGATTTGAGCCAATTAGAAGGGCATCTTGTGCACAAGTCACTACCAGTCTGTCTGCACGAAACACCATGATGGGGATGGGAATGTCTAGTCAGTGTAAGAAAAAGGTGGCCAATGTGTGATGTGTTAACTCCCCAAGGTGTTTATTTGAAGACAAATCTGTAGTCTTTCTCAGCTACAAAAGGAAACATATACCTACATTTATAATTAATACTTTCTGACTGTGTGTAATCTACGTATATGCACAAATTCATATTCTCATATATACCAGTGATTGCAACAGAGTCTTTGTCTGTACATGAACTATGATTTTACCATGGTTTAGGGGGGCAATGGGACAAGAAGGTACAACAACACTTCTAGACCAGCACACTATGCTGAGGAAACAACATTTTTACCTGCCCTTCCTTCCTCATTTCCACACCTGCCATGCACTAGGTCCTTCACCTGACACAGTCTTGTCAAAATCATTGAAAGGACTGTAAAAGGGATATTGGGGAAGCACCCTTGAGCAGGAGATAGGGAGTTTTTCGAATATACACAGAAGTCCCTTAAATCGAGGGCAGCTGGAATTTAGCTAGCACCGGTCTTGGGATGGTTTACACTGGAGGGTGCTCCCTAGCCATGCTCTGGGCCCTTTACATCCTTGCTCTGTACCAGCGAACAGCAGAATCTCAGGCAGTGCACAGAGCAAAAATGTTCCCCAATCCAGCATGCGAATCTGCAGCTGTCTCCTGGAGTGCAAATGTTTTAAGTCCTGCCTGGCCACCTGTGACTTAAAATTGTCCTTCGTGGCTCAGGTCGTCGAAAGTCAGAACCATGGCCTCTTGCTAGGGTGGAAAGCCAGGTGGTGCTTCCCTTCTGACCCAGCCTGTGCCAACATTTCTGAGGTCCATGAGTGGCACACAGTGTGCTAACACCTGCAGGGGTAACCCTGGCCGGAAACTAGGATTCCATTTTCTTACCTGTGCAATAAAAACCATTCTTGGAAATTAAAATGTGCCTTTTTAAAAATAACTGTACCTAGAAAAGGCAGAGAGCTCTTCAATGTCCACCCAATAAAGATGCTTTCCCTTTTTCAGGGATAAACGTTACTTAACTGAAATTTCTCCTCTTTTCTCCCTCTCCCCTTCCTCCTCCCTTTCCCCGTAAAATGGCAGCTGCAGGAGCTGCCTGAAATGGAAAATGGATACCTTGTTAATAACAGATGCCAAACCCCAGCATCAACGCGGGCTCAGTGGAATAAGCTGTGGTGTAACCTGGACTCTGGGTCATTTCCCACTGGACCTACAACTCGAGTCCTTTGCGAGGTTCAAAGCTTTCACAGTATCTCAGCAAGATTATTTAGAGCAAGATGAAGCAAGGATAGCCTAGCCAGCCCTCTCAGGAATCAGAGGGGGCCCGTGTGGCAATTTTTTTTAACCGTGCGGGCTGCGTGTAACCCCACCCCTTTCTCATCAACCAGAAGCTTTGAGCAAGAGCCCTTGCCTTCCCCTGAGCCCAGGCGATTGTTAGTGACTAAGGGGAAAGAGGGTATTTTCGGCGTTCAAAGACACTAGCGCTAGAAAGAGATTCATTTCTTTATTAAGGAGCTAGCTATGTTTTGGAGCGGCTGTTTACACTCAGATTTTTCTGCTTTTGCTCTCAGGGCTTGTTTCAAATAGGTGAGGCCATCGCTTTCCCGAAGAACGGTAGAGGACTTACCAACCGACATCTGAGATGCACACAGCAAGTTGGCTTAAAACGAGCTTGCGAACACAGCGAAAGCAATACAAATAAATATGGCAACTACCGAAAAAACGGAATCACAGCGACGGCAGCCACGGCAAAGAGACCTAGCGATTTCAGGCGATTACAAGCGAAGTTCAAAACGAAAGCAAGTTGAGAAATGAGACTCATTCCACAAGACGACTTGCCAGAGTGAAAAGTTAATGAGTGAAAATGTTATAATTGGTTTTTCAAGTATTCATGCACTCTAGATTATTTAATTGCCATAATTGGTATGGACTATAGAAAAATGATTAAATGTCAACTTTGACATTGTCTTGAAACGTGTCACTGGCCTAATCTTTTCTTGAAGTTTAAGGAAGCTGCAGAGTGGGAACTACACATTACACTCTTCAGCTAACATGTGCTTTTCAAATATTTGGCCCAGGCTTCCTCCTCCATCCCCAGATATTGCATTTAGAAAATGCTGAAAGACGCTATTTAGGAGTAAACAAAAGGTACCCTAACCATTCACTATAAAAGCAGGAAGAAAAAACATAAATAATACATTTTAATCAAATAATATAAATATTCTGCAGCCATACTTTTTTTAAAAAATTAATAGACTTCTTTTAATTTACTCACCGTAAAGAAAAGATTTAAAATATTCAAGTGCACTTGATTAATAAAGCATTTCAATTATTTAGTGCTAATCATTAGGAAGTTTACGTTGTTGAGGCAAATCACCAGTTCAGACATTTAAAACCATTATAAAAATATAGCTACAAGGTCAGTATCAAATTACCCTTTCATAGGACAGTTCAAGGACTGCTTCTATGCTATACTAGAACTGTTTTTTTAACACCCAAATCCCTCTAAAAGCGCAGAAACCTCAAGAGCAGTGACATGAAGGTAGCTTGAAATACAGGTAGAGTCCTTTCCAAAAAAGAAAATAGGTGGTGTCTACCAGCATATGTTGATCATTAGTTTTAATAGTCTGTGGTAAAACTTTAAACGTATAAGTTTAATTTGTCGGGCCTTCGGCTCTGTCTTCCTCCAGGTCTTGGGCTTCCTTTTTTGTTTCCCCGTCCTTCACCTCCTGCCGGGAAACGGGAAATTTGTCCTTGTTGTTCTCCTTTTTCCATTTCATTCTCCTGTTCTGGAACCAGATTTTTACCTGTCTCTCGGTGAGGGCTAGGGCGTGAGAAACCTCGATTCTTCTTTTCCTGGTCAGATAAGGATTAAAAAGGAATTCCTTTTCCAGCTCTAGGGTTTGGAATCGACTGTAGGTTTGTCTTCCTCTTCGTCTACCAGGAGCTGCTGATTAAAACAAACAAAAAAGGGGGGAGGGAATAAACGTTTTAAAAATGTAAGGGTGTCTCTGCATGTTGCCGGCGGTTTGTGGAACAGGGGCCTAAGGGGTGAAATATGCACAGCGCTCTTTAGCTCCGATATATATAGAGTGTGCAGGAAAGAGGGGCAGAGAGAAGGTCTTCACAATCATTCTGTCCCCATTATCTTTACATGGTTTCCACTTTTAAAAAAAAGTCTGTATTACTTTATGAATAAGAGCCACTGTGGCTACACAAGAAGGAAAAGGAGGGGGAGAGGGAGAGGAAAGGGGAGTTTTAAAGCTAGAACGTGAGATGAAAGCAGATTTCTCCCCCTCTCCCCTCTTAAAAAAAAAAAAAGGCATCCCAACCTTGTGGTCTCATCCAGGGAAACATTTGAGAAGGAGACGAGCTCTGATTTAAGTGGTCTGGGTCCTCGCCAATATTACCACTGGACGATTTACAGTCAGGATATTGTACCAGCTCGGCCTCTTGCTGGGTCGTAAAAATCGGCTGTCTCTGTAAGTTATCGTATCCGTAAAACTTCGCGGGCTCCCCGTGACAGGCAATCCTGCCGCAGGGGGGAGGCGGCGGAGGCGGAGGATGCGGAGGAGGAGGGGGGGCGGCCTGGTAGGCAGCGGCCGGGCTGCCCCCGCCGGGATGGAAATAGTCCTGGCCCAGGCTGGGGCCCGGGCCGCCCCCACCGCCGCACCCCGGCCCCGAGGGCTGCGGGGACGAGTGCGGGTGCGCGTGCGCCTGCGGGTGCGCGTGCGGGAAGCCGGCGGCGCTGTTGCCATAGAGCTGCAGGGCGGCGGCGTGGCGGCCGCCGACCTCGGGCGCGAAGTGACAGTCGTAGTAAGTGGGATTGATGGCCTCGCCTGCCGCCGCCGCTGCCGCAGCCGCCGCCGCGGCCGCCGCCTTGTACTTGGAGTACAGCGGGTTCACGAAGTACGAGCTCATCCGGGCGGCAGCGACGGCGGCGGCCCCGAGCGGGCAGGGGGCGCGGAGCAGGCAGGGAGCGCGCCTCGGCTCGGCCGCACTGCCGCGGGGGCCTCTGGGGCGGCCGTTCGTGCCGCCGGGGGCCGCCAGGCCACGTCGCTGCTGCCGCCCACCCGCGCGCGCGTCGCCTCTGAGGCCGGGCAGCCGCGGGCGCTCAGTTACTGGGCGCTCATGCCCAACTCTTGCGCCCGCTGCCTGGGCCTCGCACCGCCTCCCTCACGGGTCGCGGGGCCTCGCCCAGCCCCCGCGCGCCGCCGCCCTCCCGGCCTTTCCCGGCGCACCCGGGCTCGGCCGCAATATAATCGCTGACGCCCCGGGTGACCTGCCCCGCTGCCTCCACTGTTTCCTCTCAGGCACCGGGAGGGCCTGAGCGCACCGGGACAAGAAAAAAAGTGCGCCCGTCCCACGGGGACACTCTTTGGCTTCGGTTTACAAACCCCTGCTGTGGAGGGAAAAGAAAAAAAGCACCCTCTGCCTGTTGCCACCTCTCACCTCGCCCCCCCCGCGGCCCCCTCCCACTGCTCTCGCCCCCGCCGCGGAGGCTGCAGACCCGGTGCGCGCCGGCGAGGCATGTTCGCACCCAGCCGCCGCAAGGAGAGGTAGCGTGACCGGGGCGAGATAACCGCGCGGAGGGATCCGCGCAGAGGCGAGCTGGTACTCCCTGAGAGACGCCTCACGCCGGCCCGGAGATGCCTCCGCCGGTCTTAAAGGGGGCCCATAAAGCCGCGCTGCCAAGGGCTCGTGGTGCCCGAGCCGAGGGAATGCGGGCCGTAGCTGGCGGGGCGGGGGCGTGCAGAACCTTAGACTTGGGGGAGGCAGGGTAGCCACTCCCAGGAGGCTGCGGAGCAAATGACTACCTCACCGAGCCCGTGGAGCGGCCCAGCATAGACTGGCCATAGCTTTTGCATCTGTGGAGTCGCGGGTGCAGACCATAGAACATGGAAAGAGGTGTCGACATTTGATTTGGGGCCTAAATGGTTTGATTAAAGGCCACAAGCGTGGTTTCAAATCCTAGCGTTATCAAAGCCCTTTTCCAGCCGAGCCGGCCTTGTGGAAATGAGACGTACATTTACCCTTGACGCACTGCATGCCTGGCAGAGGCTCCCAGGTTAATTGATATTTAATGGAAATCATGCCCATGAATATAGTTTCCATCATTTCACCCTTGATAGACGTCAGCACCAGACTCAGGGGGGAGGCTGAAGAATGTGGGGTGGGGGCATTAGCATTGCTGAGGGAGTAACTAGAAGAGCAAACAAATGTTGTGAGGCGGGAAAGAGGACTCACGCTGGGGTGGGTGGCATTTCCTCGGGCAGGACGCTGGACTCCAGGGCCTCGCCCCGGCACCCAGCAAACCAGGGCAGGCTGTGGCCCCGGGGGCAGCGCGGGGGGCCCACGCCCGCGAGTCCTCCCCGCGGAGCCTCCAGATCGGCGTTCAGATCTTGCCGGTTCCAGGCAGCTGCAGGCAGGCCGCCCCGTCTTCTGCTAACGATTCTAGTTCATCCGCCAAGCCTGTGAAACAACTGCCTAAAACAGAGCGCGGGCCTCAAAGTTACTAATTTTTCCGAAAAACAAAAAAAAGCGAGAGAGAAGGCTCAGAATAATTTTGGAGCAATAGTGAAGAAAAGCAGCCCAAATTGGCAAAATAGTCCTTTTAGAAACTCTCTCCAAAGCTGCTTGGCTATACACCACCAATCGCCTCCCCACACTTTTCTTTCTTTTTCTCTCTTTTCCCTTTTCAATGTCCAATAAACGTAATGGGTCTCTGATGTGGTTTTTTCCCTCGTCTACCCGTCTTTTTTCTTGGGCTTTTTGGGTGACTGAGCCCCCTTTCCTTCGGGATCCTCCAGTGTCCTGAGGGCGTCAGGCCCACGGGACCTGCGAACAGACCTGGAAGACACGCCTGGAGCTCACCGAGGACGCTCGGGGCTTAAGTGTAAACACACTACGCCGGCTTTCTACACCAAAGCAAAGTTCTAAAAACCCCAGACTCAAAGCCTGGTCTCAAAGACGCTGCAGGCCAGTGATTTCAACTACCCCCCCTCACTCTTTGTGGGTTGGCCCAGCCGGCGAACGTGATTCTGAGGTCGGTTCGCGTGGACTGAATATCATTTCAGAAATGATTCAGAAAATGAGGTCGAGATGGACAGACATAGCAAGATAATAATGTCTGACTCAGTTATTTCTACAGGGAATGGCTGGGAATGGTTAAGGTAAACGGATTGTTAATGAATCTGGAGATGATAAAGGCATGCTTTATTTAATTTTTAAATTAGCAGAGAGTTCAGAAGACTCTTTTTGTGGGGTTGGTGGAAGGTTGATTTTTTTTTTGTTTGTTTTTGTTTTTGTTTTTTCCTGCTAGTTATCGCCAGGTAGCTTCCTTTAAGTCTGAGGGCAAATGAACTGATTCTGACAGTTAAGGCTTTGTACTTCAATCTGCAAATACCCAATTAAGAGATTATTATTTTCAATAAAGCCTTGGAGTTAACTTTGTAATTGTGCCTTTTTATTTCTGCTTTGAGTGTGTGCATGCGCGTGTTTAAATCCTCACTAAATGAGTGGGTTTTGGAATAGAATGGGGAAAAAATATGACAGCCAGGACCTCAACAATACAAGGCACCTTCTAGAACTGTGGGATTCCTGGAAGGAAAAAAGAAACATAAACAATATGAAATTCATTTTTACACATTCAGGCCTAGTTTAGAAAACATTACAACACAAAATTTCCTCTTGGGACAAAACAGGTTTTTTTAAATTTATTTAAGCATTCTGTTTATAATATGAATAGAAAAAGAGCACGATTAACATCGTAAATAAGAGCTATGCGTTTACAGGTTTGTGTTTTGATAGAATGCATTAATTTACCATTTACCATACTGCTTTTTAGTTTCTGTTGTGCCATAGTCCAAATTTTCTGAAGTCCTTACTGAGCCAAAATTTTATGCCTAACAAACATTGCTGTAGAATTTAGTAGTGCATATTGTTTATTTTTGTATATTTATCTTAATTTGGGATTAAAAATAAGATTGTAAATAATTTTTAATCAAAACCTTCCTCCGCAACTCGCTTTACCAGATCAGAAAGTAGAGCAACAGCGCCCTCTAGTGGCTAAATGCCACCTCCGGCCTACCGAGTTTAAGTTCCCTTTTATTCGTCTCAAACCAATTCTAAGCTCGTTCTTTAGTTTGACTGGGGCTTGGACCCTTAATACTAATAATGTTTCATCCCTGTGACTGTCAACAAGTCAAGTGCAGCAAACAGGCGCTCCTGAATGCCAAGGATATTCTCATTTGTGCTCCCAAGAGCTTCTACTAGTGCATTTTCCAAAAAATTCTAGCCCTTCTTTTGCCAGACTCCGTAGGTCCCCATGCTGTAATCGCCCAGCTGTGCCTTTTAAAACAATTATGGGACAGGCTAGATTTCCATAAAAATCACAACTTTCTAAATACCAGCTGCCAAGAGGCTCTTTTCCCCTACAGAGAGGAGTGAGGCACTTCAGCAACTAAGAAAGTATAGAAGTCAAACTTTTTTTCTTTTAAAGATATTACTCAGCATTAAATCATGAATCTTTGCTATTTTATCTTTGTAATTTTAATGCTTTGGACCCATCTAGCTGGGCAATTTTGGGGGCAATTGAAGCCAAATCAAAAGCTCTTTGCTGGATCTCTGAGTGGCTGTCTGGAAAGTCCCTGTTGGACGTGTGTTCGTTTGAATTTCTAGGGACAATAAATGGGATTTTAAAAATTTATATCACAAGTCACAGACTGAGCTGAACTGATGAAGCATTCCACTAAACGGTTTTTTAAAAAGCAAGGACTAATTGGCTTAAGTGTTTCCTGTGAGGGTAATCTTTTTTTCCTCATTTTCAAAGCTGCGTTCCTATAGTTTAGATGTAACAATTGTAATTTTTATAAGTGAATAGACATAAATTGCAACATTTTTGCTTCAAAGTTTGTAGTGAAGGACAAAATATTTTTGTGAAAAGGAGTCTAACTTCATCTTTTCCCACTGACCAGACTTCTGGGAGAGTCTTTCCTGGGTAAATGATGCAAGATCACTAGCCCTCCTACTCCCAAATAACAGGCTTATTTTTTTTTTTTAAGAACCAGCTAGACTGACTATGGTCATACTCAAAATATTTATAAAAAGCCACCCGCTTTAGGCTAATTCTAATACCCTGCCCATTTAAGAAATCAAAAGTACATTACATCTTCCTTCCTACCTCTCCCGTTTATTTCCTAGGTGCTCACACCTCACCCGGGGGCTCCCTAAGCCCCTGCCTTCTTGGTCCAACGCAGTCTTGTTTATATTTTATTGTCCAGATTTTAAGACCCAGTTTTGTCTGCATTTTTCCTTTCCTCCCACAAACACAAACATCAAAATGAGATGGTTTCAAAGCGAAGCGCCGGGCCTGTCGTAAACTCATTACCTCCAGACGTCTCGCCAGCTCGATGGCTTTATGACACCTTGGCTCTTCCTGTTTTCAAAGAGCCCTAGGTATCGGGCTGGCTGCAGGGGCGGGGGTACACAGCACCTTCTGCCGGATCTGGGCCTTGGATTTCCCTCCCAGCCCCCCTCTGCTTTTTCTTCTAGTCCCCTCTTTCATCAGGATCCCCAAGATCTCTGCCACCGCCCCCACCTTCCGCTCAAGCTAGCTGCCCGGTGCCACCGCCGCCTCTTCGGCTAGTAAAGGCCTTGCTCGGTAGAACCCTCACTTACAATGACCTTCATTTTAGCCTCTGAATGCGGTCCTCAGAGGGCCAAGCAAGGGGCTAAACATACACAGAAGCTGGGTGGGGGTGAAGGAGGCGGTGGGATGGGGATGGCTGGGGAAGAGAGCCTTGACCATTTTGATCGCTAAGGTCACTTTGGGGCTCTCTGGTGGGGAGGGGCGGAAGCTCACAGCCTGACCAGCTCGGACCTCCTGGAGCCAGCCAGCCCCGCCGAGTTGGGGGAGTTGCTCTGGAGTGTAGAGTTGGCCTTTCCCTTGTTTGGAAAGGGGAGTTGGCGTCTGGGGCTCCATGAGCCCAGAGAGGCCTGGGGCACGGTGTGTCAAAGCCCAAGCCAACGGGTGCCTGGCTCCTGGGGCCTGCCGGCTCCGCTGGGTGCTACTGCAAGACTGACACTGAGCCCAGGGCACAGAGTTCTCGGAGGCGCTGAAACTAAGCTTGGAGAAGCACCAAGGCCCCCCAAAGGCTGCGCTCTAGGGCTCTAGGCCGGGTCTGCACACACAAAGGGAAGCTCAAAGGCACATCAGCCAAACCTCAGGTGTAAGGGCCCTGGATTTTTACCAATGTCTCCCTCCCCAGGATGGGGGCGAAGTCTCTGGAGGGTGGTATTTTGCAGAGAGGCAGAGAAAGCAGGCACACAACGTTCAGGGTCAGCGTCTGGGCTCCATTTGATCAGGTCAGCATTTATTGGTAAGAAGCGGTAACATTTACAACTGGTCCTTGGGCAGGAACGGGGAAGTCCACTACCCGCGGCCGCCCACGCGAGCCCAGCCCTCCCGGGGAGAGAGCAACTCATCCAATGCACTGAGAACAAACCCCTGACCCACCCAAGGCCCTGGGCTCCTCTCTAGGCCTCACTCTGAGGTCTCCAGGGCTCCCTGAGGAAAGGGGGCTTTCACAACCGGTGGGCAACCCGGCCGGGCTTCTGGGTGAGCTAGCATCCAGGGTGTCCGAACTGTCGTCGCTCTGCCTTCATTCTTGGAATTGGGGTGTGCGCCTGGCCCCTGTTTGGGCAGCGCTGGGGGACTAAACTACAGCACTTTTCAGAAACATGGGGAAGATTTACACGAGAGGGCTCCTCAAGCCAGCGTGCACTCACAAAATACAGCATTTCCTAAGGAACCAACGGAGCAGGAAAGAGGGAGTGGGATAGGGTGTGAAACCCCAAAGCCACTTGATTTCTCCAACACATAAGCGAGCAAATACAGAGTTCCCCCAAATACCTCACAGAGACCAACCACACAGTCACTTCTACCTAAAAATAAAAAAATAATAATAAAAAAATAAAAAGTCCGAGTCGCTGGAGAGCTTTTGGAAATCAAGCACCCACAAAGAAAAAACAAAACCGCTGCCTTTGGGCGCTCCCGCCGGCACCGCGCCGGATCAGTCTCCTTTGGGACATTTCTCCTTGCTCATCTTTTTCATTTTCATCCTACGGTTCTGGAACCAGATTTTGACCTGTCTCTCTGTGAGGTTCAGAATCCTGGCCACCTCGTAGCGCCGGTCCCGGGTGAGGTACATGTTGAAGAGAAATTCCTTCTCCAGCTCTAGCGTCTGGTATTTGGTGTAGGGACAGCGCTTTTTTCGGGTGGAGCGAGCGTGGATCCAGTTCGCTGCAGGGTTGTCTACAAAAAGGGGGGTTTAGAGAAGGGGAGCGAGGAGCGGAGGAGAGACAGGGAGAGACGACAGGGTGGGGAAGAGAGGTTGTTAAATTAATTTCACCAAGGATGGCCGCTTTTCACAACTTGGGGGGAATTATCATAAAAAGCCTTAATGCCCGCGCTCTGTTTACCGTACAAACCGCGCGCCCAGGGTAGGTGGTTATGGGAAGCTTTTTTATGGATGCGTGTTGCTCGCCTAGGCTTGGGTAGGCGTCTAGACGTTTTTATAGGTTAGTAAAACTATCAGTTTTGCACATTCGAGCCTTACAGGTTTCAGCAATAAATCAGAGGGCAATTTCTTTTGCACTTACTTGGGTCAAGTTGCTGCTGCTGCTGCGGCGGCTGCGGATGCTGCTTCTCCTCCTCCTTTAGCGGGCAACCGGGGCTCGTGTGGTCGCTGCAAGCTGAGGGCTCCGACGAGCCGCCCGCCCCAGGCCCGGCCCCGGCCCCGGCCCCGGCCCCGATCCCCGCCCCGGGCCCTGTTCCCCCAGCAGCCGCTTCCGCCTTGTCCCGCAGGAACGAGTTGCACGAGAACTCGGAGCCGCTGCTCCCCTGGGACTCACGGGCCGCGGAGCACTCAGTCCGTTTGGAGGAGGAGGACAAGGAAGTGGAGGAGGAGGAGGTGGAGGCAGCGGTGGCGGCGGCGGGGCCCGGGACCGCTCGGGTTTCAGGCTTAATCCCGTAGTGGCGCCCGTTGGCTGGGCCGCCGGGGCCGGGGCTGGGACCAGGGCCCGGACCGCCGCCACCGCCACCGCTACCGCCCGCGCCTCCCGGGAAGCCGGGCAGCGGCTCCATCCAGGAGCGCACGTAGCGGCCGGGCTCGGAGGCGGAGGCGGCCAGGGGCGGCGGGGGCACGTACGGGTGGTAGAGGCCGCTCATCGCCGCCGCCGCCGGGGGCTGGGCGGGCACCGCGGACCACGAGGCGGAGAACACGGCCGATTTGGGGGCAAAACTACACGAGGCGAACTCGGCGGCAGCGGCGGCCGGGCTTTCAGCCACACCTGCAGGCCGGCCCTGCGCGCCTGGCCCCGGCGGCCCGAAGCGCGCCGCGAACACCTCGTCGCCCTCATGGCCTATAAGCGAGTCCACGTAGTAGTTGCTGAGGGTGCCACTGGAAGACATTTTGAGGCGCCGCGCGCTCCCACCCAAGGTTACACTGCCCGCCGCCGAGCCGCTCCCCGCCGGCGCCCGAGCTGCCGACTAGTTCGCAGGCTGCAGCCTCCACCATTGGTCGCGCGGCCCACGTGATCATATTTACCAATACCGAGAGTAAATCAGTCCGCTAAACTGGGGGCTGCTGTGATTTAAAAAAAAAAAATCATCATCAACATAAGCGCCGCAATTAGAACCCGCAGGGCCAGGTCCATGTGCCCAGCTCGTCCTGGCCCGGCCGGTCCCGCCCGGTGGCGGCGGGGACCGCAGACGCGATCGTGGCCGGAGGAGGCGCTGGGGACTATTTGTTCGCCTCCTCTTGCCGCCCTCAGTCCTGCAGGCGGGACCCAGGCTCTGGCTCCCCAACTCCTGGGCTGCAGCCGTGGGCCGCGCGGCCGGGGGCAAGAGGAGCCTAGCGGAGAAAGGCCCGGTGTCGCCCGAGGCAGGCGGGCCTTCAGGGGCAGCTCCCTGGAGCCCGAGGAGAACTGTTCTCCCCTGCCTCGCTCCCAACCCAAACCCACCCCTCCCCACACATACCCACACACACGCTCTCTCACAGCTTGTCGTGTTGTTTAAAACAGGTGGAAGACCTCTGTAATGATATTATGCCTTTCAATAAAAATTTTATGAGGTGTATTTGATTATAGATTAATGTGTCCCTAATAAAACGGACGGATGGAGCAGCTCCGAGGGTCCCCTCCCCCTACCACATTCACACACGCCCGCACGGCCACACACACCCCCGACGTGAGGCTGGGCACACGCCGCGACCCGAGGGGCGAGCTGGGGCAGCTTGGCTCGCGGGCCCGGAGGCGGCTGCGGCGGCGGCTACGGAGGGGCTTCTCTGCCCTCGGAAAGGCCGGCGGGAGGGCGACTTGGTACCGCACGGACAGTGGTGGCCAGGGTGCCTCCTCTTCTCCGGGGCTGCTGAAAAGGTCCTGGAAGAGAACACGCCACAGGGCAGAACCCAAATGCCAGCGAGGGCGAGCTCCCGCCCGCCACCCCAGCGCTGCCTCGATGAGGCCAGCGGGAACCGCGGCTCCCCGGGCAGGGCCGCTTCGCGCGATTCGCACTTAGAGGCCTCCAGGTAGACTCGGCAATGTCTAAACAATCCGGCCGAATGGCCAGGTCCTTGGGCCACTCCCTTCTGAATTTTTTTTTTTCCTCCAGAGGTAAGGCTGGGCAGCCTTGAATCTGAGGGAAATGCCCATTGTCACTCCCAAATCCATGGTACAAAGCCTCGGAAGCTCGGCTGGAAGCCGAGACAAAAGCGGTCAGGGCACCGATGGCGGAGGGCATATTCCTCGCTCTACAAGTTGCCCAGCTCACCCTTGGAGGGCTCCCAGCCCACCTCCAGCCCTGGAAAAGAAGCGGGTACATGGCTACTTATGGCCTGATTGGTTGCCTTTGCCAGTGGTCTTCTGATTTTGTTCCAGAGGGGCTGCCTTTGCCTGTAGCACAGGTTTTCCTCCGAGACTAGACCCCCAATCAACAACTAATGGCGCTCCTCACGCCTGGAGAAATGGCTAAGTTAAAGATACCCTCCTCCTATCCAACTAGTGTAAATCTGGGGCAAACCTATTCCAATGTTTCCTATCTAGCACTGATTCCGATCCCTCTTTCCTACCCACAGGAAATGGCCTCCTAAAGGGCTCTGTCTTGGAACTCAGGAATAGTCCTGTTTTTCAGGAGGAAGTGTTAAATTCTGAATAAATACTGAGTGTCCCAAAGACTCTCTGGATGAGGGCTCTGAGGCTTACAGCACCCAAATGGATTGTTCTTAGGGGAAGAAACAAGGAAAAAAATGGCAAGACATGTTTTGTGTAACTGCTTCAAGCTATTGGAGATCCTTTGTAACTGCAGGCAGGACTGGGTCAACGAATTCTCCGTCAGCTCTTCCCACCAAGGCCTCTCCTCCCTTTTCCCTGGCAGGACTAGATAAGTCTGGGCTCCCTGGTGAGGATACTGCAAAAGTGGATGAAAGCTGGTGGGAGTTTCCCTGAGCCAGTGGCTGCAGATGGAACATTGGACTTCATGGGAAGTCATGTTCATTTGCAAAATTTTCAGTCACCCTTTCTGCATTTTCTTGCATCTCAGATACAGCAACTTAACCAGTATTTTGTAATTATATAGAGGGAGGATTGACTGGGGAGATCTTTTCATTTCTTCCTTTAAAAAATGTTCATGTGGGCCACTAAAACGTAATGACTGAGTATAACACCCTTCCACAGGAAACGAAGGCAAAGTGGAATGGGAAAACTTACCCATCTTCGGCTTCTCTGGGGTCTGGCTGTCTTGCGCTTGGGATGGGGGTGGGATGAGGGAAAGGGGGGGGCAGAAGTGGATCCGCTGCAATGCTAAACTGCTGCTTGTCCTTGCTCCTGTAATGGAGGCCGGCAGCTTCCAGGTGAGCAAGACTAGTTTCAACCTAGCCCCTGATGATTGCTTGACAGCCAGAAATCACCAAGATTCCACTGAAAGCATTAAAAATAACACAACTAAAACCAAAGAGGAGAAAACACACAAATGGGGAGCTTCAAGGTAAAAGCGGCTTGGGGCATAGGCTTACTTACCAGGCTTGGGCTAGAGGGAAGCTCACACCCATTGAGAGTGCAATTGTTACTATCATTGTGGGTTGGGGGAAGAGAGAGGAGACTGCCCTTTTTCCCAGTTATGAAAACTGTGCTCCCAGGCTAGCTTATCACTCCTCTCACCACACCACTGCCAAATATCAGCACCCTAGGCCTCTTTCAGCTTTTTTCCCTCCCATATCCCTTCCTCTACTGTCTATCGCTCCTCCACCCCAGTGCCCCAAACAGGCAGTTTAAGCAGAAGATAATCTCACCAAAGGCTTTCATTTCCACCATAACATATTTCTATTTCAGAAAGCAGAGGGAGCAAACTCGTTTCCAGAGTTTATTGCATTATACATGCGACCAGAACATGCACAGAAAGGACAGGTTGCTGTTGTACTTCTACCAAACCACAGATGCACCACAAGGGAAAGGCTACAAGGCATAAGTCGTCAATATTCTCACCAAGGACAATTGCTAAGCTTATTTGTGAAAAGATACATTGTAATGTGCTTTTTAAATCCCCCTCCCCCCAAGCTTGTGGGTTTTCTTAATCTTTTTTAAATATATATGTCATTTTGAAAGTACTGGATGTATTCAAAATGCCATGAGTTCATGGACTAACCACACACACAGACATTTTGTGTTAGGAAAGACATGAAAAAGTCACATTGCTGGATAGATGGATGGATGCTCTACAGTTCCAATAAGTTAAGATCCAAATGAAAATGCGCAGTTAATAGTTACCCTGCATTACGATGAAAAAATAATAAATTACACGTGCTAAAAATTTTAATATATATATATATACTCATAGGGATTACAGATCACTTGCAGCACGAACAGAATGACCCCAAAGTCACATTCTAGCAGGAAAACAAAACAAAACAAAAAACAAAGAGCGATGAAGGTTTTGTTTCCGCCTTCCCAGTCCTCCAGCACGCGGCCCTGGAACGCGGTGCCCCCTCTCCGATTCTGGCCTCCGACCGGCTTCGGACCTAAGAAAATGTGAGGTTGGCGGTCAGTTCTCGGATCCGGTTCTCTCGGCTCATCTTCTTGAGTTTCATTCGGCGGTTTTGAAACCAAATCTTGACCTGCCTGTCGGTGAGGTTAACGCTCTTACTGATCTCTAGGCGGCGCTCGCGGGTGAGGTACATATTGAACAAGAACTCTTTTTCTAATTCCAGCGTTTGGTGCTTAGTGTAAGGGCACCTCTTCTTTCTGCCACTCTTTGCAGTGAGCCAATTGCTGGTTGGAGTATCAGACTTGATTTCCTCTAACAAAATTAAAGGGAGAAGAAGAAAAAAAATCAAGATTTTTTTTTCTCTCAGTCTGTTCAAATGTACCCTTGGCCATGACCCTGCTGGCATCCAGGCCGCTCTGGAAAATGCCAGTATTAAACATTGCTCACACGAGGTGGGCCCTGGAAAGGATTTTAAATTGAGGCCAGATTACAGCTAAATGACATGATGGGAGAACACTGGGCATCAAGGTTCTCTCTCTCAACTTTGACTTGCACAAAACATTAGTACAATAGTAAACTTTCCAGTATATCCCCAGAAACATTCTAAGTGGCCAGCTCCTGACAGTGCTGGAGTGGAATAAGCCACAGGCTGGACAAGCCTACCAATCCCACCGCTGCCTCAGGTTCCCAAGTCTGTTGCTTCTTCCCCACCTCTCCTAGGCAGGCAGGGAGCCCCACAGCCAGGTTTATAGGTGTCCATTCTCTTTCAAAAGATAAATGAGGAAGGGAGAACACCTTCGCCACCCTGCTTGGGTATTGTTGCATTCCCTAGAATTTCCTGAATAATTCTGCCTTCCTGTCCCACACAAAAGCATTTCCCCAGAAATGTAGCCCCTACTGTGGTCCATCTCTGGACACTGGGGAAGAAGCTCAGGGATAGGCTACCTTCTCAGAAAGCCAGATCCCTTGCTCTTTGCCCTAGCCCAGCCCTAAGACTGGTCCTGCGGAGTGGACAATGTGGGTTCCATTCTCCCCCCTCCGCCTTTGCCCTCTTTACGGTCGGATGCAAAGCCTGCGGCACTTTCCCTAGACAAAGCCAAGGTTACCTAGCCCCGCAAAGGCAGGAAGCCCTGTTCCCCAACCAAAGCACAACCAGCCCAACCATCTCGACCATCTTTCCCCTCACTGCCCCCAAGCTCGCAGGATGCGGGGTGCATACACTTGAACACGAACACGGTGCCTTGGACCTCCTTAAAATGATCACTTGGGCGCAAGGCAAAACTGGGAATGCAAATCTGAGCCAGAGAAAGGAGGCTCTGGGGTCGTGTTTACGAGCCGCAGGTCTCCTTTGCGCTCTTTTGTTGTGTTTCAGGTCTAGCTCAGGAAAAATAAACCCGGCAAGCCTTTCCTCTGTCCGGGCGCCATCAGCGTGGGGCCAGGACTGGCGGGGAGGGCCAGGGCGGTGGGGGAGAAGCAGGGACTATCTCAGGGCTGAGATCGCCCCTCTAAAAGCCAGGCGGAGCAGCACCTGCCAAGTCGGGCGCCTGCCTCGGCTGCTTGGGCTGGGCGCTGGGCACCCTGGCGCTCCCTCTCTGCCGGGTTCCCGGGCTGCGCGCCCCGCTGGGGTGGCAACTCTGCTCATACCGACCTTTGCTTTCCTTCTCCTGTACTTCGGGACTGGACACGGAGACCTCAGCCAGGCAGCTCCTCTCTTCGGGAAGGCCACCTTTGGCCTCGGGGCTCTCCACCTGGGAGACTTTGGTGGGCTCCTGGCCGCTGGCGGGCTCGTTCATCTTCTTTTCCATCTGCAGCTGGGCAGCCGAGAGCTGCGGCTTGGCCGCGCCACGAGGGTTGAGCTGGAGCATGACAGTGGAGCTGCCTTCGGGGCTGTTATTGTACTCTTGGGTTTTCCCGGTGGCGTAGGTCTGACTCAGTCTAAAATATCCAGGGACGGGAACCTCGGGGTTCTCAACGGGACAGGACTCAGGGACCAGCCTCTGGTACGAAGGGACCTCGGCCGAAATGAGTTTGTTGCGCTTATCA
The DNA here is from genome assembly GCF_020740605.2 of Lemur catta. Lineage (NCBI taxonomy): Eukaryota > Metazoa > Chordata > Mammalia > Primates > Lemuridae > Lemur > Lemur catta. The sequence goes on from NC_059135.1 coordinate 50,837,321, forward strand.
GAATACATGCAGCAATTGGATTCTTCCTTAATGTTGGTGGTGAAGGAGCAAGTGGGGACTTGCTGTGTAACAGGTTGCTCTATTCGACAAGATCTGTTCGGGTCTGTCCAACTGTCTACTTGAGGTATATAAGGATGCACATTCATACCCATATTTTGGTGGTTCACTTCTCTTTTGGCCAGAGACGGGAGCAGTCCACAGGTTTGCATTCCATAGGTCCCCATGTCTGCGCTAGGTGGTGGCATGTACATGCTGGCGCTGCTCGAATAAAAACTGTCACTCCTGCAGGCACTGATCAAGGAATCTACTAAAAAAGTATTAGCAGCAGGAGAGCTGTTGGGAAAGGACATTTTGGGGAGGAATTTGAAGAAGAGAGATTGTGTCCTTTGTAGGCTGACATCTCTAGGAAAACATTCCCCGTGTAATTGTGGATGCCTCTGCCGACCACATGACAACCAAGCCAATGAGATTTGAAAATGGCCTTGAGCCGCAGCCTCCTCGCAGGTCACGTGCTCCAGAGCTCGGCCGGCCGGCCGCGTAAGCACGGACAACAGCGACATCTACTACGCGCCCGAGATAGTGCGCGCTGGAGACAACCGGCCCAGCGCTCTCAGCCGCTTGCCTGCCCGCTTCCCCGGGGCTTGCTCGGGCCGCCCACCCACTCGGGTCCCCTGCCCCGGCCACTGGGCCCCGCCGGCGAAAGGAAAGGCTCTGCCTGAGGGGCCTCTGAGTGGACACGCACGGACGGGGAGGAAAGCCAGAGTGCCCCGGCGCCAGCACACAGAAGCATTCCCCCCAGCACACACCCAGGCAGAACGCGTCCAAGCGGGCCAGGTCCAGGACAGAGGGTGGGGGCGCAGGATGGTTAATTTAGTCCCGGGCAGCCAGGGAAGGTGAGTCGGATTCGGCGGGCTCTAAGACATCCATCCCATGCTAAGGGTTCAAAGGAAAGATCCCTTGCGCAAAGAGGCGGCCAAGGTGTCCTGGGGAGCGGAGGAGAAAAAGGTCGCGAGGGCCGAGAGACCACGCAGCTGGCCGGCCCCGGATCCCCACGAACGGGCCGGTCCCCGCATTGTCCTGTTCTTCGGCCGTCCTGCCTTGGCTCCCGGACCCTCTGCTCCCGGGCTACGCGAGCCTTCGGCTCTCAGTGGAACCACACCCAGACCTCTGCGGGGCCGCGCCGCTGGTAGCTTTCAGCCCAGAGACAATCTTTCGCCAGCCACGCACTATCTGCGAAAGCGTACCTCCGGCTCCAGCGGGTGAACTAAACCGAGGTTTCCCTCTTTTGCCCACACACCCTGATAATAAGAGGGCAGAGAGGAAGGAAGGAAGGAAGAAAGAAAGAAAGAATTTTAAAAGAAAAGGGGAAAACTCTGACCCTCAGACCCCAGAAGTTTTAGAAAACTGACTGGGCCAGGCAGGAGAGAGAAAAAAGCAAAGATGTCATTTGGTTCTACTGCAAAAAAAAATATATGTTTTCCTTTTATGGATTTTGTAAAAGCATTGGTTTCTGACAAGTGCAAGGTACAAAAGGTTGTGGGATTTATTAATACATATTAAGAAGAATCAGGGCGATCAATAAAATTCTCATCTACATTCTTGGGCTACTTGGTAATTTTCTTGCTTCTGAAGGTTTTTAAAGAGTTATACCCGTTGTTGCTACACACGGGAAGATATTTTATTAACAAATCAATCGAGACTTTGTAAAGGATAAGATTAATAGTTAAGATTTAGCATAATGGCGTTTGCTTTATGAATTATTGAAAATTATACTATTGATTTTCCCCCTTCACTACTAACCAAGGAGGTCAATTTTTGTTTTAACACAAATTGTCAAATATTAAAAGCTATACTTTTGTCAGAAGTTGAGTTTTATAGTTTTGGACAATTCCTAAAATTATTTGACAAACTTTTGCTTGGGTAAGGGAGGGAAAGGGGGTGGAAGAATCTTAGTCCTCTGTTTCCTTTGGTGAGGGAAAGTTCTATAAAGAGGATATGGTCTGGGATTGTGGTCCAGCTCATTAAAGAACCACCACCGCCACCACCATGGAAACTCAGAGTTTTATGAGAAACTTCAACAACTTCCTCTCTCCTTCTCTGGTTGCAGGCGGGTGAGCCGCCTTGCGGAAGCCCAGTCCGCAGGGCAGCAGCAGGGAGCTTTAACCTTGATTTCCAAAGACCTGCCCTGGGCGAGGGGCCGGCCAGGGCTCAGGAGCCATTCTTCGGCCTTCCGGGTCCCCTTCCTGCCAGCCAAAAAAGTAAAACGGCCCCAGAAACCCTGACCATGAACCAGTTTTCAGTCTGGGGAAGGTATCTGTGTTCTCTTCTCCCCACTATCGCCTGAGCATGGACTGGCCTTGGATTTCAGGCCCAGAGACTGAACTTGTGGGCAAATTGGGTTTCCGCCTCAGCAGAACATTTTTCTTTAGGGCCCGATGCTCATTAAAGTGCCTCAGCATTCTGGGGGACCTAGTAGCCTGCCTGCTCCTTCACAAAAACATTTTGCAACAAACCCTTTGTCCCCTCTTCCCAAAAAGGAATCTCCCCTGGCCTGGTGGAAACAGGCATTGAACACTATTTTCAGCCTAGGGACCCCTTCGCCTGTCCTCTCTCAGTGCCCTCGCCCAAACAATAACCCCTTTTAAAAAACTCCACGGTGGCAATGAGACAGACCTTTTAAACCTTTACGCAGCTGTTCAAATACAACATCATTGTCAGGTTAAAAGCCTGGCGCCACTAACTGCTCTGGCTGCGGCATCCCAGCATAGCCCAAGGTTTAAACATTACCTTTCCACAGAGGTGGCAGTTTTTAAGCTTGTGGGTGGGGGTTGAGGAAGGCAGGGGAAAAAAACCTAACTTTTAACTTTAGGCTTCTAAAGTATTCTTTAAAGCTAACAGCCACTGATCAGTGCTCTGAAATTTGCTTCCTCACATTGTGGATATCTTGTTCTGAGCCACGGCTGGGCATTCCCAGGGTCGTACAAAGTGCCCGCTGCACTCGCTTGCAGCGGGCGTCCTAAAGCCAGCTTGGTGCTCCAGCAGTGTCGTTCCTTTGCCTTTCAGCCAGGGCTGCCTAGAACTCGTTTGCCCAATTTTCCCTATCCCAAGCGAGGCAAGACTGTTCGATCTAATCAAGAATTTTATGCCCATCAAATGCCCTTTCATAATCTTTATTTATACATGAAGAAAACATCCAGGCTAAAGACAGGCAATTCCTTGCCGCAGGTATGTCTGCAGTAAGCCAGGACATGCAGGATGTGCCTTCTGAATTTGGGGGCCTTTTCATTTCAGCTTACAGTGGCTTTGAGCTCAAAGTCACCCCACTGTTGGACTAGGTTTTAAATAGGAATTATTCATTCACAGAAAAAAAGTGTTTATATCAGATATAATTTCAAATTTGTTCTCACAAACTATTTTTTTTTGTCTTTCAAATTTCTGCCTTCAAATCTGGTCCTTGAGGCCAGAGACTGCCAATAATTTGAGAAATTTTATCATAAAAAATTGAGCAAGATAGAAATAATGCAAAAAAATGATCTGGGCCCCAGAGGATGGAAAGTGTGCCTAAGACCCTAAGGCTGAGATGAAACAAATGGCATGAAAAGGCAGTGGCTCTAAAGGCCAGCCTTTATTTCGCTTATGAGTATTTAATGTAGCTGCTGTTTTCGATCATCTTTAGATTAGTTGGAGCAGTTACCATTAATAATAAATCAATATTGCACCATAAAGGAGATGAATACCTATGTTTGTACCAAGACGCCCTTCTCCCTGGCACAGTTCTTTTCAGAGAAAAATTAAAAGGGTCGCTTTAGCAAGAAAATAGCATTTGTAATCAAAAAGTGGCTTGCATCTGCGCTCTTGTTTCTGGGAAGATGAGCTGAGGCCCTGGGTCTGAGTGGACCTGGGAACTTCTAGGATCACCCTGAATTAGGGCTCTGAGCCACCTCAGCACTGTGTCACTCTTTGGGGCAGAGTAAATGGGGACAAATTAAAAGCTGCCTCCCTAGGGCACTCCTCCGGGTTACACTGTCCACCTCCCGGCCAAGGTGAAAAGAAATCCAGAGGAAAATGTGGAGGCTACCAGAAACAGGATAAGGGTTCTACGGAGACTTGCAAAAGGGCCGGCGCCTAGAGAGCCTCTGTCTGTACAGACACAAAAGACTGCTACTTCGAACATTTTCCCTCCACTTCAGAGTCTGAGACTTCGGCGCCGGCGCCGCGCTGCAGGATCCCAGGCCACCCTCCGCAAGCTCCGCAGGCTCTGAACAGTGTGTCTGGGGTGGGGGCATGTCTTCAGTCCCCAGCCAGAGGTCCTGTTTCAATCTCCTATCCCTTGTCTGGCATATCTTGGGCGCTGCCGGGAGGAAAGAACTGCAGACCGCTGAGCAGCCCTGGTTCGCCGGCCACTGCCAGCCAAGGCCAAGGGGCCCCCGGCACAGCCAGATGCGCTGCCGCTGGGGCCGCCTAGGGAGGAGCACAACGACATTTGGGAAGGAGAGTTCTCACCCTAAGTAGACTGAGGCTCCAGTTCAGCCCCGGGAAAGGTCACTTCACTGTAGCTAAGCTGGACCCGCAGCCAGACAAGCGGAGCCGGGGATACCCGCGGGGAACACCTACTCCTCTCTCTGGCGCCTCGCCGGGGTCTCATGGCGCCCCAGCCTCTGTGCAAAAGCAGATGCCAGCTCCTGGAGGCGGGCAGGCAGCCCGGCAGCCCGGCGGGCGAGGGGGCGAGGGGACGAAGGGGGGAGCAGGCGAGCGGCCCCCCTACGGCCTTTGGACCAGGGTTTGGAGAGCGGGAGACAGCAAGTCAAGGAGGCCGGCGGTAATTCTGAGGTCTGTAGGCTCTTCACAATGAACTTCGGGGAGGAGGGGGGAAGGGGCAGCCATCCTCCCTCAGAGCAGCCCATGTCCTGGAGCCCTGTCACCTCCCTTTTGAACCGCGGACCGGGACACAGGCGCTCTCCAATGTCAGGGACGTTGCTGAGGCGGGGAGGGCATGCAACGAATAAACTGCTTCTGAGAGACGATGCCAAAATCAAACTCCGCACCTCAAAACCAGCAGGCAACTTGGAAGGGCGGCCGGGTTCCGTCAAACGCAAAGCCCGTTTGCTTCAAATACATTTCCCATTCCACAGCGCCTTAAAGCATAAACGTTTCCGGGAGATCCTGCTGCTTCCCATGGCCACATCAGCCCAGCCTGGCCCTGGCGCCCCAACTCATAGTCCTTCCTGCCCGCGCATCCGGGTCGCCACCGGTAGCCCAGCAAGCCAGGCACGGCCCAGGGGCTCTCTAGCCTAGAAAGATTCCCCTCAGTCCCTGATAAGTCTCATTTTTTCCAAGACCACATTCAGCTAAGTTGTCGGCGCCCTGATCTGTTTTAAACAAAAGCCTTTTAATCGTCTCAGGCTGTCTGAGAGCTCTAGACGGATGCGGTTTTTGCGGGGAGGGGGACGGAGGTCCTACCCTCAACCACGTTTTCCACTCTCAAACCAACAAGAAAATTGATTCTCCCTAATTTAATTAACGCGCAGTGGCCATGACATATTTCAAAACGCATATATTTGTCTTTTAAAACTCTCTTCTCAACACCATCGGGTTATACCAAGGTATTCTTTGCAAACAGCTTTATCTTTAAGGAGACAACGGTTAGGTCATCTCCTGTTTCATGAATCTGGTGGCTCCCTTTTCTCTGTCTCTATACAACTTCTCACACCTCGTGGTTGCTTAGAACAAACAAATAGCAAACACCTTAGCTACCGCCTGTTTCTAACAGGCGGAGATCGCCTATTAGAATCCAGTATTGGAAAGATAAGGTACCGCTGCCTCTGGGTCAAACTCGGCTTCTGGAACGTGAGCGCGCCCTCGTGTGGATCTCCAGGCCCCTGCAAATGGGAAATGGTATCTCTAGGGTTCAGCTTGCGTACTGTGGTGGGCACACAAGCTTGCAACATTTAGACGCAGTTAAAAAATATATAGATGGAAAAAGAAAGAAAGAAACCAGTTTTAAGCTCCTGGAACAGTCATACTATTGGGACACTGACATTTTTACCGATGCCCAGAGTTCCAAACAAAGGAATCCCCTTCTTAACGAAATTTTTTGATTGTAGGCTTTGTTTCTAGTGAATCTTTCCCCAAAGGTTGAGGGATGCTTTTTAAAACAATATAAATATATTTCCTTTTGTTCCATGTCATAGAAAGTGCAATAATTTATATGACAGGGTGGCAAATTGCTTCCAAATATAATGAAGGTGTAAGTCTACACAGAACTTCCTCCTTCAAATACCTCCTTTTAAAACTGTGGTTCTTCGTTAGAGCAAAGGGGATCGCTACCCTCGCCCCCAAAATCCTCAGCATTTCCTATCTGTAGCAAAAACATGCTAGTAGGTATTTTAATCTAACTAGCATTTTTAAAAAGAAGTCAATTGCTATTGCATTACACAAATATTTGCAGGGAAATTAAGGTTATTGATCCTGAAATTGGGAATTTTCTTAGATTTATGGTGAGCTCCTGATATGACTCTGTGTGGTCGTAAATGTGTGTGTGAGTCTGGATGTGTGTGAGCATGTATATATGAGAGTGGGTGGCAGTTGAAAATCACAGAAGAACCTTAAGGCGCCTAATTATTCAGAAAGGTTAAAGGTGATGACCTTGACATTTTGGAAGTTCAAAGGCATACACTTATGCACTTATTTTTTTCCTTCTCCACAGAAGCCTTAGCAATTTTTAAAAATTGCATTTCAAAATGCATAACTGTTGGAAAGATCCATGGGGTGCTGTGCATTTATGGATTTATATTTTGACTTTGGGCTTATGAGAGGTTAAGAGTCATAAGATTCACTTAACTCTTTTCAGAGAAAGAGAAGCTTTTCTCACTTCTCCAGTTTATTGCACATTGCGGAAATCTCTTTTGGGCCCACCAGAAGGTGTATAATATAACCCAATTAAGCTGTTTAGAACTTTGGCTTTTATGGTGTTGTCTAGACAGTTCAAGGTTTTGTAAACAGCCTGGCCTGGCCCTGCAACATAAAGTGCAGTGCAGCTCACACCACATTCTTTAACTTGAAGCGATAAATGCGGTGAGAAGCAGGTCTGCAGCCCCTAGCCCTATTCCAATGTGTGTGTGTTGGGGGCGATGGGTATGTTCCCTGCTTCCATCCCACTATGACATCAGCAAGGATCCCAGGCCCTTTCCACCCACTGATATCTTTCTTTTAACAAACTTTTTTCCCCCTTTCCAATGGATAGTCCTATTTTCCATTTCTTCTTTTAAGGGACGCTGTCTCCTTGTCACCTCATTAAGAGAGAATTGGATTTTCTAAACAGATTTTTTAAAAAATGGTTTTTGTCTTTTCAGAACTGCAAGTTAACTAGACTAGGGGTGGGGGTGGGGATTTACTTCTTAGTTTCCTGTTGCCCCAACATCATTGCCTGGATAAGGCAACACTAGGATGGTTGGATCACAACATCAATTCAGAAATTCATCACTAACCTAATTTTAAAACCAGTGTAGCCTACAAGGAGTAAGAGAGAACAATTCCTATTTTAGTGGGATTAACAGTATTTCACTCAGATTTTCAGTTGCATGGAGGAGAGGATTCTGGCCACTAAAATATCCTAATCAGACACTAAACTTCGAAGAGGAGAATCCATACAGTGTATTGAAGCTGTAACCTCCATTTTACTAGAAACCATTTATTCACACAAAAAAGACAGTGACTTATGCCTTGATATGACAGACCAAAGGTACATTTCCCAGAGTTTAAATAATCTGCGTTCACGGAAGGGGAAAGAAGGGAATCTCTTAAACTCAGAACAAAACACCAGAGCCTTCTAGCCCCGCGGCCTAACTCCCTACAGATCCCGCCGCGTCCCCACGAGGACTCTGAGAGGGGGAGGAGGAACAACAGCACATTGGCGGTAAAATTGTAAAGGGACGTTTGCATTTACCATTTTCCCCTTATTAGGATCCGCTTGGCCAAGTCCCCGGCCTCGTCCGCAGGCTGCAGTGGTCGCTGGGAGGTCCCGAGTTGACCGTGGGAAGGAATGGTGAAGTTCCACAGAGAAGAGGCGTCATTAAACCCAAGGACATTGGACCTGCGGAGGGCAGGCTGGTGGGGAGGAGGGTGGGTGAGTGGGGCTCGGGGGAGGGGGCGCTTCCTGGAGCTCTCAAAATAAGGGGTTTCCAGTGAAATACTGCAGACGGTCTCTGTTCAGTTTCTTTTCTTTCATCCTGCGATTCTGGAACCAGATTTTGACTTGCCGGTCAGTGAGGTTGAGCATCCGAGAGAGTTGTAGTCTTTTCTCTTTGTTTATGTACACGTTAAAGAAAAACTCGCGTTCCAGTTCGCGTATCTGGTACTTCGTGTAGGGACAGCGCTTCTTCCGGGACCGCTGGGGGGGCACTGCAAGTCAAAGAGAGCAAAGGGTGAGAGAGGCTGCTGCCTGCCAGCCCCACCGGCCCGCCCGGGTCACTGAGCGAGGGCCAAGCTCTGGCCCCGTTGGGGACGTCCCCTGCCACCGCTGAAAGGCTCTGCCTGCGTCGTGGGGGATGATATATGGGCGGGCACAGGAGAGAGTGCGGGCGTGGACATGTGTTCACGCCCGGACACACACACACACACACACACACACACACACCCTACACACAAAACCAGCCTGGCACTGAGGTGTGGAATCAGAGGGCGAGGCAGGCTCTGAACTGGAACCCAAGGGGAGAGACACGAGCGCACCAGCCCGGGGCATCTGCTAGATTCCAGCGGCGCGCACTACCTAGCGGCTTGGATAAAGTCCAGTGCAAGGATCAAACTCCCCCCCCCACCCGCGCCTCTCTCCCTTAAAAGCAGGAGGCTCGGGTGTCCGCACACACAAACTGGTTCGAAATCTCCCTCACTCCCTCCAAGGTCTCTAGCACCCCCTTCCCAAAACTGGAGAAAGGCTCTCTGCAGCGATTAATGTCCTCTTCGAAAGTCTACCTTAAGCCCACCTAAATTGGTTTCCTACCATAAACACGCTTTACAACGGCCCGGGAAATCTTATAGGATGTATAAACCCCTCCGAATGCTTATAAAGTAGCACATAAAACGGCGCAAGCAGAGGGAGGCCCCCTCCGCCCCCCTGCACCCGCAGCCCCTGGGCCCAGCCGCTCGCCCTGTGCCCGGTGCCTACCTGTGCCGCTGTTCTTCTCGGCCCCTGCCTCCCCCGTGGGGCCCTCGCCGTCGCCACCACCTCCTTCCGCTGCCCCCTTGGGCTCCGACCCGGGGGTCGCCTTGGCGCAGGGACTGCCCCCGCCGCCACCAGCCACGGTCTTGGGGTCACCCTTGTCGGCAGCGCCCTCGGGCTGTGGCGGCGCCGGCGGCGGCGGGGGCTGCGGCCCGGCGAATGGGGGCCCAGGCGCCGCCTCGTAGAACTGGTCGAATCCCTGTGGCAGGATGCCATTACGGCCCACCGCGCTGTAGAAGTTGGAAGCGGCACCCGCGGGGCCGTGCGGCGGCCCGGGCGCAGCGCACACCGGCTCAGGCGCTTTGAAGAGCACGTCCGGCCGGCGGCCCGCGGGAGGGAGCAGCTCGCGCTGCATGGCCGCCTCCTCGGCCGCTGCGGCCGCCGCCGCTGCAGCTGCCGCCGCCGCGTAGTAGGGAGCGTAGCCCCCGGCGCCGCCGCCGCCCCCGCTGTGGCTGCCCCCGCCGCCGCCGCCGCCCCCCGCGCTACCGCCGCCGCCGCCGCCGCGGTATGGCCACTTGGCGCGCTCCAGGCCGTAGTCGCGGAAGGCCACTTCGCGCACGGGCTGGACGTGCGGCGCCAGGTTGGAAGAGTAGGGGAAAGTCATCTGGCAGGACGACGGTTGGGAAAGGAACGAAGGCTTGCTAGCGAAGTCAGACGGGGCCACATAGTAGGCGCAGCCCGGCAGGTACATGCTGGCTGCGCTCGGGCCGCACTCGTCAAAGTCGTTCATGGCTCCGCGGCGTGCGCGCCGGCGAGCCCCGGGCCGCTCCCCGCGCAGCCAACCTGAGCCATCGATTGCACAAGAGGCTTGGGCCAGGATCAACTAAGCAAAAATCCCCACCGGGCTCTGACGTGCAATTCATCTTGATTGATTCTGGTGGTAATTATGTCACGTGACGCCATGAAGAGAAATGTCCTTATATCTATATCAGCGCTAGCCAACACGCCCCGGGACGGCTCCTGGCGCCGAGACGCGCGCGCGCTGGGGGCGGATCGGCCTCCCTCTCCTGCCAGCTCTCCTGGGGCGCCCCCTGACCAGGCTGCGCCTCAGGCCGGTCACCTGCGCGCCGCCGGCGGCCGCCACCGCTGGGCGCATCTGCCACCGTCCGACCGGGCCGCCTGCCCGCGCCCGCCCGCCCGCGCGGCTTTAAGTACGCGGACCCAGGCCGGCAGGGAGGAGGAAGGAGGGGAAGGAGGGGGAGGAAGGGGGAAGGGAGAGAAGCAGGGAACGGAGGGGGGAGCCCCAGCCCGGGGCTCCCTAGAAGCTAGGGACTAGGTGTGAGGGTGTGAGGCTCCCAACCCCACCCCCCTTACTGCAGCGGCTCCCTCCCCCGCGACACCGCCACCCTCCGCAGCTCACCCGCTGGGAGCTTGTTGCTTCTTGTTCATGGGGCGTAATTGCGACACTCTCCTGGACGCAGGGAGCCCTGATTTACATATTTCTCTGCCCTGCGCGTTCACCGAGGAGTAACTTGGCTCTCCCCGATTCTGACTCCGGGGGCACGAGTGTTGGCCTCAAAAATCCCACGCCAAACCCCTCCCAGGTGCTCATGCGGGCCAGGGCCTCGGTGCCCACCCGGACCTCTCCCCTCCTCTCTGGTTTCTCTCCTATTCCTGTCTCTTTCTTCTTTCTTCTCTCTTCAGTCTTCTCCCTTGTCTCTCCTGTCCTTTCTTCGCTCACTCTCGCTCACTCTGCCCTCTCGTTTCCTCTTCCCTTCTTTCTTCTTACTTTCCCTGTCTCTTTTCCTCTCTCTCTGTCTCCTCATCCTCCCTCATCTTTTCCCCTAAGCTATGTGTCACTGTCTCTGTCTCTCTCTCTGTTGCCTCTCTGCCTTCTCTCTCTCAGTACTAAAGCAAGGAGGGAGCTCAGCCAGAGGAGACGCCCCGTGGTCCCGGCCTCCCTAGAAGCTGGGGGGATCTAGTGAACAAAAGGATCTGGAGTCCTATCCTCTACCCACACTGTGCCTGGCCTCCCGCTTGCCCCCCAACGTGGGACAAACCCCTGGCGCCTCTGCCCTCCTCATCCCCTCTGCTTTCAGGCTTAGCCGGGGACCAGTCCGCCTTACACGCAGACCTTTCACTGCATCGGAGCCCGGCCAAGGCCTGCGCATCCACTCCGCGTTTCCCCAAGGCTCCTCTGGCGCCCTTGGGTCGGCATGGTTACTGCGGCCTCCCTTGGAAATAGGTTGACTCTCCGAAGGCTCTCAACGGCGCCTACCTCCCCTCTCGAGCCCTTCTGGGCCACCTGGCTGTGAGGCGGACTCTTCTGGGCACCCCGTCCACTCGCCCCAAGGCCTCACTCTCCTTCAGCGCTTGCCACGACCCTCTCCTCCTAGCCCAAGGGTCCAGGCAAGGCCTGGGCTCCCACCTCGGAAAGAGTAGGCTCTTTCCAAAGGTAAACCAGTCTCTCCCCAAACCCAAATCCCAAAACCGAGGGCAGGAGGCTGCCCCTTTCCCCAAGATTCCACTGCCCAGGCAGTCCCAGCACTGGAGCCTGGGCCTCAGTTCTATGCCCAGGGCAGGCGGCGCTGGCTGTGATGCTGGTTCCCTCCCTGGACCGTGTTGCCGCAGTGCCGGTGCTGTGCTCTCTGCCCACAGTGCGGACAGACAGAGAAAAGGCGGGTGGTCTGAGCTAATATCTATTTTCTGGCTGATGTCCCCCCCTTCCTCTTTTTCTCCACCCTCCCTTTCTGCCTTCCTCTCTCCTTCCTCCGCCCCTTCCCACGTCTGCTTCCCTCCCCCAACACTGCGCAAACAGGTCGGTGGCGACAGGAGGGCACCGAGCTTCCCCCCCCCCACTGCCTATCTTGTGTGCCCCCTCTCCGCAGCTGGCACCCCTGCCCAGATTCCAGCCAGCACCCTTCTCAGCTCAGACCCCCGGCACACTTATCTGCCGCCCCATCTCCATCCTAGGCCCCAGCCTCTCCCTTTCGGGCTCGTGGTCGACGCCCCTGGATCTCTCTTCTAAAATGGCTCCCCGGACACCGCACATTGGCCCTGTGGTCGCTCAGGACCCAGGGAAAACACAGGACTCCAAGCCGGGTTTTTATGTGTCTGGGGATGTTCAAAATTCTCGCGGCTCGGGGTGGGGCGCAGGCAACACGCCGCCCCCAAAGTGGAACCTGATGACCGCAGAAGAGGGAAATGGGGAGGACGAACCATTCAAGTTCAACGACATGGCGACGGCGGCTCTGGGCGCGAGCAGCGCTTTGGCGGGGGAGGGTGAGCCATCTGCAACGCCGCGCGGGTACACAGGGGAAGGGGGCGGCGGGCCCCTCTTGGCTAGTTAGCGGGGACCCTTGCCCTCCCCCACAACCCAAGGCTTTCGTTCCAGTCCTAGCCCCAGCCCGCTTCGCTCTTTGGCCCCAGTTCCCTCCTTGGTCCTTTCCCCCCAAACCCAAGGAAAACCGCAGCCTCTGGACCCGCGCGTCCCGCTCGAGAACCTACCGTGAAGACCCCGGCGCTGTGGCCTTGTCCTTGTCTGCACGGCCCCACCCGCAACGCCAGGAGCAGCGCACCAGGCCTTCGGGGCGCAGCCAGCAGCTCGGCGAGGAATAGCTTTCCGCGCAGCGCCCGGACGCGATGCGGTAATTTTGAGCCACCCAAGATAAGACACTAACTTGACCTTAACTTTGTCAGGGCGCCCCTGGTATCTGGAGAACGTGAAGAGACACTGTCTGGCAGCTCTCTCGTAAAAGCTGACTGGAGAAGGGATTCTGAGTCATTTCATTTATTGCCACTACAGTTCTGCAAGAAAGCTTTTCCTCCCTGCCAAACTTTAATTATTTATGCTCTTTTAGGAAACGAAAGAAGAGAAACGCGGGGAAAACACCCAGAGCCAGTCCCTTCCCTACAGAGCCTTCGGAATGGACTCCTTAAGTCAAGCCACTGGAGAACAAAAATGTGGGGAGATCACCTTTGTCCAAGGACAGTCGGACAGGCGCCGGTGCTCTACCCCACCACCACTGAGGGGGGTGGATGTAGCTGGGAGAGGCGGGTGAAGGGCCCTCCAGCTCCCCCCTCACTGTGCAGACATGAATATTTACAGCTATTCCGGATTTCTTCTCCACCCGCACACATCCCGGAAGCCTCCCCCAGCCCACCTCCCTTGGGGAGAACCCCCAGGCCTTAAAAACGTCCCCCGTCGCCCTCTGAGTTCGCAACTGATTGAATGCCAGACGAAGCCATTTTTTTCTCCTTTTAAAACCTTTTTCTTAGTCAAGAAGCCTGCGTGGACTGCAGTGTTTTCGGAGAACGCATTTTTCTTCCTGCGAGGGAATGTTAAGCACTCAGACTTTAGCATCATTTCTCTCAGGCGTTTTTTTTTTTTTTTTTTTTTACAAATTTCCTTGTGGTTCCAAATCTCTGCTGGAAGGAGATACCGCCGTCTTTGTGTGGACCAGGAAAGGGGATAGATTTGGAAAACACGCTGAACTCACAGACAAGATTTTATACTTAGAATAATTTAATTTTCATTGAGGAATGCACTCTGTGGATATCCCCTGCCCCCACATATCCTAGGCTAAAGGGAAAGGAGATGATGATTTAATGGTATATTTTGGAAAAAAACAGCCTCTGTGTGTTGTCTTAGGGCCTGGATCTAAGTCTGGTTTCCTGGTTCTTTTCCCAGCCCTCCAGACCCGAGGTCTCAGTGCGGCTTCTGCCTTTGTTCAGTTCTTCTCGAGGAGGCAAACCTCTGAATGCAGACTCAGACTGAGAGATCCGACTCTGGGTACCACCGCCTCCATGAACCCAGCCAGGTGGGAAAACATTTCTAGCCACAGGGCCCTGGCAGGCTGGTACTTGTTTCCCAGTATATATGTATATATGTGTATATATATATATATATATATGTGTGTGTATTCATAAAAGCAATTAAAAATTTATTTTTCATGTACATCAAATTGGCTTCAGGGAAAGGGAATTGAAATGTTGAATGCTTGGTCTTAGAAATTTTGCTAATTCTCCTAGCTAAAACTTAGTTTACAATTCCATCAGCTAGGAGCTGGGGTTTGCAAGAAGACTGGGTAGGTACCAACCAGGCCCTGACTTTCCTGGACTGAGCTAGAGGCTCCGACAGGCTACCGTGTCATGAGGTCGCATTTCCCAAGGGAGCCTCCTGGGCTCCTGGTGGAGGTACACCAGTGTCAGGAATTTTTGCAGGGCATAACCTGTTCCAGAGAAGATTGACCAAAACTTGGCAGAAAGATGCTTTGTTTTGAAATCTGAAGAACCTCAAATCCTGACAGCCCCCTTAACAACAAGCGTTAAATTTTGAGAATTTAGGCAAAGTATAGAAGCCCCAACCCTGCAACAAGTTCAGAGTCTTCTTACTATGTGAGACACACTCAAATCTGCTTATGCCCCCCACCCCCACTTTGGATATTTCATACATATTTTGTTCATAGGCTTTTACACAGCATTTCGTGACTGCCTCGGAAGCCATTTTCTCATGTAATGAACAATCAACACCTGCAGTGAAACGACAAACAAAAAAGAAAAACGAATTTGGTGGCTTGAAAAATATGAGAAGGAAATTCGAAGCATTTTGAAAAATCAACATCAGCCCCTTGACAGCTTGGCTGGGACCTGGATATTTATTTTCACTCAAAACATTTCTATATTGTATCTGATTATACAAGCTATTGTTTTTGGCAAAATGAAAACAAAACATGCACAATAACTATTAGAGAAAATGAAATTAATCTAAATATCAACTGAGGTCAGTTGGGCTAAGGCTCAAGGCTCCTTGTGAGGTGTGCATTCCAGGTCTAGGCCCTGGTCCTCCACTAAAAAGAAATCACTGGACTTTGGGAAAGAATCCTGAGCTTAGGCTGCTGTGCATTTTGCTAGGAGTTGGGGGTATATGTGCTACATCTCAGAAGTAGAGGGAGAACAGGCAGGGACAGTAGAAGCTTTGCACATATGTGTGTGTGTGTGTGTGTGTGTGTGTGTATGTGTGTGGGGGGGGCTTGGATTCACTGAGGTTAAGTCTGAACACTTCAGCACACCCAGAACAACTCCATCTGGCATTCAGGAACCCCAGCCCCTACAAGGCAAGCCTGGCAGGGCTCAGGGCCTAAAAGGCTCCACTAGGGCAGGCCAGACATGCTTCAGAAAGGGCACAGTGGCTGGCCCTTTGGTGGAGTTGGCCAGTGGCAGAGAGAGGATGAGAGAGGAACTTCTGTTCCTCTCTGCTGTCAGAAACAGTGACCAGGGGCTGAGATTTGGAAAGGTCTCCTTCCCTAGCCCATGATGCTTTAAAAAAGAGTTTTGCCTCTCCTTGCAGTGGCCCATTAAGATTACGGAAGAAAGACTGGTTCAATACCTTTACCCACCTCAACTGGAAAACCATATTTACAGTCAGAGTATAGGACCTCTCTTCCCTTTAACCCACTCTTTTCTCCTTCCCCTGGATATCTTTCCTTCCTTCATGTGCAACTGAGCCTCAAAGCAGACCAGCAGCTCCCCTCACCAGAGTTCAGCTCGGGGGGTCCAGTTAAAGGGTGGACCTGGCCTAGGCATGTGCAAAGAGGTGGGAGAAGGGAATTTTGCCAGTCCTGTCGGGGAATTTTGGTTTGCTCTGGAGCCCATCCCATCTCTGGGAAGGAAATCTCCAGCCAATTCCACCCAGCTAGAGAGGCCAGCCCAGCTTGCATTCCAAGGTGTCTCCAAGTTTGCCCAGCCACCCAGCCTCTCCCCACTCCTCTCCACCCCTCCCCTTTCTTCTGGAAGTCTGAAGGTCTAGGGCGGCTTTTGTCCTCCAAAAACAGCCAGGGCAAACAGGAGAGGAGAGAGCACCCTTTCCTTCCTCCACAGTGAAGATCCTGGATTTTCCACAAAGGGCTTCTTTGGCTGCAAAGAGACCAATTGCAAAGAGACAGAACTGTAGCCACAGCTCTTTTCACTCCCTCTGAAGGCCTTCCTATATTCACTTCCACTAAGAGCTCTAGCTAGGTGCCTGCCATATGCAGAAAGGGCTAGAGATAGGAAAAGGGAGAAATAACCATGAGGAAACAAAAATCCAAGTATAAGGGAGCAAAAGTGAGGGGTGGGTGCAAATGCCCCAGCCAAGAGCAAGAACAGGTGACCCCAGGCCCCCAAGGTTGCACTGCAACTCCCCAACAAATGCCCCCTTACAGCTTCTCATGGAGATGGGAAAGCATCCCAAGGCCCAACTGGCCTGATCTCCAACTCTCTCCTGCTGGCTTCTGGACCAGTGGAGGAGCCAAAGGAAAAGCCCCAAGGCCCAGATGCTCCTCTCCACACCAGGCCTCTGTCCAAAAGGGCCCGGGCCTGGGCCACACGCGCGGCTAGTAGAGCGCCAGCGCCTGCTCCCGAAGCACCACACGCTTCTTCTTCATGCGCCGGTTCTGGAACCATATTTTAACCTGCTGATCGCTGAGGTTCAGCCTGTTGGACAATTCCTTGCGCTTCTGCCGGTTGATGAATTCGTTAACGAGGAATTCGTTCTCCAACTCCGCAATCTGCTGCTTCGTGTAGGGTTTCCGCTTCTTGCGGGCCCTCCCCGGGGCCGCCCCCCACGGCAGGCCTGCAACACAGCCCCAACCCACGTCAGCCCTCCCGTTCTCTGTTGATTGCCCGTCCCAGGCTGTTCACCTCCCTTCTACACTCTCCCCTGCACCCCACCTCCCATCCCGGCCCAAACCGGCCCGGGGAGCCTGGGCACAGTTTACCGTCGGGCAGTGAAGGTCGCAGGCAAGAGGCAACGCCCGCTGCCTGCACTGTCATGTTCAAGTTGAGCGGGCCCTTGGTGTCGTCCTTGAAGCTGGCGACGCAGGGGGCCCCCTGGAGCAGGGTCGCGGAGCCCGGCGGCGCGGCACGGCCCACAGCCGCGTAGTCGTACTTGGCCGCTTTGAGAGCAGCCACTGCAGGGCCCAGGCTAGACTCGGGGGCGAAAGGCGGCCGCGTACGGCTGCGCTCCTCGGGCCCGGCGGCCGCTTCGGGAGTATAGAACTTGGCCTGCTCCTCAGGTCCGTCCTTGGCTGCCGGGGGCTGCAGGCCGAGAGGCCCGGAGCCGGCCAGGTAAGGCTGTGAGAAGCCACCGAAGGCAGTGGCGCCCGCAGACTGTGCGGGGGCGCACGAGGCGGGCGTGGTGGCCCAGGGCAGCGCGCCGCGTGGATATGAGATGGGGGGAAGCGCAGCCAACTGGCCGCCATTCGGCCGTAGGTTGGAGAAGTAGAAAGAGTCGGGCGACTGCAGATTCAGAAGCGAGCCCACATAGCCCGCTCTGTAGAGACTGCGCTCACACATCTCCAACAAAGGGCTTCGGCTGCGTTCGCAACAGTATTTAGTTACAATCGGGAATAAGAGGACAGGCTCAGACGATTGGACGAAACTTTGCCTGCAGGTTCTTCAAAGCCGGTCATTTCAGCACCGCCTACATCCCCCGACCCGTTTTCCCCCCCTTTAGGGTATTATGATAACACCCGTAATGTTCGATGGCGAAGGACAAGGCTGCCGGCAGAGCCAAGTCACGTTGAGCGCAGGCTAAGTCTCTGCGAGTTTTGGGGCCCGGCTTAGGGACCTGGGGGCATTGGGCAGAGGGTTCCTTTGTCCAAGTGTCCCTGGGGACCCATCTTGGTCGCAGTTGGCTTTGTGATCCGTTTTCCGCAGACTGTCTCGGCCGGGCTTGCTTCTACCAGCTTTAAGTTGTAGCTGAGGCGTTTTTTTCAGTAATGGGCGCCTCTCGGCTTGTCCAGAGTGAGTGTGGTCTGGCGGGACCATGAGCTCTGTCCCTAAGCCTGAGCAATGTCACTCTTATCTCAATCCCTCTCATAGAAAGTCTCTCTCAAAAGGCCTCTGCCCCCGGGGATCTGGCAGCAAAGCCCCACTCGCTGCTTCAGCCCTCAGTTCCAGGCCGCAGACACAAGAAAGGCATCACAAACTCTGCCCGTTTGGCACCCAGGAAGGAGGTTTCATACTACCCCAGGTGTGTGTCCCTATGGCCAGGAACTCTGATCCTAGGGAAGTTGCCATCCAGGTCCATGGAGAATGCCGGCCAGGGAGCCCAACAGCTTGATGCGCAATTGTGGCCAAATGCTACATTCCTCTTATCTCCAGGAGTCACTTTGGTGACTGCGTCCTGCACAGCAGAACTCCAAGGTGTCCATTCACCCCGTGGAGAGCAGAGAAGGACGAATGTCCCCGAACGGGTGTGGATAGGCAGAAGAGCCAGGGCCACCTGGCCGGGAAACAGCGGGCGCACGGAGGCAGCCGGCTAGCAGCGTTCCTTGCCTCAGCGCCTCCGGGCAGGGACGCTGGCGGCTATCAAGTTCGCGGGTCTGGCGAACAGGGAAGCGGGAATGGCAGCAGTCTCTCGCGGGCAGCAGTAAGCGCAGACCCGGCCGCAGGCCGTCCTGTCTAGTTGGACCAGAGGACGAGCTGTCCTCTCCTTCTGCCTCCGATCCCAAGATCCCTAGAGACACGATTATGGGCGCCAGTCTCAGCCTGCAGCAGGCTGCTGGGTTCCCCGAGCCAAGCTGGAATTGGTTAGACCGCCAACTCCTGCACTGAGACCACACAGGCGCCGCCGGAGGGCAAGGCTGACCACCGCGCTGCGACTTTATTGTGTGAGTTATGGCGACCAATTGGGCGGCTCTGGGGAACGAGATCGGCCTCTGGGGCGGGGGTGGGGAGGGTGGGGGTGGGGAAGTCTGGAGCTCCTCTGGGCTCTGCCAGAGTTTTCTTAGGATCTCTGGCAGAGAAAGACTCTGTTCCCCTCCTTTCATGGGAGGTGGGGGTAAGACAAGCTGCACCCCAGTTCCTAGAGACTTAGGGGAACAGGCCTCGAATACCTAATAGCTCTTATTTTGGAGAACCTTCCCTGTTTTGGAGGAGCCAAGGCCTCCTCAGGCCCCAAAGCTTCAGCACCCAGGGGTCCTTGCAGTCTCTGCTCCTAACGTCTCAGTGCACAGCCATTCCCTGTTATTTCCAAGCCCAGAGGTGTCTCTTTAGGACCTTTGTGCCGCCTTACGACAGCTGTTTGCCCCTCCAGACTAACGGAATGAAGGAATCAAGTGAGAAACAGAAAAGACTAAAACAGCTAGACTCCCCCAATTGCTCCTTGCCCAGCCGACCCACTTCAACCCCCGAGTTTATGACTTTCGAGGTCTGGCAGGCGAAGTTTTATGCGTGGAGCGGGGAGCTGAGAACCGGGAAGGAAGGAGGGAGGGAGGGCGGGGAGGATAGGGGTGGCAGGAGGCTTGGCCAGTGATTGAGAGAGTAGTAAAGGATTTGACCTAGGAGCTAAACAGTGAGCTCTGCCAATGCCGCCAACCGCCCAGGAGATGGCGAGCGCGCTCCATGCCTAGCGAGGTGCAGCCGCACGGTCAAGATCAACAGTGAAGGGCGGTGCGGCCGGCCTGTGGTCGCCAGCCCGCGCGGTCACGGCCCGCTTTCAGGAGCAGCCGAGCGCCGCCGAAAGCCAGAGATCGTGTCGGCCAGGCTGACCCCGACAGCAGAGCCGGAGGGACCCAGCTGACTGCCTAGACTTACAGAGGCGTTGCGGTCACCTCTTTGTCTAGCCTTGGGTCCAGGCTCCAAAGTCTCCTTCGCTTCTTGAATCACACATAGACACGCGGGCCTCGGTTCCCCACCGGCGGCGCTAAAACCCTGCTCAGTTTCTGAGGCGCTGTCCCTGCGGCCTGTCTCCAACCGAAGTAAAGGCCTTTCACCAACTGTCTTCACCTCCCGGGCTCCCCCCGCAGCCTCCCTTCCAGCGCCTCGGCTACTTCTGGGTTCCTCTCCTCCCTCCGCAATTTGGAATATAAATGGAACGCATATAAAAAAAACCTTCATCTGTTACTGATTTAGCCGTCGATCCAAATTCCAACAGGGCGTTTGAACAGTTTTAATCTTCAGCAAACCTCCCATTTCTCTCAGGCGGAGGGAAACTGACGGGCAAACTGCAGATGAAAGGAAAACCTCGAGGCAATCTCCCCTACTCCTCACGGGAAACCTGAGAAATGCACCCGGGGAAACGGATTGAGGCCCTGGAGTCTGGAACTTAAAAAAGTAGTGTGTAGAGGGTGGGTGGGGAGGATGATGGCGATGAGGAAAAAGGAAAAATATGCCCATTTCTGATGAAAACACATATTGTAAGAAAACCAACGAAAATGTTAGAGACCATTCCCAAAGTGTAAGGTCGGGGACGGTGTGGGACCATTTTCATGGGTTATTCCTTTTCCAGAAATTGAATCGTGCTCGTATCTCCTCCATGACCCCCTTAAAAAAGAAGTTGGCTGTCCACAATCGGTAGTAAGATATAAAAGAAGTCAAGCTGGGCCAGAGAAAACGAAAGTAGCTCCCAACCTTAGGTCTCTGCGCTTTCTCTCTCAGGGCCATAAAGGAGCTATCCCGCTGGAAAAATTTGCGTGTTATGTGAGGTATTAAAAATCAATATTTAACTAACTTACATACGGAAAATTAGCGACCACTAAATTGATTGTGTCGGAGCTAACAATGACAAGTCACCCAGTCCCTCAGCAGCCATTTCCCTGAGTGGCAAAAAGGCCTCGTAGTGCCTAAAAATTGCGCTTGGAAGTTGAGGTTGTGTAATTACGTTTTCTGTTGTCAATTGCTGTGTGCAGACTGCCTAGAGAAGGCGATGTGGTATAAACCTGATGTGTTTTTTTTGATTGCCAAATATGGGTATGTCTTTCTAATTTCAAGACCTTTCTAGCCCACATATTTACAACGTCCTTTCTAGGTCGAAAGCTTCTGCGTCAGAGTTTTCCTGTACTCAGGAACACAAATACACGTGGATTTTAAAAATAAATAGAACTATATAAATAAATTGATAATACCGAAAGACAAGTAAAATTTTATTGGAGTTGTTTTTGGATCTGGCCTGGTAAAAATTAATCATTTGAAACACTGAAAATTGCATCCTCGTTTGAAGATATTACTAAGTAAGTGAAAGCCACAGGGAAAGAGGGGAGGGGGCAGAAGTGAAGAGCATGAGGTTTCAGAGACCAGAACTGGTGTTTGCTTCATCTATACAGAATATCATTGCATTCAGGATAGCAAGATTTTGTAATAAATAAGAATACTTTCTAGAGAAAGAACAAACATGAAAAAAGAAAACAAATGTATAAGGCTCAGAGGAAATAAGAAAGTTCTGTTTATTTGCATCTCCCTAGGAGTAAAAAAGTGATTTTTAAATGCCTAAAGCACTGCCCACATATCCCAGCTCACAGACATTGCAACTACAAAAATAATTTCTCAATTGTATAAATATGCAGCACTTTAAAAGTAGTTAGTTATCATCATTTTCAGAAACATCTTTTTTTCTTCTTGGACCTTATAGCTCCACATTTCTTGTATTTGTTGGATGTTTAAAGCTCCACAAGAGGTCCAATGCATTTGGTCAGTCAACTTCTTCATAGAGTTGTGGACATAAGTTCTCACTCATGGCCACATTAATTCAGCCTCTGAGGATTGAGATGGCCTCAATCCCAGTTCCATATACCCAAGGCCAAAGAAAGAGGTGCATTTATACCATCCATAGGTCACTCTATCAATTGCAATCATTAAAAAACCTGCATGTAGAGTTCAAGAAATGAAGGCATCCATGAGGACACATTATTTTCAAATTAAAGATTATAAAAACACAAACCTACAAGGTGTGCTAAAAATATACAATTAAAACAGCAAATGAAAGACTGAAAGTTGGAAAGATTGTCTTCATTCTAATGTCAATGCAAAACCTAGTTAATAAGGTAGCTGCTTTTAAAGCCATCGCAGCACCTTCACCCTCCTGTTTTCAGACTTTCCCGGTGACCCCAGAGCACTGCCTGCCTAGAGCTGTTTCCACTTGCCTCAGGGCAACTGCTGTGAGCTAATGATTCAATTACCTAATTACAGGATATGAATGACTGCAAATCGTTCTGCCCTAATGGATTATGAAGATAATCAGTGCTGGGAACAGATACATAAAGTGATTTTCAAAAATAAAACCGTTAAATCAGAATGGCACTTCTGAAAATCATTTGGGGGGATTATTCAAAAATACTTCAAGTCCTTTATACTGGCCTGGAGGGAGAAACAGAACATTAAAAACACCATAAAAAATAAACCTAGACAAGAACAAAACCAATAATAAACAAGTAAAAATCAGAACTACATCAGGTTGGGCAGCAAAAGGTTTCAGAGACAGATAAGGGAAGAGAAG
Source organism: Lemur catta (assembly GCF_020740605.2). Lineage (NCBI taxonomy): Eukaryota > Metazoa > Chordata > Mammalia > Primates > Lemuridae > Lemur > Lemur catta. Next base: position 50,859,733 of record NC_059135.1, read on the forward strand.
AAAACAATTCACAAAATTTGCCATCATTGGCATGGGATAGGGGGAATTAAATACATATTCAAGTCTTTCCAAAGGTCTTTTGGAGACAATTGAAGGCATCTAAACAGTCTGTGGCCAACCTGGCCCACATCAGGAGACTGTATCTTTGAGCTTGGAGACGATTTTCTTATCCTTCACTCTTCTGTTCTGAAACCAAATGGTCACTTGTCTCTCAGATAGGTTCGTGGCAGCCGAGATACGCCGCCGCTTGTCCTTGTTAATGAACTTGTTAATGGCATACTCATTCTCCAGTTCTTTGAGCTGCAGTTTGGTGTAGGGCACCCTCTTCTTCCTTCCCCGTCGGTAGACACACATGTCTGGCTGATTTAGAGCCACATCCCCTGGTACAAACAACAGCATGGGAAAAATTAGACTGGGATATTCAGAGCACCTACCTGGGGACTCGTGTGTGTGTGTGTGTGTGTGTGTGTGTGTGTGTAGGGGTGCAGAAAATAAAGAAAACCAAGCTGTTCAAACTTTATTATGATTTACATACACATAATATTTACACATTAAAGAAAGATTATTTGTGCTTCAAAACAAAAGCTAATTTGATGGATCATCATGGTTTCTCAAAACGGCATCTTAACAAGCCTGCAATTTTATGTCATGGTTATTAGGCTAGCTCATAAGGAGAGTTTCTGCAAACGCTGGTTGCATACATACAAACGCACTCATGCGCACACACGCACACACACACACACACACACACATACATATTCAGGTCTTTTGCTCCAAAGTTTGATTTCCCATGTCCCTGTGTTTGGAGCTTGTGGGCTCTGTCTAAAAAGCTTTAATGGTAACTTTGAGGGCAGCCATGCCCTATCAAAGTAGGGGCCCAACTCTGTGGCACCTCTTAGGAAAGAAGCCTCATTAGGAGGAGAGGGAGAGGCTTGAGCAAAGGGCACAAACAGACTCAAATTTAGGAGAAAAAATTGTGCCTGCGCTGCACACATAAAGGAAAGGGTTGTGTGAGAGAGAGGCAGTTTAAAATGAAGGAAGGATACAGATTTCACACGAACTGGACAAACTTCCACTGAGTTAACTCTGGTCAGGCATGGAGCACAGGCACCCACTCCTAAGCAGGAGCGTACATTCTTAGTCCTTTCTTTTCATCTCTCTCCCCCTCCCTGGTGTCCTCCCCCTTTCTCCACCGCCCCTACCTGGAAAGGACGATTTCCAAAAGTGGGAGCCCTGTGGCTGGTCCTTGGCGCAGTACACTTGGCTGTTCCACCCGTTAGCCAGCGTCCAGGACTGGTAGCCCTCCATAGAGATGTACGCCTCGTGTCGAGGCTCCCCGGAGCCAAAGGTGGACACCATGTCAATATAGCCCGGCACGTGCTGGTAGGGGCTCGTGTAGCCCTGGTAGAAGGACACTTCTTTGGCTCGCGCGGGCACCTCGTTGGCTGGTACGCTGCTGCTCGCCAGGCCAGACACGTCCATGTACTTCTCCACGGGGAAGCCTCCCAGCGAGGCATGCGGCGATGACTTGAGCGCATTCTGTTGTAAGCCCACGCCGTGCGACATACGGCAGCTATAGTAGCCGTTGCCGAAGTGGTAGCCATAGCCCAGCGCTGGAGCGCCCGGGGGCGCTGCAGCGGCCGCAGCGGGAGCGGGTGCTGGGCACTCTTTGGTGGGGGGAGCCTCTGGGCGCGCCGCGACCACAGCCGAAGATGACGACGACGAGGCGGAGCCTGTGCGCTCAGAGGTCCCCGGGTATGCGAAGCCTGAGGCAGCCGCTGCGGCCGCCGCCGCCGCCGCTGCCGCCGCCGCCGCCCGCCCTGAATGTGTCCCGGCGAACACCGGCGCGGAGAGGAAGCCGCGGCACTGGCCTTGGGCCGCCGCGGCCGCCGCCGCCGCCACCGACGACGAAGAAGAGGAAGCCGGGGCGGCCCCGGCGGCCCCGCTATCCGCCCGCAGCCCGTCCATGTCCCAGCTCCCGGCGCGGCTCATGGCCCGGCCTGGCCCGGCCCGGGCCCTGGCCCTGGCCCCGCGCAGGACACCATGGCGCGGCGCGCCTCCTCCCTCCTCTCCTTTCTCTCTGGTGCGCTCGCTCCCGCCCTCTTCCTCTCGCCCTCTCTCCCTCTGCTAGCCTCCCGCCTCCCGCCCGCCCGCCCTCCAACAGGTTAGCTCATCGCGGGACGTTTATAAAAACGAAGTTCAGGTTGGGAGGGGGCCTTGGGCCGGTCGGGGGGCCGCCTCCCGCCCCGAGGGCGCCCGCCGGGGGCCGTGCCATTGGCTACACGGGGCCACGTGGGGGTGGGGGTGCGGGGGAGCCTGGCTCCAGGCCCAAGCTGGGCTGGACCCACCCACCCCGGCCCCCACCCCTCCCTTGCCCCTTGCGCAGTCCACCTCCCATTCCCGCCCTCCCCAAGACCCAGGCGTTTGCGCTGCAGCCAGCCCCATGAGTTGATTGCGCTACGGCCCATCCTGGGCCCTGTCTGCGACTGAGGCGGGCGCCGAGGCCTGCGCCTTGTCTCCGCAACGGCTGTTTTTGCCGGCTCTTCTCGGCTACCCCAGCTGCACAACAAAATGAAGATGACAGGCAGAGATGGTCAGAATGACGTGAAAACAGACCAATTTTTGATCCTGTTGCTTAATTCCTCGGTTAGCCGACCTCTAGACCCCAAACCAGAGGGAGCGAATTTTCCCTACGTTGCACATTGGTACCAGGCAGAGGCATTTTTAAGCATATAAGACCAATTGGAGCAGACCCTTCTTATACACACACGATACCTGTCCGGAAAATACCGACGAAGCGCCCTTGGGGCTGGCGGCAGAGACAAGTAAGTCAAGCAGAGGAAAGACCGGCCTCGGTGCGCTGAGCCTGACAATCTGTCCCAGCGAGAAAAGTCCATGGATGCCTGCTCCACGCTATTCGCCTCTACACTAGTGCCAGCGGGGGAGTCGCCTCCAGAGCTGGGGTCCTCAGCCTCGGCGTGGCTTCTCATGGCTGGCAGAAAGACCTTGTGAAAGGCGCCCGGGGAGAAAGCCACTCAGCCGCCCGCCGTGAAGCTTCTGCGCCTCACCGGCAGCCGACCGGCCTCTTGCATTTTGCAGCCACCACCCACCCCCGCCCGTTACTCACACCAAATTAATTGAAAACTTCACTTTCCCGGGGACCTTTGTTTCGCTTCCTTTCCCAAGCTTCCAAATGCAGAGAACTGAGAGGGGCAAATTAAGAGGGCGCTTTTTCAAAGCAAAGTCCGGGATTGTGATAGGAACAGCACAGGAAAACTGGGTCTGACTTCAGAGGGGTAGTTGGGCTCGGGGTAGCTCTGGTGAAGCTAGGCCCAGCTCTGGGGCCCTGCTGCCAGGGTGTTAGGGATCGCAGCCCCATTCCTCTTCCTTTCTTCATTCTAAGCCTCAGAACTGCAGTCCTCATCCGTCCATCTTAGCAATTTGTGGGGCACCAGTGTGAGTCCTGCAGTGAATTTAAGGCTCTGTCTTCGGAGCAATATTAGATCCAATGAGTCAAGGGTGCTGAGGTGGGTGTGTGATCCCTCAGAATGAGCCCATTTGGTTCTGTGGCATCGACTCCCCAGCCCAGCCCATCTCCAAGAAAATTGCTCCCCTAAGACTGTGATTGGGAAAACAGCTTGTCACCCAGCCCAGCTGTTCCCTGACCAAAGACAGGCCCTGAGTACGGTGAAGAAGAGAGCCAGGGAGGCCCTCTTTGGCCTGGCCTGGCATTTCAGGGTGGGCTGCCGGTGTTTGGAGTGTTGACACGCAAAATGCAGTAACCATAAAAGGCTCAAATAAAGGGGGAAGTTATGAGAGGGGTGTTGCAAAGGAAAAGCAAGAGAATTTGACCTTTTTGAAGTCCTAGACATACTCACGATCAGATTCAAGATCTCAGGGGCCTGAGTTTTGCAGGAAATCATAGGGAACAGAAGTTTGCTGATGAGAACAATTTTTTTTTGACTACTTGGTAGAAGGCAAAAATTAGCAACGGAAGCTGGATCGGCAATTTTAAAAGGCCAACCAGGGCCAGGCGACAGAGTTGCTAACTTTTTAAAAGGGTTTGGCTGGGTCTTTACCAAGCAATTTTGGTACCAAACCACCAACCATGGGCCACCCAGTAATGCTTTCATTTTTCCTTTGTCTCTCTCTTTTATTTTCCCCAGAGAGGGAAGACATGGAGATAGTTTTAAATTTTTTCAATGACCTCAAAAAAACAAATTCAATGAAATACTCCTAAGACATAACTAGAACCAACGAATTTTGAGTCTCTTAAAAGTAAATATCCATATGGTTTTGTGCCCTTGGACTTCTGATGCATTTGCTATCTGATAAATACGTTTTAATGGTTGCATGTTAAGAAAATGAAGAAAGTGAAATTAAGATAGGAAGGAAGAATTTGTCATTTTGTTGATTTCTGTCATCCCGTTGCTTTTGGGTTATTTTTCCATGCAGCAAATTAAGTTGTGCAGGAGTGGGAGGAAAATCTGAATTAATGTTCAGGGTGAAAGAGATTTCTCAATGGTGGCTGAACTTCCAAATGTCCTGTGGCACCCTCGAAGGACATGAGGTTTCTGTGCCCATCCCAATGGGTAATCAGAAGCCAGGGAGGTTTTGAATCAGTAGCTTTGCCTCCTGATAAACTGCAGTCAAACCGGCTTCCAGCACAGGCTTTGAGGTCCCAGCCTTGTAGGAGGGAGTTACCATTAGAATGGGGCTCTGACTTGGTCCATATGGGCCCTTAAACTCAGTACCCTAGGGCAGGTACTGCTATTGGATCCTAAGGCTGTGATTGAGTACCAGGCAAAGTCAAGACTGCTTTGTTTACCAACTAAGGAGACACGTAATTTTCAAGCTGAGAATACTAGGTAGGGGAGAAACTTTGAAGTTGAATTTGGAGAAACATTTTATCCAGGCTTAAATTTAATGAGGAATCATTTTTTTAGCTGGTGAGTGACACAGACTGAGCCTTGTGTTTGTGTGTTGGTGTATCATGTTAGGGCCTTAACAACAGAAATAAACTTTGTTAAATGAAAATCTTTTGAGACTGCAAATGTCTCCAAACACTCTTGCATTCTTTTGTCAAACCAGTTTTGCCACTGCTCCTAATTATGGTGAAAGACTCAGGATGGCCCTTTGTTGCCCCAAATCCCACTTTACCCATCACTTGCTCCTCTCCCTCCTTTCCCTCCATGAGCACCCTTTTTCTGAATGCTGTTCTGAAAGTCACATCCTCTCTTTTCTTCCATGTAGAATCTTTCAAATTGTGCTCCTATCTTGGGTTGGGGAATGGGCAGATAGAGGCTGCAATTTAGATTTTATTGAAGCTGCTCTGCTTGCCAAGATAGCAATGAACTCAATTAAGCACATAATCAGTGGCCATTAAGGCTAGGAAGACAGGGTTCTACCAGAGTGAGGTCCTGGGGACTCCTTTGAAAGCATTTGTCTTCATAGGCACAACCAGGAAATGCAGGACACCTTCCTAATTAACTTGTAAGAAGCCAAAGATTCAGCGTAGAAAGTGTCTTAATTCCAAAGTTAAGTTTTTTTTTTTTTAATTTAAGTCCAGTGAAACTGACTGGAGGGTGTTCTTAACCAAGTTTGTGTCCTGCCAACTTTGGAGCTAATTTTCCCTCTCCAGGCTATACCCAGTTTGACTCGTGCTGGAAGTATCAAAAGAACAACAACAAACCAAACCTGGGGTGAAGAAAGAGGACTCTAGCAACAGTCTACAGCAGAGTCCTGTGTTTGTGCACTTTTTATGCCTGTAATATATTCTGTTTGGGTTTAACAAAGCAATTAGGCTTTATTAAGTGAAAATCGTTTGCAGCAACAACAACAAAAATACCCTAGAACCTTTCCAACCTGAAGCATTATTTGGGGGATCCAGGTTTGCTTCCCGTAGGACAGCCAGGACAGTGGGTCCTTGTTTGGGGTGGCGTTGGAGAGAATTAAATGTAGGAAGTTTCTTCCCTTGAAGAGAAGCACTAATCTCACCGTGAAAGTGGCGCAGGGGGTAGGGTGGGGCCAAAGCCAGAGGATTTAGATAACTTGTTGCCTTTTTTGGAAAATAAAAGCTGGGATCGCATTTTTTTTTTTTTTGCAGTTTTATCAGACATCTCAAGGTGAGGGGTTGTCCTTAGAATACACTTCTCTAGCAAAACTATTAACTTAAGTCCAGTAAATGCTCACTCTACGGGCCAGTTTGAGATAAAGGAAAATAAGCCTGTCTACCTGTTTATTCCCATCTCAAAGAGCCTGCTGTTTCCATGGGGAATCCACAGTGTCCTCACCAGCAGGCAAAGGGATGAAGATTAGGAGAATGCCGAAGAATGAAGGGGGCGCCAAGAGGGAGGCGGAAGGGCTAGTGTTCGGCCGGGCTTCCCACCCTGGCGCCGCGCAATTCCCCACGCCTGGCGCTAGATGTCCCTGCAAGTTTTCCCGTCGCGTCTGAGGGCACACAAGCTCGAGGCAGGCGACGGGTCTGCATAGCCCTAGAGTCCAGGAGAAAGTACCCACCCAAGCCCCACCCATGGCAGTCCCCGGTGGGGCATGGGATTGGGGAGAGGAAAGAGAGACGCAGGTGAGACAGAGAGCTAGAAGTGGGCCTAGGGAGGAATGCGAACATGAAGTTGCCACTGCGAAGTCAGGCATGGAGTCGCCAAACCGTGTCTTCCCTTATAAACCGAAACCTTCTTCCGTGGAAACCGTGCTTAGCCTAAAGAGAACGTAACTGGGGCTCGCAGCCCGGGCTCTGGCGGTCCTGCTGTCCCGCCACATTTTGCAGCTCCCGCTCTGGAGCGAGCATGTGTCCCGATACGGGCCCTCAAATATTTGGCCCCAGCTGCCCGGGGCCCTCCGCGCGGAAGAGGAGAGCCAGGCCTAGAGGCCTCGGGGCTCCACTGCAGCTCAGGCTTTTCCCCCTCCCCTCGTGAGCCGGGACAGATTTTTATTACCTGTAGTCCCAGGCCCAAAGTGTTTACCATTTCACCTCAGAGAACCTGCCACTGCTCTAGAAACAAATATTTAGTCTGGAGGCCTAACAAAAAAATTAGACCTCTTTCATGTAATTCCAACTTTTGAGCAAAAAGTGCTTTTCAGTCGGTATGGAGAAAATTCTTCCCGCAGCCCCTCATCCCGCACCCCCCACCCCATCTGAAAAATTTCTGCCAAGCCACACGGACGTCGGTTGGATTTCTGTCTTGTTTTATTGAGTGGGTCCTGTACCTTCGTAGTAGGAGGTAGGAGGAGTAGCCTGGGTAGGAGGCTTTGACGGCCCCCGAGGCTGCGTCTAAAAACTGGGAACATTTGACAGGCTCATTTCCAGACTCAGCCTCCACATTCTGGGAGAGGCACAAATTTGGGTATTACAGGAATAAACATCAACAGAACTACGTTCATCTTCTCACTACCCAGGCTCAATGTTTTCTAGGTAGGCCTGTTTTTAAATAAGACATGCAAAATGAGAAACCCAAAAATGCTGCCCAAGGCTTTTAACTACGTTCAGACTGGTATATTATCAAAAGTAACTTTAAATCGAGAGCAAATCCCTATGTGGAAGGTTTATCATCTCTGGAAAAGGGATAATAGAATCTATCTCATATAGGTGCTGTGGCTTTAGATGCAAAGACAAAAAGTACTTGGAATTGCATACTAAGAGCTTTATATACGTCCGTCAATACTACTACTAGTAGGTGCCGAATTTACATAAATTTAGGTACATTAAAGTATTGGACAGGAATGCTCACTGTGCCTCATGAAACATTATTGTCTGCAAACACAGTTTAGTGAAAAATTATAGGTGTCTTTTACTGAGTGCTTTCGCTGACACGGTCTGGGATGTGCTTTTTGTAATAAACGTGCTAGAAATGCAATGTTCATGTTATTTAAAAGGTGTAAAATAGTTTCTAAAGTCACTAATCAATGAAGGTGTCGGCAGAGAAACGGTGTTTTCCCTTTTCAACAGACTGAGGTCCAGTTTGGCTCGGCCTTTGGGACCAGAGGCGCCATGTCCTAGAGGAAGGGAAGATGTGGGAGACCAGCGGACTGGGTGATGGAGGAAGGGGTTGACGTCCTCACCCCAGCCCCCAGTGGCGGCTTCCGAGATTGAAAAGCAACTCACAACCCGTGAAACCGCGAGGAAAACAGATGGGGGCGCCAAATGACAGCAATAAAGGCATCCACGGATTTCCGCCCAGGCAGCATCTCCGCTCACCCGCACCCCCGCCAGGCTCCCCCCCCCCAACGCCGCCGAGTCCTCCACAGACTCAAGCCTGGACCAAGGTGTCCCATTCAGTCCTCGAGCCAGTGGGGACTGGGTAGGGGGATCCTTCCCGGGTCACTGGGGCAGCGACTGCAGGAGTGGTGAAGCTGGGGCGTCAGAGCTGCGGAGTAGGGAGGGAGCAGGTGGGGCCGTTCGTGGGGCCAGGACCCGCCGCGCTAATGGCCGGAAAGCCCTCATGGGGAGAACGCAGTGCTCAGGGCTGGGTGACCGCTGGGGCAGGGGCGGAGGTGGACGCTCGGTTGTCCTAGTCCCCATGCCAGACGCCCACTCTGCGTTCCCTGCCGCCATCCTCCGCCTCCAGGCACTGCTTGCCTATTGAGCTTTCCGTTTATTCCCTTAAAGAGGTGGAATTGATTTTCTAAGCAAAGCTTGAGTTATTGGAATAAGTTGGTGCCGAGGGTAACAGGAGAGAAACTTTTGGCATTGACTATATGTGTGTATATATGTATATAAATATACTTCACACCTCACCTCCCCTTACATTCCTGACGCGCCCCCAACGGGTCCAAGGTTAAAAGGAAAGCGCCAACAGACACCGGCAAATAGATCTCGGGTTTGCTCCTAACACACCCCGATGTGCTGGGTGTGTCAGGAAGGAGGAGAGGAGGGGGCCCCGGTTGGGGTCTCGGTTGACGTTAAGGCGGGGATGCAGGACCTGCGCCCAGCGCCCAGATTGCCCGGGTCTCTCGCCCGCTTCAGCTCACGGGTGGACCTCCGTGTCCCGTCCCTGTCCTCTCGTCCTGCCGGTGTCCGCGGATCTCTTCTCCCTTGGGCTGCAGGCTGGCCGGCGAGCGCTGTGCTTCCGGGGTCTGGGAAGGGTGGGGTGCAACCAGGGGAGGAGATGAGGAGAGGCCTTGAGTGAAGATTGATCTTCGTTAAAATGGTTGCCATCGGCGTCATTATGACTATCAAACTTATCGTCAAGAGGCTCAGCCGCCGCGCTCAGGCCTCAGGGAGCTGCCGCAAGGCTGGTTGGCGACTCTCCACGCTCGGACTCAGCGCTGGGAATACCTGTGGCCACAGGTAAGGGACTGGGATTGAGGAGGGGAGGGAAGAGAGAAGGAAAAAAGGCAAAGTGGGGAAGGGAGGGCAGCCCGATCATAGGGGAAGAAGATTGTCTCTTTTTTACCCCTTTGACTTTGAAATCTAGCGGCTTTGTCACAAATAATTCTGTTTGAGGAGGGAGGGGAAACGTTGGCAATGTAAAAGTGGGTTCAGAGCGGCCCGTATGGCGCTGTAAATCGTGACTATATTTAAAGTTAGCTGTCGAATTCTGCTATCATAATCGTCCAACCTAGTTCATTTCCCCACCGCCCCCCACCCCAACAATGCGTAGGCGAGAAGCCTATTCATCAGCAGGATTATAAAAGTAAAAAACAGGGGACTTCAAGTTAAGAATTCACACTGCAAACGGTGTTAGAAAATCAGAGAGGACCTAATGATTTCCGTTTGGAGGCGCGGGCCCAATGCACCTCCCCGGCCACGTAGCAAGAAAGCACTTTCAAAACTCTAGGAGATTCGTTCTCATTCTCTCTCTCTCTCTCTCTCTCTCTCTCGCTCTCGCTCTCGCTCTCTCTACTGGGGTGGGAGGAGAGCATCCAGGCTGAAGCGAAGAAGTAGGGAGGAAGGGAACTCGGCGTCCTATTTGGTAAATAAAATACATATTTGGTTCTGAAATCCAAAAGATAAGTAATCCAGACAGGAGCGGCTCAAGGTCTTCTCCTTACGCAACTCTTCCTGCATCCTCCCCCTTGTCCCCCCCTCCCACTTACGCCCCCGGCTTGTAAATGTTAAAAAAAAAAAAACACCTTCCGGAGGATCCACTCTGGAAAGTCAAAGCATTATCTATTATTTAACACGTATCTATGTCCGAGGAAAAATGAGGAAGGAGCTGCATGATTAGGACCTAAGGGGCAACCCAACAAACTGAGAGCGTAATGATGCCCCTAAATGAAGGGGGAAATGTGCCGCCGTGCGCTCTATTAATCAGACTGTCAGTTTCACCCCCGAGGCCAAACCCCCGGGCGAGCAGAACTGGCTCTGAGCGGGCAAAGGACCGGAGCCTTCCTCCTCACTTGTCTCTTCTCGCCTCCTACCTGGATCTATTTGTCTGCTCTGAAGCCGCCTTCATTACCCACTGACAGGAGCGTGTATTTATTTGCTTATAAACCTGTTACAATAAATGATTATTCGAACGGCGTCATTCGTACCTTAATGACGAGCGGGCGCTACTTTTTGATGAATGACATCTCGGGCTCGGAAGGATGTATGGGTCATTTTGACCAGTCATTCCCTCGCTCTGGCATCCCACAATTTTTCCGCCTCCCTCCGAAAGAGATAATAATATTTAGAGGCGCTCGCTGGGGCTGAATGAGAATTAGCCCTAGGCGCAGCCCATCATTAGGACGGGACAGCCAGGCCACTGTGACATTTTTAAGAAAGCTGAGATGATGGAAAGAATAAGAAAAGAGATGATTCTGATGGAGAGAGGGCTGCACAGCCCAACGGCCGGCAAGAGGTTCTCCAACTTGTCCGACTCGGCTGGCAATGCAGTGCTGGAGGCCCTGGAAAATTCGCAGCACCCGGCTCGCCTCAGCCCGCGCCTGCCGTCCGCCCCCCTGCACGGCGCTCTGGGAGACCTCCCAGCCAAGGGCAAATTCGAAATAGACACTTTGTTCAACCTGCAGCACCCGGGCAGCGAAAGCACCGTCTCCTCCGAAATCACCTCCGTCGCCGAGAGCCGCAAGAAGCCGGGCCATTATTCAGAGGCAGCCGCCGAGGCCGACATGAGCAGCGACGTGGAGGTGGGCTGCTCAGCGCTTCGCTCCCCCGGAGGCCTCGGGGCTACGCCGCTCAAGGAAAACAATGGCAAAGGTAACCTGGGCGTCCGCGCCGCGCTCTCCAGTCCCATTCTCCTTTTTCCTCCTCGGCTTCAGCTGCCCCTTCCTGGTGCCCTTGCCCCTCTCCGACCCTCCACAAGCAAGCAACACCGAGCTGGCTCGGGCGGGGGCGGGACGCATGCCAGGGACCATGCCCTCGGTTCTGCTCCTTGAGCTTTCTAGCGAAGCGCACAGGCCTGTAGAGCCTGGGACGCCAGGCCCCGTCCGCCCTCGCTCCTGAATCCGAGAAAATGTTTCTGCGTTCGGGGCTAAGAGCTGGAGCAAGCCGACAGACCCCTAGTCAGCAGCTGAGTCGCTCTTGGGGAACGTGCCCTGGGCAGCTGCTCTGAACCCCGCTGCCTCTGAGCCTCCAGGGCTGGGTGGAGGAGGCATTCTTCCGGGTAAGTCGGAGGGAGCCTCTCCTGGCGCCTCTGCTCCACCCGCTTAGGTCACTAGGAGAAAGAGTTGAAAAGTAGATTTCACCCCCTAACGGCTCGGGTTTGAGCTGTTGCTGTTTTGCAAATCTTAAAATGTTGTTGATGAAACCCAAAAGGTTGTCAAAGAGCGGTTAGAGGCCGTACAGAAAGCTGCCTTGCGGTCTCTAGACCAGGTCAAACCCAGAGCTTCTCAAACTGCGCCCAGAGGTAGATATTTTCCCTCGGCCAATTTTCCTCCTTGGTTGAAAATTTCTAATTTTTAAAAAAGAAATCACCTAATTCAGTTTCTATTATTTGGTTATGAAGGGCACCCCAAACTTTATTGATTCCATTAACAGCAGCAATTTGTAAGCATGACAGACCCCATCAATTCCGGCAGCGACTCTCCTTCTTGACGCGCCTTCCCACATCCGCGCGCACCACCAGCACAGGGCCTTCGGTCCTACAGAGACTCATGCGCTGTCGGCCGTTTGTTTGCCAGGGTACGCAGAAAGCGGCTCGGCCCCGGGCACCACAACGTCGGCGTCGGGCTCGGGCCTTGGCAGCCTTCATGGAGGCGGCGGCGGCAGCGGCGGGGGCGCGGCGCTGGGCAGCTCTGGCTCCGGCGCGGATCAGGTGCGGCGCTATCGCACGGCGTTCACCCGCGAGCAGATCGCGCGCTTGGAGAAGGAGTTCTACCGGGAGAACTATGTGTCCCGGCCCCGCCGGTGCGAGCTGGCTGCGGCGCTCAACCTGCCCGAAACCACCATCAAGGTATCGATTCCAGCGCGCGCCTGCTCTGGCCTCCCCGGGGGCGTCTGGGTTGATTTGTTTCTTTTTCCTCTTTCTCCTGTCTGGGTGGCTAGATTTAGCTATGGGCCTGGAAGTCCGTGGGTCGTAGTCACTAAAGGAATTGGCTTGCTTATTTCTCGGCTGGCAAATCCAAACGGTTGGCCGCACTGGCTGACCTAAGAAGGCCCCCATATGGCCGCTCCAATGCCGAAGAACGCTCGCCTCTGCTCGATTGTGCCCAAGGCCTGCCCAGATGCCCCGTCGCCCATGCCCATGGCCCCACTTTCCCCTAGGCAGCAAAGAGCCAGGTGGTCTTTGTTCCTCCAGCACGAACCAGAGGTAAAACTTTTCATTTGCTCTTGATCTTGGAGATTTATTTTCCACATAAATCGTTACATGGAGTAAAGGATACTGTAATTTTAAAAATCGATTGGGTTGAGAAAGTAGTTTCCCAAACATTTTTCTCTTGGGTAACGGGAAAAGGGCAACCTCCTGGGGGGAATACGCAAAGAAATTGTCCTTATTTATATATAACTTCAGGTTATTAATTTTATTATACGTCTGGGAGAGATAGCCAGGAGGTTGGGAGACTTGAACACTTCACGGAGCACTTGACACTGTAGAAAAAGAAGAAAACTCCACAGGGGTAGGGGAGGGGTATGGAAGTCTCCCTCTGGTTTGATCTGGCTTTCTTTAATTTCGAGTTGTGACGAATGATGTCTTTATTAGATACTGTTGGGAGGGGTAGAAAAGTCCCCTTCCCAGTTTATGGGAGACATTGCTCTCGTCACTCATTTAAAACAAACGATTCCAACAAAATCATCCCTTCAATATAAAAATCGGACCCATGCCCCTAGGGGCAGGTCCTTTCAGCTTGGAGGGCTCAAGACCTCTCTCAGAGATCTCTCAGAAAAGCTGCACAGCAGCCTCTCTTCAAAGGCTGCTCAGAATCCCCGTGCAAATCCTGGGATTGAGAGACGGGTGCTCGGCGAGGCCAACACCGGTGGGTGGCAGGAGGGAGAGGATAGCTTGGGGATGGGACAAGAAAACGCATGAAGTAAGGGAGCAAAGGCCCCAGGAGCCGCAGCAGCTGAAAACAGGGGAGAAGACTGAGGAGGGTGTGCCCACGTTGGTCCACACACAGCCGTCCACACTTTGCCAGCTGGGAGAGCAGAGGGGACTCGGCCTAGGCTTGGTCGGAGTGCAGTAGACCAGGCCATTTGGAGGTCCGGGAGGGGCGGGGAGGCCCTGGGTGGAGGCCGGGAACACCGGGAGCTCCCTAACCGGGGCCGTGGCGCGGCTCTCCCTGCAGGTATGGTTCCAGAACCGGCGCATGAAGGACAAGCGGCAGCGCCTGGCCATGTCGTGGCCGCACCCGGCCGACCCCAGCTTCTACACCTACATGATGACGCACGCGGCCGCCACCGGAAGCCTGCCCTACCCCTTTCACTCGCACGTGCCACTTCACTACTACCCGCACGTGGGCGTCACGGCGGCGGCAGCAGCGGCTGCAGCTTCTGGCGCTGCGGCGGCGGCATCGTCGCCCTTCGCCACTTCCATCCGTCCTCTAGACACCTTCCGTGCCCTCTCGCATCCCTACTCGCGGCCGGAGCTGCTGTGCAGCTTCCGCCACCCGGGTCTCTACCAGGCGCCCGCGGCCGCCGCGGGGCTCAACAGCGCGGCCTCGGCCGCAGCGGCCGCAGCGGCTGCAGCTGCTGCAGCCTCTTCTGCGGCGGCGGCCGGGGCGCCCCCCAGCGGCGGCTCCGCACCCTGTTCGTGCCTCAGTTGCCACAGCAGTCAGTCGGCGGCAGCAGCCGCGGCAGCCGCAGCTGCAGCCCTGGGCTCCCGGGGTGGCGGCGGTGGCGGCGGCGGCGGCGGCGGCGGCAGCGGCGCAGGGGCCACGGGCGGTTCAGACTTTGGCTGCAGCGCCGCGGCACCGCGCTCTGAGAGCGGCTTCCTGCCCTACTCGGCTGCGGTGCTTAGTAAAACCGCCGTGAGCCCGCCAGACCAGAGGGACGAGGCTCCGCTCACCAGATAACTACGTCGCCACCGCCAGGGGGCTGCGCCTGCGTGTGCCCGGGAGTCCCCTGTGCGCCCCCTGCGCCCTCTGCGCGCTGCCCGCTGCTACCGCTGCCGCCAGGGGGCGCCCCGGGGCGCGGGAGGCTGAAGGGAAACTGCCCTGAATTGAGGGGGAAAGAGCCGGCCCGAAAGCCTGGAGGGCGTCCCCCCAAATTATTTCTATTTTTGTATTTGCCACCCAGCCATCTCTCCTGCTCTTCCTCCTCTGTTTCCCGCCGCCCTAGCCCCACTTTCCGCCTCTGTTCTGAGCTCTTGGTCTCCCCGAGGACAATGTTCCCCACTCCCAAACCAGTCCTCTCGGGTCTCTAACCCTGGCTGTGCGCTTTCAGGCCCAGATCACACGACTGAACCGCGTGGCCAGAAGCAATGGAGAACCACAACAAAGAGAGAGGGGAATGGTGTGCGCCGGTGCTTGGGAGAGGGGGAGGAGTCACTCCGGAGGTTGCTGCTGCTGCTTTTTTACTTCTATCCTTCCTTTCTATTCTTTAAACGAGGGTGGGGGGAGGTGGCAAATTTTCTCTTGGCCTGAGCTTGTTAGGGGCCCTGCCTGAGGAAAGCGTGAGAATGGACGTCTGAGAAGGCCGGGAGGGCGAATGGAGAGCGCGGGCGGCAGCGGGAGTGTTTGTGAGATTGTTTACTGCGTTCAGGAGCAAGGCGGGGAGGGCTGTGGCCGCCTTTCCCGGGAAGGACAAAGCCGAGGTGGGAAGGGGTGGCCATCGGGCCTCCTCCTTCTCGGTCCACAACCGTTCTCTGTTTTGAGTCTTTAGTTTCAGTGCTGATGGAATGGAAGTGTCTTGCATATTTTATGCAAAAAGTGATGGCTTATGAGGTTACCCTAGCCAGGCCAGGGAAAAGAAGGGAACCGAAGGGAAGGCGGGTGGGGAGGGCAAGATAGATCGCTGTAGTATTTGGAGAGGCGTTTTCAGCTCAATTTTCCAACTACCGGGTTCCACTCGATCTGGGAAATACTTGAATCTCTAGATACATGATATTATCCTGAAGCATTTCCTTAGACACTTTTCTAAGTTCGAACTCTATTCCCCTCGCCCCCTTCTCTCCTTGCTTTCCTTTTCCTCGGGTGAAATGGTTCTTGGCATATTTCTCAAGCATGTGTATTGCTCCTTCGCCTCTGCAAAGCCACCGCTGGGTTGCTGAGACCCGCTCTGCCAACCTGGTTACTGGAGGGGTTTCCTTGAACTTGAAGAAAGGTACATCAAAACCCACCAGTGTTAACTGCCACGTCAAT